>NC_044188.1:32733279-33933279 GCF_900880675.1 Sparus aurata
ATACACTCTCTGAATGTTTTCCTTGTTCCATTTGTTGCCTTAATAGATGAGTGACAGTCTCGTAACATAAAGGAATGAAAAGGAGGGAGGGGGGACGCGGAGACAAAGAAAACAAGGCAGACATCAAAGGTTACAATAAAGGTAGAGTAGCAGAGTGCCTCGTCATTATTTGGAAGGAGCGATCAAGAGGAGGCTGAATGCGAGCGGAAAGGGACTGCTGAGTGTTTTGGTCCAGTCTTTTAGATCATTAACGTGTAGCTCTGAGTTTCATTAGTCCTGCCAAACCTCTGCTTTGTGGCCCTCCAAGGCCCGTCGCTTAGACCTCCGCTGGCCAACAATGCTGTGTGACCTTCAAATGGGAAGAGGAGACCATTACACAAACCCGTCCTTCATTTCCCTCTGCTCCTCTCTTGGTCAGACTAACAGCAGTCTTTACCAGGAAAGCCCTTCACATTTCAAAAGTGCTACACCCCCAGAGCCCAGGCAGCCACCTTTTGTGTTGAGGGGAGGGGGCAGACCAGAAAACAAATCTGTACAGGAAGCAGCCTGAAAAGCCATAATGGTGCCTCAGCTAAGAGGGGAGAGGAGGGTGGGGACTCGGGGTGGGGGTATCGATGAATCTAGAATGCTCATCCAAAACAGACTTTTCACTTTTGCCCTACTGCATTATCCCCCCACCCTAAAAAATAAACCTGCTGTGGATTTTTGAAACACTAGTGGCCAGACTGAGACGCAGAATGATGATAACTGTTGATTAAACCATCACACCCTGCTGTCACTCAAGCCCAAGGGGTCTAAATTATCATGGGCCCCAGTGAAAACAAGTAGGCATGGAAGGAACGATCACACACCGGCAGAAGACGATACATGAATAGACTTGGAGAGTCAGACAGCAAGGGTGTGTGGGTGGTGTATGTTTGTGTAGGCGTGGTGGATGGTTGTAGACAGAATAAGGCAATGTATGGAGGGGAGAGAGGGACATTGATCAAGACAAGGTTTAGTTTCTAATAAGTGAAATAAGTTGTGTGCACATTTTTTTTTTGTTTCTGTTCATTCTTGGGTTTTTTCGAGAAAGAAACAGTTCTGAGAAATAATCAAATCTCCTGACTGTCTCCATGATAATCCAAATAAATCATGGAAGGAGGATAGGAGGAAATATAAACGTCATTTGCGTTTTTTTTCTTGGCACTCAGAAATATCACCTTGTTGCTGTTATTTTCATTTGAGAGTGGTGGAGCAGGCATATGCAAACAACTGATTAAGGGCGTGTCTGCATCCAACGATGGCTAAAAGTGGAAGTGAAATCAGACCTGTGCAAAGATTAAAATGTATTAAAGAGAACCACGTCTACACACACCTTTATAAATCTGATGAAAGGACTGTCAATAATTTCTGCACATTTGGCACTTGTGTGCACACACACCTTTACTCTTTTTCGAAGATTTAAGATTTCCATTCAGATTTCAGATACTACTGATCACATTCATGTTGGAGACAAAGATATGCAAAAGAAACACAGACCACAAAATCTGGCCTGAATATTAAAGGGCTTTTGCCATATTAACTGTATCACTCGGCGTTACTTCTACAGTACTGCCATTACAGCCTTTGCCACTGGTACTATAACTACTACTAAAGCACTGTTTTTATTAACAACACTGCCACACTGCTTACAATTACACTGTTCACAGTGTAAAACATTATGTATATACAATGTATGAGTGTATTTCTATTTCTTACCATTTTATTATATTGTTTATTTTTGACTATGATTATTGTTTATTGCAATATTACTGTGCTTTGGCTGCTGTGACAAAGAAATGTCCCCGTTTGTGGAACAAATAAAGACATTCTGATTCTGATTCTGAAACTGAAACTACTGCTAATGCTGAAAGATATGGTCTCATCATAATCATCTTTTAAACTACCTGTTGAAATGTAACTATGGACTTGGCACATGTTCTCAAATATAGCAGAGGTATCTGAATATTATTTATAATCATTTCAAAAGGAAAAACAGAGTCTGTGCAGAAAAAAAGGTAGAAAGGATGCCAGAGGGGAAAAAGGCTGGCCAAGGCTACTACAAAGAGAAAGAGAGCGAGTGAAAGAGCAAGGTAGACAGATGAGAGGCGTCTGGCAGACATATAGCTCTAGACGGAGGCCATGATTTGATTAATGACCGGGGCGTGATGTGCCCAAGCACTGATACATGACAACCCCATGGAAAGAAGATCCATCAATGCAAATCCAGCCCCGTCGCCGTCGTCGAGAAAAAACTCTGACCCTGCCAAAAAGTCACACTGTCACCTGACCCCCGTCTCTCTTTTTCCCTTAATCCAACCATCCATCCAGCTCTCTGCCATCCATCCATCCATCCATCCATCTAACCATCCATCTCTCCCTGTCCCAACAGCATTTGCATTCTATTCTCGCATTAAGCCTCTCTCTTTATCCTTAGCGCACTTTCTCTCTCCTCAGCTGCCCCATGTCACGCTATCTCATGTTTCTCTCAACTCTTTTAATACCTACTTTGCATCCAATACAAGCAGGAAGCTTCCAATGAGGAGGCGATGTGCAACAGGACAAGCTTCAAAGACTGTGTGTGTCCACACAAACACTTTGTCTTATTTGAATTGTTCTGCCAGAGAGGATATTTCAGTCAAAAGGGGGAAAAAAAACAAAAAAAACAACTCTAGTGTATAGAGGAACTGGGTTAGGAGATGTAAGGAAGCAGCAGGTTAGGCAGGCTGATGCTTGGGGAATTAGGAGAGACCTTGGACCTGAAGATGATATTGCAGCTGTGAGACGGAGGGGTTTAGAAAGAGAAGGAGGCAGAGTATGGAAGACAAGAAAAAAAGCTACCTTGCCCCAGCAGGGGAATACTTTTATGGATACGACTAGACATTGTGCATTTGAAGATGTTTTTGGATTGAAGATGATATTTTTGCACTTACTTCTTATTTCCAGGGCCAAAGAAAAAGGGAAAAAAAAAAACTCTTTCTGCACGCCAATAGTTGTAGTGTGTAATAAAAACTTTGCTGATCACTGTGCTTGACAGAACCAAACTCAAGCAGCGAAATCTCTGCAACAGTATTTGGATCATGGATCCTAATCAGCCATTGAAACCTCTGTTAGGGATTAACCGCTGTGGAAGGCTGGGTGAGGCAGGTTTTATTTCAGGGTTTCATAAACACACATACCAACAAGAACACACACGCTCAAAATGGATTTGAACTTAATCACACAGCATAAAAACTGCCATTTCTGAAGCTGTTGTACAAAATTATCTCACAGTGGAATATGTTTACTATAGTGGTAGTAAACTATATACAGTAAACTCTCACACTTTCTTCAAATAAAAAATGATTGATTACAACACTATGGTTCTGAGATCGTTGTGGTTCAAATACCTGTAAGCTGATGATGGCCTTGTGATTGAAAACATGGCTTTCTTGTCACTGCCTGCCTGTTATTAGAGCTGGGTGTCAAACCTCAATACTATGGCACCGATATACAAATACCAACAAAACCAGAATGGCATTCAGTAGAGTGCATACGGATGCCAAGACAAAGCAGACCCCTTAAATTCAATCAAGCCTAATCTAATATCTAATTTGTTACCATATAGCAGCTGACAGAAAGACTACCCTCTAGAAAAACATATTTAAAACTGGTAGATCTGGAACAACATGAAAATGCGCTCAATATATAAATAAATAAAATTCATTTTAAAAAGTACATTTACAACACTATGATTTAAGAACAAAAAGTTGCTGTCCCTTCATGCTGCAAAAGAAAATAAAACCTTTTTTTTTCTTTCAGGTGGAGTGTTTGGCCAGCACAGTCTCAGGAGCATGGAGGAGATACCAGGAGACTGACCCTTACACAAGGAGAGCTGGACAGGGCCAGAGAAGGACATCAACCCAGCAGCAGGAACTGTATCTGCTCCTTTGTGCAAGAAGGAACAGGAGGAGCACTGCCAGAGCTACAAAATAACCTCCAGCAGGCTACGGGTGTGCATGTTTCTGACCAAACTCTCAGAAACTCTATGAGGGTGGCAAGAGGGCCCGATGTCATCTAGTGGAACCTGTGCTAACAGCCCGGCAGCATGTAGCTCGACTGGCATTAATGAGGGAACACCGGAAATGGCAGGTCCTCTATTGGCGCCCCGTTTTCTTCACAGATGAGAGCAGGTTCACACTGAGCACTTATGACAGGCATTAAAGAGTCTGGATACAGGTCACATGGGGTTACACTGACTTCCATGTCATAGCAAACATTATCCTGACTGCTGTTAGGTACCAGGAAGAAATCCTAAGACCAATTGCCAGACGTTACGCTGCAATGTCCGGCCTCATGTGGCCAGAGTCTGTAGGCAGTTCCTGGACGATGATGGCATGGATGCCATTGACTGGCCCTCTCGTTCCCCTGACTTCAATCGAATTGAGCACCTATTGGACGTGATGTATCGGTGCACAATCCACCGAGTCATCAGGAAAGTCCCTTAGCCGCTGTTACGTCACTTTGTTCTGAACAAATTATACACAGTACATCAGTAAAGATTTTGATCTTGAATTCTTGTAGTATCACAATAATCATCACACCAACTGTCTCCGTAAATCTGAAACTTTCAGTCATGCCAACTGCTTACTAGGAGTAGGCCATATAACAACACATAATGGTCATTCCATGCCAACTCACCTAGAGCCTCTCAGTCATGGATCTTATTGAAATGTTGGATTGATAATGTTAAAATTTCTATAAAATTATTCTTGTAGCATCCTATAGCTGTACTCCAAACACTTTTTCAGTTTGGCCAGAGCTAAATTGCAGCATTTTAGTTATTCTTTTTGTGTACTCTAAACCTGACTAATTGCTCATTTTCCACTGGACTGGGTTGACATTTTTCCAGAACATTCACAAGACCCTTAGGAAACTTTTTGACATTCATTAATTTAAAATTGCGCAGTATTAATATAGTTATATCACATCTAGAAGTTATCTGGTCCTCCAAAAAAGAATTGACTGCCACAGATCTTGTTAAATATAGCTTACCATTCATTCCTTGAAGTTTCCCAGACATGTTAGAGGAGGGAGGGATTAAAGCAGGGCAGAGGAGAAGAATGAGGAGTCCTGCAGACTGCAGGAGGAGAAAGCTGTTCTACCATCCCAATTCCCCCAAGTATCATTATTAAAACACTCACTTCCACAGGGGGAGGAAATAGAAGGAGAGAGAAAAAAAACAGAAGGAAGGAAAAAGGGATAGATAGACAGAAGGGAGGGCTAAAAATGGTTGAACACAAAGGGGAAGGAAAAAAAAAGAAAAAGGAGTGGGGATCCCCCACTGGACAGAGTAAAAACAAATTAAAAGAGCCCTTATAAAACACAGATGCTGCAAAGAAAATAAACTTCACAAGATTTACTGTTTTGCAAAGGAATCTGAAGACTTGTGGAAAAGACATCAGGCTTTTTTTTTCCCTCCTCCTTCCTTTTTTCTTTCTCTCTCAGGTAATGTTGCAGCAGAGACATCTATCTCCTCAGTTTTCCCTCCCCCCTCTCTTCTTTCATTGTAGGACGATGTTGCTTGTCTGCTATTTTCAGTAGGAGTTAAGAGTCGAGGTCAGGCCGGCCTGTGTGAAAATGGCTTCCTGCCCGGTCCCCCGCTCCCAAACCGCAAGCTAACGGGGAGGTTTTTATGAACAGCCCTATTTGGGAACATTTTTTGAACATTTTGTGTTTTTATTGACGTTTCTCATGTCAGGCAGCTAAAAAAAACAGACGCTCTAAAAAAATTCCCAGGACATGATTTTTCTAATTTTGTCATAAAACTTGAGAGCATACAAAAAGTGAGACTTTACAGTGTGTAACATGCTGTATATGGCATTCGAGTGGCGTGGCAGTTTGTGCTGTAATGAACAGGAAAAAGCAGCAGGCGGGAGAAAAAAACAAACTACAACAATACAGGAGCAGAACATGTCTACATTCAGAAATACACATGGTCACTTCTGACAAACAAGCAAAGATAATCATGAGAAAACAATTATGTGAAAGGAACGCACGCAAACATGAAAACACACACGCTCTTGCACACAAACAGCACCCTGAAATCAGATCTACAAGTTTACAGCATGTCAGTATTTACAAGGCTTCGTCAGAGTGCACTGAGTCTCCAGCACGAAGAGCTGGGAGGGGGTCAAACAGCTCCACTGGATCAGATGACACCCACAATCCAACCATATGTGTGTGTACGAGTGTGTACGAGTGTGTACGAGTGTGTAAAAGTGTGTGTGGGTAGTGTGTGTGTGTGTGTGTGTGTGTGTGTGTGTGTGTGTGTGTGTGTGTGTGCGTGTGTAGTCATCATCTGATTTGGGTCAAAGAGCTGGTACCTCACAGTAAATAGGGATGGGTTATGGCCATGATTGGATGTTTGGGAAAGAGGGGAGGGTGGATCTTGGGTGGACTGTTTTGTTTCTTTTCTTTTTTCTCAAATCAACTAAGTGAGAAATTGAACCTGTCCTAACAGTCAAAATGGACAAGATATGGAGTAATTGCCTAAAAGCACACATGTTGTAGTTTTAGGCAATTTGTCAATCAGTTATTTGATTTGTTAATTTGAATGAAGAAAGAAAAATATCTAAGACTTTTAGGAGAGGAACATGTTAAGAAGCTCTCACAGTGTCTTGTACTTGGCTACACTACAAAAACATTTGTATAACTTATTTTTTGTAGCCAGAACACAACATTATGCCAAATGTGAAGACTAAAACAATACATTTTGGGTTTAATTCATTCTATCTGCATCTCTGAGCTAACACTGATAGCATGAATCATAATTTCACATTTGTATTTTTTTAAAGAAGTTTATAACCTGCACATCTGAGGGAAAGAAAAGGCTAAGATTTTTTTGTTAAAATCCTCCTTGCAGAACATGCACTGTTTGCTGCGCTGGTTCTTCTTCTCCTATTTCTTTGAGTTTTTTGGCAGATGCAAAACAGCTTTAAAGCTACATATCGCCACCTACTGTATCAAAGTGTGTAGATGCCATGCTTGTTGAGCCCACGAAAGTTTCCTGCTATCATCTATATTATCAGCTTTTATTTCTATGATATGATAAATAATCAATAACATAATTTTCACATTTTGGGGCCAATCATTTATCATCCCCCATACATATTGTGCACCTCTTGTTTAATAACATTGTAGACTGTAGGATACAGGATTAGACTGATACCGGATCGTTAATTTCTGAAAAAAAAAATATATATATATATTTGAGTTGATTTTTCAGAACACATTGTGTTTTGAATGGGGCTTTTCTTTCTAAAGGTATTAATATCGTGCAAGGATGGACAAATCTAAGTAAAACAGCTGAGGACACTCAGGACTAAGCACAAAAGCACTTTTAGCAAATTATATATTTTAGTTTGAGTTGGACCCCGAGGAGAACAGCAACCATCATCGAGGAAAAGAAAATATGGAGTAAAGAGAAGAGGAAGAATTTCATCATAATTTTCTTCAACAGCAACACAACAATAAAAATGAACCTCATACTTGGTGTGCAAAATATTTTAAACAATACAGACAATATTAGTATTTTTTTAACGTTTTAATTCTCAATCAAAAATAACTGAAGGTCCGAAGTAAAGAAAACAATAAGAGTGCAGATAATGACATGTCACAACTCTCCTGCACTGTCTTTATGAGAAACTGGATGAAAATCAGGATCAGGCCAAACATTCAATATTTCCTTCATGATCATAATATTATAAAAGTGACGAATGGTGATTTTCCTGCACAGTTCATACCACTTTATTTTTGTTTTTACTGAGGTATTTTATCATAACAGTCCATCTTCTTTCATCTGCATTTATCATATAACATTCCAAGCCCTCTCATGCTCCACACTACATTAAAACACACACACACACACATACAGCGAGAGAGAGTGGGAGAGGGAGAGAGAGAGAGAGAGAGAGAGAGAGAGAGAGAGAGGAGAGAGAGAGAGAGAGAGTTCTGATTTGATTTTGTTATTCAAAAACAAGCCTGATCTAATGCTGATTGACTGACATCACAGTTCTGTTGGGCAGTGACAGAAGCTCTGTTTGAATAGCAGGTAAAAACTGCAGGGCCCTTTTGATCCGAATTTAGCCGACAGAGTTTTGACAGCATTTGAGTCTGAATGAACTCTGTGTCAAAAACACTTAGACATGATACAAGCAAACAGGTAACTTAAGAGTGAGGAAGGACAAGGTTTCCCCTCAGAAAACTAGACTAGACGTGATGTAAAACCTGAATCTAAAAGGTTCCATGTGATTTTCAAAAATCACTAGCGGAAATGATTTTTTTGAAAGCATTTAGTAAGAAAATGTTACATGTGTCCTTTAATATTTAATTTGACAAATATGTTTTCAGTTGATTTCAAATAAGATGATGAGATTTTTATGATGTGTGTCGTCATGATGCTGTAACACAGTACTGCATAGACATACTGGTTACTCACTACCTCACATTCCCACTACCTTATTATTAATAATTATCATTATATCACATAATATAATAATTAATTCTGAAGAGAGACATTCCAGTCAAGTGTTTTCTACATTATATACTGTACATCCACAATAGATCAGTAGGTGTACAGTATCAAACAGGAGAATATTTGGACTTTATCGAGTGTATACTTTATATTAGAACAAATTAGATTACACACTGGAGTAAACCAAACATTTTAAAGGAGTAATCTTCAAGAACACACAAATATAAATGAAATAAGGGGAAACGAAGACATTTATAAAGAAGATGGACACACCGCAGCAGAACAAAGGCGGAATGTAAAACCTATTGATTCTGTGACAATGGAAGGCTTTGGCTTTACAGAGTGTGCACTTTTCACATTGTAGGAAATAAGCTGGAAGCCACAAGTGCTGCCTGTGTGTAATGGCAAGCCAGCTTTATTTCTTTATCTCTACCTTCCAATTTTGCAAATCAAATAATGATGAGTGCAGCGGCGAGCACCCAGTGATAAGAGGGTTTAGTGGTTGTGGAGATTGAGTTATTAGGGTACGCATAAAAAGGACAGAGGTCTCTGGCGGAGCCCAAGTGCCGGCCAAGATACATATTCCTCGCACTGTGTATTTTTGGTTGCTTTAAAAGCCCTAAAAGTACAGGGGAAGGCTAATTTTCAGGGTAAACAGCTTGTTCGATTGCAGTGTGGTTTTGCGCTGAGCTCTCCGTTTATTGACTCAAGCCGAGCTGGGCTCTGGCTCCTCTGCCGACCACAGGGAGAAGCCTGCCGCCGGAGCCTGCAACAAATACAAGCCGCTAACACTAGCTTACCTTTGATGGCACACAACTGTTAAATCAAATGTACTGAGTAATGTACAAAGCCTAATCCTCTTGACTATATGGCAGTTTGAGGGAAAAATGCTTTTAAAAGAACATCTGCTCCTTTATGAAAGCTATTTGTCATGTCCTATTCCCTGCTGCCTTGTAATTTGCAGGGTAAATTATTAGGATAGATTAACATTAGGATTTGAATGTGGTGCTGGTTTCTGTGTGTCCAATGAAATACATGAATTATGACAACAAACTGTCTACAGAAAATAAAATCTTCATTTTAACAGTTTAAATGTTAAGCATAACATCTTCATGAAAAAAGGTCTTCCTCCATCATCTTTTAAAGACAATAATGGCAAAAGGAAAGAAAATGCCTAGAAGACAGAAATTACAGCTGAAAGGTTTCTACATTCAACAAGAAAGTGCTCAGACTGCCTCTTTAAAAAAAAAAAATCTCCTAAGGAGGGCTGCAAGTTGTTTTAGCTGGAGGAAGTGACCATTCATTAAAAAAGCCAGAGAAATTTCCCCTCTTTTTCACTGTTGTTAGATTTGTATCAAGGCAAAAACCTTGCAGCACAACTCAAGCTTTACAACTTCTTTCCTCTGTCTACACAGCCCGGCTGCTCTGCTCCTCCCTCTCAAGCTACTGACAATCCTGACCACACAGCGCCACACGGAGGACAAGTCTGGTACTAGAGTACAGGGCTGCCACTAAGCTTTAATGTAGAATTCAATGACTTTGGGTAACTATGGTAAAACACTTCAATTAACTGTTATTCATGTATTATTAAGGATTTCCACAAGATTTTCTTTATTTAAAACAATCTCATGTTTTGAAAGAACAAATAAATAATTAACTTCTTGGAAAGTTATTTTTAGCAGTTTCAAGTGACAAATGTATTACCCATCAATGTTTCCTGATTATCCACAAATGATTTGACTGTTCCTATTTATTTGTAGCTTTTAAGTGAGAAACAGAAGCATGGTAAAAATGTCCAAGGATAAAACAAAGGAAGCAATGCTGTTGTCACTGATAAAACGTGTGAACTATGTGTCAGGGGTGAGTGTCCCGGTATGCACGCTGTGTCTTGTGTGCTCACAAATGCAGATATACACAGGACAAGGTCAAACAGAGGGAGGCACCGAAGACGTTAGTCTCTGTGGAAGTCTTGACCCCTCTCTATTCCGTAGGAGCTCTCCACGACTATGCCAATGCCGATGCATATACAGAGCAACATATTTCTTGCTCTGTTCTGCCAGATCAACTTTTTTTGATTTACAGATGAAGGAAATCTTTATTAAACAAAGGAGAGACAAAAAGGAATAATTTTCATTTAAATTTTGGGTGTGTTTTGTGGGTTTAAATAGTCTTCTCTGTGTTCTGTTGTGCTACCTTTAGTTTATAGAAAACTGAAGCATACATTCCAACCAACATATGACAAGGATATACCTGGTTGTATTTGGCCATTTTAGGTAATGGTAAAATCTCAGTGAGAAGGATCGTTTTAAGGTAATATTTAGATTTTAAAGTGACTTGTGCATCAATGTGGCGAAGTGCCCTGAACTATAAAGATATTTCAACATAACAGACATTCACATCTGGTTGTTGCTTTTCAGCAAACAGAGTTCTGTTTATATGTCTTTTAGTTTAAATTAAATTTCACTCTTAACTGTGCTGATGGACTAAAGACTGAAGGAAGTAATATGAATTTCTATAATTCCATGACAACGAGGTATCTGCTGAGAAAGATGATGTTATATGAACAGAAGCTATAGACCAGATACTACATTGTTTTTGTCAACTGATGTTTCCAAAAGATTTTAATAAGATTTTCAAATTTCACAGGACATTTTCTAAACTCTAGTGTATCACTATATATACTGTATATTTAATTAAATGAAGGCTACATTGTTTTGCATTGAACAGGGTGTGTCAGTAACAGCCATGGTCAATGCTGACCACATTATGGCTAACTAGGTGAGGCTAGTAGCCACAGAGTAGTGACATCACAGCAACTACAATGGGTAGAACAAGTAAGAAAAAAAAAGTTCAAATAAAAGTTCAGAGTTAAAATGAACAAACTTGGTAAACATGTGGGCCTGTGATGGCTTTATGAATGCTGGTTAGCTCAGTCTCAGGCTGGACACTGATCCAAGGCGCACAGCTCATCATGATGACTCCAAATCTGGACAAGTAATCTATCTCACTGTTTCATACCGTTTACACTTTTTTTTTTTTTTTTTAATGAACATGCTAACTTGCTCTGTTGAATCCATCTTCAACGTCAAAGAGATTTTGACTTCAACTGTGCTCTGTAACTGTTTAACTAACAGTAACTATACTTTCAAAAACAGGGTCACAGCGAGGTCATGTACATACGTGTCACACACCAGCAGTTATGAGGTAATGTTTCCTTGGCATCGACCTCTGCAGAGCGTTGGTGTTTTTCACCACACGATGATGACTGACGAAAGGGAGCACTGGGTTGGGAGGGGGGGGATAAAACAAAAGTCCAAACCTAAATAAGCAAGCCGTCAGACTCTAATAGCAGAAAGGAAGTGCCCCTTTATCAACAAGTGAATTAACAGTTTCCCGTCACACCTTGTTTTTTGCCTCCCCCTTTTCTCTCTGAACCAGCGCCAGGGCCCAGATGGCCCCGTGATCGGACCACCAGGGCTTCTGCTCGGTGAGGAAACAAATCTGTTGCACTGACTAATAGCCTCGTGTTGATGTTTTATGGTGGAGATGTGTATGACCATAGCTGTGTATACACACGAAAGGCAGCCGTGCATGGTAAAAAATGCACACCAAGTCATAACTGTCATGAGAGTGTCGCAGAAAGGGGAAAAGCAGAGACATTGAACAGTATTTCATATTGAAAGTAGACAAACTGACTCCTAGTCAGTAGATAAAAGCCTAATCTCCATCTACTGCACTACAGGGCAAACACAGCCACAAAGAAATATGAGGGCAGATCAAATTAAAATATCAAAGATGGTTTTAAGATTATTATGAGTTGTTTTTGGAGCACTCGAAACCTGTTTGCACTGCACTGCTGTATTATACAGTCCTGTGGCTGGATCTAAAAAACATCTGAGTAATAAAATTCTACAGTGGCTGCCATATTCCTGGTATAGCCTCAGCAACCCTCTGCCCTGTGCACAGAAACTGCACTTTCTAATCAAGCCTTGTATGCGCTGGGCCGCAGACAAACCGCGCTTTACAGTATGGGACGGATACATTATGGGTCATCACCTCAAATGACAATACAGTGATCATACAGAGGAAAGGACTTGGGGAAAAAAGAAAAAAAAAGCGGGGGGGTACTATATGGAGGGACGTAAATAGCCATTCCAGTTTTTAACTGTGACAAGAAGATGGCCAATTGCAGCCTCTATTTTTAGCGTGCTGGCGGCCTAGGCTGCCAGCTTTTGAGAAGGATGTGTACTTTTCTACAGTTCCTTCCCAAAAATCAACGCTGTCCTCTCTGGCGACAATCACAGAGCAGCTGTTGTGGCTAGGTGGCCCGGCCCCGGGTTGCCTCACCCTCCTGCTTTCTGCCAGCCGAAGAAAACCGCCTTCACTGCCCAAAATTCACACCCGGTGTGCAAAAACAGGCGGAAGGCAGACACAAAAGCAAATGTGACTCAATGTGTTTGTATCCGGTGAAAATTGCGCAAATTATGGAGTTTTTATCAACGCTGGTGGCAGCGGTAGCGGTGGAGGGGGCTGGATTTCTAAATTTAAATGTGGCAGGATGTCTTGGAGCCAATTTATCTTCAAAATAACAGGCACACGGAGACCTACATGACCTTGCCCCACAGAGGACTCACTGCTGAACTGATAATGACCTACTGAGATATGCTCTTTTTGGTACTTTTGCACCATATAAATATATGCGTGCTTTTGAGGCTGAGGATCATCTTGTTATGGTGCAAGAGCTTGTCTGACAAGTCTAAGTCTGCCGTTGAGTTAATTATCAACACCCAGAGAAGCCCCAAAACTTCCACTGTACAATTTACGAAATTGCATAGCGCATAAATCTGCCGATGACTCTGCTGCCACGACCATATAATGACTGCACTGCAAAAGGTGTGATTTCAAGAAAGTAATATCTTATTATATTTAGTTGTATTATTGTATTTGTATTCAAGCAAACTGAATGATTTTTCTAATTGATTTTGACTGAAACAATAACTAATGGATCTTGTATCTTTTTATTTTCAGAGTGAATCAGCTTTTGAAGATCTACTTTGTGTCAAACTCTGCATTTACACAGACTGAAACTGTACATTTGGACAACAAAAAAGGGTTGCTACACTTGCAATCATAATAAAGTTGCACTTTAGGCAGACTTCAACACTAGAATTTAAGTACTATCAAAGCTCCTACAGAAGCATCCGTTTCCTGTTCATTATGGCGTCCCCTCTGGACTGAAGGAGGATGAAAAAGAGTAAACTTTGTTTGCACTAACACCAGACTCCAGAGCAGCTTCTTTCATCAGGCTTTGAGACTGCTCAATTCATCCTTAACACTCCAACATAAAAATAGTTTTAACTTTATGACTTATCAAACCTGGTGTCAGCTATTAAGTATAACTTTTGGAAAAAGCCAGTCTTTTTACTGATGGTCTCATTTGCTTATGTAGGTGATATAGAGGCATCAGTATTAAACTGAGACTGTCATAACCAGTTAAAAGTTCCCTGTAGTGCTTTTAAGGAAAATAACACACTTCACACAAGTTTTGACAGCCTAAAATCTCTGTGTGCATTACAGGCTTCATGCTATCCAACGTGTAAACATAGAATTCATCGTCTGAGAATTGATGAGATGTAAACTCCCACATTAGTTAAACGGCTAGGTTTTTGTTTTTGGATTGGTTTGTCTGTTCTGGCCTACTGTAGAATCATGGTGATGCAACATAGTGGACTCATTCTGTGGAAATGAAAACACAACAATTCTTAGTTTCAGGTTATCATACACTATTGAAGACATAGGTATGAATGTTATATTCCATTTCTAGTCACAGATCCCCCTCAACCCTACACACTGCACCTTAGACTGCTTATGTGAGATTTTGTGAATAGGACAATAATATATTAGTTCCTTCTTTCTGAGATCAGTTCTTACATGTAACAAACTTTTTATCAAGCTGAAAATGGGGTGCATGTACAGTATGTGCTGTGTGACTGTGTGTGTTATTATTATCTGCAGTGTGGGTTAAAAGGTGCAGGTACTTTCAGGAACATGTCTGAATGTGATCACAGTCTCCAAGCATATATATATATACTATCATGTTACAAAGTAAGAAAGGTCACAAACTGAAAAGTACCACCACTACTAGTATATGAATGCGATTGTAACACTATAAGTACACAAGTGCTTATCAGAAAGAGAGCTACCATAAGAGTCAGTATGGTAGGGTTTCCCACCTTGATATAAAGACTGGAGCAAACTGTTTACTGCAGCGTCACTGTAATTGTTCATCCTGACCAGCTCCTTTTTTGCATTTTACTATGAAAACAATGATCAGTTCTGTAGATAGTTTATCTTCTTCATATGTAGAGACACACACACACACACACACACACACACGCACGCACATACACACACACTCAATAAGGTATCACTGTGAGGACTAATTGTTGACAGGTGGCCCTAATGCTCTCCTTTGAAACTAAAGTGTGATTTACGACCATGCTCCCTGAGACCCTGGCTTTCAGCGCTGCTACTACAAACTTATCTTTCTCTCCCTCTGTCTGTTGCTCCCCCTCCGTCATTCCCCCTGTTCTATCTCTCCTTCATTTTTCTCAATTGCACCTCATTACTTTGCTCACTCACTTTCACCTCCTATCCCACTTTGATGTTTCTGTCCCTCTCTGTCTCTCATTGCAGCAGAGCAGTGACTTTCCAAAGTCAGACATCCTTTGAATGTTTGATGGCCTATTTTTCAGTGTGGATGAATATGGGTGTGTGTGTGTGTGTGTGTGTGTGTGTGTGTGTGTGTGTGTAGGGGTTACAGAGGGGTCTGGCTGGGTCTACAAGGAGGACAGGAGGGAGAGAGGAAACAGGGGTGCTGTCTGCGTGCGTGCGTGCGTGCGTGCGTGCGTGCGTGCGTGCGTGCGTGCGTGCGTGCGTGCGTGCGTGCGTGCGTGCGTGCGTGCGTGCAGCTGTTGGTGTGGTGTAAGATCTTGGGCAGGCAGGTAACAATATGAGTTGACCCTGACCTAATGGTCCCTGCATCTTCTGTCAGCTATCCTGGCCCAAATGAAGTTTGTTAAAAAATTAAGCTTGGGAAAAGTATATTGTGGCCATGAAATGCACTTATAAATAAGTGATGAGTCAACCTGGGAACCAGACGATTTTGTGAGTTTGTTTTTCATTTGCTCTGGCAAATGCATGTGACCAAACCTTACCACACCATCTTATTTAGGACATTAAAATTGTGTTGAAAAATATTAAAACTTCTTCCACAGAGGTAATAGTAAACACATCCCAAACATGATGGTTGATTTTGGTGGAGGGGTACCTGAGTTCATCTGAAAGGGATCGAGGGGTATGTCAGAGAAAAAAGCTTAGGAATCATTGGTTAGATACTAACAAGTTAACAGCCCTGATATAAATGTTTCAACAAAATCCCTAATGTTTGACCAGTTTGATTGCCATCACGTTTTTTTTCGTGCATCACATAAAAGCTTAGAGGAAAAGTATAGGGATCTCTTTATACATTCAACGGCTTCCTGGATTACCTCACATTTACACTGAAACCTACCTTAAAAATATCAAGTTTGTGTCCTTCATTGTCGCAATATTTTGATAGACTGGTTTCCACTCCAGTATTCTAGAAACCTTCTACTGCAATGAGCATACAAAATGTGTTGTGAAGTATATTCTTCTGTGTTATGTAAAATTGACCACTGGTCACTTCCCTGTCATTTGGTTCTCTGAAGTGTTTATCAAATTCTTGACCTCACCTTGGCTGTAGTACACCTACACAAACTCAGGGATATTCCTGGAAATCCATGACTAATAAGAACTGTGATGTTTTACACTGAGTAACACCTCTGGGGTCGAGCAGTGCAGCTGACACAAAGTGTGTGTTCTTATCATTGTGTATCTGTGTCAGCTGTGGACACACTGACAGTGTGAGCAGCATGCACTGGTGTTTGACAAACAAGGGAGACAAGGTTGTGACAGACCGATCAGAGTCCCTGGAAAAGTGCTACTAAGATGAAAACTCACTGGAAACACACACACACACACACACACACACACACACACACATACACAACACATACACATTGGACTTGACTGTAGTCTGAGGTAACGATTTTACTTTGAATATTGGAACTATGCAGCTCTACAGAGGTTTTTTTGCCTCTTCTCATTATGCATATTGTTTTGGTTTTACAGTAGGCCTACATTAATTGTACGATTCAGCTTTCATCAGCATCTGTAAGGCAGCCACTCAGAACTTAAAAGCTATGGTGTACAACTTAGAGATAAAGAGCACGATAAAGTAAAAATGTATGCTGGACTTCATTCAGCAGGGGGTCAGAGACGCTCCAAATTCTTGCTATTGTTTGCAAGCACATAATTATAAAAACGTTGTCAGTCAGGGATATGCTAACTGCACATTCTTGACCACGTTTTTTTATTCATTTTCTGCCCCCTATTGCCGCTATAGATCATAAAATCATAAAACTCAAAAGGGTACTTTCTTCCAAATAATCGACAACTATTTTGATAGCTGGTCATTTATCAAGCAAAGATGCCAAACTCTGTCTGAGTTGAAATGTTTTCTGATTTTCTAACATTTCATAGATAATCAACTGGATTTACCTGAAAAACACGAGATTTATCAGTATGAAAGTAATAGTTAATTGAAGCCCCTCTGACACATACTGATAAACTTTATTGCAATCCACTGTATATGTTGTTTAGATCTCTGCCCCAAAAGGTCCATAAATGGTTGACAGCCATCAATAATGAATACAGTTAACAAAATAAATCAACTGTAGAATAAAAACCTGAAGTATTTGGTCAAAACTGTTAAAACTGCTTAAGAGTTGTATCAATTTGTAACATGCCATGACATAACCATGTGAACTCAATTTCAAACAGACAACAACATCAGTAAGCCCTTCACTTCACATCCCTCCCAGCTTCTCACCGTGCAGTGGAGACCCAGAGGGGCTGCTGGACAAGCCAGGTATGGGGCTACAGCGGCCCCCGATGCCGCCACCTCCTCCACCCAGGATGCAGCCGCCTCCTCCTATGCCTACTCCACCTGCTCCTCCTCCTAATGCAGCTGCCCTGTTGAGCTCCTGTTCAATCTCCTCCAGGCCAGCGCTCTTTTGGAAGCGAGACATCCGGTTGACCACCCGCGGGGACATGTGCGTGCGGGCACAAGGTGCACCACCGTAGGGGTTGACAGGAAATACATGGGTGGTGCCACGGAGGGTGCTGATGGCTACCCAACGACTGTCCTGGCTGAAACACATGTCCTGGACCTGAACAGAGACAAGACAAGTTCATGAGGCAGGGGACAGATGGTTGTGATAGGTAGGAAGATGAGACACAGAGATATTGGAGAAATTCCTTCACTGTATTTTCCATTTATGTATTCAATGTTCCCTAACCAATCAGACCCAGGTATCCACTAAATCGAAAGTAATTGTAAGCCAACACAAATGCGTAGTCATGCCAAGTTACTGGTTTTGCCAGAATTGTAAGAGTGGAGCAAAGTAAAAACAAACTGCAGTGTCTGGCAATATCAACAGGACTTAGACAGCCTTGACAGCAGCGTCCATCTTGTCTATAGCAGTTGCCATTGATGACATTAATCCTCCTTGCAGTGCACAGCTAGGCACCAGTCTTTGTCCTGCCCATGGCAATGATCGGATAATTAATTAGTCCCCACTCAGTGCTCATTGGGCCGATTACTTTTTTCGACGAAGAAACTGCTGGTTCATGTCATGATGCCAGATAAATCAGTCAACTTGGTAGAGTTGTCGGATACAAAGGACTGAATCCAGGTAACTCATATGATGTTTAAATTTGAAATGTAGAAACATACATAGGTATGTGCATTTAAAAAATGCTCTTATAAAATGCTTTACTAGAATTATTACCTTGCAGTTGAATGTCTCCTCGCACCAGCTAAGTTGACATTTACATCCATTTCTATCCAGACTCATTTAATATATGTAGCCTATGTAGTGAAACCATTGACAGTATATAATGACAGGTAATGCCAGGTATGTAGTTCTTGGCAGAATGGAATACATCACTATATTGACGTGTATGATTCCAATGATTAATCTCCAGTGAGAAACATGCCGTCTTCACTTAGAGAGGAGTACAAAGGACCTTGTCACATGAATGGAACGACAGTAACCTCAAGATCAATATGTGCAAAACCAAAGAGCACATGGTGGATAACTGTTGTTCATCTATTAGCGTGTAAGTTAATTAAGAGAAAGAAAAAACGGTCTCTTTGTCTGTCTTCATGTTTGGCCAACAAAACTGATTATAACATGAAGAAGTTACAAATTCTGAAATTCTGAAATTCTCTGGATGCTTCACAAAGTAACCCCGCAGCAGAGAAGAGTTCCACATTCAACAGTTTCAAAATGGGCATCAACAGCTGGTGTCACCTTTTCAGTTGCTGACCAAATTAGAAATATAGTCGCAATCTCGCCTTCTGCTCCTGAGTTATGGCACTGAATAACTGTCAGAAAAGAAAACTTTGATGTCACAGTGAAGTTGACCTTTGAATGCCCTTAAGGTGTTCCTGAGATATCGCATTGACAAGAATGGGACAGTCGGATGGACAATCCGGAAATCATTTCTCCATCTATGTCTCTCGCCAGCACAGATATGTAAAAATAGTGAACAAATATGCATCTTGAAGGTAATCACAACCGACAACCAAAAGAACTAGCTCACTTTCAACTTATTGTCTCCAATAAATACACGACTACAGTTACTTCTCGCAGTATAATCAAAAACATACTTGGACAACCACTTACACACTGTATAGTATGCTTGCTAACTCCCAGATATGTGGACCAGGTTTGGTTTCAGCCACTCTATTCAACTTCTCTTCATTGCCATTTCGTTAAAAAAATAAAATGTATATATTTATTTTCATTCTCCAACACTCATCTTAGATAAATACCATATACACAGTGGGAATGAACTGCATCAAACTATAGTTTGCCAAAATAAGCGTGACTAGGATTAAAGTGTTTATCACACAGTTAAACAAAGCCTGAGGTACTTGATAAAAATCCACCAGGGAACAAGGATTAAATAAAACTTTTAGCACAGGTAAAAATTAGCTTGTTTGGTGGTCAAGACAAAATAGTTGATTGCATTGTTTGTTAGTCCTCATCCTCAAACTGTGATGACTCTCAGGGAGCAGACACTTGAGAAGATAGGATCTCTCTGGGCATGTCAGACATGCAGGAAACCAGACAGATAGGCTGCAAGAGACAATACAAGCAAAGGAGAGTGGGAGAGAGAAAATGAAAACAGACAAAGGAGTGACAAAGGGTGACTGATGAGGTGATACTGTGCTGAAACAGCATCTATCATTCGACATGCTATTAAAAATAGCGGCTGGGGCAAAGTGAATGATACTGGAAGAAAATGAAAGGAAAAGGCCCAGGAGAAAGTTTAGCCGGCATGCAAGTCAGCCAATCAGTGAGACAGCTCTGTACCTGCAGGCCTCTCTAATCTTCTGCCAGGTCAGACTTGGTAATTGTCCCCAGCAATGACAGTTAATGGGGCATCCTTTGCATACCAGACAGTAACTTTTCTTCACAAAAATGAGTGAAAGAGGAGGCCTGACCTCTGCCCGGGCTGATTAGGGACGGCTTGGAGATGAGAAAGGGCTACTTTGTCTATGTCGTAATTGGTCGTAATAGACCTGTCAGAGCTCCGACTGTAAATGGGTGCCTGGACTTGACTGTCAAATCCATTTTATCAGGCAGGGGATTACCTGAAAGGTTGCTGTGATTGTACAATCATAGTGTGACAACTATGCAGATATCAAACAGCTGTCAAACGTTATCTTAAAAAGGTGGAATGTGACTGTATTGAGTCACATGCAAGTGCAACTGTGGAGACTGCACATTCCAGAGAGGGTGGAAAGCTCTCTCTCCTGTCCTTAGTACACAGAGTACTTGATGACATTCCCGGGAGTCAGAGAGATGCCATCAAGACATGTTGCTTTTGACTTTTTTTAATCAGTAAAACTGTTCATGAGACTTGGAAACTCAATTCACCTGAGATGAACACTGAATGACTGACAAAGATGTGACAAAGACGGACAGATGACTAAAGACTAAAGACAGAGGACAAACATACACATGTAGAGTACTCAAGTGTCTCTGCATTAGAAAAGGGATACAAAGATGATGGCGATGACAGATGACTGAAACTTTTTTCCTCTGTTTTAATTATATACTAAACAATCAATGTTAAATGCCTAAGTATTCAGCTTATGACTGATAAAATAACATTTATTAAGGAATGGACTGGTCGGACATGTTTTTGTCTTTAAAAAAGTTATGCGTGTGTGTGTGTGTCTGTGTGTGTGTGTGTATGTATGTCTGTCATGTTACATTCAGTGTAACTCACCTCACGATACCTCACAGTGTCATGTTAATGTCATTATAAAGTATATATAATGTATATGTATCTGCAGTCATAACACTTTTAATGCCTCAGTAATCGCTGGTCAGGTGTCTATATTCCACCACCATGATTATGGAAACCAGGTATCTTATTTACAGAAATTAGGTTCTTGTACAAACAGAAGCCTTTTCTCTTTAGTGCATCTAAACACATTATTAGACATGATGAACCTAAATCTATATCATTGCAATCACAGCTGACGGTGCAGGTCTGTAAAGTTCATGCCTCCCCTGTAACCTCCAGGACTAGTGTTCTCTAGTTTGCCCCGTGGCTTCTCTCTCATCTACATTCTGGTCCTCCTTCAGACCCTTACTGCTGTTATCAGCTGCAGGTCTGTTTACCTGGCTTCGGGTCACTGACAGCCAGCCACATGTTTGTTGGCAGAGTCAAGGCGTCTCTCCACCCACCTAACTGAAGACTTTATCACTCTCCACTGCGTGTGTGTGTGCGTGTGTCTGCGCGCGTGTGGTGATAACCTCTGGCCCAAGCACTAGACTCGGGCCAGCTTTCAGTGTTTACAACCGGCCTGATCAAAGCAGGCTCAGTGTGCAACCAGTCAGCAGACCTGCTGTTTAGTCATACATTAACTATAGGCAGGCTGTGAGAATGATGTGTGTGATAGTGTGTTTTCCCAGTCAATAATCATGAACCGAACAAGGCCTGAAGTAGTTTTGTTGAGTAAGCACTTCTAGCTTGCACTGCAAAGTCTGAAAACTCAAAGGAGACTCAAAATATCTTAACTTGAAAGGTGAAGAGTCAAATTAATTTGCATGTCCTTGTTCAGCTCATAAACAAATAAACAAATCAACTATCAATCCAAATGCAGATATATCGTGTATCCAGTGCCCAGTCTACACCAGAGCATGCGAGTACAGCGTAAGCAAGCGGGGAGCACAAGTGGGAAGATTCTGGATGGTGCGCAGCGCAGAACGTCTTTTTGTCAAAGGCTGGAGTGTCGCCTTCTCTTCAGCTCTATCCCACTCCAATTTATCTCCAATACCGCTCACCGTTTTTTTTTTTTAATTATTATTATTTTTTCAGTGAAAGTGAGCGATTTGCACGGAGTGAGGTGAAATCTGAGTGGAGCCCAGAGCAATTATGAACAGAATGGTCTGGAGCTTTGAGTGAGGGAGCAGGAATGGACAGCTCCGAAAATTAAGAAGAAAATAACATCGTTCCACTCCATTCAAACGTTCTAGTCTATATCTACTGTTATAATTCTTATTCATCAAGATGTACTGTCATTAAGAACAACTAGTATGATCGAACCATAACATTTGCAAAATACTAACATACTGTAAAATGTCCCTTGTCCTGTGTGTGTGTATGTGTGTGTGTGTGTGTGTGTGTGTGTGTGTGTATGTGTTGTGTGCGTGAGTGCGTGCGTGTGTGCGTGCACAATAGGAAATCAGGAACCCATTGGGGATAAAGCCTTCTTCAGATAAACCTACTTGCCCCATGCCAACTTAAACACACTTGATTTAATTAGATGCTGGAAAACCATTTAGTTTGTGAGAGAGGAAAAGGGACACCGTAATATTGTTAATTAACAACCAACTAGACCAGAGAGGTTTTGATTTGATCCGAGTCTAAACCATTTGACTGCTTGTCCATGCTCTCTGGTTGTTACGTTTTCTAGTACTTACAACCATTTCCATAATGTCAGCTTTAAATGCTCATTACAGTTTAGAGTCATGCACAGTCATGATTGTAGAGTGTGTGCATGTGTGTGTCTCACACCTTGGCCTCAGTTTCCCCACGATGCAGAGTGTAGAGATGATGAACGGCGCTCTGTGAGGAGGCCCATGGGTGGGTGAGAATCTGGAAGACGTGAAAATCGTGGCCCAGAGTGTCTGCAGTCACCAACAGCATTCCTACAAGAAACACACACACACACACACACACACATACAGTCATCAGCATTAGGAATCAATCCCACCATATTGCCGTTCACTCCCAACACATATTTTTCTGTCGTCCTCTGTTTGCTGGTTTCAATTTCTAGTGATGGCATTTTAATCAATTTGTATTGTCTTATGGTATCTGGCAGATTTATCCATATGCTAGGTCGCTAAATAAGATAAAAAAAATAATAGCAAATGCGAATGCCATTTTAAACAGTGACCCTGACATCAGGGTCAACCTGAACTGGGCCTGGAAAACTGCAAATTCATAACAGAAAGCCCATGATACGAACTGGGTTAGTGGAGTTTGAGAGATGAGGCCATTTATAAGACGGTGAGGTTCTGATGAAAGACGCTTTTGAGTTTGATTATGAGGAATGCAAAACCAAGTGCTTTTATAACTTCACTCATTTTAGGGACTAAAAGTCAGGACTTCACTGCCTCTAAGAATCTTTTGAGTCCCAGAACTTGACAGAAGTGATATACTAAATGACTGGAGCAAATGACAATTAATAATTAATTAATACTTGTATTACACCGAACAAGTCGTTGGATCCATTTTATGATATTTTTTTATTTTTTTCCCCCAGTTGTTTTATTTTTTTACGTTTTAACACATCCCCAGCCACTTCAGTTGTGTGGAAGAGGGCTGCTGTTATGCTATAATGTTCCAAAAATGTTTTGTGGACTAGGAAACTTCACCTGACTTTCTATCTGTAGGGGGAAGAAGATAACAACTTTTTTTTTTTTTTTTTTTGTGAACTGTTCCTTTGAGTAAAAACTGTACGTGATAGGTTCGTGTGAGTTACCTTTTCATCTTCCAATGTGGTTCTCAGTCTGCAAGAAGATATATTCTAATTTCTTTTATTTTGTAGAGTTAAGAAAAGGCAAAATACTGTACATTTATATTCCTGTGAAAGTTGACCAAAAGATACACTATTACTATTACTATACACTATATTACAAATTATGCCAGAGTGTTTAGAAACTTCCACTGGTACACTGGTGCACTGATGCAAAGTCAGGCCAACCCAAATATTTAAAATTTATTTCACTCCAGCAGCACACAAGAAGACAGCCACCACTACCAACTGTGCAGAGCACATGCTAGACAGCATGACAGAATTACTGTGCCTTTAAAACAAACAAACCAGCCCATTAAAACAAAGCCAGCTATCGTTTGTCGTTGTCATAAAATGCAGCCTTCTCTCGCATGATAGCTTGGTCTGGTTAAAAGCAGGGCTCGAGTCGTGTGCTACTTCAATGACAGACAAGATGATGAGAGTCTGTAAAAAAAAGAATCAATGCATTCATACATCAGTGTACGGCCATGGGCGTGCGTGTGCACAGTGAGATTCACCAAAACACTGAACCACAGCTCAGCACAAGTGTAACCCCCACTGACAGGCCCATTCATTTGGTCCTGTTTTATTTGAAGCTCGTCAAACTCCAGAAAGTATAGGCCCTCACCATAAACAACATGCTCAACAAACCACACCAGAACAAACCCAGATCTAAACTGGCTTGGTTGGGGAAAACGCTGCACTGCTTTTCAAGCGCAACCCAAAACCCATCCCCAGAAGCCTTTTGAGATGTCACATAGAAACCCATAGACTGGGTAGTAACTCAAAATGTTGGAAAAGCATCACTGATAGAGTGTAAGATTTGAAAAATAAAAATGTCCAAACCTCTGCCTTTTTGACGACTCCCAGACATAAATGATATTAAAGTAATTAGTAATTTTCCTCTGAGTTTTTCCCCATGGAATCTTTTATGTGGAGGCTACAGTAGGTTTTAATTAGTGGCCAGGCTTTATTGGGTGGCATGTCAAATGTGAAAAGAGGAGGCTATAATGGCATGAGATTAAAAGGATTCAGCAACACGTGCGAGGGAGATGGAAAACACTCCCTCTTTGGGGAAAAAAAGCCAAGTGTGCTACAAAATCTTGCACATTCACTCAGAGTTGAAAGGTTTCCTCTTTTTTTTACAACTTGTGTATGACTGACAAACAGTTAAATATACAGATGATGAAGAGGTGGAATGAGGGAGGTACAGAATGGATGAGTGATGGGGTCATGCAGATTATCAGAGGTGGAGGAAGGGAAGCAGAAGAGAAGCCAAGTGAAGTGTGCATTAAGACAGTGGTTAGCTATTCATGCTGTATCAGAACGACCAGAAAGCCATAGAGCTAAGGCCCAGGGCCTGTAAACTCTTGAAAACCCACGCCCCAAATGAGGTGCCAAGCCACAAGAAGCATTTGCGTCAACTGGGAATACAGAGAAAAAAGGGACGGGGCCCTTCTAATTATAGAGTCTGGAAACGGAAGCGCAGGGTGATTAGGAGTTGAGGCGCTGCGGTCTGTTTATCTGGGAGCTTCCTCTCTCTCGAACCCTCTCTCCCCCACACTCCACTCTTTCTTTCTTTCGTCCTGCTCTCTCTGTTTTGGTCGGGCCCCGCCCATCCAGTGGCTGGAGAGTCTGGCCCTTGGGTTTCTGACAGATGAGACTTGGCCGCTGTGTTCTGGCCAGGGCCGTCTTTTCTCTTCTGCTGATGGTAGAGTCTGGGCTCCAAAAAAGTAACAGCTCAGAAAGGCTGGAGAGCTTTGTGAATACAAGTGCCCGAAGACTGGGGGTTTTGTGGCCTTGTTGAAATACAGAGGCCCTCGCCGTGAGGCGTCAGTCGGTTAGCCCGCGGGAAGGCCAAATTAAAAAGTAGCTGAGCCGCTCGGCGGGTGAAAAGAGAGGGTTTCGGGGAAACCAGAGACTGGCCGGAGCAGGGTTTGACACGTCCTATTTATAACACCTCGTCCCAGAGGTTACAGTGTTATTTACGATGTTTTAGTACCGAAATCGCTGGCACACGCACTTAGACATGCGCTTAACTGGAAGGGATGACCTCTAATTTGCCATGTGTGCGAGACATGCGTCCGTATGGGACATGAGGGAAGTGATATAATCATTTCCATAAATATCTGCTTTTGCTTTCTTTTTCCCCCCGAAAAAAAATCTTTTTGTTTTGTTTTGCTGCAGGCTTTACTGTCCCATCTCTGACCATCCAAACAGAAAACATCTGCTCAATCCCATTAATAGTAGGAGGATGTGTCATTTACAAAGTGGTGGGGCTAGCTTTATTCTTGACAAAGGCAGATGGGATGAGGGAGTGGGGGAGAGACAGAGAGACAGACAGAGAAAGAAAGAGAGAAAGAGAGAGAGGGGAGAAAGCAAAGAAAGAAATGGGGAGAGCAACAAAAAGGGCGGTGATTTCCCTACTTGGCAACACAAAAGGCCACAACAAAACTAGTCCACTTTTTAATTAACAACACTAGGCTCAAGAAAAGCTTTGAAAATCGGGAAAATCTCAAATTATAACCATGTGGAAGGCATAAAGCTTACAAGATGGAGTACTTGGGGGACTCAGATAGCTTTACTGTTACCAGGGATGCATAAACTTCAGAGCAAATGAGCCCAACACACAAATGAAAGACTATCCATCGTAAGACGAGGTTTTGTCTTCAGGGCTGCCAATTTCGGGTGAGGGAGGGGACTCTTTGTGTGTCTGTATGTACTTACACATATGTTGGGCATATATAATACAGATTCTTTCTGCATTCTCTATGCACAGCAAAAGTGTTGGGGTTGGTATGGGTTTTTCGACTATGCAGGAACCCTTAAGGATGATTATCTTCTCACAATCCTTCCTTCCTCCATGCATCCACCTCCACTTCGACCTTTACTACCCAACAATCCACCTACAACTGTTATCTTCTGCAGTTAAAGCCAAGAAATGTACTTTCCTCAAAAAAGTGCCAAGAGTTTGGCCTTCAAACTATAAAGCTTGCTGAGGTTGAGATTACATAGGTAAAGTGAGAGATTAATAGGTATGTGTTCTCTTCTTAACCACTGCAAGGGCTACTCACTTCAGTGCTAATTGTAGGAGGGAGCAGAGCGCCCTACTAATCCTCTCACCACCACAGCACCACAGTAATATATGAGCAGTTTTATTTCCGCTGGGCAGCAGGGTAGGCATTAGGGTTAGTCAGATGCTAACGAGGTCAAGCCAAAGTCAACCATCTCTAATATGAGAGAGAGGCTACAGTCAGACTAATTACATATTTATTTTAGAAATTATCAACACACTCACCTGGTTTTATTTTTGGCCAAGAATTTAATTGGAGTCTATTCAAATTTGCATGTGTTACTATTTTAGAGGTTTTATAATTAAAAGTTTAAGTATAACTTAGTTTAAATACTGTGTCAGACAATTTTCAAGACTAGCAAGTGTCTAACTGAATTTACTCAGTTAAGGTAAATTCAAAAATACCAATGTAAATACTTGAGTTTTAAAAATCTGGTTGACAACATGTTGATCAATATTGAATTTCTTTCCACATCTTAGAGACCTTAAAAGATAATTCTGGTTTCTAACAGTTTGGACCATACTTTAAGTAACTAAGTAACTTCATCAGTTATGATAGATTTCACTCAAAATAGAGCTTTGGAAACTTGAAAAACTTTAAACTTAGAAAATTTGGAAACTCAATGTCACTACAAGAAATTCCTATGGGGCAAAAAGCATGAGCAGCAACTAGACAGGCTGTAAAACAAGGCTACAAGGATTACCTAAACTGTTTAGTTCAAGGTAAAAACAAAAATGGCTGCTAGTTGATAACAATCCATCATTGCACAGGAGAACTGTGTTCATGCACAACTACAACAAGTAATTTAGGCCAGTGCTGAACCAGAAAAGTCAGTCTCTAATCTATGATGGATGTTTATAACAGACAGTTTCGGTACAACTTTCTTATGGGCCGTCTTTGACTCTTCTGAAAAGGTTTGGCTAAGCAGGACTTTTTGGAAAGTGAAGTTCTGGCACCCATTCCTGACAGGGTTCAAGCTAACACTTTAACTTAGCAGCCACTGTGAAGATTTTGGCTAAAAAGAGTGCAAGTAACATGTTTTCAAATCAGTTGGGGACTTCCGGATAAGCTACGATCAGATGATAACATCAGCATGAACGATGTCCTCATTGAGCTCTATTACAATCTTAATAAGAATGAAACCAATTCATTATATAGTGAGCTGTTTTAAAAGCACATTCATCCTACTAAAGAGATAATTCTGGGGAGTAAAATAACATCCTCTGACAATTTCGCTTTGATGACTTTTAGTGGTTTAACTTCTCACCGGGTGCAGGTGAAACTCATAGGTGGGCCCCAGTGACATCACTTTTAGATGTGGTCACAAATTCAACAGGCCACACTTCTGAATACACCGAGGTGGTAGCGTGTCTTGAAACTTGGTAGTGAAAATGGAATTTTGGTAACTAATTATTGGCACAATCACTCACAGATTACACAAGGCAAAATGTCATAAATATAACATTGTGCTACCTCTCTGTGTTTTACGACAATCTCTCAACAACAAATTATCGTATATACCCCCTCACCCATACTTCATTTTACAGAAGAGAGGGACACAGTCAGGGAAGGAGGATCAAAAGGAATAGGGTGGATAAAGTAGGGGTAAGGGCTGCAAGAAAAACAGAGAAAACAACAGAGGGAAAGAAAGGGAAAAGGTGCTTATGGTTCATTTGATGTACAACAGGCTGAAACCAAGGGTTGTGTTTTTCTTTGCGCTTCACAGGCAGACCACCTGTGAGCACTTGGATATTAATAGATATGAAAAAAAGTGTGTGTGCGGCTAACCTAGCGGAGAAGCTGCCATTAGTTTGATATTACTATGCTGGAACACCAGCTTTTAACAGGGCAAAGCTCGCCTGGCTTTGATGTTGTTCCGACACACAACGGGCAGGCACCGTAACGGTCAAGTTCACAAACCGCGACTGTTCTCAAGACAGAGCTCCAGGCTTGTTCTTTCATCACCTTAAGTGGAAAACACACTACTAAAGTCTGTTTTTATGGAGCATTTACATATTTGCACACTTCCTGCTGGAATTGCTTAAAAGGGGAGAGACAGTTTTTTTATTTATTTATTTTTTTTGTCAAATGTCAGTGGACTGTTCAATTGGTACAGCAGAGGATGAATAGGCTGCATGAGGAGGTGAAAATGATAAGGAAGCCACTGTTAACCTCACCTTTAAGAGTTCCTCCACCAAAGCCACAGTCCCAATTTACTGCCACTAATCCAAATTCCCAGTGAGTCCTAATACTCTTCATTTGCATTCTTTCTGTGGTTTTCAAACATTGGACAAACATGTTCTCACAGTAGATTAGAGAGAACTTTAACGCCAGGCGTCTTTGATGCCATGTTTAAAAGCCCCAAAACAAATTGCTCCTGTCCACCATCGCCTGATAAAAGATTTGGGACTGTGATCAGAACTTAATCCCCTTTCTGAGCAAACAGGCAGACACTGAGGCTGGAGAGGTAAGCTCCTTGCATTTACACGGGCTCTCTTAAACTTCTTAGACTCCTGTTTCATCTGTGTTAATTAATTAAATCCCTTAAAACATTCACAGCTGCTGGTCATAGGTACAATTATACAGTGCTCTGATTGTCTATATATATAAAAAAATAACAACTTGAAGGAAGCTATGTTTGGCTGCATGAGAAAGTTCAGTTGATTCAAACTTAGTCTTAGTCTTATTAATCTTTAATTTCTGAATTGCAAAATCAAGATGTCTTAATCATAGCACAGGCAAACACAGTAGCTTGTTTTTCTCAGTCAAATTAACCATCTCATGGGCCATCTGGCAAATAAGCTCACAGTCATGAGTCACAAACAGTAATGTAAACTTCAATGTGGACACGCGTGCAAACTGAGTGGCTGATGGATCTACCAGTCATGACAGCCATGCAACTGTCCATTTTCTAGAATTCATACAAGTATACAGATAATGCCACTTTGCCCATAATTTCAATCATTTGTCTTTTTAGAAGTGGGAGTTTAGGACTTTGGTCAGTCTGACGATCCATCTATCTGGAATTTTGGTACATGCCAAAATATGTCAACATGAACGAGCCAGATTTCCATGAAATGTCTTCTGTATAGGAGGATAATCCCAATGTTTTGATGACCTCCTGACCTTTCTCTGAGTGCTAGAAAAGAGCTAAAAATTCCACATTTATATAAAAAAGGACAAAATAAAATCAGCAGAGTGTCATGAAATATGTTCCCCACAGGAACCCATTTCATTTTCAGACATTTGAGCTTTACTTAGCTCTACCCTCAGGTTTTTCAAGTTTCATCGATGAAGGGTGAGAGTACTAAAATCCTTGTCTAGCAGAGTTGATTTCTTGAACACACCGATAGCATGAAATAATTTGCTGTTGACACACTTCTGGTCTTTCCCAATTTTATTTGACTGAATGCGCTAGAAAGTATGGAGCAAGTGTGTGTCATCAGATTCTATAATGTGGCAGCGATGTAAAGACATGTTTTTATGCTATTAATGCTACAATGTGTTCAGTTTGTATGAAAAAAATCTAAATGACATGAAATTGTGGATAAAGACTACGAGTCCAAGTCACACAGCTTTCTAATTCTTTTCCATAATGCCAACGCAAACAAACCAGTGTGCAATTCATGGGAACAAGAATCTTAGCAACTTACCTCTTCCCCACCAAACCACCCACCTACACACATACCAAAAAGAAGTTACAAATGAACTGCGTGCTACCGCACTGTGTGGGCTGTGAATGACTCCACACTGCTGAGGTGTCTGGTGTGTTGGGCATGAGGGAAGCTGGGATGAGTTTTTCTCAGCTGAGCTTTCCACAAGTCCTGAGTCATGGTCACTGGTACAATGTCTCTCCTTAGTTTTGTCCATGATACCACTTATCAATTTTTGCTGGATGAAATCTATTTATTGTTTTACATTACTATTTACTGAAGCCTCATCTCACCAGAGTTACACTGAACTACTGTAAGGAAACATGTTTTCAATATTCAGTACCTAATGTGTGGTTTTTTATGGAAATGTGCCTATTCTCACTGTCATTGGATGGATATTATATAATAAACCTGTAAGGGTGAAGTAGTGATCTTGTTATTGTAGCTTTAAATTGCATTTTTTCACATTCAATATTTTAGTACAGGTATAGTGGTCTTCATAAAATAGTGAGACTGCACTGTGAGAGTTTGCCCCATCACCACTCATCACTTCTAGTCAGAGCTGGTTTTACTTACAGAATATCTGGGAATGTATAATGAGTTCACCCGTTCTTGTTGAGGCATTTCTGTTTTTTTTCAAATAATCTAATTTCTTAAATTTGACAGATAGATCAAGGTTGATGGGCCTAACAAGATTCTCTAATGAAATATTTCACTAATATTGTGGTGATATATGTCCAGAAACATTATCCAGCTCAGGGAAAGGTTTTGTTACTGGTACTGCTTGATTAGTCATACAATCCAATTACCATTACTGAATCCCAGTTGTGGCAAATAGTCTTTGTCCATGTGCATAGCTTCACATAATATTTTAAGAACATTAAAATATGCTGCTCCTCTTCTCTTCCAGAGTTATTGAAGTTACTTCTGAATTACTTTACTGAGCATTCAGTCAGTTTTGGCACTGACCGCATTTTGTGGATGCATGAGATGGGGATGTGGATGGGTTAGCTTATAGGGGCCTATACATTTATCAATTATTATTCCCCTTCTTTGTTGAATCATACATTTTCTTTTTGCCACAGATGCAAAGGTTCTGTGAATGGCTACTGGTCCTTGTGCAGCTGGCCATGTGCTAAATGTTCTTGTTTGATTTAACTCCTTGGTCTCCCCATCTTGCTAGCATTCACAGTACTACAACGCTGCGTTACAGTCAAAGTCGGAGGTCGGAATTTCCAGGCTGAATTTCTAACAGGGTTAGGGTTAGGGCTAACCCTAAGCCTCCCGACATCCAGGTGTATGACAGCGAATGTTCACTAAAATGTTGGCAACGTTGGCATGTGTACACACAATTGAACCCCAATTGAAATATAGCCTTATTGCCTTTACAGTCAAAACAGAGGGGGAAAAATGTGCCATTATGCATCTTATTTTATTGCACTTGTCTTATTCACTCGCTTGAAACAAATAACGTCTTCTGCAAATGAATCCTACACCTACCATGTGCTGCTATTGTTGTGTGACATCAGACAACTGCCTCATGAAGTCAGAACAGATGGGCTTCCCTTCCCTGAGTTTTCAAGTAGGAATTACAATTTTGAGTGGTGTTCCACTGTACTTTTTCCAGAAAGAAGTAAATGATTTTTAAGTTCTGAATTGTCTGGCTTTGACATCTTCTTTGATAAAAAAAAAAACTTAGTTAGACAACGTTAAAAGCATTACCCAACATCATTGCAGTCTAACTAATGTTCAGATTCAGAGGAACAACCCATCTTATCCCCAGTCAAAATACTGAAAAAGGCAAGACAGAGAGCCCTGCAGAGTAGCTGTTGTAAATCACATCAGAGCCAGCTGTGAGTGCTAATTACTATCTTGGTGTGAAGACACAACTCAATCCATTCTAAATGTGTGGCTATAAATGTGTGGCTGAGCAAAGCAGCTTGTGTGTGGGAATTCCCCTCATGTTCAACATGTGCGTGTGGGTCCAGGGTTTTTCGGCAACGGCCTGGTTTCTTTCACACATCAGTAAGATGGAGAGACAGAGTTATTACACCATGGAGAGCTGCCTTCACGGCACAGCTGCCTCAATGGTCAGGCTCAACGGGCCAGGCTATTCATTAGACCGGTCTGTTACTAAACCAGGGATATGGTTTATGGGACAGTTCCATGTGGGGAGAGATTCAGTCTTGATTCATCTGCCATAACTCCTGGCTTTGATGGGGTATTCAAAACTTCCATATTCTAAACATTAAGATGGCTAAACAAAAATTAAGTTCTGGTTCTGTGGTAGCCGGCTGTCTTTTATGACTGAAAAAGTTAATAAAATAGATTGTTCACGTCACAAGAAATATACTGCACCTGCATCCAGTTGAAATAAAATATATTTTTCTGATGTCAGTACAGACAGCAAGAAAGCTTACTAATACAGTTTAACTGCTTTTAGACATCAGTTCTATGCATATGGAACATCCATGCCAGATATCCAAGTACACAATGTTGTGTTTAAGAGAAGCTGTTGAACACTCAGTACTTAGTGTTGTCAAAAGTACCCAAAAGCTATATTTGATATACATAAGAGATCATGTTAAAGTAATATCTTCTGGCTCACATAATAGTTAAAGTCACCGGTACAAATAGTACTTGACATAAAGTCTTAAACGTGTCTGATATTGAATGCATTTAGGTATCAAAAGTAATTGTTTGATAATAAAAGTACTATAGTATAAAAAACACACAGATCCATCTATTGTATATAGTATTCTTATTCGATTTCATCTTATTCATTAGTCAATTTTGATCTAACGCATTTCATTTTATTGTCTATTTTTGTTCCTTGTGCTGCTGTGTGAAATTGAATTTCACCTATCAATAAAGCTACATCTTATCCTAAATCTTAGAAGTATCGGTAAAACGAGTTTACACATACATTTTTTCCATGGCGACGACCGCACATGTAGATTCAGCAGCCAATAGATCCTTGAAGCGCACACTACCTACAATGAATATACATCAACATCATCACACTGGGAAAAGAAGTGTGGGGTGAGATTATGAGAATATCTGCTCCAATGGCATCTGCTAAGCAACCAGCAAGACCAGTGGGACAGAACATCACCAAAAGTGATGCGATCACACCCGGAAAAGAGAAAAGAGAGTTGCGGTGAGAGCTAAGCTGATACGACTGACTGAAGCAGTTTCTCTACAAAGCGTTCTTCTGGCTAATGTCCAGTCGCAGGAGAATAATGTGGAGGAGATGCAACTCAGGCTCATTCAGTAACGGTAAATCAGAGACTGCTGGCTGCACATCTTCATAGAGAAGTAGTTAGCACTTCAACATCCCACATGAAGCTAGGGGTAAAACAGTCCACAAAGTCCAGAGCGATGTTCATTAAGACAGTTGCTGTGATCTTATTAACTATAGCAATATATAGTAAGTTATTTATTAACATGTTTATGGCTGCAACTAATGAATGTTGTCAATATTGGTGCACACAGTTTACACATATTTCAGCTTTAAAGTTTGAGAGGGGTGAGAGCCACACATTTAAAGATTACAGTTTTAAATGCAGGACTAAACCTTGTTATGAATGTTTACATGGTGGTGTTGCAACTTTTATAACGTAAAGTGTCTGAGCTCTATGTCTACCACAGCATGGGAAGCCCTTGATCCTTAACAGACTGAGTAGGACTAGAAAAATATGTTTGAGAGAATAAAAAGCAGAGGGTGGTGACTTCCACGGTTGCTGAATCAATCACTCCATCTAGTGCCAGTCATAGTCAAAAGTAATGCTCAAGTTGTTGGACAATATCACTGCCATCAAAACGTGTGTGTATTTTGACCTTGGCATTGTACCTAATAATCAAGTCAAGGATCGTTAAGGACAAGTGAAGAGGACGAGACGTGAAAAAAAACAAGCACACACACATTGCAGCTGTTAAAGAGAGCGCTTTGCCACTGCACTTCATCTGCGTCCCTCTAATTACACCACTAGGAATAGATCCACAGATCCACCGAAGCGCCACAAAGCGCCAGCCGCCACACCAAGAACTGGCGGCCACTGGTCCGCCCTCTGTAGAGCCTCCAACACACACAAGCCACTGGGGTTTCTTACATAACTCTTCCCAGCCAAAACTTCTGGGCTTTCCAGGCTCTGTTTGACTCATATCATTGTTTCCTGCTAAGTCCATCTTTTTTGTTTCTGCCATGTGGAGCTTGACCACTGTGAAGAGAGCCTCTGTTGGGCCAGGAAGGTAGTTCAGTAAAAGCCACTTCCCCTAACTCCTTGGAAAGACTTCACTTCCAGCCAGACCAATGAACCCGTCACTCAGGATTTGGGCTCTGATCAAATCAAGAGGCCTCTAATTTTGGGACACTCAACAGCGGGCTGCTCAGAAATGAAAATGAATGAAAGAATAAACAATAATGAAAGGAGGCCGGCAATCACAACAGTGGAAAAGAGGAGTTTCTGCGCTTGTGTGAAGATGCATCCAAATCTCATTACATGGCCCAACTGCAATGGAAAAAAGGGGAAATCTGCGTATTTTGGCCACACCTCTGGTGCTGTTTTCACTTGTAATTTAATCATTTATTTGTCGTTCAGATTTGGCTCACTGTAAATGAGCCAGAAAGATTAAAAGTGTGTTTGGAATTTTGCAGTTGATGGTGCCCTGTGGAAAGGGTCACAGGGGATCTTGCTGGCTTGCTGACTAAGCATTTCCCAAAACACTGAAACTAACTGCCACATGTACTGCATGTTGAATGTGCATTTCTGTAGATACCAAGCTTGTATATTAAAGGTAGAAGTTTAAGGTTAAATGTTTTCTGTCTTGACAGCGAGCTTGCATTAATAATTATTTTGGTACAGATATGTTGTTCACACTGTAGCATTATCAGGGATAAAATATGATGCCTCCACTGGATGCATATATAGTGACTTGACTGCTTCGTATCAGATTTCAATGCATCAGAGACAAAGGTAAGGTAAGGCCAATAGTTGCAAGTGTTGTATGTTTAAGACCTGGGCTGAGTTGATAACAGCCTACATGTGCGTACTTAGTGTAATTGTCACTCAGTACGTTTACATGCACATCTTAGTCGGATTACAGCCATAGTTCTACTATGCTACTCAATCGGACAACTGCAATTGTCCGAGTATACATGCCGGTGAGAAAGTCGAATTATTGGATGCAGCATTTCATACTCCGGTACGATAGGTGGCGTTGTACCCATCTCAAGTAGTGGTAATAGAGCCAGCAACAACAAACTCTTCCTCGGCATTCGAGAAAGATGGCGTACGAAGAGCAGGACGAAGCTACATCTTTTTACATTTCGTATATGGTGTACATGATAATTACACAAACTGGATGCACAATGGCGCTCTTGCTTGCGGTTATTTCGGAGGAAAGACGCCGACGCAGCCACCGTCCCTTTACTTCCGACTCACGGCCCCGGTTAGTAAAGCAAGTTAATTGAAACATATCCTGGGTATGTTGAACTCGCAGCAAAGTACAGGCTTCTGCTCACTGATTATCAATGTTTGGAAAAGCATTGCAGTGTTACCAACTTCAACTATCTGAGTCAATGACTAGATCAGCACTAGATCACTAACAGGTTACCGATGACTTTAGCAAAAATACGATGTCCACCATTAATTGTGAGCTTTCCCTTTGGGTATTCTCTCATGAATATCAAGAAAAATAAAGGTTGAGTGAAGCAATGGTATCTTTCAGTATAACCATTAGTTGTATAACTTCCGGCATGATGTGTTGTTCTTTCAGAAACATTGTTTTGCTACGTCACACATGTCAGTTCTACATTCTACACAAGTACACCTGGTAGAAATTAAGGCGGGTCCCTTTCCTTGATGTGCTCTTAAGCAGGCTTTTGAGTCATTAGGTGTACTGAGCTGTTTGGTGTTTAGTATTTGTTTTTTAGTGAGGGTGGGAGCGGAGGGGGTCTCGACAACCATGTCTTGTCTGTCTTTGTCTGCAATATCATCCTGTTGCTGCTCAGACAGAGCTGCTGAGTTCAGTCCACAAAAGTGAAGGATTCTCGGGGTCATGGGGTGAAAGCCATCTCTCAGCAGCCCCTTTATTAACTGCACATGCACGCAAAACACACACACACACACAGTATCAAAAAAACATGAACACACACGCTAACACACATACACACCACAGCAGCAGCAGGACCATACACAAACTTAAACATCACACACAAAGACTTGAGGAGGTAGACTGTTCACACATACAAAGCAACTACTGTCCCTTTCCTTTGGGGTGGAGGTCAGCAATGCTCAAACAGTGGGAAAGGAGATGCCAGAGTAAAATAATGTTGCGAAAGGGAGTGTAAGATTTGTACATCGAAAGCTCATTTCAGCAGACCGATTCCTGCACTCACAGAGTACATCGGCCCGCAGATAAAGAAGTAAATACATGACAATTTTTCAACTGTCTCAAGGACTCAATTGTCATTTAATAGCATGTGCATTGAATGCCAAGGAATGGTTCTGAATGTTTATCACAAACTGAGAAAAAGAAAACATACTTACCTAACCCTAACCCTCCCAATTCCTAGCTACTCCCCATGGCTATAACAGCATGAAGTATGAAACTCCAACAACATGTACAACAAACAGTGGTGAGAGTCAATGCATGCACCTGCAGTAATCATCGTACAATAAGCCGTCAGCAACTGTCATTTAGCGTGTAGTGACATCATAAGATCATACTTGAAACCCAGGTAAAATTATTGTTAAATTGGTCAATGTTATGTGGCAATCTCTAGCGGCTGTAGCCATTATTACAGCCAGAAAGGAGGAATTGATGAGAAGTAATGTAAAGTGTGAATAGTCCATATAGGGAGGTGGTCGAAGATGGATGGTCGGTTTAAACAAGCACAGGACTTTCATTCAGGAGACTGCTGTTGGTGACCAGTGTGAAAGCAGAAGTCATTGGTGAGTCATTAGCCCTTTTTACACAGCGTCTCCGCATTATCTCCGGAGCGGTGGTTCGCCAATTCTCCACCGATGGTGATTCACACAGAAAGCCGGCGCTGCGGCTCCTAAAGAGGCGTGACGGTACACGTCATGTTGATGACGTTGGTGTTTCCCCAGGTGTTCCCCCTGTACATCTAAACCCGCGGACAGTTTATAATCATATGGATGCTGTTATAATGTGTAGTGATTGAGATCCCTACCCATCAAACATCCTAGAAAGTGACAGAGTTAAGTATTTCGCGCTAAATTACATAATTATACATAATCACCATCAGTAAACAGGACGCTGTCTGACTCTGTCACTCGCGGGGACGGAGGCTGTTTTCTGGGGGAAAGCTCCCTGAAGTCTCGATCCGGAGGGCTGACGGTCGCAGTGATTTATTTTCATCACAAACACTGGGTGAGTTAAAGTTTTTGCCGGTGACAGATGCTGTTTTTTGAGCAGACATGTGAGGAAGAGTCAGTAGGACAGACAGGAGGACAGACGCTTCTCCACGTACAGCTGCAGTATTTGTTTTCCTCATATAAGTTGCTAAAGACAGTTACAGTTACTACGTTACTTTTGTTCAGTCCTGTAGCGTTGCTTTGTGGGACATTTCTCTGTATTTAGTTGAGTGAGAGACCTGTGCAGTTATCAGACTGCACGACCAACACGCCCCTGCTCCGCGCATCCGGATTATCCGTTCACACTGGGCTCACCAATAATGCGGCCCTGATACTACCTCCAGAGGCGGATCAGCGCCGGAACGAAATTTCCCCCCTCTCCGCAACTGAAACTTTCACACAGGGGAGGGTGCAGAGAATTGCCGCAGGATCCCCGCATGCAAACGGCAGTGTGAAAGAGGCTATTGAAACTTACTAACATAGTTAAATTATATCACATACACAATGTAACATAAGTTAATTTGGTAATATAAGTAGATTTATAATCAATGCTACAGAAGAAGTGGGGGGATTTTGACTCATACCACGAAGTGGTTTTAGTGCCAAATCCTCATCAAATTGCAAGCGAACGACAAATGTCAATGTAAAACTGCAATAGTCATGTTGTTTTGGCAATTGGGATATATGTCGTTTTGGGAGACAATTGCATAGTTAAGTGATGAGGATGTGTTGAAAGAAAATCACCTTCAATTGTTTTGTTTTGAAAAACTGCAAATCCTTGCATTGTGTTGTGGTGAATGCCATTCTAAGGTGAAGATGTTAGGACCTACCTTTGTTTCAGTAAAGATACATGTTTCAGTGAAAGAATGGCCCCCATGTGCTGGACATACTGTTTAAATACTGTCAGATCAAAAGCCTACCTCTTAAATAGGTATTACTATTCCTATACTATACTATACTATACTATACTATACTATTCACTATAAGGCTACAGCCAAATGCTTCCTTAGTTATTCAAATGAATTTCAGTCCATGCTTTCAATTTGACGTCACAGTGCTGGAAGACTTGTGGAGAAAAGTTCTGCAGAAAACAATGTTTCAGTCCGTGGCGGATTGATTACAACACTTGTTAAACCTCTTTTGAAGCTTTGCCTAAAACTAGCCTGGCTGAGATGAAACTACTCTTGAGGGATAGGTTTTCACTGTAACTTCTGTCAGACTTGATAAACAATTCTATACAAAACAAAGCCTCCTGAAAATGAGCCATCACTTGAGTTTTTCAATGGATTTGAATCCCTTTGCATTCTAAAAATGTATCCTATATAACACTAACAACCCTACCTTATATGAAAAAAGGACTTTTATCATAAAGTCAAAGCCTTCCATAACCCCTTTTGTTATATTTTCTTATCAAAAATAACAGATAATAATAGACTTGTTATAATGACTCGGGTTGGTTATGAGTATAACTGTAGGCTTGTTTCAGTCTCTTATTTATCCAAGAGGACAAACTCTGGTTGCTATTGTCACCCATTTACTATATGTAACAAAATGCCTGACCTGCATGTGTTGCGGCTGTTTTGAAGTTTGTGTAATGGCATGCATTGGGGAAACTCAGGCTAAAGACATGTTCTTTGTGCACAATATGAATAAACACACTATGAATACATTTGGGTAGGTTGGCTGGTCCAGCACTGCCAAAGAACTGAGATGACGCAGCCAAACACACACTATGTTTTCTGTAAAAAAATATAATCTCTCTCCCGCTTTCTTCCGAACTTGCATAGAGTGCTCTCAAAAATTAATTTGTGTGCGTGTGTGTGTGTGTATGTGTTTGCAGGAGTGTGTCTTACCACTTGGGTTGAATTGCATGCAGGATATGGGTTTGTCATGAGCTGGGAAGTGAGCCACCACTCCCTCTCCGTCTGAGTCCTCACTCACCAAAACCTGGAATACACACACACACACACACACACACACAAAGAAACTCAAAATCATTTTCTAACAATGAGAACACTGAACCCAGAACGGGACTTTCCCTGCTCTAGGATTTTTCTTCACATTTTGGTTTGGTCTGATATCATCACCACACTCAGCAGTGTTCTTTGACATCACTCCATAGTGAAATAGCTGGCAATTTAACTCCTTTCTGAATGTGCCATTGCCCTCTTGTGGATGAAAATGATTAGAAAGCCCATATTACCCAATAGCCAAGAAAAAAAGTCAAACAAACAATCTCAGTGTTCAAAGGCTTTTTCTTTGTGCTGCATCAAAGAAATTAAGATCATCAAAATTTGAGCTATATCATATTAGCCCTGGTACTTCAGTTAAAGGCTGTGCTGGGACCAGTGTGGACAGTGTAAGGTCCAACAACAGAGACAAGGATATGGACGAATTTACTTTGGCAATAATGTGGCTTTTCACATGTGGCTTTGACAATACCCCATGACAATCTTTTTTCCCGTAAACATGTAGAAACTGGCGTCAAATGTAGCCTCGGCATGCTACTTCTGAAACTTGCCATAGAAAATGAATTCACTGAAGCCACTTTGCACAACTACAGACTGCTACTAAATCTCTGTATGAAGCCTGCTGTCAAGACTAGGACTAATTTAACAAAGGCTGACCCCTTCAGTCACGAAGAGAGATTAGAAATAAGCCCAGACATGAGGCCACTTTGTGCACCAGTGTGTGTGTGTGTGTGTGTGTGTGTGTGTGTGTGTCTGTGAGGAAATGTACACACAAGGTTAAATTTGGTCCTAGCGTTGCATTAACGATGTCAGGAAGGTTGGCTGAGCATTTTAAATAGGAACTAGTCCAAACAAGAAACAGCCTTTAAAATCTAAAGGGGTTGCGTCTCAGACTACAAGCAAGAAAATAAGCAGGAAAAAAAGGGGGAGAACAGAAAGAAAGAGAGAGAGAGGCTGGTGACATGAAGCAGATCACTTTTATTACAGTGCAGGCAGACAATGTTGTTCTGTGAGCGAATCCTGCTGGAGCCCTTTGAAACAGGAGTGTACTCCAGAGAACCGAGCCCAGTGTTGCACAGGGGGAGAGAGTGTGTGCCTTTGTATTAGGAGGCTGCTGTTCCAAATAAGGAATTTCAAAGAGATGAGATAGGAATATCCTGCATCTCACCTCTATCATATCCGTGTGTTTTCCTATTTCTCCAAAAGTCACCCCTTACCACACGGCACGCCCCCCACTCCTCCCTTCAGTGTCAATTTGTCCTTCACTCCAAGCTATCCCCGCCCTGCCTGCCTGACCTAGCCAGTGTTTATGGCCAGTGTATGGTTACAGTGTGTCAGCTGGTGACAGAGTGCAGGCCTGCTTCTGAAGGCTTAGGTCCAGCTTATAAGACAACACACTGGCTACAGGGCGACTACAGTCACTGTGTAAGAGAAAGGGAGAAGGCAGTGAGTGTGTGTGGTGCCTACATCACTGACAAACTGTACTATGTATGCTAACACGCCTCATTAAAAATGTGACAGCTGCTGCAGTGTGATTAATCATGGTCTAGAGTGGCTGAGGAGAATTAAGCTTTTAGCATTTCTTTAGACGTTAAGGGAAGATTGTGCAAAAGGCAACTGGCATCGATCAAAACCATAACCAGGGTTACAGCAATATAATGTGTATGCTTTTTGTATCCAGGCATTCTGTATATACCTAGGTGGGTTGATGTAGGATAATGTGGTTAATGACAATGGCTTACCCACCTTTGTATTGTGGGACAAAGTAAAAGGTCCTGTAGGACTTATTATTTACTGAAATCAGTGTTAAATAAAATCAGTAGCCCTTTTCACAAAGTGAATCTCTGTAGCGGAGGTTCAACAATTCTCTACCTTTGTTCACACAGAACCAAGCTGCTCCGACGTAAAGCCCAACACTGTGTCAATTTATACAGCAAGCCGACACTGTGGATCCAAAAGAGGCATGCACATCATGATGATGATGTCTGTGTCTTTTCTTTAACATGTTTCCCAGGTGTCCACCTGCTAATATAAACATATACCTGCTGACTGTTTATAATCATATGGATGCTGTTATAATGTGTTGTGATTTGGATCCTGACACACCAAACATCCTGGAAAGTGACAAAGTTAAGTTTCTCACTCTAAATTACATAATTACATAATCGCCATCAGTAAACTGGACGTTGTCTGACTCTGTCAGTCGCAAGGAGGGAGGCTGCTTGCTGGGGGAAGTTCACTGAAGTAATTGTTGGGGGGGCTGATGGTTGATTTTTTTTTCAAGACAGTAATTACAACAATACAATAGTGGAAGGAGACAAACACTTGATGAGTTAAAGTTTTTGGCCAGGGACAGACGCTGTATAAGGATGACAGACAGGATGACAGACACTTCTCCACAGATACCTGCAGTATTTTTTCCTCATATAAGTTGCCAGAGACACTATCAGTTACCACATTACTGTTGTTTGGTCCTAAAACATCACTCTGTGTGTCATTTCTCTTTTATTTGATGAGTGAAGGATCTGTTTAGTTATCAGACTCTGAACACGTCACCTTCAGATCGACACACCCATGCTCCACTCCACCAGCTTATCCATTCACACAGGGACGGTTCGCCTGTGCTGCACCTCTGATCCTACCACCGGATGCGCATCAGAAACGCAGCAAAATTTCTCCTCTCGCCATGCAGGATCCCCACACTCAAAGGGCATAGACAGCCTATAGCACATGCGCAAGTGCGGTGCGCTAGTGAATTAAGGACGTGTCGAAGTCCATTTTGCTGGTTAAATGCAAAGATGCGGTATTTAGAGTCTGAATTAGTCTTGGTTGTGTTTTGGGCGGAAATTAAATCAAACCAATCCGAGTGACATCTCTTACAGTACATGACTGTGTTCATGGAAAAGTGTTTAAATTAACTGAAAGCACTCTCCTGTGTTGGCCTATCTATAATGTGTCCTTTAACAAAAAGCTGGACTAAAGTCAAAAGTGCAGTCTGTTTCCTGATATTTAGTCTATGGCGCTGTCACTTTCTGCTGCATCAAGATATAAATAAGCCATTAGTGCACCTGACCACACCTCATTTTACCACCAACACACCCAGAGGCGCATAGGTGGCTGTAAGGTCATTTGTTATTTACACAATGTGGGCGCTAGGGGTTAAAATGACAACTGTGTCCGTCTGAAACTAGCAATGACACTTGCGCTGCACTGTGTGCACCAAGTGTAAGATAGATCCCATAGTGTGGTTGGTCAACAATCTATGCCTCTCCTCCCTCCACTCATGCAGTAAGAGAAAATAAATTATTCTGGTATCCATGGCCACTTTATCCAATCGGGACAGAGAACTCCAAAGAGAGGCGGTCCTGTCTGTTTGGTGAACACACTGAGTGCAGGATCCTCCTTCTCTGGTACCTATACCAGCAACTGCGGAACAGGAAGAGCTACCAATTCCAGTGCTCTCAGTTAAGGCTTATAATACCAAACACGCAAAGTGATGAAAATTGCCTTTGAAAAAATAGAAATGAGTCATGCAAGTGTGGTGACGTAGAGAGGGGGGGCCGCATAGACAGAAAGTTAACAAAAGCAACAACCATGCTTATAGAAGCTTTAACCTGTTTTTTTTAGCCTAACATAGAGCAAATCTTCTAAATAGAAAAAAATAAAAATTTAACTAGTCTGAGAATAAAGCATTTCTTTAGAAATTTTCATCATTTAAAGTAAACATTCAATTTTGATATTATCACTACTATTGTCAATGTTATCATTATTATTGTCATTTGCATTTAGATGGTTGCTTGCCTTTTTGTTTTTAATTATTAATGACATTTGTGTTTATTTGCTGCATAACTTTCACCATGACTAGAAGTCAAATGTTAACCTAACTTAAGATTTTAAAATTGTATGGGTTTAAGCATAGCAAAGCAGACGTTGGAAATAAATTTACCAACATGGTCTAATTTCAAATGGCTTTGGATATGATCCTTATCCACCATGTTGAGAAGACTTCCAATATGTCATGAACATGACTTTTTTGTTCATGACTTAAAAATCATGAATCCCAATGAATTTATGACATAAAATTCTGAAGCATATATATTGTTTTCAAAGCCAGCAGTCCTCCAAATGTACAACAAATACTATGATAAGGTAGCAGCTGCATTATCTTCTAGAGAAGGTTTTTTGTTGCAGGAAAGTATATCCACATCAGTATCAGTATTTTTGAGAATAAACATGAATTTCATTTCAGCAGTAACGTGGTTTGAGGGCAATTTGGCCCAGTCCTAATGACAACATTTTGTGAGGAAAAAACATAGTGGAAAAAATAGATATGGGTGGAAATTAACTTTTCAGTGACCAAAACCCAAATTTGCCATGAAAACGGTTGAATTGAATGTTAAGATCTTATTTGACCTATGGTGCAGTCGCTCAGCCTTGAGCTTCATGTGAGGTTACAGACCAACAGCTGACTGTTTACAGAGCGTCTTTCCTACAAGGGCTGCTAAAACTGGGCTGTGGCTAAAAGCTTGGCTCTTAAAATATGCAGCAAATCAAAGTAACACCTTTCAGTGAGTTGTGCAGCGTGAGGTGAATGGGCCTGAGTGTGTTCAAGCCACAGAAAAAAAAAGCCAACCTTGGAGATTTTTCTGTTCCCTCCTAAGCCACAGAGGCCAAAGTAATGTTTACCTGGGCCACACATGACAAGCCCAGGGAGGCAAGAAGCCAAGAACAAATTGGTGCCAATTTAATCTTTGCTCTGTGTGTGTGTGTGTGTGTGTGTGTGTGTGTGTGTGTGTGTGTGTGCGTGCGTGCGTGTGTGTGTGTATTAGCCTGGGGTTCGTAAACGAATGAAATGGGAATTCTAATAGTTAGGAATAGGAATTGTGTAAAATATTATTAATTTTCAAATTAACATGGATAAATTAATAGAAAAAAAATGTATCGCAAGAAATTTTTTTACTTCGAGCTTAAAAGTAGTCATTAATGGCTGACCTTGTCTCTTGAGCTCTTGTGAGTCGTTTTTCTAATGCTAAAAAAGTTTGCAGTAACAACACCAGGTGACACCCTTCCAATGAACAGACCTCATTAACACCTCATTTGGACTGCTGTAACTTATCAACTTACTGGCTTGCATCTGGTTGACATTTATTGTACTGTATTTAATACTTGAATGGTGCTGCAAATATTTGCTTTCTAAAAGCAGTAGGGTCAAAAACTTTTTGAAAAAAAAAAAGAATTTCATCTCTGAAACACCACTACAGACCATTACATTATTAAATGTGACAATAGCGTAAAGAGTGTTCACATGTGCTCTGCAACATGTTTATTTCACTACAACAGGCACAAGTCTGCACTGCTGACAATATTTTTGCCAAGTAAGGAAAACAAAACAGAAAAACAATTTTGTTCTGATTTGATTCCTTAGTTCTACCCATAATACCCAGATTCAATTATTACAGAATAGAGCCCTACCGAAATACAGTATTAGCCAATATCATCAAACAATGTTAGCCCATCACAGATCATATCGATCTCTTTGTTGTAATTTATAATTATTAAGTTCCCAGTGAAGTTATTGGTTCAGTGCACTAATAGACTTAGACAAGTCTGTGTGTTGTGTTATTTAAAATATCTTGCCTTTATTACACATTTTTGCCCCAGGTGTTTGATAACCACATCTGAGCGATCATTACAATAATGGGTTTATATTGGCCGATTTTAGTCAAGTTCAAGTACTGGTCGAGCTCTATTACAGTAATGAATAAATAGTCATTTATACAATTTATATAATAAATTATATAAATTAAATTATATAATAAATTACATAAATGTTTGTTTACTGCTCTCTTGCTTAGAACACAATTATACGAATTGTTACATAGTGTTTTTTCATCACTTTTCAAAAACTTCCCATACCAGTGTATAAACACTTGACTTACCTGTCCTTCTCCAACACTGTGTGTGTCAATGATGGTGACCACACCGGGGTTGTGAGGGCTACGGCGGCTTGCACTGTGAGGTGTACCCTCCTCATCTGGAGTGCCTGCCGGAAGGGTGCCTGCCAACTGGGTGACCACTTTACCCACCATCGTCAAGCCTGTCTTTAAAGTCTGGAAGGACAAAGAAATTATTTTATTGATTAACTAAGAAATTATTTTTCTTTTCACTTCACTTAGCTTGAAGCCTTTGAAGAAGAGCAAAAGAGCTGCAAAGTGCATGAGTGTATGTGCAATACCCTTTGTGTGTGTGTGTGTGTGTGAGTGTGCATGAACCATGTTCAATTGATGTCTGCTGATAACTTGCAGTGCTGATGACTTGTAGCACTGTAGCCACAGGGGACATCTGTTTGTGTGTGTGTGTGTGTGTGTGTGTGTGTGTGTGTGTGTGTGTGTGTGTGTGTGTGTGAGTGAGGCTCCTCTGTGTCCGCTTAAGGCCCAGCCAGGGTGTCTGGCTCAAACACACCTCTGTGGCTCGAGTGAGGGAAATGGATAGTGCTGCTTAAGTGGAGTCTATCTCACCTACTACACTGTCTTTGCCTAATGGAGTCCAATGCGTGTGACTGTGTGTCTGTGTGTGTGTAAGCGCCAAAGGGGCCCCGGAGAGCCTAATCAGGCATTCAGACTAGGCGGCCCTGTCAATACAGCGTGGCGCCTCGCATTTGTTGGGTCTGAGGATCGCCCACTGTCTCTCTTCGCCACTTGGCCAGGCACACTAGCATTGTCTGCAGCCTGTGCATGCGTGTGTACGCCTACATTTGTCTGAGTGTGTGTAAAATACCAGAAGAGCCATCAATTATTAAGTGAGGCGTTTGGCTCCTAATTGATCAACACTAATGTGTTTTCTAATCACTGCAGTTGTGGAGTTCTTAGTGGTAGTCCAAACAGGGGCTATTGATTTGCTGGTGGGGAGGGGGTGTCTGGAGGCAGATCCTGTCTGATGTCAGACAAAAACACATGGACACTCACATACGCACACGGACGCACACACACACGCACACACACAGCTATGGCCTGATGTCGCCATCTAAACAAATTATAACATATTTTAAGTGAAAGGTCTTTCTCCATCAAGCACCCTGGTGTGACAGGCAACAGGATTGATGTGATAACAAAAACTTATCAGAAGAGGACAAATCTAAAACAGTGAGTCCAACTGGGCAGAGCTGTTGCAGTCTCTGTTTTTATCTTTCTTATAAACAAAAGCCATTGCACTTTAATGCTACCTCCCTTTTTGTTTCCATGTCTCTGGACGTCAGCACTGAGAGCCAGTGTGTCGCGCCACAAGCCAGAAGGAGATACCTTGTCATTTATATTGAGATACATGGTCCTAAATGAGGAGAGGGAGGGCAAGTAGACTGCCTGTCTGCATATCAATACCCTTTGCCATTGTCCACCCCTTACCAAGATGCTAACCTGCTAGCAACACAGTACTCTTTTGATCCATACCATCATTACCCTGCTGATGAGACTTTTCTCACTCTCACTTTTTGCACTCATAAAGTAAAGAGTAAGGGATGCACTTGCTCTTCGTGAATCAATTATCCTTCAAACTGAATGGATAAACAGACTAGAACCATGTGAGGAGCTGGCAAGTTAGCATGTGTTGGCAAGCAGTATATTCAGACCAGGAATTAATTTCACCTGGTATCAAAGGGGCCTGTTGGCAGTAATCTTAGACTCGCTCCCCTGTGTAGATGAGTGAAACAAGACCACTGGAGACAAAACTGATTACAGTAGGAAAAAACAGACAGGCAGGTTGATGAAGTGTCTCATAAGTTTAGGCCCCAGTCCACTGGGCGAGCCAGGTGGATCCAGTGTCGGCATATTAACAGATGGCCTAGGCTGAGCTGGAAGTACTGTAGTATGTGCTGCTTAATCTGTGCAAAGTCTTAAAACCAACCAGAGGACTCTTAGACAGATTACAGCTAGTCTGTAAGCATTCAGCTAAGCAAATCAGTGCATGGCAAGAAAAATGGGAAAAGACAGGGAAAGCGGTGCGCCCATTAGCTCAGTTGATAGAATGGGAATCCCATGTACATAGGCTTTGTCCTCGCTGCAGTGGCCCTGGGTTTGAGTCCTGGCCTGGGGCCCTTTGCTGCGTGAACTGCGGTAGAGATAGACGAGACTACGAATCTCTGAAAAAGGAATCGCCACAAAGAAGTGCTGCACACACATCCTGTGTGTCCAGCCTGTAAGCCTGCTATAATGTTTTTTTCACATGTGAATTTCACTTGCTCCATGTGGCTGCCCAATATAAATAACCTGTTACCTGTTACAGAGGTAATTAAAAATAACATATGAATGATGATGACTTGATGATGATGATTAACCTAAAAGTGTAAAGTGCCTTGAACAGTGTTTTGGAATAACAAAACACCGGGGGCACATACATTTGAATGCTACTTGGATAATGCCATTATCAAAAAAAATATCTTTTGGAAAAAAAAAAGAAAAACTCAAAGCTCTGAGCCCCTTTCTATTGAACAACAAAGATAGAAAGGATTGTTTACAAGTCTGTGATGTCCAAGCATTACAATTTTGTTTCATTCATTTAGCGTAACAAGCCCTAGGTTTATGAGAAAAGAAAGAAAAACAGGTAAATGTCGACACGTATTGTCACTTACTTTGGCCGCATTGATCACTGTAGCTGTATAGGACTGTGCATTGTCACCGCAAGCTCCCCCGCGAGACTGGTGACATCTGATCAGCTGCAAAAAAAACAAAACAATTACAGATGCAAGACCTACAGTGAAAGACAACGGAAGATAGATATTAAACAAAAAATGTGGAATAATTCACGAGATTTTAGACATTTAAAAGTCTTCCCTCTTCACTTTTTGAAGGACATCGGTTTTGCTTTCAAAGAAACAATACACAACCAAAACAGCCTATCCGAACTGATTCAATTTCAAATACAATATCACTTGAATGGCTCTCTCCAAGTATTACTGTTCAAAAAAATGGGTTTTGTCATTTCTGGAAATGCTTGGGCAGTCACACAAACAGTGGCCCCATCTGTCAATTACTTGAATAGGCCAGCACCAGAAAGCATTAAATGTATTGCAGAGTACACAATCGAACATTCTGTTTTTGTAAATACTTAACAATCCCATTAAACGGAAGAGAACAGAAAACTCCTGTGCATCTGTTGATTTTCAAAATGTTATCATCTCTTGTGGACTCTTCATGGAATGAGTTGTTTATCCAGACAGATTAAAGAGGGAGGAAATAGATAAAATGCATTTTTTGGATTGTAAATATGTCCCTTCTCTGATAAGCCATTTCATAGATGAGTGTGTGTGTGTGTGTGTGTGTGTGTGTGTGTGTGTGTGTGTGTGTGTGTGTGTTCGGGTGATCGTGTGTGTGTGTGTGTGTGCGTGTGTGTGTGTGTGTGTGTGTGTGTGTGTGTGTGTGTGTGTCTGTCTGTGTCTGTTTGTTTGTGTGTGGGTGTGTGTCTGGACTACCTTGTTCTCAGCATACGCCAGCCAGCGACTTCCCAAAGCTATTGGATTGAGGCTGGGGCCGGGACAGGGGTAACAGCCTGAATAGATACAAAGATTGTCATACTAAAAGGGACAACAACAACATTTAAAACAGAAATCAACATTCATACACATTTCGGAAAATTACAAGAAAAGAAATAAATTAAAAAACAATAAAAGGGAGGCCTATGCAGGGATTTCATTAGCCTTCTCTCTGAAGAATGTCTGTAAACATCTTAAACCATTAATGTGTTTGTGGGGAGTCTCATGTTTGGGAAGATAAATGGGAGTGTAATGAGGGTGACGTGTCTGTATGCGTGTGTGTGTACACTATGACCTAATGGAGACTGCGGTACCCAATAAAGATTGAAGATGGCTCCTTTGCATTTCAACTAACACAATAATCCCTGCGAGGACAGACACACAAGCACACATTTACAAGTAAACACAAACAGTGTGCTGCCAGCAGAAATGAAAATAGCAACTAATAATAAATAATAAGTAAATGACAGATAAATGTCTTGGACATTATAAGAACATTTTTGTCTCTTCCCACTCAAACAGATGTGTTAGCAAATAAAAGAGTGGAGTGCTATGACTAACACCGAAACTAAGCTCCAACAACAGGGCACTGTTGCTGCAGGACATCAGACAAAACACACTACAAACAGACAAACGTGTGCTTGTGAACAGACTGGAGAAATAATGGATACTGTCATAAATATCATTAAATGCCAGCAGACAGTGACAGTATGTATAAGCATATGGGCAACAAGATGTTGCTCATATAATGATCAAACCCACTGTGTTCAAGAACACAAGCCTTTGTCCTACACACACATACGCACTGAGCTAATGTGAGTTTTTGGAGGTGTGGGGGGAATGGCTTGCTGACAATAATTTAGTGCTCAGGGACCAGATGAGGTGGAGACAGTAATTCCGTGCACTGTGTTGGGGAAGGGGTAGATGGGGGAAAATAGGGGGGTTGAGGTAAGCCACAAGGGCTGCTGGTAACGCCAGAGAAGCCTTTTGTGCCTTTCCAAGTCCAAAGGGAGCCCAGGCAGTGAGATAACATGTGTTTGACATCCTGGGCGGGGAGCATAAAGCTGAGCAGGGAGAGGAATGGGAGGCTTTATCCAGAGACCTTGGCTAGCATCGTGTAGCCACTAGTACTCATAGAATGATATTCCATATTTTACTCTTCCATTTTTTTATATGCACTAAAAGCTTCCTAAAGTTAGCAACATATAGTCTTCTTAAATAGTCATCTGTAAACCAAGGTCCTACAACAACAAACGCAAGTCCTGTGAGGTTGTTTCTTACAACTGTACCATACTGGCACTCCACCCAGCCAATGTTTCTCACCAGACCAACAAAAATCGTATTTTCAGCCAGGCTACACTTGGAAAACATAAAAAACAGCCAAGTAGCTCTAGCACGACTGATACTCAATTATTGCTGGTCTATGTTGATGTTAAAGGTGCTATTTGTAAGAAAAGCTGACTGTCCCAAAGCATCAGTTTTTGACGAGTATAGAGTAAGACTAAAACCTTGCACCTTTAAGGAGTTAAAAATTATTTTATTGCTATTTTTGGTTGATATTTTGTGCAATGATTCCCTTAAAAGGGGTGATCAAACACTTGTGACAAAGACATGAAAAAGGACATAACAATAAACTTAATTGCCTAAAATGACATCAGTGCACTGTAATAGTTAACTTCAATGGGAATTTATGCAAAACAAATGACCCCAGACACCCATCTCTGCAATATAATCTCTAAAAGATAAATTTCTCATATTGACGCAAAGCAGACAACATAGAGTTGTGGTCAAAAGTTTACATACACTTGTAAAGGACATAATGTCATGGCTGTCTTGAGTTTCCAATAATTTCTACAACTCTTATTTTTTTGTGATAGAGTGATTGGAGCACATACTTGTTTGTCACAAAAAACATTCATGAAGTTTGGTTCTTTTATGAATTTATTATGGGTCTACTGAAAATGTGACCAAATCTGCTGGGTCAAAAGTATACATACAGCAACATACATTATCAATTTTGGGGATGTAGAAAAGTTACAATCAAATCAAATTAGCTTCATGGCATGGCCTCTTAACTTCATGTGAGTGATTATGATTGACGACACCTGTTGACTTCTCTGAGCCCATTTAAATAGGGCTCATGTGATGCAGTCATTAGGCTCGGTTACAAACGCTACAATGGGAAAGTCAAAGGAACTCAGCACAGATCTGAAAAAACAAATCATTGACTTGAACAAGTCAGGAAAGTCACTTGGAGCCATTTCAAAGCAGCTTAAGGTCCCAAGAGCAACTGTGCAGACAATTGTTCGTAAGTATAAAGTGCATGGCACAGTTATGTCACTGCCACGATCAGGAAGAAAACGCAAGCTATTACCTGCTGCAGAGAGAAAATTGGTCAGGATGATCAAGAGTCAACCGAGAACCACCAAAAAGCAGGTCTGCAATGAATTGGAAGCTGCTGGAACACAGGTGTCAGTGTCCACAGTCAAGCGTGTTTTGCATCGCCATGGACTGAGAGGCTACCATGCAAGAAGGAAGCCCTTGCTCCAGAAGCGACACCTTAAGGCTCGTCTAAAGTTTGCTGCTGATCACATGGACAAAGATAAGACCTTCTGGAGGAAAGTTCTGTGGTCAGATGAAACAAAAATTGAGCTGTTTGGCCACAATACCCAGCAATATGTTTGGAGGAGAAAAGGTGAGGCCTTTAATCCCAGGAACACCATGCCTACCGTCAAGCATGGTGGTGGTAGTATTATGCTCTGGGCCTGTTTTGCTGCCAATGGAACTGGTGCTTTACAGAGAGTAAGTGGGACAATGAAAAAGGAGGATTACCTCCAAATTCTTCAGGACAACCTAAAATCATCAGCCCGAAGGTTGGGTCTTGGGCGCAGTTGGGTGTTCCAACAGGACAATGACCCCAAACACACGTCAAAAGTGGTAAAGGAATGGCTAAATCAGGCTAGAATTAAGGTTTTAGAATGGCCTTCCCAAAGTCCTGACTTAAACCCCATTGAGAACATGTGGACAATGCTGAAGAAACAAGTCCATGTCAGAAAACCAACAAATTTAGCTGAACTGCACCAATTTTGTCAAGAGGAGTGGTCAAAAATTCAACCAGAAGCTTGCCAGAAGCTTGTGGATGGCTACCAGAAGCGCCTTACTGCAGTGAAACTTGCCAAGGGACATGTAACCAAATATTAACATTGCTGTATGTATACTTTTGACCCAGCAGATTTGGTCACATTTTCAGTAGACCCATAATAAATTCATAAAAGAACCAAACTTCATGAATGTTTTTTGTGACAAACAAGTATGTGCTCCAATCACTCTATCACAAAAAAATAAGAGTTGTAGAAATCATTGGAAACTCAAGACAGCCATGACATTATGTCCTTTACAAGTGTATGTAAACTTTTGACCACAACTGTATATGCCAATACAGATATATTGGTGATAGGGAGGAGGAAGCTAGATCACAAGGTTGAAATCAACAGACACAGGGAGAACATGCTAAATCCACAGAGAAAACCCCAGTTGGTCAGGGCCGTATTCACAAAGACTTTTATCTTAACGTTAGGAGTACTCCGAAATCGGACTAAAAGTTTTTGTTTTTGTTTTTTGTTTTTTTTATTATCTTTTTCTTTCAGTTAACAAACAGACAACAGAAAACGCATTACAAAAGTAATCAGTAAAGTAAAATAAATAAACAAATATAAAAAGTAAATAAATAATAGTAACAATAATAAGGTTTCAGTCAGAGGATACATCTTCAAAAAAAAAAAAAAAGTTTTATGTAGGAGTCGTTTCTTAAAAATAATTCACAAAGCCGCTGAGACCTAACTTTAGTTATGAAAACATTGAACTCCTAAACTAGAGGTAACTCTCTGTTGCTATGGATGACGTCATTTTATAAGGATGCACTTAGAAGCGGTGACAACGGTGATTGGTTGTTGAGTAACAGGGCAACCCATTGAAAAGTCATTTAGGCTATGCAATGCATGAAGTGAAAATAAGGAAGTTGCCTACAAGCCCATGACGAAGCCTTTGAAAAGATATTGGATAAAGAAATGTATTTATGAGGAGAATTAAGTGCACCCCCCAAACAAAAATGCTTGGCCAAAAATTACAAATTAGAAGATTGCGATGAAAAACCTGAATTGTCATTAAAAGCAGCATTTGCTCAAAAAGCTGCCTCAAACCACTCTCCATTAAAATTCGGGAATCGTGTGTTGATCCCGGCTATTTCGCAACAATGTCCAGTATATTGTAACGTGCGTCAAAGACAATTCGTGTATTGATGGAATGCAACTTTTTCCAATTGACAAAAGCCCTATTCGCACGGGACTAGTATAACGTGGGGTCCTCCAGTAATTTGTAATAATTGCAGAGGTCGTCTGTGATCTTAATCCCGTGCGGTAAAGTAAAAATTCCATCGCAAATTAACTACCATATTTCGCCAAACACAGAGGTCATGTGATAATATTAGTCCCGTGCCAATCGGCATCTCTTTTTTGTGTTTTCCACACCTTCTTTCTGCCTTTTTCCCAGTCGAGAATTATGGAGGCTGCGTTGGGAATTATAAATGAAAGGTTCGACAGCATTTTGGGTGTAAATTCAGGAGGCTCATCAGAAGAGCGAAATCTCGAAAGATGATTAGATGGATGACATGCACGGCAGCATGCGGTAAGGAACATTTTTCCATCTTTCAACAGGCTCACCAGTTATTATATTAAAAATATCCTTATCTAACCGTTATGCTGCTCCAACAAGGGCTCCACTGCGATCGACCTGGGGGATAATGTCAGTAAATTCGAGTTAAAACACAGACTTCGGCGTGTATGACTCAAAATGAATAAAAAAGTAGTTAAAATAGTGTGTTCCGGTAGCTAGACCAAACTAGCATATCCATCGAGTGTGCACTTAACAGGCTTAACAGGCAATTGTAAGGCTCATGGCTCATGACAGGCTGTAACATGGACATGTACATTATGAACATAAACACGAAAATGCTGGATTACGTTTCCGTCTCCGCCAGTGAGGGAGTAAGTGCACGCTCGACGGATTGACTAGTTTGGTCTAGCTACCGGAAAACGCCGATGTCAACAAACAGGTATGTAGCTCCTTGCACAAACACACTGTTTTAACTACTTTTATATTCAGTTTGAGTCATACACGCTACAGTGCTGTGTGCTAAGGTGTCTGCTGATGTTGCATAACTTTTGGTGTGAGATGTGGAGCATGTTAAGACGCTTAAAACACTGTGTAAAGTTCTGACCCCATGCTGTTAGCATTCAATGCTAAGTCTCCGTTCACGGAGCTCTGTAATGGCTGGACCAAATTTGTTCGCGTCTTCGGTACTGGCAGGTCAAGAGTAGCTTGAGCAATGAAGCTGCATGTTTAAATCGACCGAAGTTCTCCTTTACCATCACCTGTCAATCAGTGAGTACAGCGAGGCTACCATCTCAAACATGATTTATTGTTTGAGGTTATATGAGCAAAGTCATCACAAAGCAGTCACTGTTGTCTGCTTTGGTTTTTGAGTTGAATTTGTAGTCAATGCCATTCTTATTCAGTTTTCATTTTCTCTGAGAAAAAAACAAGTTATAACAAAATCACCTCATCTATATTACCTCAGCCTCTGCATCTCTGACTGTATTAAAAATCATACCTTTGGAATGACTAAAAACCATGGTATAACCTCAGTATTGGCCAAGCCTGGTGGGTATACACCGTAACCACTGTGAGTCATTTGACTCAGAAAAGCTAGACAAGGCTGTGGAACCAAGATGAGTCCCACCACAGCACACACCACTTGAAGGCAAAGCAAGAACATAAACATGGGACGAGCCTTAAGTGCTCATAAAAACATGACCTGTCCACCATCACATCCCTGGAGAAGAAATGGACATACAATAGTAGAATGGCTCAATCAAAGCAGAGCTGCACACATTACAGGACCCTCTGTTTACTGCTTTTATGGCCCAAACAGACCAAACAACGTTATGAAGAGGCCCCTGCATTCAGAAACGATTAATAACTATTGAGCATGTTTGGTTTCCTGTGGCCCAGACACTGATAGGGAAGGCAGGCAGACAAAGAGGAGACGCATTAAAGCTAGCCAGTAAGGTCAGTTTACTCCAGTCAATGACTTAAGTGGACGGCAATGGCCATGCAAGACAGTCTGGCCTTTCTTTCACAGCCTCCTTGAGCAGACATGGCAGGTACAGCCAGGAGGATGCAAGAGCTGTGCTATAAACAATTCTCATGTGTTGAGCTTCAGTTGGAGGGCCTCACATCATGCTCTGATAAAAAATCAGTTTAGTCACAATGCAAAGCTTGAAAGATCTGCACTGCAGCCGGCCTTGGTGGCTGGTTGCACTATTATCAATTATCTGCTTTGTGTCCGTCTGGCATGTGCAATGCCAATGTGAAAGAGTCACTCATCATGTTGCATGTACCGGTGAATTGGGGAGTGGTGTTTCGAAGTATTTTGACTACTCATCTCAGACTTTTATGACCAAACTGTGCGTTTCCTTGGGCAATAAATGTAATGACTACATAAAATCTCCTTTCATGTGATCTGACTGAAGACTGATCTTGTGAAACATGCTTCCTTTTCCAGCAGGTCAGAAAAACTGAGGTTAAAGCCCCCCTTCCAGTGTATTTGGATATTTTTATGATAATTCATATTTTCCTGGCAATGTTGATGAGCCGAAATGTTTTTGGACAAATAACTTAATTTTGTGCTCAAACTTGCTAAATCTAATCTGTTGCTGATATTGAATAATAACATATGACTTTATCATCATCTGGGAGTTATGTGTCATCCACCAATAGGGGTTATAAAAGTAGCGTGGCTCCTTAAAGAAACTGGGAAGTGGAGACAGCTTCAGTGACTATGTTCAGACAGGACAGGTATTGGTGACTGGGCCATAATCATATGGAGGTACTTCAGGGCAGGATGTATCCTGGAAAGTGACAAAGTTCGTTTCTCGCTCTAAATTACATCATTATATAATCGCCATCAGTAAACAGGACGCTCTTTGACTCTCTCACTCGTGGGAAGGGGTGCTGTTTTCTGAGGGGAAGTTAATCAAAGTAGCAGTGATTTTTTTCAAGACAGTAATTACAACAACACAACAGTGAAAGGAGACAAACACTTGCTGAGTTAAAGTTTTTTACCGGGGACAGGAGCATTTTTTCAGGCAGAAATGCGATTAAGAGCCGGTAAGACAGATAGGATGACTGACTGGATTACAGACAGGATGACAAATAGGATGACAAACAGGATGACAAACAAGATGACAGACACTTCTCCATGTATTACTGCAATATTTTTTCCTCATATAAGTTGCAAAAGACACTACCAGTTGCCATTTCTCTTTTATTTGATGAGTGAAGGATCTGTTTAGTTCAGTTGAGATCAGACTGTGAGCACCATCAGATCCACATGCCCCCGCTTTCACACAGAGGAAGATGCTGAGAATCAACTGATCCCCGCACTCAAAGGGTAGTGTGAATGGGGCTACTGACTGGAGGGCTTTAAATACCCTCAAAAAGACAATAAAACTTGGGTGTTATACTCCAAGTTATGCAATGTATTTTTCAAAATTTTTAACTAACTGTGATTGCTGTGAATATTTCTATATAGTAGAATAGAAAAACAACTCTGTACATCAGTTAAAATGCATGTGTTTAATTTTCTTACTTGTAACAAAGAACTTCTTGGTGAAGGTACAGCTGTCAAATGCTGCAATCTTCTCCTGTAGGCTCACAGCAAGAATACTTGAAAAGGGAGAAAAAAGTACATAAATCACATCTAAAAAAAACTGCAGCATATCATATAACATAAGGGTCTTGACTTTCTTTTTATCAAAAGTTGGTCCAGTAGACATACTGTTTGTTGCAGTGCAGATCATAGATTGGTGTCTTGAACTGAATTGATTTGACCATTTCCCCTGTCCGTAGAGAATACAGGTCAGCACAGCAGTAGGGAGGGCTCGTCCTGAAAAGAAATGTATATAGTCAGTCTGTGAATACTGTATGCAATCCTTCAGTAGCTGTTAATAAACTTCAGGCCAGGATATCATTGGGATGAATGATAACTTCTGACAATTCTCAGACTCAGAAACTGTCAAAGAGGATTTTAAAAAGTCAGCAAAGTTCCAGAGGACTAATCATTATTTTAAGAAAAGATGGCCTTTCTCAGCATCAAATCATGGCTAGACTAAACTTTTCTATGGAGGCAGTGCATGGTACTTGAAATTGCTTTGTGGAGACATGTTGTAGCATGATCAGGTGAACTCAAAGTGACCACATCATCAGAATATCAATACATTAGTCCTAATTCCACAATTCAAACAATAGAAAGGCAACTTCATCACAGATACCCACAGACCCAAATAAGCAAAAGTACTGCCTTTTTTTATAATGGTCCCAGAAGAGAAGTAGCAGGTCGCTTAAGCATTTCTCAGAAGGGAAAACAATGCCAAACACTTGGGGTGGGCTAAGAAATACCAGTGTTTGCCTACTCTGAAGTTAGACACCTGCACAGACTTGATTCCAGCCTGGCCAAGGAGAAGTACCACTCCATTCTTCAGGCTTGAATACTTGAAGACTAAAGAAGACCAAGAAGTCCTGACTTTCCTCCACAGTCACATGACCTCAACCCTGCTGAACATTTATGGAGGCACTTGAAGACTGAGAAAGCCATGCATTCTGTGACACCTCAAGAAGCTTTGTGGAAAACTGACAAAACATGCTGGAATAACATGAGTCATCATGTTTTGCACAAACTTGTAGAGTTCATACCAGCTCAAGAGCATGTGGTTATCGAAACAAAAGGTGGGACGTAACAAATACTAGGACGTTTTGAAATTCATGGACATGAATTAAGTGGAATTATTATTTGTAATGATAATAATAGTATTACATCAAACACAAACGCAAAATATAAGTATTGTTACTAGTAGTCTCAGACTCCTGGATCCTGCTGTTATTCAAGTATATGCACAGTAGGATCCAAAAGATAATATGCAATACTACTAATGACTCAAAGTAAATTCAGTGTTTCAGTTTTATTTAAAGCCTGCGAAGTGAGAACGTATATGAAAAAGCTGATATTTTAGACAACAAATTATGCTGAATTTGTTGCACTCACAATGAAATAAAAAGTTATTTCAACAATCTGGTAAAATTGCATTTGAGACCTTGTGTCCAACTTATTTGCAAGACAACTTGAAAATGGCTGTCCTCATTGCCAATATTAGGGTGAAAAATAAGATTGCGACCATAAGATTGTTTTCAATAATTTTCTCACCATTTTGAAAGATTTAGCTGTTAGAACAATACAGTGGTAAGTTGATGTGACAAAACAAACATATGCACATCCCAGAGAACCAAAGAGAGTCTTTCGTGAACATTTAGGAAGTGAACTGCCTGCCAATGAATTGCACATCATTTCTCTAACTACCTCCACACTGTTTCTTTCAAATAGTATTTGTTTCCACCATGTCCCACTGACCTACCCCTTCCCAGGGTCCACATAATGACAGGGAGTGAAATGAACAGCAAAAGGGGAAATGTTCTGTCATGCAGCACATTTACAAGAAGCCCTTCTATCAACACAGCAAAGAAGAGAGTTTCATGAGGGAGCCTATCCAATAGCAGGGAGCGAGTGGTGGTAAAGGGAAATTTAGACATAAATCTTAATCAAGCAAGACCCACCAACACCACCAGCTGTCCCCTGTGCCCCTTCCCTCTCTCTGCGAGTAAAACCTCTACCGCTCCTCTACTCTCTGTCACCCTTGGCGAGGCCTGTGGTGCCACGTTGGCGGAGGATGCAGGGGTGAAATGTGGTGTTAGTTTTGTTTCTTGAGCCATAGGACTAAGTGCTTTCAACAGTCTATTTAGTCTGCTTGTACATACTGAGAGCAGTTACATGCTTCATCAGTCTCGACATGGATATTTGACTAGATCTTAAAGTTACAAGAAAAGTCAAAGTAAGCTAAATTGTGCCTGTAAAGATAAACATTTTCAATGATTAATGGAAGTTAAGCTTTAAAAAGCAACATCAGAACAAAAAAAATATTGCAAGTCATGATAAGCAAATAACAGTCAACAGTTATTGCCAAGTCATCGAGGGAAATCTGGACATTAAGTGACTAACTCATAAATGGAAGAATTTCATCGTTTACAAGACACAGATGACCTCAACCATGTTGAATATTCCTACAGCCCACCATGTTCCACTGACCAACTCTACTGTGTCAAGGTCTGTCTGCAATCCCAATCATTACTGTTGCTCCTTTTCTTCTTTATGATGGAAAGAGGTCTGCTTCTCTCGTTTTAAACTCTGGCACAAGCACACACTGGGTTATGTGCTGTAGGCAAACAGTAGAGAAAATCTGCCATTTTTAATATATTAGAGTGTAAAAGAGCAGCAACGACATCTTGAACTGACTATAAAAATGCTGAGATCTTTAAGCACCTACAGATACATTAAGGAAAGGGGAAAGGTGTGATACCTCTGGTACAGTATGTTTTTACCAGCATTAATGACTGACAGCCACAGCTCTATTCTATGCTCTCTGTCAGTTGAGCATAACATTGTTAATTCCAACGTACATATTTACCCCTAATGCAATACACAACATGGCTTAATGTGACATAAATAATATCAAGGTTTAATAACATTAAGGAATGAACATTTTACATGGAATGTACACTTGCACTTGGCTGGCCAATGCACTTCGTTACAGTATGGCATTGTACTGAGTCATGGCAAAATCTGATACCAGGTTCAATTTTCTGTTTTGGCCTTTTTTTCCCCCAGATGCCTCTGCAACAACACCCACCACCCCACTGCACCAATGCAGAAGACTCGCTGGAAAGAACAAGGAGGATGCAATTTTGATACATTGCTTTTGTCAGTCTGAACTCAGCCTAAGTGTTCCAATGGGGGAGGTTCTTAATGGGCCTGATGATAGAGTAACCAGCCCGTCATTCCAGCTTTGTCATTTCCTTACGTCCAGCCCTTACCTTTCAAACCCTTGTTTCCATTGTGTTTTGATGTGGACTTGTGTGTTTGTGCAGTGTTTGCTATGCCTTACAAGTATCAAGCAGCAAATGCCAAACAATGTTAATTTCTACAGACTAAAGACCAGGCACAGTTCTATGACGTGTATGGAAGTTTAGGCCACTTGCTTGTTACCTTTCCATCCACCTCTCTTCAAGCTGTGTAAAACAATACTGCTGCTAGTGGCTTCTGCGCTCGTATAATATGATATATAATCTTGAGTTGATGCAGGATTGGGATTCTGAGGTGCTGCTGACACCGTGAGCACAAACAGGATTATATCACCCAGCACTGCTGACACACACACGCACACACACACACACACACACACACACACACACACACACACATTAGTTAACAACAGAGGTGGTACTTTGACACACAACAATTTTTTCTTACCGCAGACAAAGGCAGGAATACACACCCAGAGATGCAACGTAAAATAACTGCTGCATCAATATTGATACGTGAGCTAAGACCACGTGAGCTAAACATGCGTGTGTGTGTGTGTGTGTGTGTGTGCGTATGAGACATTGCTTGGACGTTAGCGCAAGTGTATTCCCCCCCCCCAAGAACAAGTGGATGCTTACTGGAGAAGATAAAAGAGGTGCCACAGAAGTTTGAGCAATACCTAATTCATTTTTCCATCTGATGGTCCAGAACATCTCTGTCAACATTTCAAAACCCCTTCAATCATCACAGATCAAGAATACAGGCATTAAGATTAATACAAAAAATTTACCTGACGATAATTTACTTTCAGGCGGCTGCATCATCGATTTCAGCATTATCAGAGACCAATCAATCCAATTCAAAGCTCTATCCCGAAAAATGGGCCCCTGGAATTGATTCAAACGGACAATGATAACCTGCTATTATAGAATCAAAATGGCACAGGGTTCAATTGTTTTGCTTTTGCAGTATTTTAACAAATGACCCAGTTCTAATGGAGGCAATACAGGGGCAGATGTAATGAGATTTCCTGATGCTTGGGACATTGGGGCGTAGGTTGAAAGCAAAACTAAATCACAATTATCATTATGGATCATGGCGGGATGTCAGTCCTTGCACATGTTAAGGTGACGCCGAGCACCATTCCCTAGCTCAGTAACAGGCCTATTACGATGGCCCTATTAGATCAATGTGTCAATTACTATTACTCAAACTGGCCCTTGGGTCTGAAAGAAAACAAAATCAGCGAGATGGAGAAAAAGACGCTCGGCTCATTTACTTGCTTTGATACGACAAGATGCTACTTCAGAATTTAAGGAGAAATTGGAGCGGCTCTGCCAGATAGAGAACACACAGAATACAAGCTGATAATAAAACACCTTCTTCGCCCCAAATTTCTAACCCATAGCACCAGTGTTTGATTGCCTTGGAATGAGACTCAACAATCAACTATATTTCTACAGGATCTCCTTCCCTACCTTTAATTATTGGTCAGATTCTCAGTCTTGTTTGCTTATTCATTTACTTGATATTCTCTGGTTTAAATAATATTTTTTCTTTATTTTTCTGACTACCTTTGCCAAGGAGGTTATGTTTTAACACATGCCAATAGGCTTGAGTAAAAACTATTGAATAGATTTCCACAAAACTAGGATGGAGGATATGTCTTGGGCTAAAGTAGACCCAATAACTTTTGGTGTGTAATCTGGGTAAAAGGACAGATCCAGGATTTCTTTCTTTAACATTGTGAGATAGGGGTTTCTTTAACACATTTAATAATTTCTCAAGGAATAGTGCAGGGATGTTGATGAAAAATCATGCATTATTGGGAGGCTGGTTTTCTAGTAATACAATGTAAAAAATACAATTTGATGCAGATCTTAGATCTGATGAGCTTGAATTATGCAAAAGTATTATGGACGTTTGATTTTACTGCAGTGACAGTCTCAGCAATCCAAATTGCTATACTATACAGCGACCGGAGGGCACATTGATGAATCCATCTCCCTTTGGACTGGACCTACAGAAATCTCATCAGCTTTGGTCATTTAATCTCCTACGGCTCTGCCACTGTGAGGCACTGTACCAGTTTAGGAAAACCTCTTAACAACACAGTGTTTAATGGGACTTTTACAACTATGTGTGAGTCTTACTTTAAGATATACAACTGTTCACAATGGTCATTACACACCGTTATGAATGGTGTGTGTCTTATTATTGTGCCATTATCATCAATCCAGTTCATGGACTTCCTCTTTGATGTAACATGTTGACATCTGTTATTCTAATTTTCACATCAATGCAGCGCTTATTCCATGAGCACTTTCCCTCTGGCTGAGAGAATCTGCACAAATCTTTTTATGAACGTGAACTAAACCAAGGGATCAAAACCACAAGATTTCATGTGGCTGTGGAAAGCATAGATGGAAGCCTGAGGAGGAATTAAAAAGCAGGCAAATAAATTCATTTACAAGGAAGGGACGTCACCACATTTCCGACAGTGCACAGTTTTATGAGCTCCCCAAATACGTACGACAATTACATGCTGTGGAAATGCTAAACAAATACAACCTCGGTTTGGGAAGTCAAGGCTGGCTCTGCTGACAGACAGAACTCAAGTGCTCCAAATGTTGAACTTTAGAAGAAAAAGCATTTCCACTGGGGTTCAACTGATATGGCCCATTGAAAACCGAAACCAGAAATTTCGAATCAACATTGCAATAGTTTATGCAAACATCCAACAAGTACTCAAAGTTCTCTCCAGAATTGTGTTCTCGGCAGGATAGGAAAGCCGCTGAAAAGGCTTTTAGACAACGTGACACAAACTCTTCACTGCTACAAGAAACGCAAGTAGTTGACATTCAAACAGAAACTGACCACATAATTCTTCATCAGCTTCCATTTTTAATCATATGACACAAACTTTTTCAGAAGATGGAGTTGTCATGGTATCATATTGTATTAAAATTTCATATACTCTCAGCACTTTAAGGACCTTTCATGCATGTGTATAAAGATAATAATATCTAACGAAACGAAACTACTATTCAATGAAAACTGGAAAATAACAACTGCACTGCAAAATTTTTCCTTTCTCCCCACTGTTGTTTGTTGCTTTTAACTCCCACTCCTTCCATTCTCAGCTCTAACCCAGCCCCCCAACACTCAACAAATGCCGGCCACATCAGAGCCTGCTGGGGGCCTGGAGGGAGCCACAGTGATTCCGGCAAGCTGCAGGCATTAGTGGGAAAGTAATTAGGGTAAAAAGTTCAACCACAGCTCCATGTCTGCAGAGCTGCCAGAAATACATTTCCGTCACATGCAGTATACATGCCAGCATTTTGGAAACCCACTGCCCTGTATGTACTGTACTGTATGTATGTATGTATGTACTGTACTGTATGTATGTATGTATGTATGTATGTATGTATGTATGTATGTATGTATGTATGTATGTATGTATGTATGTGTGTGTGTGTGTGTGTGTGTGTGTGTTGTTTTTATTTTATATAATGCACTGCATTATATAAAATAAAAACCCAAACAAAACCTGATACTACTCTACAGGCTGCATCATGCATCATAAAGGCAAGACAATAGTAAACAAAACTTGCAACTTTATAAACAACCGAATGACAAATAGTGTAACAATGAAAAGAAATTCAACATGGGAATTTATGTATATGCAGTCCATAAATCCAGCTTATTCCATCTTCTTCCGACAGCAGTGAAGTGGACATTAATATTCATTACAAAAACCATAGCTTGCATTTGATTCAATTTTAGCCATTTTAGCCTTGTGTGCCAATGTTCTGTCTGAGATAAGTGGAAGCACTTGACACAAGAAACATCTGGTCATGCAGGAGTTCTTTCTTCTGCTGTGACATCTTAAAGCTGTATCTAGACACGTGATGAGTCAATTTTTTATCTGCTTTTGCACATTTATGTGTTAGAATGCAGATGGCTTAAGAATTATTTTATCAGGTGCTAACAATTCTGGCGCTTTTTCCTCACGCTACGCTGTGAAACAAAATAAATTTGTGTGAAAATTGGCGGGAAAAGTGCAAGTTACTTGCTAGCAGTTGTCAGGTAACAGAATCCTGCGGTGTGTCTGGCTAATAGAGCTAACTGCTAACAAAGCTAATAGAGCAAACAGCTAAGGGATTTGTGGTTTCTGCCTGTTAAAAGGCAATTATTTCTCACCACTGTTGCCAAGTGTCTGCTCATGGGGAAATACTGTGTTTCTGTAATTTCACGAATATGGTCTAAACCTGCTCTAATCGGAAAGTTTCATGTGATTGCTTTTGTTGATAACACCTCAAAGGTGGACTTTTTAAACTAACTTTTAGCAGGAGGGCAGCTCCCTCGATGACACTCACCCGAGTAGGTTAAGGTGGTAAAATGTAAATACTGACACAGAAACATAAATCATACACAGGCTTTATCTGGATAACCAGATAATTTATTCTAGGTGACTAAACTATGCAAATATATGATGCCAAAATAAAAAGCCTCAGTCTCATTTATCAAGAAGTCATTTGATTTAGGTTCCTGTGAGCCACTCATTTGAGTTGAATGATAAACATAAATGAAGGATATCTCCATTGAAAACATGGCATTTATCTTCCACTGTCCAGTTCACCTTTCTGCCAATCCCCTGCTATCTTACATCTTACAGGCGAAAAAAAGGCTTCATCTCTATGTCATCTAATGTGATCTAAGGGGCGTCCACACGGGTGAAAACGATCTTTTTTTCTCCGTCTTCCTCGTCATCGTTTTGAGAATATTTGCGTCCACACGTCTTCACTGAAAATGACTGAAAACGACCGAAAACGCTGTAGTTCATATCGGGTCTCAAGGGTGGAGAAATACGAAAACGCATCCCTCTGTTTTCATGTGGACGGCGAATCCGCATACTTTCCAAAACGATGACGCCATCGCCCCACCCCGCGACGTCCCATAACAACAACAACAATGGCGGCCTGCATGCTCGTGTTCGTGCTGCAGAAGATATTGAGCCTTTCTTGCAACTTACATGCCTTGTAGTTGAGTGTGAGTCGCAGCAGCAGTTTGACCTCATTAACGGTCCACACAAACGATTCTGGTTTCCTTGCACTAGCCATTTTCATCTTCTTCTTGTTGTGTTCGGTTTCTCCGTCTACTGTCTATTTGTTTACAGCGCGCAAGCTTAATGCGCATGCTCCGTGTCTTCTTCTCCGTTTTTGGTGAATGTCACGCGCCACCTATTGGCCTGGAATATGAACTACAGCGTTTTCGGTCGTTTTCAGTCATTTTCAGTGAAGACGTGTGGACGCAAATATTCTCAAAACGATGACGAGGAAGACGGAGAAAAAAAGATCGTTTTCCTTGTAGTTGAGATTCATTACTGTCACACAGCTGGCTTTGATGTACTCAAATCTTCACTGTTTTGCAGCTATATACAACCCAGTGCCCTATAAGGCTGAAAGGACCTCAGTGAAGTGAGAGCATATGCTTTATTTTACATCCCACATAACACAAGACTGTTATGACCTAACTACATGGTTCTAACAACAGAGCAGCCTGCATGACGACCAAAGCCCAACATGCAACCTCCTTGCACTAACAAAGCCTGGTAAACAAAGGAAAGTGTCTAGGTGGTGACTGGCTATCACAGTCCCCCGAAGTTTGAAAACTGTACTAGTCAGAGTGCGGGCCGTTTTCCCCGTTCTCACGGTCCAGGACGGTTGGTTTCGTTTTTGGCGCCCCTGGTACTCTGCCTGAGTGTCTGGACCGTGGAGGGTCTGCACACACCCCCTACCCATCCGTGAGCTCGGGCCGTATTCAGAAAGCCCCTTCCTGAGGTCCCGCTGGAGGTAGCCTGCAAAACCCCCTCACTAAGAGTTTGACTGTGAGTACGGGGGAAAATCCCCGTACTCACAGTCAAAATTTATTTCTTTTGATTTTTGCACTAAGTGTTTGACCGTGAAACTAGAGTTTAGTGTGTGTTGTATGCTTCTAATCTACATTGTTTATGAGTTTGTTTTGTTCGTTTGCCTCATGTAGTCACCTCCGTTAACCAGCCCTTGGCATGGCCACGTCCACCATCTTGAACACTCTCTACATTGGCCATCCTCTCTCTCTCTCTCTCTCAATTACAATTAGGCACCAGATTACACAATTAATATTAATAATTACTATTAGTAATTCTTAATTGCGAATAACCACACCTGTCCTGCCTTTGTTCCCCAACAATACAAACTATTCATTTAATTGCCCCCCAGGGACAAATAAGTTTTTTTTTAATTGAACTGAACTGAACTGAAACTAGGAGGGCACACTCCACCAAGGCCTGACAGTCTTCACTCTTGAATTCAATCACTCCAAATTTCATGAATCTGTTCTGTATTTTCAGTTGTAAAATGAAACTGAGTTTATTCCCTTCATGCTGTAAAACAGGGGGAAAAAAACTATGTTATACAATGGAGTGCAGAGGATGAATTGAGGAGTCTCGCAGCATGAGGAAAGAAGCTGCTCTGAAGTCTAGTGGTATAGCAACCAATACTTGGACAGACACAGATATCATGGAATATAAAGCTATGCTAGCAGTTCTGTGAAGCTCTACTTAGGCAAACTGTCAGCAGGCTATGCTCACATTTACAAAGTAATTGCTCACCATGTACAGGGATGGGTACTTGGACACTATGGAACCAATAAGAAATATCATTAAGAGCGGAAGCATAGATACAATTCTAACAATACCCATCCCTTACCATGTGCACATCTTATTTAACATATGCTAATTCGCACTAAACACAAAGCACAGGGGCTGATCGAAATAACTTTCTCGTTTTTGCTAAACCCAAGTATTGGACAAATTACAATTTTGATCTGACGATGGCATTAGAAAAATCAGTGAAATACACTGCTCAAATAATTAAGGGAACACTTTAATCACACATCAGATCTTGATGAACTAATTATTAACATTGAACATATTTATTGATGTACATTGTATATAATTGAGAACAAAATGACATAACAATGGTCAATGGAAACCAAAATCATCAACCCACTGAGGACTCTAAAATAAAAAGTTGAAATCACAGGCTGATTCAACAACTTGTGTGACTTTTATCACGGCACCTCCCCCCCTCTCCATTGCACCATTGCAGTTGAAATTGATTCACAATCACTTGTACTTTGTAAATGGACAGGTTGATATCCCTGAAGTTTAACTGACTATACTTTGACAATTAAGAGTTCCCTACATTTTTTTGAGCGGATTATATTACTAGTTGAGGGGGAAATTAATGTCTTAACCAAATTTCACTGAAAGAATAAATGTCAACTTTGTGGTGGCATTACAGGAGAGGTCAGGGGAGTCATTTTGATTTATTCTGTTCATCCCATCAAGTGTGTGTTGAGGTATTAAAAAAAATATGTAATAAGTACAAATTTTAGCCTGTTGGTGGCACTTAAACAAAAAAGGCAGGTCATAATCATAATTTACAATCCATGGTTTCAGATGGATTCATCAGTTTAATGATCAGTTTAATGATTAACAATCTAATGATTCAGTGCAAAGTGAAAACATTCATCCCTATCATCATCATTAGACATCTCTTCGAGGCATCACCTTTTCTGTTAAAGTGCACTTCCTAAACATTTAATTGTAGCACCAGGAAGGTAATGGCCAAATAAAGATGAATGTGGATATATAGATGGATATTTACCCCAGTCTTGGGAATTAATCAGCCATATTCTGGATTTATTCTGGTGACTTACAGGCTTAGGGATAACCAGAGTCACTTAAAGTCATCCACTGCACTCCATTAACACAAACACAAAATGTTATGGCAATATATTCATTGTTGCACAATTTTACCAAAAATGCCAAAAAATGTAAACCTGCTGGTGGCTCTAGACCAAATGTCATTGAATTGCATGGTCAGTAGTATTAATCTTCTGGGGATTCTTTAGCCTGGACCAACTAACAGACTGACATTGGCATCCATAGGGCCACATCGCTACTTGGCTTAACATCTCATCAATCAAGATATGTGACTGAATGCCATCACTTGGCAGCTCCAAATATGTTAGGTCACCTCTGGAGTTCTCTTCAATTTTGATCAAGATGGAAGTAATTTCCTAAGTAAAGATAAAAACCATTTTACTCCTAAAACACATCACATGTTTTCCGGCCATTGGGACTTAAGGCTTACTCTGAGACAGAAGATAAATATGAAACTACCAGAGTTGCTTAACCAAGCCAATGCCCTGTTATCTTTCATCCAATTCTGAATAAAATGACATTTGTGCTGCTGTGTACTTAATGTACTGAAAAGGAAAATTAACGGGTTAAACACTATTAAAATACAATATTAACTGCTCTGACCAAAAAGGTCTGGTTCAGGGAATGGGCTTGTGGTGAAGGTTTGAAAAGTCATTACTAATCATTCAGCCTGTCGGGTGTGTTTATATGCACCACTTCCAGTACTACTGAGTTTAATCTGACTTCCTATTTCAAGGGGGAAAACTGGCGAGGCAGAACACATTTTCGACAGACATAAAACAGACATGCAAGTCAAAATAAACGCTCCAGAGTGAAGCCTGAGCCCCAAAGCTCTGCCTATGCACTAAGCAACTATGTGTGTGTGTGTGTGTGTGTGTGTGTGTGTGTGTGTGTGTGTGTGTGTGTGTGTGTGTGTGTGTGTGTGTGGCAAAGAAAAAGTGGAAGTGGAAGACAAGTTTATAGCCATACTCATTTCCACGCAGGGTATGACAAAAGTGGTCTGGGAAAGATTTCATACACACCGTTTCTTTCTGTGAAGAATTTGCCATTCTCACCAACAAACTGAACAAAAACTTGGAAACGAGGAAAAAAAAAGATCACTAGTGTCTGCAGATTCTGCCCTGGTATGATGTCCTTTCTGAACATTGACATCATCATGGACACACAATCCATACAGCTTCACATCAAAATAAAGACAGTACAAGCACAAATTAAAAACGTACATGGACTCAAGGATACCTTCCCTGAGACTGTATCTACCCTACACATACAGTAGGCTTGGATAGCATGAGCACGTGTGTGTTTTGTGCCCATGGGTGGTCATAATGTGACAGTAAAGAACACCACAACCTCATGGTGGATAAAAAGCATCACTTCTCCAAATCCCCTTAATCTGGGGCCTAGGTTTATACAAATGCTTGATGATTTCCATTTAATACACTTTAGAAGATGGATACATCCGGTCCACAGAGCAAAACCTGTCATGAAAATGCACTGAAACACAAGGGCTTAGTGCCACAATGGGCTTCTGCTATCAAAAGTGTTTGTATGTGTGCGTGAGCTAAGTGGAATTTGTTGCTCGCAACCATGTAATTAATAACCTGCATTATTTCACTACAGGATGGAAAGCAGATTTAAATTCAGATGTCAAGGAGTATAAAATTATGTTTCATAATTTGATTTTGAATGGAATTTACAATAAATATGAGGGACGAGGGGTAGCACCTAAATTATAATGATAAAAGAGGTATTATATGAAGTACACATGACCTAATGCCATTAGTATTATGCAGATACATGTTACTCATGCTAGAGTAAAATGTGTAATCACTGCACATCAGCCTGTGCAGATATTGGCAGTATGAAGCACCTCAAAGATAGAAAATGGAAAGATTGATAAAGTCTGAAGCCCTTTGCACATTTACTTTCCAAACATTGGATGTGTCACAGTGAGCTTGACGTTTGACCACGAATAAAGAATCAGAACATTCAAGTCTTTTCAAGGGGACTTTTTCACCAAATTTAAAGAAATTCAGTTTCCTCTTCTTTCCTTTTCTAAGATATCACGTTCACAAGAATGGGACAAATGAACAGAGGGACAGCCACGTCTGATGCCAGCGAAAGCAAAACTATGACACAGGAATGACAGTGACATTTAAGGCATAGAGAAGAATAAAAGCCCAGTGATTGTGTTGGCCTTTTGTAAATGAGAGTATCCATGGCCTCAAAGGTGACTATGATTTCTCCTCAGCATATACATCTGTATTAGCCAGAACCCCCAAAATAGCCCCTGCATTAGTAATCCACATGGTGAAAGAGGATTATACTGGTTAAAAGAAAAAAGGAGCACATCCTCTGAGGATCTTGAGATGCTGTGAGGGGGTCGTTGGAAATGTCACCGACAGTTGCCAAACTCTGGAGAACAAAGCCCACTTATACATCACTGAACTTTTGCCCAAGAAGTATGTCCACTCGAAACACCCACAAACACTTAAATTGCCTCCGCCATAGCCATCAAATTTACATTAATTCAGAAAGAGCAGCCTTAAATTTTCCAAATTTGAATACCTGTGGATGTAAAATTAATCAAAATAATAACAACAGCAAGAAAGGAGAGGAAACAAGAATCATTTATAGAAATGTGAGCAGACATATCAAGGTCTGCAATGGCACCAGCATTCTTAACCAATTCCTACAGCCGATTGGCACTGGTGCTGAGAGTGAAAGCGACGCATATGTAGCTTTACTGTCAAGAAGATCACTGGATTTCTACATTGTTTGGACTTAATCCCTTCCATTGATAAAATTATGTTGAGTGTGCCTGGCTTGAAATCCACAAGTACAGGGCTTCAGCACACATGCTTTTTCCCTTCTCTGGTTTTCCTTTAATTTGCAAATCTTGTAATCTAAGCCTAGAGCTGACTGAACCAACTTCTAAACCAGCACCGCTGTAGCGGCCAAGGCTCCAATCTGTTTTCCATTTAAGTGTCAAGACGGCATCCTTTTTGGTGGTTAACAAAATCTGTTATTTCAAAATGATTATATGCTAAAAATTGTGTGAGGACCTTAGTAAGTTTATGAACAGGCCCAATGGAAAGTACTGTGCTGCACCCGGAAGCCTTTTTCCTTCTCTTCTTTGACCAGAGTGTTATTTACAAAGCACTTCTGTAGGGGGAAGAACCAGGCTGTGCCATTCAGCCAGAGGTCAGGGTTTCTGCTTTTCAACACAGTGCATGTTTTCAGCATTAGTGTCGAGAGACGCCTGGATGATGCGCCAAACCGTCAAAATGCTGCTTGTCTCAGTGTCAGTGAGGACATAGGAAAAGCAGAAGCAAAGGCAACGGTGTCAGAGAAACAGGGGCGGCAGTCCCTGGAAAACATCAAGAAGGTGGTCTCCATCAAGAAACAGCTGAAGACAGACTTCCTTATTCCATTTCCCCGGGAGAATATATTGAGTTAAATTTTGTGTTGCTCTGGAAGAGCACCATAAGTAAATGTAGGAGGGGGAATAGGGGAGGGAAAGGACTTGGTATGGAGAGGTGCCTTGGGGTCTGTCACTTTTGAAATTCAGTTTATTTTACTAATCAAAGGCGTGACATTCCCTGTCCCAACTCTGAGAATCCCAGGGATTTCCGCATCTGTTTACACACCTTTTAGTATGCCAATGGGGTGATCAGGTATTGCTAGATTTCTAACCATGCTGCTACTAAGAATCCATGATTCGCAGTCACTAAACCAACATTACTGGCTCAGCTCCAGGTTGCAAACAGGAAGGGATCACAACAAGAAGTGGGGTGTTCTTTGATGCACCTTATTATTAACAGATAATTACTTTCAGATGTAGGATTTTTACCTAACAATATTGCAAAGAGTAAAACACTTTACATCCCCTTCTGCACATTTTAAACAAAATGTCATGAGGATGTGTCATTCCAACAGCACACAGAGGTTGCTTTAGTTTCTGTCCTTCAGGACAGTTCCCCTCAAATTAACCCAATGAAAGACAGTTTCACTCTCTGGTCACTTTATAAGTTAGAATACACAATTGAATGCAATCCAATACACCAGATCTGCAAAAAAATCTACATTAAGGAAGATTAACATTTTCTTGATACTGAGGTTGTAGTTAGTGGTAGTGTTGTACTGGACTGCATTACATTGAAATGTGTTTCTAATGTTCTCAAGCTTCAAACAAATGCTCAATTTGATTCAGACAGACAGGTTCATTTTTTACTTCGCTGTGTCAATGTCTGCAATGCTGTCCGTACATGCCCCTTGCTTTTAAGCAGTCTTAGTGTGTGGACTGAACAGATGAGATTTCAAATTTGAACAACAAGAACAGACAATACCCATTTCATGAACGTGTAGTAGGAAAAATATAAAATCTTGGCCTTGGACTATTACAAACACTTCCAAAATGGCATCCATCATATTGTAAATCAGTCCTAGGTAGCATATGTTGCAACATTCACCCAAGAAACTAAATCAAATTAAAGCTGATCTGATTAATATTTATGAAGAATGGGTCAAATGACTGTGTGTAAGGTGAAAGGGACTGCTTCTAGGGATGAACTTACAAAGAGTTATTACTAACTCTGTAGTTCCCTTGATCTCCAGAGTTGTTGTTTTTTATCTTTCAGCTAATTGTTTTGGTTTTTACAGCCTATAAGCCTGTAAAAGAAAATAAAAGATCAAAGCAGCTTTAAGGTTAGTGTTGGCGGTTTTTAAAATTAGTTTCAATGACAGTTTTCCCCCAAAAAATTCCCAAGTCAATCCTAAGGATCAGTATTGGGGCCAATAGGAGCACACTGCAATGGATTGGTATCAGCCTAAATAAAAACAGTCAAATTCCTCATATCTAGTTGATGATGTGCCAATCGGTGGCTGCAATTGCTGTAGTGTTTGTTATGATTAGTGAACTCACCCAGAGGACCCTGTGCTCTTGCAAACCCCCAGCAAGGGCCTCTTATCAGCAAAATTGTCTGTCTTCAGGGGACCTAAGGAGGAAGAGGAGTCACAGAAAGAGGCAGATGAGAGACAGAATGATCTGCACACAACAAAGAGGGACATTCTTTAAACGAATATGTGAGGCCTCTCATGCTGCCCACCCTCATTCAACAGGCAGGCCATTACCATGACAGGAAACGTGCTGATTACATTACTACTGTTGCCCTGTAATTCACTTATGGTCACGAAACATTTTTGAGTGGAGTTTTCTTTTTACTTATTTAGCAAGTTAGTGGATAAGCTAAAATGTGGAATGAACATAGTGTACAGACTTTGGTGTTCTACCTTTTTCTGGTCCTCGACTGTGTGAGCTTTTCAAAGGGAACTTAAAAATAGGAATAGAAAATGTAATGAAATAATATATAACAGAATTAAAAGGAGCTGGAGAAATCTTCTGAATGTTGCAAAAAATAAACATTTTCTTTTAATCTCCTTGTTTGTTTTCTCGGGTTTCAGGTTGGACTTAGAGCATGTTAAAAACCTAGCAGGCATATTTATAAAACTGAAGAGAAAACATGTTGCATTAAGTGGACTGATCCCATATTTTCCCTGATTGTCTCATTCTTGAAGAAGGATCAGGGGATTGAGGGGATGGGGGCACTTACATTGAAGAAGATGTTACCCTTTTGAGGACTGTAATTTGAGGCTTTACAGTAATCAGTCCAAGTTCCTGTGGTATGGCATGAGAGCAAGTGTGCCTTCTAGACAAGCCTTTAACACTCCTAACAGGGTTCTTTTTTCTTTCATGTTTCTTCTTTCATCGGACATCATTCCAAGTCAAGATATTGAGCCATAACATAAATATGACTCTCCGAGACTTAGTGAAATGGCACATTTACTAAAATAAACTTTCTGGGAGAAAATGCAACATTTAATGAATAGAAAGACTTTGATTTGATTGCTAGTGTTATGGCCTGAAACATTACAGACAATATATGTTTATTGTTAAACTTCATAGAATGACTTATACAGTGTGGGAGCGAGTGCACCGGGTGTAGCTCTAATGTGAAGTGACATCTATTAAAAAAGGGCACAAAGGGCTACACAGTACATATTATTACATGTATTCACATTTCGTCAATGCTCATTTGTTATCAATCAAGGCAACAGTGTTTCCTCATTTTCCAAGACAACGGAAGATCATAGGTTGTAAACTCCAAAGAGGATGTGGATAAATGCATGTTCTCCCTTTGGAAAACCAGAACTTCCTTCTCTAGACTAGGAAAGAGGAACCTTGCCTTATTGTAATCAACACCTATTTTTGGGTCTTGCTTAGTCCGCCCACCCACGGCCTTGCATCCCAGACAATTGGCCTTTTAATGGCTCACCACAGTGCCACACTGTTTGCGCCCTAGCAGATTGCAATCAGTGTCCTTCCCTCCAGTAGTACAATTCATATTTATTTGCTACCAAGAGAATTGCTCCACTCATGTGTTAGGGCTATCTGCTGCTTCTTATTACTGTGGTTTGCTTTCATCCACTTCCAGCACTCTTCAAATGCTGCCATTGTATGTTGTTGAAATCTGACAAAAGACCGGAACATGGCCGGAGAACAAAAAGGCATTTTTTTCACCAAAAAATGCCACAAACCAGCAGAGCTATATGGCGGCTTTCACAGCACTGATTGACACCTGCAGAGATGAAATATAAACTCCATGTCTGGAAAGGATCTAAGCAATGGAACAACTAAAGCATTAGCACCATGGCTTTGAGGATATGAAAACTGGTATTCATACTGCATTCAACTTTACAGTGCCTGAAACAGAAGTGGAACCAGTGAAACTGTTACAATTTCCATTGTTTGTCATGACTGTAACTACTACACTATTTGAAGCAACAGTGGAATCTAATGTTTCAATGGTGCTGATCAATAAATATGATAATAAAATGTAGTCACAGAATAAGAAAAAGCAGACATTTATGGATATATTTAGAGATGAGAACACAATTACAATAGTTTTCCAGATGGGTAATGTTCCGTCTAATGACTAATGTCCTCCAACTTCTTAAAATGTTGACACACTTCAGACAATATTTTCCTCATGTAGCAACCCTATGTTAAGTCAGATGGATTTGACACAGAGGCCATCACTAGGAGTGTACACCTAAGAAGTGCCCTACATAAGAATGTGTTTGTCTGATTATTACACTGTTGGCGCTGTATTCATTTGAAGTGTTTGTTTTTAGATACTTTAAAGCCTGAGCTATCACTCAAAATCATACTCCCTTAATGCTGGAATTAAAAGAAATAAAAATTCTAGCTATCAAGCTTGTCTGACTTTCATGGCAACCAATTTATGTTAAATAACACAATAACGACGTAATACTAAACTGAGCAGACATATTTTCATATCTCAATATGAATTTAGCAGAAGTTTTAAATGACTTCCTGAAACCAGGAAAGGGAAGTCTGAATATGAATGATAACTCTGTGTCCATTACACATTCCTGCATTTTCTTCTCATCAATACAATAATCAAAAAACTCAACTCGAGTTGGGCATTGCCATTGCCAATAGCTGACAGCCATTGACAACTAATCCCTGAGCATCAAAACATTGTGATTTAAAAGGCTCCCCAGACAGCACAATTATGTGCCTTGTCACCTAAGAGTTGCTGTAGGAGTTGTTGTTGTTTGTGATATGTGGGGAGAGGAAATTAAAATAAGTATGTTGCTGCTCAGTGCATTAACATTACATTCTTATTAAACCAGGTGGTTAAATTTGTGGCAGCAGTGTTTCTTTTCCCGCAGGCTGCTGTTTCTCTAAGTCATATCTTTTTTATACACAGTTCTTAGCTTGGCTTCCATGGCCAGTCGGCCAGTGTTGTTTCATGCATATGAGGCTGAACTAAACTGTTACGGACATGTGGTGTAGAGATGGGAAAAGCTTTTAAACCTGGCACAGGGACGTATGTCGGTGGTAATGGGGGACAGTTTTCTCTGCAGGGCAGAAATTGAAAAGGAGTATAAGAATATGTGGACACTCACTTATTTACTTCATTAAAAAGGTCATGACTAGTCAGAGCTCATCAGATATGCTCAGATACTGCACACTTTTCAATTTGTTGAAGCCAATGCATTCCAGTAAATTAATGATTACCTGCTGTAAATAACGTACCCACATTTCTCCCTCTTATCTTGTCCACTTCCGCCTTTGTTAGTTGTTTTTCTAGTTTCCGAGAATGACTTTTGCCACTTACTATTAATGCAACATGTCATCTGCCAGCATTACATTATTTTATATTTACCTAAACATGTTATCTTTTCCTCTACTATTTAAGATGTCCTCCAGTATGACAGTTTAATTTTGCTGCAAAACAGTTCGATTCATTTTTTTGTTGAGAATCTAAAAAGACATCTGGCAGCAGTATGAAAAAGACAAGTTCTGGTAAAAGAAAAGTTACAGTTAAAAAATGTAAACAGAGAATGACAGGGGCATCAATACCTACACAAAAAAATACAAATCTAAAATAGAAGATTTAGTTGAGGAGTTGGAGATATAGCTAACAGAACAGTGAAGGTACGGTGAGAAGTTTCCAGCAGAGTTTTGGCAGCAGAAAGCACTGACTTAGGGCTTAGCGGCATGCCACCGCTGACTGAGAGGAGGCCAACACTAATCGTAGATTGACTTTAACATTAGGATGAGGCAGCATGGAGCACTCTTTAATTTTAATGATACAGCACCACTTAGAACAGCCACAACCCAAAACTGCATTAGGATGTGCCATACAAAATTTTATTTTAAGTGTCGACCTTAAATGCCGAAGTCAAAAGTTAACCAGTGTTTTCTTTCCAGGGCAGACATTTAAAAGTTATCCTGGAAAAACATTTGAGAGGACCTACAAAGAAAATGTATTCTTCTGCCGTATCCCTTCTTTGGTTTTGATTCCAAGTAAACAAGTAAGATATAAGGTTGACTGTCTGCCACTGTGTCCTATCTCTGAAATAAGATGAGCTATCCAGCTGATGGCTGTAGGTTCATCCTCTCATCTTACTCTTGGTAAGAAAGCAAATAAGCATATTTCACAAAATTCTAAACCATTACTTACTAAAATTCATTTTTACTGACAAGGGTGTTATTATGATACTAAACATGATTCAACAGATATATTTTTTTAAAGAAAAATAATAATATTACAACAAAGGATCATCTGGAATATACAGGTTGGAAGAACCTGTAGTATGGCACATTTGAAATACATACAGGGTTCGCACACATTTTTCAAGGTCAAATTCAAGCACTTTTCAAGCACTTTTAAGGGTCATTTTCAAACTTTTCCAGTACCTTATTGCTGGGGTAAAATACATATCTACAGAAATATATATACTCATGATTATTTTCTTCATTTTTTATCACAATTATATACATTGTATTATGCTGTAGACATCTAAAATGATGTTTCATAATAGCAAAAACTTTAGAAATCAAAGGAGAACACAAAGTTTTATCCAAAAGCAGGGAAGCCACTTGGCGTTCTTCAGGCACACTTGCACCGAGACAGGGAGAGACCTGAAAGCACCCTGTAATTTTCTTTTTTGACATAAACGTTTTCAAGCTGTTCGCTTGTTCATCAAAGTTTATTAATACTGAACATGTCATCAGTCCAAATTGCATCAAATTCACCTTCTCCTCAGCCATCCTTCTCTATTGCTACCAGGCTGCATGTGTGATGATACACACACACACTGATTTTATTTCTCCTTGTACTAAGCAAACTATCCAGTCTGATCCCAATGTTGCCAAGACACAGAGTTATGATGTCAAGCACTTTCAAGTAGAGATGCACCAATCAGGATTTTTGGGGCCGATCACTGATCACCGAAAGCAGTATCTGCCGATCCCGATATTGCCGATCACCGATCACAGCGTCAAATACATACATTTTTCTATATTGTTGTCATGTGTAACTTTCATATATTTAATTAATGATTCTTTTTACACAACATTGACATTGTATTATTAAGTATAAAAATTAGGAGATGAGAAAGAATCATGAATTGACCACCGTTTTATTGCAGGCTGAGGCAATGTACAATATTTCACACTCTAGAGACTCTCTTAGAGACAACTTGGACTCAGCTTACATAGAGTAACTGTAGCTTACTAGTGGGAATGCATGCAGTCAGGGTGGGAATTTTGTCATTTTAGGGGCAAGTCCATTTGGCCTTCAGTTTTTTTTTAGGGGCACCAAGGCCACATGACAGGGCACAAAGGCCACTGAGTAAAATGTGTTGATTTACCTTTCAGACTGATACCATAACATCCTAATTTATAATAAGACATGGATTGTGTATTAAAAAAATTTTTAATACCAAAATCAAGTTAAAGTTACATTAGAAAGTCGTTTTTGTTAAGTAGGGTTAGGGTGAGGTGGGTTTTGTGACACCACACTTTCCAAACAAAAAATTGTAGAATAACAGCAGGAGACCACTGATGTGTGGAGTGATTTTGGTGACACTACACTCTGAATAATACTGAAGTTATTGTATTTTTTGTAGTTTCTCTTTTCAGTGTTGCACTTTGTAGACGGTCCCTGCGCCCTCGTCTCACAGCTGGCTAACCTACAGACCAGAGTTAATGTCCAGACGCTCGTTTTGATGAAAATACGGTTGTAGCTCATTGTCTATCGTAGTACGGTAGGAAAGAGCCGTCGTTTGTGTTTTAACAAGGTTGCACTTATGAGTTATTGATCCGGGAAGTTCAAATCTGTGAATATATTTCCAACTTTACCGGACTAAATCCTACCACATAAGTCAGTTACGTATCATGTCAAAACCGGCTGCGCTCGCTCGCTGTGCTGTAAGTTCGTTCTTCTGTTTTGAGACGCTGCTGCTGTTTGAGAGGCTTTCACGTGAGATCATCGTGATGATGAGACTCCACCTGCGCGAACCGCGAACTCACTGAAGTTACTGTGAGTGACTACTGTGCACTCAGGTGGCTGTAATTCAGGGCAAGCTCGCTACACTGACCGGGCCAGGGGCACAGAGGCCACTGTGGTGCGGGGCAACGGCGGCCATGAAATTCCCTCCCTCCCTGCATGCAGTTAATGCACTGTCTTTATACTTAAACGTCATCTGATCGGCCTGATGTGATCTATTTTGAGAACTCCGATCAAAACCGATAGGGTCATTATTGGCCGATTGCGATCGGTTGCCGATCGATCGGTGCATCTCTACTTTAACTCCACTTAAACTATTATCCAAGCACTTTTCAGACCTTAAAAATGCAACATTGAAATTCAAGCACTTTCAAGGATGTCAAGCACCCGTACAAACCCTGTACATATAACCAAGTTAAAACATTTTGCAGATAAACTGATCAAAGTGTCATCTAAAGTTACACTGTGAAGTGCAAGCTTTGTTGTTCTGTGTTTAATATTAAAGCAAGGTTAAGGTGCTGAAGATACTCACTGATAAAAGGAGCTGGCAGAATGCGAGCAGCTCGCACAGGACCATGGCGCACCGAGAACAGCTCCTGGGCTTCCCCTGCCAACTGAAAGACATTATTTTAATTAACTGAATTAGAGAGAAACGAGAAAAGACCAATTTTTGACACGGATTGACATTGAGGTTTTGCTAAAACCACATATACAAGATTTGGCAACCCAGAGATTCTTTCTACCTGTGGCCACAGGACCTTCTGTAATCTCAAGTGTCACATTTTAAGGTCATTAATTAATGGCCTTGCAGTCTGATGAAAAGTGTGCATCTGGAAACACAACCTGTATTTGGTCTTAATAACCTTGGGATAAGTATGTTTATTTGTACTCTGCACAATTAAGCAAGAAATGACCATGAAGCAAATAAGCTGAGATTTCTGCAGGACAACAAAATGACAAAAATTTATATGTTCACACTGTAAGAAGATAATCTTTTCCAACTGTCTGAAACTGGTTCGTTCATAGAAAGAGACAGGGGGAGATAGGGAGGGAGCATGGGGAATAAGGGTGGTCTGGTGGTTGAAGCTCCAGCCAAACCACAAAGTAAAATCTACTGAGCACAGAGTAAAAGGCCCAGTGGCATCGCAATGAGCTGCCTACACTGGTTGATACAGAGCCAACAAGGAAGGATTGGGGATACGGGTTAATGCCAAGTGGGCAGAAGCCTGTGATGTCTCTGTCCGAGTCAGGCTGTTAAGCTTATATAACACTCTCACCAGTGTTTCCAAAAGATCCTACAATCTCCCAAGATCACTTTCTGTGTTTTATTGCATGATTATAAAAAGATGAGAGGCCTAACTAAATGTTAAAATAATTTGCCTTTGTTCTCACCAAATGTATGTGTGTTAGCAACCACAAGTTTACATACACACACCAGTAGTACAGTTAGGCTAAACGTTTAAACAGGAATTTTGCCGATTTTTGACCAGATTTGTGTCCCTACAATTTTGTATATGCAAATGAACAAGCGTTAACATCTCACCATTTTGTCTGCACCCAGAGCCCTCCGAATCCTTTGCAAAATTCCACCAGATGACACTAAACACGTCAGTAGGCTCAGGAGACAGATGCCAAGTGAGGGGTGTCTCACCAAACTCTGATGAAACTGTCTATCTACGCAGTGCTGATAAAGTATAAACCAAGATTCTGTTATTACACTGCTTTTTGTCATCTAAAATGTTTTCAGAAGCATATTTTAGTCTACTGTTTAGCTGTAATATCAAGTTGTTTGTTACCAGTTGACCACCTTACTGTTTCCTGTTAAAAACAGACTCCAAGGTAAAACCAAGCACTACTTAACACGGTTACCTCTCGAGCAAAAAGGAACACCAAACACTTCTTTCAATATGACTTGTTTTAAGCAAACAAAATAGTTGGGTTGTTCCAATAACAATTATTGCAGCTGTGTAGCTTCAGTGAAAATTACATGCAAAATAGGGATGTTAATAATGGCCATTAACAATTAAACAATTAAAAATGCATTAACTAACAATCAGAGATGGGCACATATACATATACTTGCTTATCAAATATGTTTCAAAAATTACAAAATGCTTGTACAAGAAAATGTACTTAAAATAATCTCAATCAAAAAAACACAATAAGGCATTTCATACAAACTGATATTATTACATTTAAGCCATTTAGCATCCTCAAAATGGGTGGTAATTTTTTGGGCCCAGTTGTTGATTGGGGCAGAAGGTAGCTATGCGATTAAAATCAAGTCATTATTTTGTGTTATTTAGTTTACCATTAAAATAACTTAGTGTTTATGTTTTGATTCTTTCAACTTCTAATGTAGTCTACTCAGATTTTGCACAGAACATAGACATCATGTCAGTGGTCGCCCAATGGAAAAAACGATTAACTGATAATCGACTGTTTAGGCTGCTGACTATCAATTAAAGATATTCACATGCATGCACTTGGTTTTTAAATCCACAAGTTTTGAGAACAATTGAACGCCAACTAAGATCATTTCATGCCCTTTATCAGTCAATTGCCTATATTTCAAAAACACCGACACATTGTCTCGTCCTATTAAAAACAATGTTTTAATGCTAGTGCTAATATAAGACCTTATTTTCAAGGACTAATGAAAGAATGTTTCTCTACAAAACTCTAAAAGTCATCACTGTTTATTTCTTAACACAAATCTGCTGTGCAAGACCCATGGCTTCATATAATATACTATACCATTTACAATAAGCAGAATTAATTAATTTAGCCAAGAAGAAGTAAACTAAACTAAAACATTTCATTGTCCCTTCATCATTCACACTGAGATCTGTTTTACTAACTCACAACCAATTTTGGCCGGCACCAAAAAAGTACTAAACTTGATATGGAGACCTACCAATTTATAGCCAATTATTTGTTTTATAACAAATTATAATTATCATTTAAGTGCTATAAAATACTCAACTTTAAATAACAATGAACTGAGAAAAAATATATATATATATTTTGGCCCTTGTTTGTTAGTGTTCCATTGTTTTATGGTTGATGATCAATGCCAGGTTTAACTTTGGTTCATCAACCCCATGATCAAACAAGTGCATTCCAGCACATTTACACAGGCTTGAAATTACATTTAGGGATTAACACTAAAGGTTGCCCTATTAGAGAGGGTTTTAAAGTTCATTGCATTTTTGGTCTCTATTAGTGAGGAAATGCAGCCCCAGTGTAAAGCACTTTAATGGATATGGGTATGCCTGGCTTCATGTGTTCATATGATGCCACTATATTAGGTCAATGGCCTGTGTGGCTCTTGGCAGTGTCTGGCATGCGTAATGGCACATTGTTTTAAGCGCAGAATGCCCCACTTTTGTTATTCTTTTATGCGTTAAATTACAGTGAAACCTGCATTATCACTTTACTAGTGCTTTAATCTGTTTGTTTTAAGTCTTTAAACCCATCTGAGGGGATGATCGCTCTTTTGTGCAATTAGTAGCCTTTTCAAAGTGGCGGATTTGGTGCTGTGTTTTTATTCGGAGTGCTTGAGGCCCAGCGGCGGTAGATTAACACTGTAGACATGAGCAGGTTATACGAGCACTGATAGCAGGAATAAAAGGAGGTTGGCAGCAGGGTAGGATTCCTGTACAAGCAAATGGACTTGCAAGGGGGAATAATGGAATTTGCTGGATTAAAATGAGAAGAGGGGAAGGCTGGAGGTTAATGCGCCGGGTTATTGTGCATTACCCCACCGCTCATCCTCGCCTTACATGGCTCTGTGTGACATCCACTGCCATCAACAACATTCCCACCATTACATTAGTGGCCCTGCGTATGCAATATGCCAAATTGCTTTTTCAAAGTTGTTTTCCCTGCTTACAGTTATTCATTATATTCATTTCATTTGTGGCTCGGATGGTTTTGTGGAATCACAGTGTCTGCTCTTCTGTTTTAATCTCCCAAATGTAATGCCATAAGCTGTGAACAGATATCTGGGGCATATTCACAACTGAGTCCACTCACTAACAGTGATGGACATATTGGGGGTTTGGAGGGAGCAGGTGCTTCAGGGATCGCTCAGTAACAGGTGCTTTTTCATAGGCTTCCATGACATACAGCACTAAAACAATAAGTGCACAAGACTAGAGTGATGAAGCACTACTTTATGATGCTAAGATGCATGTTTTTTGCTCTTGATCCAAAAATGAACTCACTTGTTCACTCACAGACATCTGACATGGAGACACTGAATAAGGATGAGCTGTATAAAGTACACCACAAAACTAGCAGTTGTGTATATGTGTATATATGTGTATATACCATATATTGATTTATTTTCAGAAAGATTCTGACATTTTCATTACATAATTGTTTTAAAAACAGTCTGTAATGCAGCCATTAAATCAAACCTAATCTAATATCAATTAATATAAATTTGAATGAAGAAAGAACAAGATTTCTTAACATTAATATTGTTAATATCCCTAGGACAGTGTCCTGGATTTGTAAGACAGCTCAAGGTCTCCAGCACATCCACTTAGACTTGCTGCAGACATTTTTCCACTTTTCTCTCAAGCAGGTCATTTCATCTCAACACTTGTGCAGACAGACAATTAGTCCAAGGCAGTCTGCCTCTTATCAGGCAGTCGTGGACGACACCTCTCCAGTGTGAGGCGACAGTAATCTACATCGCCTAAACAGCTCTGTCAGCATCCATACAACCGGTCAGATGTCCCCATCTTACAAGTGTGTGTACACGTGTATATTCGTACTCTGCCAGGCCATTACAGAGGGTGTTGGCTTAGCAACTGTCACAAACACTTCACAGCCACTCAAGAGCCAGAGACCGAAGCACCTTCAGTGCTTACTTAAAACCCTGCGAAAAAACACAACCCAGAAACATCTCATAAACTTTCAAATATGAAAGAAAAACAATGAGGAAGGGCAGCGTGTGATAACAGGCTGGGCTGTGCTGTGTGAATCAGAATTGGTGTCAGGGTCAACTGAAACTGAAAGGCAGGGGAGCCTCACCAAGCTTATATTTTTACTGGGTGTGTGAAGTGTGGCTAAAACAGTTGTAATCCTCTGGTCCAACATAATAACTGCAACACAAAATCTTCTAGCAGCACAGAAATTGCCACATCACAGTGGGCATTGTGTGAGCTCACGGATAAACTAAGCACATGTACTCGTACCGACAGCCTGTGGATGTTTATAAAAGGGACTGATTAAGGACTATGGTGTGTTTAAAACTCACAGGATGTATGTGACGTTTGCATGTTTCAGTGACAGCCTCAACATGAAATGCAATACATGGTGAGCAAAACCTTTGCAGCGTTACGGGTAATTTGTTAAGTCAAAGAGCAGACAAAATCTTCTAATGATTTTCAAAACTGACTTTAAAGAAGTGAATTTACTGACAAAGATATCTTGCCCATTGTGCTTGGGAAGAGTTTTGAGGTTTATCATTGACGTTTGGATGGAAAAATGTATTCCACACATCACAACCAAAGAGAACACTTGTGTTATGCAGTAAATAAAGTATGTATGACTTTTTGACCTTTGCTTTAAGATATTTGCTTTTTTAATGATTTAATCACTATAGCACTCAACTGACCTGTAAATAACAAGGCCCCTTGTTAACCAAAATCACCACTTTCATTACTATACCAAAAGGTCTCCCTCTTGAGGCCACATTACACGTTACGTCAGGAGTGCTGGAACTGGAATGACGACATGTGTTGAATATTACTAAGTGCTGAATCAAAGGCAACATGACTTGTTTCACCTCTCATCCAAGAGGCTTCTTCAATTCTAACTAACTGGAGGGTAGTTAGCAGGCTTTTAAACTGTGTGTCCTTACAGAGTCGTTAAGGACAAGTGTGAGCTCTGAGTTTCAGAGTCGTTAGGACCTATTGTGAGTCGCTGACCCAACCGGACTTCATGTGGGTTGCTAGGGCTAGTTGAGCCCAGGTGTGAATGGTTGTTAAACTGTCTGGGGAGAGAACTCAGTACTGCATTGTAGGTGGGTGATAAGTAATGGTGTAGACCACCTCCTCTGTTCAAAGACAGTCGTTCCAGTTAGATGGATTATTTTACTCTTCTTTCAAACCATCTGTCTTCTCTGGCCAAGTTGTTAACCTGTGCAGTTGTGTCTGCATTGAACAGCATTGATCTACATTATTCTGCTTATGCCTGGGTGCTTTGTCTTTAAGACGGAAAGGTTTCTGCCTGAGCATGTTGGTAAGTTTGAAATGAACCAGGATATGATGTTTATTGAACATCCTCCTGAATTCATCTGATATTCCCGCAACATAAGAGAGATTGAGTGGTGAAACATCTTCAAGAAATTTGAACATGACCAGTTGCCTACAATACAGCACTTAAAATTACCATGACCTGGATGACTGAGAACCCTCATTAACATGTGATGAATAGTATATCTGATTAAATAAAATTCCATTACAGTGTTTACAATATCAAACAGGCTACCAGGACATCCTTTTTAGGCCTTATTTTGATAGGATAGCTGGAGAGTCAGACAGGGAAGGGGGAGAGGGAGGTGATGACATGTAGCAGGCCACAGGTCAGAACTGAACGTAGGCTGCTGCTGAGGTCTCCGTCCCACTACCAGGACATTGGATTTCATTTAGTTTCCCTGGTATTCTCATTGGATGTAACTGTTCAGAATTATCCTCATGGCAAATACGAAAATACATTTTGGTGCCAGATTTAAGAGACAGCTAAATGGCCAGTTATGTTGCTTGTGTGCTAATCCCAGGAACTGAACTGAATGAAATTAAAAGAGAATCTTTCTTTTGTCGATTGAAATCTGCTGAACTTAAAGGCAACTTTTAGATTGGCTGCACTGGCAATGATGCAAAACCAATCCATCACTGTATATCTATACCATATCTGTATCTATACAACCCTTGTACAGTAAACAATTGTTAAATAGGATCTTTGGATCCTATTGCTGAGTGGATATTCAGTGCAATACTGCTCATAACAAGGTCAATACTGCCACCTCATGGACAAAAGTCTGCACTGCAATTCAGTGTTGCATCATGCTCCAACTGCACTATATTTTGGTATTTTGATGTTTTATTTCCTGACAAAACTGATAAACCAGAATACTGGACAAATATTTTTAGGAAGATAACTTTATTTTGCACTCAGATTTAAACTGGTTGGTGACTGGCGCAGGGGGAAAATTTTGCAGAGTTGTCGAGTGGCAGTAAATGTACGGTAAAGGTTAGAGTTTGACCGTCATTAAACTCTGCTGCGCCTCAATTCCCAAAAGGAACTCTTGTTTTTAATGAATCCTATGGTTATCCCTGCTAATATTTGTACACCTGCTTGTCCGTGCTAATATCGACACTATTGCTGATCCATGCTGGTGATGCTATCTTGCTATAACAGAGTCTGTTTAGGATGGTAATAGTTACTTATGACTATCCATCACCTCCCATTCTCTGCTTGAGAACATTGTCTGTGAGACGGGAAGAAACACTGATTGGAGACTGGGGCTTTAAAGGTGAAAAGGGACAAACCCTGCGTAGATGACAACTTGGTCACTGTTAAATATGATATGCTTAAAAACTTTAGGATTAGTTGTAGGTAAACATCTGCACATATTATTCTTTTGCTTTAACATTGTATTCTGTATGTTTCAGTGTACTGAATAAAGATATCTACTATAAGTTACAATAATACATCTAGTTAATTTGTTGTAGTTCAATTTATGTGCATCTATGTACAATCAATTTTACACAATTATATTGGTTTTGTTATTTCAGTTTTATCATTTTAATTTTTTATTAGTCTGAAATAGTTTTACTGTTTACATTCACACTTTCTTGTTATCAAATTGTCAGTCATCTGTAAAGCACTTTGAATTGCATGTATTCATGTACGGACCAAATTAAAGTTTAAATGATTAATAACAACATTTATGTCTGTTCCATAAAACTTTCTAATACACTTAATGGTTAATTAAGGGCATGGTTAATTAAGGGAGTATCTAAGTATTTAATTATTATTTAAAATGCAGAAGATATTATCATCCTAAACCTTAAAAAACAATATAGTAAAGGTTTTGGAGTGTAACTGCTGTAGCTGCTGTATCAAACAGTGATTAAGATTGGTGTGACTGATACACCTGACTACACAGAGATACAACGGCTACATTTCATCATTGTTATCTCATTGTTTTTTTCGCATCAGCCCGGGGTCAGCAAATTATTTGACGGGAGTTAGACTTTTGAACCCAGTAAACACAAGTATGTTTACATTATCCTATCACATAATCAATTGTAAGAACTCTTCATCAACATACCAAGTAAAAGTATTGTGGTCAACACCTAAAGTTAGTAAAAAAATAATAATAAGCTTCAGCAGTCATGAAAATAACTTTTTGTGACATAATTTATTGATGAGAGCACAATGTAAATCAGTTCTGGGCTTAGGTCTACTGGTTTTCAATACTGGTCTCAATAAGCTTACCTGGGATCTTGAAAAAACAGTGAATACACTTTTACAACAAAAAAATTGTGATCCAAAAGTTATATGCGAGTACATTTTCACACTAAATCCTAATCTTAAACATACAACTATGACTATAATTAATTGACAGACTTTATTAAGAAAGGAATGCTTGACTTGTTTCTGGTATGAGTCTTAGAGCCCTTACTGTACAGGAGAGCTGTGGCAAGATATTGCTATATAGTGAGCATTTGGTCTGATTGTTTCAGCACATATATCCATCTAAATTCACCATCTTAAAAAACATATGATTCAAAAGGGTCAGGTAGAACAGTTAGATGCGTAACTTACAGATACGCTCCAAATCTGCATCCCGTCAGTGTAGCCAATCATAAGGCAGAGAGGAGGGTCGGTAGAACCGCTGTGCATCTCCATAAACTCTGGATTGCGTGCAGTGTCTGTGTAAACAGAAAGTGAGACATTAGATAAGGTTTAATTAAACAATGTGTTGAATTATCCATGACTATGACAAATAAACCACAAATGAATAACATCAGGTTAATTTTCACATCAAATTTTACATTATATGTTTTATATCTTCATCTCAATCGGACCATTTTAATTCATTATTTACAGTTTGAGCTATTATCTAATTATTATCTAATTTCAATTTTTCACAGCTTCAGATCATAGTCAAATTCTAGATTAGAGAGACAAAATGCAATCCTGCACTGCTACATACTTTTTTTTTTTTACACAGTGGGTATTTCAAGAGTATAGTTTAGTGCAGCATCATCCCAAACCTGACAGCTTGTATGCAATTAAATCAGCCCCGTAGCAAAAGCAACCAGCCATGTCAGTTTAACATTTAACTTTATTCTTGAACTCAGAAAAAGCAGCTTTAAAAACGTTTAGATGGGAAGGAGAAATATTTAAAAGACGCAGTGGATGTGCTAATCTGCCAAGTGCCTAAACGCTAGCGCATGTGAGGCCATGCTTACCATCGTGGAGTTTGAAATGTCACAACCAAACAGGTAGCATGAGAGCAAACACATTCAAAAAGCATAAGAGATATACATACCATGACAGAGTGCAACTTTAAAATTCAAAATGATCATTTTTTTATAGATATTTCAGATCAGTGTCTGTACCAAACCGCAGACTTCAGGAAGAGAAATTAGATTAGCGCAGCATTTCTTATCAGAAAAATTATTTGACAGAGATCAGTAACTGCTTAGAACCTAAGTTAATGCCAACTCTAGCCTTTTCAAAACTCAAACAAACCCAACTTCAGTTGTCAGAGAGTTAAAGACTTACCGTTGATGTCAGCTTTTTCAAATCGGACCCAAATAATTTTCTCTTTTTCATCTGTGGGGGGAGCACCAGTATATGCCTGTGTTTGAAAGACACAAGACAGAGTTTATAAAAATACACACAAAATACCAGCAAACAAATCTTAGATCACTGGCCAAGGTTTTTTTTTTATAGCAGAATTGAAACAATATCTGGTAGGTATTTTTTTGGTCTAGAGGATCACGTATGCAGCAGTTCCCTGAAGGCTTCCAATTAAACTCAATATCCATATTTTTTGTAGTCTTGCATAGCTATACCTATCTCCACAGCACTGTCTCATCACTGGTTGGAAAAACACTGTAGCTTGTTTTAATTTCTTAAAATCAGTCACAGTTCTCTTGGTGGGAGCAAAATGTACATGCCTCTCCAAGTGCACGTTGGTTTGCATGTGGGGAGGCATGCCCTGGCATTAAAATGTCAAAATTGCTGAAAAAGAAAAGGTAAGAGCTGCTAGCCTGTTTAGGTTCCTACCCTTAGCGACCAGGTTACTGTATGGGATAACTTCATATCTTGAGCATGTAGGTTGCTAGCTCGGAAGTTGTTGTTGTCATTTCAGGAAGTGATACGGATTTTGACAACAGCCACATGTACATAGTGTAAGAAGGGAAATTCAGCCTGTAGTAGGCACCCAATGACAGGGTTATACCAACAGTCTACATCCTGCGAGTCAGACCAAATCTTTTTGTGCTCTAAAGCAGTGGTTCCCAACCTGGGGTCTGGGCCCTCCCTAGGGGGGCGCCAGAGATCGCAGGGGGGGCGCACAACTTTGTCTGCTCTGAGGTTGTGAGGTTACCAAAATTATATTTGTGCACATTAAATGTATAAAATCCCAATAACACACCCAACTGGATAATCAAAAGTCTGTATATTCCAAATTTAACGTATTTTTGGTCCACATTTAAATTCATTAACCTCTTAATGAACGCCCCCATTTTAAGGTTCTTTTTCCAAAACGACATACCGAAATTAAAAGAATGACAGCTCCCACATAGTTTGAGACTCAGGGATGTGCTTGGTACCATTGGAAAGGTAACACCCTCAAGTTTTTTCTAGAAGTGTAAGCGTGATTCTATGACATACTGACACAGGTTGGAACACAGGTTTTGGTTTCCGTCCAATTCAAATGTCAATAAACTGACTAAGATATAAGGGTTCAGGTATGTCTATGGGCACAGCAGACACAATAAGGCCATAGCCACAGGTCTCAGCTTGCTACACTCAAAATTTGAAGTCAAAAGACTAAAAAATGTATTTTTCACAATTTTTGTTTCTAAAGGCATGCGTTTTGCTTGGGTCCTTTTTTCCAAGAGCACCTACTGAGATTTAAAGGCTTATAACTTGAGAACCCCTTTACCTAGAAACATAATCTTGGTCTCAAATGAAAGCTAAGACCCTGGGGTTTCTTGCTTGTTCGACACTTATAGCTAGTTTTGGGTAAAATGACATGGATATTCCCATTCTATGGACTCTTGGCAAACTATGAAAAAAAATTGTGGCATGACGTTGTAGCTGTGGAAAAAGGGAACACTCCGAAGGTATGTAGGCATTCTTGCTTCTTGCGGTAGAGGGCTCTTTCTAATGTTGTGTCATGGTGAGTTTAGAAGGCTATTACATGGTCTGATTTTTTTCCTTTGTGTTTGGGCTTAAAATAATCACGACAGTCTCAGCTTTCCAACAGTGAGTAAATACCGTTGAGATCTGATGCTTAAAACTGTTAGCAAAAAAACTATTAGTTTTTACGAAGGGTGTTCGTTCAGTGAAGGGTGTTCCTATGTTGGAACGGTGTTCCTTAAGGGGTTAAGCTATTTATCACCAACACCCCTATGAGGTAGGCAGGTAGGTAGGTAAACTGTGTGTGTGTGTGTGTTTGTGTGTGATACACCTGATGACACAAAAAAGGAAGAAATGTATCTATATACATTGTAAAACAAGGAGAATAAGAGCAAAAACCTACAACTGTTGTTTATTTTTGCAAATAAAAGTTTGTAATTAATCACTTTATTCTTTCAGTGTATGCAGGTTGGGGTTGGGGGGGCCTGGCTTGTCTTCAACACAGGCATGGGGGGCTTCAAGGAAAAAAAGTTGGGAACCACTGCTCTAAAGTACAGGCCTTACTGTTTGAATTGTTTTGTATGTTTGCTTTACTGTAATTTGAGATTACTTAATGTTGTCTCTTATTTATACCCTATATCACTCCCTGGAATGATTCCCTAACATTCATGTCAACTTCGTTTTCCATTCTTTTTAGTTTTATTTGGAATCAAATTAAGCTAAAGAGGGATAAATAATACTTCACATTAAGCATTTGATTGTTTTTATTTTTTGTTAGAGTTACAAAGCTTTAAGATATTATAGCAATATGAAGGACTTAATTGTGACACATTTTGTGAACTGTTAAATTTAATTGTATCTGAAACTGTAAATAGCACTGCAATCTCCTTTGAACCTGCATTAACGGCACAGTACGAATAGTGACGCTATTTATAGGAGCTGTTTGTACGAGTAAATACATGACAGAGGAAGGTTACCTGAGGGACCACATCTTGCAGAAAGGTCACCACACTTTCCATGTAAGACTGCTCCCTGTGACAGCAAAAAACGTCATGTCATCTCCAATGATAATGCATTTAGACAGGCTGCTATAAACATATACAGTAGATCTCTCATAAACAGATACATACTACATACATGATATCATGATTTTAGGGACCACTTATAACACAACAAAAACGTATTGCAGATATCTGTCCTTACGTTGCAGCTTGCGCTCGAACCAGAACCCCTCCAGCACAGCGACTAGGTCTGCGTGGAGAGTCGGACGCCATTATGTCTCTTGTTCTTTATCCTGAAAAAGTTAAAAAGACATACTATAACATGACAACAGCATACAAACAAAACTACTCAGTTAGTTTGCATCTTCTTTGAGTAGTTGCCAAACTTGCCATACTAACAGGGTTAACATTATTAGTAGAATAAATGTGAAATTTTACCGAGTATATCAACTTGGGCAGTACATATACTTTGTAAGACATAGCGATGTATTTTCAAACGAGACATAGTATTTGACAATACTATTTATATCAATATAATGTGAAGTAGTGCTACATAACCCCTTTTTTATAAAGCCGTACCATAGTGCCTTTCTCCTGTGTCACACTCACTCGGTCTCACTCATAAGCTCTCTGGAAATATTGAGGGAGACACAGCACTGCTATCCTATTTTCTCTCCGTGTCTCTGTCCATACCATTTTACTATGATACTATGGTTTTGTGCTGCAAAACGTCCAACCTCTGAAGCACCAGTGCTATGTGCAAAAGCAATTAATGTACAGCCCTGCTTTTATATATTTTTTTAATATAGGCTAAATATATATATATATATTTATATATATATTTATATATATATATATATATATATATATATATATATATATATATATATATATATATATATATATATATATATATATATATATATAAACTGATTTTTTCAGACAGAGGTTGCCGCCAGAGGGACAGTGGGAACCAGTGCTGACCACAGTAGTGTGTTATTGTGCAACTCCTGCCTTCTGGGAACTCTGAGGAGACACACTACCTCTTATTCAGAAACACATAGTAACCCTCCCTCCTCCCCAACAACGATGTCATCATCCACTACGATGTTTCTCTGTGGACATGTCTAAATAGTACAACTGTGGATAGAAACTGAAGGAATCGAGCTTCTTACATATTATGTCTGATGTCACCCATATGGTCAGGGTCAGGAGCACTGACATCCAGAAGAAAGTAAAGTAGTTGTGGCTTAAAAGGAGACATCTGATTAAACCTCCAAGTGAATACTGGTTAGGAGTCGGCTTTTTAGCCAATTTACTACTGCCGAGTATCCAAAACATGCTGCTGGTGTTCTATTTCACAGGTGGTCTGAGAACACCTCAGGATCCCCCAGAAGGACATGGAGGATACCACTGGGGAAAGTCTGCTGTAAGAATTGACTCAACCCAGTTAAGTGGATGACAACTGGATGCAGACTAAAGGACTACAAACCAAATTTAAACTTTAAATCAGGGATATGTAGCCAGGTGACACCACTATGTTGGAATAGCGAATGTGAGTCAGACAGATGAAATCCATAAAACATTCTGCCTCAAAGAAACTGATCACTCTCAAACATGTATGTCACACATGTACATACCCCAGCCTAAGTCCAATAACTGATCTGCCAGAATCAACAGGGGTGCTATCAAAGGAGAGAAGGTCACGATGCACTTAATCCATTTAGTTCAGTGACATTCAATTGTCATCCTATTCAATATAAATGCGCGTATGTGGTCTATTGGGTCCATTAATATTGTATCTTTGGATGCCGAGGACGATACTATTGACGTTACACTTGTCAAACGCGTATAGTACGATGTCCACAACACAAGACCCTGGGCTACGTGCAGTTAACTGAGAGATGAGCTTCTCTGGCAAAAGCACTATGATTATGGCTATACTGGCCTTGATCACATATCCTAAACATGTATTCATTTAGCTTGCACCACTAACAACTAATGGACCAGCACTGGCAACCACTGTGACAACTGACAAGCCAACACAATACACCAATTGGCTAACGCTCAAGTTATACTGGTAGATAAGGACCAGGCAGCTAACTAAGCTAGCTAGCATTAGCTGATAAAAACTCCCCTGCACTGTCAAAACGACACAACTACAGCCTTGGAGGAGGAGATGCATACGCAATGTTTAAGTTACAGATTATCATCTAGCAGCTTTAAGTACAAACCGAGGTGAAGAACGTTAACTGTATCCTTCCTTATGGACTTGTGTGGTGGTCTGGAGAGAGCGCTGTACAAAAACGTCAAAACACAAACAGACTAGATTTGCGGAACTGTGTTGTGTAACTGGAGCCAATCAGAGAACAGAAACGTTTTCGTCACCCAATCAGCCAACCGCAAGGGCGGAACTAATGAGCACGTCACATATCGGAACAAAACGTTCGACAGAATAAAGTAGTGTAGTCTCTGGTGTTCAAATTATATCTAATTTATAACTGCAGTAAAGCAGGCATTCACTTTGCAAAACACAAGCAATCTACCCTCCGTGTTGTTTTGAGGTGCATGTATGTACTTGACATTATGGGAAAAGCATGCAAGACCTGGTTTCAAAATAAAGTCTGTTGTTGTGTTTCACAATGAAATCCCTCTTAAATGTTGTGGTAGATTTCACTCAAATTGTGATTCATGTTTAAAGTTATTACTTCAGATGCCAGTATCAAGGCATTCTTATGTGAATTTATAAAGCAGAGAAGTTGGACCCAAACACACGAGACAGCAGGCAGGAATATCAATGGATGAGGTTTATTTAGGACCAACTGCTGAAATGGGCAAACATGGCAGGATTGAAGAAATTCAACAGGAACAGGCAAACACGGCAGGATCAGGGAACTACAACAGCAGGATCATGGAAACTCAGCCAATGACTAGATAATGACTGAACAAAAGACTTAACGACAAACTAAACTAACTAGCAGGTGAGGTGCAGGTGGAGTAAGGCTGAGAGACACAGGTGAGAGAAATGAATGGAAGAACACAACAAACAGGAAGCTGATAGTCTAAAAAAAAATTCTGGGAACCGAGAGGTTTTCATATCACAGTTGCGACACTCCCATAGACTCCCATTGGAGAATGCAAAAGTAAAGCATGTCATGGCTCAGATGATAGTTCCAAAAATTGATTAGTCTAGCACCGAACCCCATTCATTGTTAGTGTTTCCTGAGCACGCTGGCTGGTAGGATGATGAAGTGACTGCATTTTGTTGACATTTTGACGCATTAACTGATCTGTCGTGAATCTACACAGTAATGGCATTGCCATCAAAAATATACTGACAGTAAGTAAAAGTACCATGGCTGACTTCATAATGTATGTTGATGAATTATAAACATTGATGTGTGATTGTGTGTGATATGTACAATAATGCTGCAGCTGGTAAATGTGGAGCAATTCACTATATATTCTGCTGGCTGTCTCGTGAATCATCTGTTAGTCATTGGTACCATCTTATCCATTATATTACAATTATTACATTATTTCCTTGATTACATTTTAATCTGAATGTGCAAAGTAAGTTATAAAAAATGTGGCAGCAGCGTGATGGAAAGTGCAATAGCCTATATGCCTCTGTAATGTACCAGAGTGGAAATAAGCGCAAATGGAAATATTAAAGTACCTCAAAACTGTAAAAACAGAACTAAAGTAAATGTGCAGTTACTTTACCCTGCTGCACAGTACTAGGCATTATGGGAACACACCCCTTCAATCTGAAGCTAAACAGAACAGAAATCGAAGAAAACGTTTTTGACACGAGCACTGACTAGATGGCTGTTTTCTCTGAGTTACATAAAGGAATACGTCTGATTAAAATTAAGTTCTCAGATGTCTTTTCTCCATTTAAAACTGACCGGGAAGAGGGAAGAGCTAATAAAGGAAATGTAGATTTAATTTGCAGTTCACCTGTAGATTGATCTTAAATTGTTCATATGACTCCTAGAAGTACTCTTATGAGGTAAAGGGAACTTTTGAGAAATAGATGAGGAATATACTGACAACTTTTTCCTTTAAATGAGAATATAAGAGTCATTGATTGGCCTGACTCTGTGGGCTAATTGGAAGCAGATGTTGACAGATCTGGATCGGACATATCCAAGCCCAAGAGCAGCACCGCCAAGGAGGCAAAGATTCTTGTCACTACATTTTCTCAACCGTAGAACCTCCGTATCCCTACGCATTAGTGCAACTGGGCCTCCCACTGTATTTTGCCGCTCGCAGATCACCTGCTGAGCGTCTGGGCTGGAGCGGCTCTCTACTTCTCCAAACGGAGCCTGCGCTGATCGGTGATTACGGTAGGGAACAGACCGACTATAAATATGTACTTTATATGACCCCACTTCAAAAAACCTGAACTATCCCTTTAAGCTTTATTAGGGTACATTATAATTGCTTATTTGTTATTAGTGAGGGTAATTTAAGATGCTGCTTACAGTTTATAGCCTATACTATGATGTGTTCACTGTAGTCTGCACTGCTAACATGTGCAACTTGAATGGTTGTTGGTGCACACTGCAGCTAATGCAAAATCAGCTGGATAAAATACAACTCCCCCTCCCTGCATTGTCGTGGCACCTTTAACGCTGCAACAATGGCATCCTCTGAAAGGAGAAACATCTGTAAGTGTTACCAGAATGATTATTAAATGATTTTAGTAGTCCAATGTATCAATGCAATTTGTAAACTCTGATTTCGTTGTTCTTTTCTGTACATGCAACATCCATTGCATGTCTGTCCGTCCTGGGAGAGGGATCCCTCCTCTGTGGCTTTTCCTGAGGTTTCTTCCATCTTCTTTTCTTTGTAACAGCTTTGTAAAGCCCATTGAGGCAATGTGATTGTGATTTGGGACTATAAAAATATAATGTATTTGATTTGATTTGACTTACATATACAGGGGTTTTACAGATCTATGATAACATAGATTCCTGAACAGTTCACAATCAGCAAACAGATTTATAGCTCATGAAAATATGCTAAAATCACATACCTATAAACACAAAATGGTTAGTCTGCCATGTAGGCTACTGTGTTCACATACACCATAACTTTCTTTGTCAGCATCTCCAAGCAAAACAAAATGTCCTGTCAGCATTTGACATGAATACAATTTGAAACTAGCAGGTTATCATTAGCTGATTTAACAGCAAACATTACAGTCAATGGATAAAACACATGAAAAATATATGTACCTGTTGTCAGAAAAGTTGAGATCCATACACTCCTCCCATACACAAATACAAACATAAAGGACATTATATATAGTCCTAAATAGGATTTGGAAATACATCAAAGCTTTGCCTGTTATACTGTGTTGAACACGTAATGATTATGTCATGATTATAATGAAAAAACATGTAATAAATTATCAAAGAACATGTAATGCTTATCCAGGATTGAAATGAAAATATTGAAGTTAAAAACATAATGAAAATAAGAAACAATTAGAATCAAAATGAAGAATCAGTTTAGAGGAGTTTGTACTGAGGTTAAAGCCGCAGTCTGGAGTTATGAGAAAAAAGTGGACTTAGCCAGTATATTTGAATGATAAAGCTCCCTCCTTCTTCCTCTCTGCTGCGCTGCAGTCCTGCCTTCAAAGCCCCTCCCACAGAGGAGCCTGCTGTGCACGAGCAGGCTTGTAACCACGGTAGTTGATGGTTGATGGTGGCGCGCACTAGCGCAGCGTCTTTTAGCTCTCTAGTTTGGTATATTTGTTGTGTGTTTTTTTGTCTATGTTCCTGAGTCAAGCAGACTTTGTGTATAGCCGACAAGACTTAATCTGCATTGGATTACGTTACAATATCGCCGTCATAAGCGACTTCTAGAGAGCCCACATCATGTTAAACATCTCCAGACGGCAAAGCAGAAGCGAGGATGCCGGTCAGGCCTATTACACAGGCTAAGGTAACAACCGCACAAGCCTCCGCTACTGAGCATCTTCCTCACCAACGCCAGGTCCATCACAAACAAAATGGATGAATTGGAGCTGCTCATCACCTCAAACTGACCTGACCTGCTGTGTGAGGGTTATAACAGAATCCTGGCAACACCCGCGCATCTCAAACCCAGAGGTGCAGCTAGTATAGCTAGCAGGGCTGCACAAGCTACAGGCAGGACAGAGGCAGTGAGTCGGGGAAGAGCAGAGGAGGGGGACTCTGTATCTACCTGAACAATGACTGGAGTTCCGATCAGGATTGTTGCCTGGCATACACAGAGACTGTGCTTATTTACATCAATTGCTGTGCTGACAATGTCACAGTACAAAAATGGATTTGGGTTTTTTCACCGTACAGCACCGCAAGAGCCGACCTACAAAGAGGCATCAGGGGCGCCATAATAGCCTACAAGGAGAAGATCGAGGACCACCTGAGTCACATCAACCCAAGACAAGTATGGCTGGGAATTTAGCACATCACCAACTACAGAGGCAGCAGCAACAACAACTCTGTACATGCAGATGCCTCGCGGGCAAAACAGCTAAACTGTTTCTTTGCTCGCTTTGAGACTAATAGGACTGCTTCAGTGTCACCTCCCCCTCCATCCTTTACCACCCACTCACTCATACTGCAGGAACAGGAAGTGAGGTGTATGCTGTGGTCAGTTAACCCAAGGAAGGCTGCTGGACCTGATATAGTACCAAGCAAAGTACTTCAAGCACGTGCTGATCAGCTCGCTGGGATCTTCACCAAGATCTTATTATTGTTGCTTTTATTGTCTCCCTTAGGTGAAATTTGTTTTGGACACAAGAGAATGTCACATGTTCACATATAGCACATGACAAAACACAGAACACACAAAACGCCCCAAGAAAAAAACAAACAAACAAAAAAACATAACAAGAGGAAAGAAGCAGAAGTCTGTTTACATACAGCATAAATTCATATCAGAACAGAACACACACACTCTCTTCAACATCTGCCTCTCACAAGCCATCATACCCTCATGCCTAAAATCAGCCACCATCATCCCTCTTCCCATCCCTGTTCCCTGTCTCTGAGGACCTGGGTAACTACAGGCCAATAGCATTCACATCAGTGATCATGAAATGCTTTGAGAAACTGGTCCTGCATCACATCAAAGCAAGCCTGCCTCTGTCATTTGATCCACACCATGCAATCGCCATCGCAACTCACACAGCACTGATCCACATGGAACATCCAGACAGCTACATGAGGATGCTCTTCATAGACTTCAGCTCTGCATTTAATACGATCATCCTGGACATCTTAATCCATAAACTTCTGGACTTAGGTCTCTCCTTCCCCATCTGCGCCTAGAACTCCATGAAAAGTGGGATTTTCGTCAGTAAGCGGCCCTGTAGATTGTCCTGGAAGTTCAGGTTTACAACTGCACACGGCAGTTTGCAGGCAACATTGAAAACTGCTGTGAATTGTCCGAAAATGACGTGGGCCTTGCTTGGCAGTTGTCCCCCCCCTCCCCCTAATTCTAGGGGAAGCTTTAAAGGCCCCCAAACACCACCCAGACTCAAACCAACAGCCAACTGCCTTTATCCGACCACTCTGTTGCCTCTCGTCTGACCCGTTCAGCAGAAAAGTTGCATTGAACACACCGCTTTGACGTGCTGCCAGCTCCACAGTATTGTGTACGTTCCGCGCTTGCGCGAGATGCAATAAGCGGGTGGCTCTAGTGTTAAAGCTAGGGTCTACAATCCTGGAGAGCTAGCAAGAGAGCTAGCAAGATTTGAAAGTGGCACCTCCTCTAAGTTCCACCCCCCCTCCCCACCCCGGCGGAGCAAAACCGGATCGGAGCCGCAACACAGCGGACCCCTATCCAGTGGAAATTGGGCCGACTCATTAGCCGTTCTCATGGCTAGAAACAACTCACAAAGAAGCTAACGTTAGCATTGGGCTAATACGCGCTACAAACCTAGCAAAGTTGGCAAACCTCACATATTTCATGAAAATAACAAATCCCCCTGAAACAAAACAAATAATTACCTGTCCAACAGAAAGAGAGCAACCTCTGCATCACTTTTCAAGCCCTTCACATGCCCCAGTTGTCTCCACTGCTCAAACGCCACACTGATGTTGACTCCGCCCAACTTCTCTCTTTATCCAGAGCCTTTTTTGTTGCAGCCTCAGGCTTTATTTTCCTTGCCTTTTTAGCGGGGTGAGCTGTTACAAGTAACGCTGGCTGCATTTTCTCTGCCATTGTAACCAAATGAACGTCTTCTCCTGCAACTCCGTATTTCTGCAGAGGAGTGTGCTGAATATTTTGGAAACAGTGAAACGTAACGTGTGCAAGCGCGGAGGAGGGAGGGACAGAGGACGAGACATGAAGGCATCTGACCAATTTGTGCATCTGACCAATCCGTGCTATCCGGGCCGGATGGCACGGATTGGTCAGATTTATCTCAGTCCTACAGCTGCCACAGAGGTCCGATTATTTTCGTTCCTTTTTCTGAATACATGATGTATTGACTACTGTCAGGATAGCAGGATCATTTCACCCAGTATAACAAAATGTGTTTCTGAACAACATAACAGACCCTAGCTTTAAAGACGCTGGACTAGAGGTTTATGTACGCAACTGTAAAAACCCCCCCAAACAAACAGCTGCATACTAAACATGTAACGAGGCATTACCAAACGAACACAGATTAATTCGTCCTGAACGGACATAATAACAGCTAGTCTCATGCCAGTACTCCAAAACCTGAAAACAAGAAATGACAGAACGTGCATAGAAAACCAATGCTCACACAGTATTCCGCCTCTCCCACACACCACGCTGATTCGTTTGCACACCGCCAATCAGAGTATCCAATGGCACAGACGGCCGACAGCCACCCTCCTCAGACTTCACATGTTGAATTGGAGTAGACAACGTCCGCGCGGCTCCGAAAGCTTCCAAAGCAGCTGAACACACCGAACAGATTTGTTCCCGACCTTGTCTGAGTCTCCCCAAACGCTTCGGACGTCCAATGGTTGGGCCGGTGTGTTCCTGCCTTAAAGGCCCCCACACACCGCACAGACGTCCAACTGCCTTCTCCGACCACTCTGTTGCCTCTTGTCTGACCCGTTCGGTAGAAAAGTTGCATTGAACACACCGCTCCGACGTGCTGCCAGCTCCACAGTAGTGTGTACATTCTGCGCTTGTGCGAGATGCAATAAGCGGGTGGCTCTAGTGTTAAAGACGCTGGACTAGAGGTTTATGCACGCAGCTCTCTTTACTTTCGATCAAAACGAAACTTAACTATTTCAGACAAAAACAGCTGCATACTGAACATGCAGTGAGGCATTACCAAACAAACACAGATTAATTCGTCCTGAATGGACATAATAACAGCTAGTCTCATGCCAGTACTCCAAAACATGAAAACAAGAAATGGCGGAACGGAGTGCATAGAAAACCAATGCGCACACAGTATTCCGCCTCTCCCACACACCACGCTGATTCGCTAGCACACCGCCAATCAGAGTATCCAATGGCTCAGACGGCCGACAGCCAACCTCCTCAGACTTCACATGTTGAATTGGAGCAGACAACGTCCACGCGGCTCCGAAAGCTTCCAAAGCAGCTGAACACACCGAACAGATTTGTTCCCAACCTTGTCTGAGTCTCCCCAAACGCTTCAGACGTCCAACGGTTGGGCCGGTGTGTTCCTGCCTTAAAGGCCCCCACACACCGCCCAGACGTCCAACTGCCTTCTCCGACCACTCTTTTGCCTCTTGTCTGACCCGTTCGGTAGAAAAGTTGCACTGAACACACCGCTCCGACGTGCTGCCAGCTCCACAGTAGCGTGTACATTCTGCGCTTGTGCGAGATGCAATAAGCGGGTGGCTCTAGTGTTAAAGACGCTGGACTAGAGGTTTATGCACGCAACTCTCTTTACTTTCGATCAAAACGAAACTTAACTATTTCAGACAAAAACAGCTGCATACTGAACATGCAGTGAGGCATTACCAAACAAACACAGATTAATTCGTCCTGAATGGACATAATAACAGCTAGTCTCATGCCAGTACTCCAAAACATGAAAACAAGAAATGGCGGAACGGAGTGCATAGAAAACCAATGCGCACACAGTATTCCGCCTCTCCCACACACCACGCTGATTCGCTAGCACACCGCCAATCAGAGTATCCAATGGCTCAGACGGCCGACAGCCAACCTCCTCAGACTTCACATGTTGAATTGGAGCAGACAACGTCCACGCGGCTCCGAAAGCTTCCAAAGCAGCTGAACACACCGAACAGATTTGTTCCCAACCTTGTCTGAGTCTCCCCAAACGCTTCAGACGTCCAACGGTTGGGCCGGTGTGTTCCTGCCTTAAAGGCCCCCACACACCGCCCAGACGTCCAACTGCCTTCTCCGACCACTCTTTTGCCTCTTGTCTGACCCGTTCGGTAGAAAAGTTGCACTGAACACACCGCTCCGACGTGCTGCCAGCTCCACAGTAGCGTGTACATTCTGCGCTTGTGCGAGATGCAATAAGCGGGTGGCTCTAGTGTTAAAGACGCTGGACTAGAGGTTTATGCACGCAACTCTCTTTACTTTCGATCAAAACGAAACTTAACTATTTCAGACAAAAACAGCTGCATACTGAACATGCAGTGAGGCATTACCAAACAAACACAGATTAATTCGTCCTGAATGGACATAATAACAGCTAGTCTCATGCCAGTACTCCAAAACATGAAAACAAGAAATGGCGGAACGGAGTGCATAGAAAACCAATGCGCACACAGTATTCCGCCTCTCCCACACACCACGCTGATTCGCTAGCACACCGCCAATCAGAGTATCCAATGGCTCAGACGGCCGACAGCCAACCTCCTCAGACTTCACATGTTGAATTGGAGCAGACAACGTCCACGCGGCTCCGAAAGCTTCCAAAGCAGCTGAACACACCGAACAGATTTGTTCCCGACCTTGTCTGAGTCTCCCCAAACGCTTCAGACGTCCAACGGTTGGGCCGGTGTGTTCCCGCCTTAAAGGCCCCCACACACCGCCCAGACGTCCAACTGCCTTCTCCGACCACTCTTTTGCCTCTTGTCTGACCCGTTCGGTAGAAAAGTTGCACTTAACACACCGCTCCGACGTGCTGCCAGCTCCACAGTAGCGTGTACATTCTGCGCTTGTGCGAGATGCAATAAGCGGGTGGCTCTAGTGTTAAAGACGCTGGACTAGAGGTTTATGCACGCAACTCTCTTTACTTTCGATCAAAATGAAACTTAACTATTTCAGACAAAAACAGCTGCATACTGAATATGCAGTGAGGCATTACCAAACAAACACAGATTAATTCGTCCTGAATGGACATAATAACAGCTAGTCTCATGCCAGTACTCCAAAACATGAAAACAAGAAATGATGGAACGGAGTGCGTAGAAAAACAAAGCGCACACAGTATTCTGCCCCTCCCACACACCGCGCTGATTCGCTAGCACGCCGCCAATCAGAGTATCCAATGGCTCAGACGTCCGACAGCCAACCTCCTCAGACTTCGCATGTGGAATCGGAGCTCCGAAAGCTTCCGACGCAGCTGAACACACCGAACAGATTTGTTCCCGACCTCGTCCGAGTCTCTCCAAACGCTTCAGACGTCCAATGGTTGGGCCGGTGTGTTCCTGCCTTAACATGAAAATGAAAATGCTGTGAGCTATACAAATGCAAATCAGGGTAGCGGGGGGAGTTTTACCCCAGGTGACATTTTTCTAAAAGGTATTAACTTCATTTTAAGAAAATCTCTGGTATAAATAGATCAGGCTCAGTATAACCTAATTATAGACTCTTAATTTTTAACTTGAATTGATTTTATTCAATGAAAGTCTGCTAGATTAATTACTGTGTATGTCATTAGCAGTGGCCAATGTTATGTAGAAAAGATACACACATTTATGATAACCCATAGTGACCAATGGTGACAGATCTGCCAACCAATCACCAGTGATTTTTCTTGTTTAAAAGTAGTGGTTTGATCCTGTAGGAGACACTACTTTGATAAAAGGGATAATTAATTACTGGTAATTAATTATACTTTTAGACGGGGCACCACCTCCGATGATTCTCTATGCAACTAGCTCGGAGGAAACTAGTCAGAATATTAACTGTCCAAGTTTGGCTTGAACACAAAAGATCAGTCTCGAATTGATCTGTTGAATTTCAATTTTCTCCCATTCTGAAGTCATGAATTCTTTCCACGATACCATCGATTTCCCACTTAAAATTAAAAGAGCACAGACAACGACATACAGTTAAATATGTTTATTTGCTAAATAAATGCAGAATAAAGGATGTGAAATAATGATTCAAATATGTGACAACATTAACAGAAAATGTGAAATAAAATGAGGACAGAGTAGATTTTAAACGATGGTGGGTTTTAGTGTAAGTAACCGATAATTTACCAATACAGAATTACTGTTTATTCTATCGAGGCGATATGGCGAGAGCTTTGAATTTATGATATACGTCTATATATATTCGAAGCTTCCACAAACACCAACTCTGATCTCATTCGAGTGTGACTCTTGTCGTGTAAAATGTTAGCCTACTTGTTGGAAGAAGAATGGGGTCCCGGACTCCGGACTGTCTGGAGCAGCTTTCGTCTCTGTGCAGGGAGGCGGCGGTGGTTTCAGAGCCGCTGTAGAGCGATGCCGTCCCGGTTCACCTGAGGACAGCTCCTGGCCAGGCAGTGTTCTTGCTTGAGAGCGCTGGATGCGGCCGGAGACGATCGGGTGTGATTTCTTCTTTAGGCTGTGGATTTCTTCACGGCTTCTTGAGCAGTTAACTGCACCGACTTTATAATAATCACGAGTTCTGGTCAGAGTCTCTTTCTTGAGCTAGTTATTACGGAACTCCGAACATATATCGATTAGGTTTCTTGTATGAAAATAACATGGAAAGAATCGCCGGCCGAACAATCTGTCTTAGTTACTAAATACAAGAACAAAAATAGCTTCTTCTAGCTTACTGAGTTGCAATACTTGACGGTATAAAGAAATATAAAAAGAGGATTAATCTCGTTCTTGCTTCGGTTGCAAAATGGAGTTATTTTCAAAATAACGACGCGTTGTTTGGGTTAGGCTCTTGAAGCAGCTCAAATGTCCGGAGAAAAAGTCCGGAGTTGCAAACAAAGCAAAGTACGGAGATTAGGTTTGAAAAATATAAGTTTACACGCGTGGCAGAAAAGATTAAGCAGGTGCGGGTTACGAAAAAGAGGAGAAGAGAAGAGAGCGAGCAACGTGAAGTCTGGACTTTTAACACTTACGCTGAAGGCAGAATTGAGGGCAGACTGGCACGTCACTCCCTCCGGTGACGTCACAGCTCATATTACAGCTCACATTGCGAACTTATTACTTAATAAAATATAACAACGGTTTAACGTTTTAAGATCACGATCGACTTATTCACCTAAATCCACCATGGTCTTTACATCAACCTTTGTTATATGAAAACATGAGAAGGACATGACAGGAATTGCCTAATAAAGTAAAAGGGAAGTCATTGATTACTGTATAACAAGTCACACACACAAGTACATACGTTTTTAGCAGCACTGATGGCTTAAAAACATTTCGAAAAGGGTTAGCTTAATTTTTGGTACAAGAATATATGTTGGAGGTAGGTGATCATATTTATAAGAACAAATATAAAGTCCGTCCGTTCCTCTTAACTATACCCGGACTTACCACTAGGTGGAGCTGTGGCTCCATCACACTTTCAAAGATTAAATCTGAAATCACTAATTATAGTTTCCTTGACCTCAGAAAACAGGGGGAAAAAGTATGTTTGGGTTCTCATTAAGCTGATCAAGAATATTTTGTCCTGTAAAGGATGAGATTCTATTTTAGTACTTTTTAGCATTAAGACAGCAATGAAGGCTCTTCCTTTCTCCTGCTGGGAATGCAGAGACACTCTGGCTGGGTTGAGTGTTGTAATTCACATGTGTGGCACTTTGATGGCTCATGCCAGATGTTGAGGATATCTGTTGATGACAAGCCTGGTATAACAGATTGGGATCTTGCTTTTCCCAGTGACCACTGCGCACTGAATTATAAACAGTCCGTCAAAGAGGACAAAGTTCAGGGGTTAAAGGAGACCTTTCTGAGTCTCGGATGTCCAGAGTTTTGTTAACACAGAGCCTATATAAGTCAGTGAAGTGGAGAACTTAAGGTGACAAATGGTCGTCTTCCCCCTTTCCGTGAAAACCCTTGGTGTCTGGTGGACCTCCCCTGTGAACTCAGGAGACAGTTTCTTTTCGCTGGCAATGTTTATTGCCCAGCCCATGTTGTCTTTCAGCATCAGAGTGTGAATGGAGAGAGGGGGAAGGAGAGAGTCAGGCCATTAGGGTGTCAGAGAAAGTGGCTCAGAGGGAACTCTGTGTGGACATGAAGATTGCATCTCTGTGATGGGACAAAGGGCATGTTCCTACAATCCTATATTGAGTGAGAAAATTCAGACCAGGCCACAAATACTCTGACCAGGTGTGGTTTTGCTGCTATTCATATGCTAATTAGATACATTAGCACCTCCACGAGCTCAACGTACATCATGGTTCGTTTCCGTCAACATGTGTCGAACGCGACATTCACAGGCTGTAAATTGTCGTTAACTGCCGAAAATTAGGGAGATTTCCAGGCGTTTACAGGGACGAAAATCCCACTTTTCATGCAGTGTGGGTCAAGGACTTTCTCACTAATCTACCTCAGTGCATCAGACTTGGCCCCCACATCTTCTCCTCTATCACCCTAAGCACCATCGCGCCCCGAGGCTGCGTGCTGAGCCCAATGCTCTACTCCCTGTACACCCTCGACTGCACACCAGCCCATTTGTCAAACATCTTCATCAAATTTGCTGATGACACAACAGTGGTGTGGCTCATCTCAGGAGGAGCCGAGACAGCATACAGGGATGAGATAAAGGGCCTGGCAGCTTGGTGTTCAGTGAACAACCTCTAACTGAACACCACAAAAACCATCACGGACTTCAGGAGGAAATGCAACGTCATCCTGGCCCCGCTCTGCATAAGTGGGGTCAGCTTAGAGAGGGTAGAGTCCTTCAAATTCCTGCGAGTCCTCATCTCCGAGGACCTCTCCTGGTATTGCAACACCTCTGCCACCATCAAGAAAGCACAACAGAGACTCTACTTCCTCAGAGTGCTAAGGAGGAAGGACACAGAGAGGAAGCTGTTGGTGTCTTTCTACCGGGCGACCATCGAGAGTCTGCTTACATACTGCATCTCAGTGTGGTACGAAGGCTGGTCTTCTGCAGATAAAAAAGCTCTGCAGAGGGTTGTCAAAACAGCAGAACGAATCACTGGCTGCCCTCTGCCCTCTCTGAAGGACATTGCCATGTCCCGCTACCTCCGCAGAACCAAAACAATGACCAGCAACTCTACACACCCCAGCCACCACCATTTTGAACTGTTGCCCTCTGGCAGACGTTTAAGATCCACCAAAACACGCACTAGCAGATACAGAGACAGTTTTTTTCAACAGCCATCCGCACACTAAAAACCAAAAAGCACTGAAAATCGTTCAACACCACTACATATTTAACACACTATTAGTGTAAGACATACTCTTTTAGTTATTCATATTCATATTTTTCCATTTTCGCTAAACTCAACATTTACATACATGGGGTTAGGGTTAATATATGTTTTTATTGTGACATTTTTCGTATTGTCTTATGTTATGTTGTATTGTATTGCACTGAACAGAGATGCATCTTTGATTCCATTGTAAGCTGAGCTTACAGTGACGATAAAAGGAATTCTATTCTATCATATTTTTAACAATGGAAGCCAGATAACCATGATGGCGCATTCAAAATAACAACCAAAAAATAAGCCCTGATTGGTCTATTTCTGATCAATACAACTAAGTTACAATGACGAGTGCCTCATGCCGATCACTGTAGATATCCCAAGTAACAAACAATATTCCTCACATAGCGGTAGAGTTACCAGGTAATCATTACCATGTGCAACATTTTTGCCATGCTGCCTTTCTGAAGCATGCGTAACATTATTTCACTAATTCAACCACTTCAGAGCATACTGAACACAAACTAACATTATAACTGCCCGGTCACTTGAAAGACACTTTTTGATGTGGGCAATGGTGGGACATTTTTCTGCTCTGTTGCATCTATGCCATTGTTTATAGTTTGAGTTTGAGCTTGAACCTCTTTGACCAGGTGAGAGCAGGCGCTGCGCAGGGGAGGGGCACTGCCGAGTACGCACTGCACGAGGAGGGGGGCTGCCAGCAGCGTATACACGAGCATGATTGACACTTCTCAGACACTCCCCTTGGCTCTGATTGGTTGTGTTGTTTCAGGAACAGTGGATTCACTAGCAAGGACCATACCATCAACAAGATGCGTTTAAACAATTTATTAGGAAGAGAAAAGAAAAGAAAACGTGGGTTCTTCGAGTTCTTCGAGTGCATTGTGGGGAAGCTCTGTAGAGACCCCCTCATGGTCCTACGAAGTAGAGGAAAGAAAAGAAGAAGCAGGGAGAGAGAAACGGGGTTGGGGGGTGGGGAGCAGAATACGAGAGTGAAAAAGAGGAGAGGGTCAGGTGGTTATTTATATGAATATCGGAATTTGGAGCTGTTGAGGTGTGGTCCTACTCCTGAAACTTCGCCAGATAAGCTTCAATTCACTAGCAAGGACCACACCGTCAACAAGATGCGTTTAAACAATTTATTAGGAAGAGAAGAGAAAAGAAAAGAAAATGTTGGCTCTTCGAGTTCTTCATGTGCGTTGTGGGGAAGCTCTGTAGAGAATCCGCCGCCGCACCCGGGCAGCGACGGACCCCCAAAAACCTTAAAATCATTTGAGATGAGATTGTGCGGATCTGAGATCTTTGAGATCTGAACGGATGTAGCAGTGATACGTTTGGGAGGACCAGCGGCCCATGAGTCGCATGAAGTGTTCTGGGATGCCAATACGGGAGGGGATCCTGAAGGAGTGTCTGGAGTAGTTAACGCGTAAAATACCAGACAACGAGAGCATGTGGCAAAAGTGATGGTGGAACCGGAATCGAGTAGCCACTTGTCCGGATTCAGAGATGAAGAGAGGATCTGTCATTGTTATGCTCTGAGATTTGCGGAATTGCAAGAAGTTAGCAAGGGTTTTGAAAGGATTCAATGGTGATTGTACCTTGGAGTAGAAGACGGGTGTAGACGGACCAGGGGCCTCATATACTAAGACTTGCGTGGATTTACTACTGAAACATGGCGTACGCTAGAATCCTACGGAGCCCCTTAAGGGACATGGGGAAAAAAAAAAATGATGGGTGAAAAAAAAAAAAAGATGTCATTTTTGCGGGATCTCGCAAAGGTTTTGCGAGATCTCGCAAAGAGTTTTTGCGGGATCTCGCAAAACCAATGCGAGATCCCGCAAAAGCTGCAACACTGCTGGTCGTTCGGTAAAGTTGGAAAGATATTCACAGATTCGAACTTCAATGGATGATCAATAAATCTGAAGTGAAACGTTTTTCAAATACAAATGATGCCTCTGTCCCACCATAATAGCATAGACTATGAGCTACAAGGACCAAAACCCCGATTTTGTACTAAAATAAGCCGTCCTCCGAGCTCGACGGACAACACCGATCTCTATGCGCAGCCGGCAGCCGGGCGAGTGCGCAGGGAACGGCCGTAAGCGGTCATTTGGACCGCTGGATTTACACCCTATAATGTCTCATATAAATACCCAACTGAGTGATGAATGCATGCATTGTGTCATGATATTTTTTTAAAAAACGAAATAACACCAAAGTGTACATTTTAACTAGTTTAATTATACATTAATCGATATCATAGTAAACCGTAATTATTGCACAAGGCTTTAATAGAGAAAACCCAGAACAAGAAAAAACAATTAAAAGTAATTATTTGATTATGAAGCATTTTATTTTAACACTTAATATATAATAAAATAAATAATGATAATCGAAAAAGCTGGAAACGAGCTGATCTAAAACAAAAACAAAAAAAAAGCCGTTTCGATCACTTTGAGCACTCCTTGAACAAGATGCGGGCATTGATCCCAGCCAGGTCGAGGAGGATGTTCGCAACTGGCCATCTTCGCTGACACGGACACGGAGGCAGTGCCGGTCCGCTGCAAACGGAACCAAACACCGGACACTTGAAATGCCACAAGCCCGTGTGTAACTGTACGAGAGGGGAGGTAATGTGCGGAGATGTGACCAGTGATCACTACGGCTCTTTGTTTGTTTTAGATCAGCTCGTTTCCAGCTTTTTCGATAATTATTTTACTATTATTGTTTTATTATATATTAAGTGTTAAAATAAAATGTTTCATAGTCAAGTAAGTTACTTTTAGTTGTTAATTTTCTATGTGTTTCTCTATTAAAATCTTGTGTAAATATGCAATGATTACAGTTTACTATGTGCGATGATGTGAATATTGATAAATGTATAATTAAACTTCTTAACGTGTTAATTTTGGAGTTATTTCGTTTTTGTTTTTTTGTTTTTTTAAATATCATGACACATGAATGCATTCATCACTCAGTTGGGTATTTACATGACAGATTATAGAGTTTAAATCTAGCGGTCCAAATGACAGCTTACGGCCGCTCTAGTAGTTTTGAATTCTGGCCATTCTGAAGTCCAGCTGACACTTTGATCACAGGGGATCCGCTATAGCCTATATATAGTAGGCGGCGGCTCTTACGTTTGTGGAAAATGTATTACATTTGTGGGTTATAACATTAAATGCTGCAGATTTTTATTACGTTTGTGGGTTTATTGACGATGTTAAATGACGATATTTGTCTCTTATTACCTACAAAGCCTCCTGCAGGCCTGATGCAGATAGTCAATGAAGCCAAGAAATTATAATAAGGAATGTTCTACCTGCTCTTATAGCCTATGCACACAGCACAGGTCTTATTATAGGCTGTAATATATAAAAAAATACTCAGTAGGCCTATAGTGAGGGAAAATTAGCTTTATTTGTGATTAAAATATGACGATGAGGACCCAACGATTGGCCTTCCTTTCCTTCTCAAACTATGTTGAAATTGCATCATTAAACAGCCCAGTTTTCAAAATTTTCGAAATTTCCCCGGACCCCTTAAAAAAAGACTATCTGCGCAGTGATGCCGGTATCTGACCACTTTTTTCATTAACGAGTAATCTAACACGTCAACATTTACAAACTAGTAATCAGATTAAAGTTACTTATCATTGTTTCTGTCATTTTCCTTAGTAAAATATATAGTTCTGCTTTCTTCCTGACTCGGGGAGTGATGTCACGTGTGCCACAATTCACGTTTTCAGCATGAGCACAACTCACGTGTAACACCACGCAGGGATACAAACACAAACAACAATGAAGGGAGGAGAGAGATGCGCATTTTCTAGCTGGAAATATAGTCATTATTTTGAGTTCCTGTCAGCTAAAGATGAGAATTGTCTTTGCGAGATCTCGCAAAGGTTTTGCAAGATCTCGCAAAGGTTTTGCGAGATCTTGCAAAAAATCTTTGCGAGATCCTGCAAAACGTTTGCGAGATCTCGCAAAACGTTTGCGAGATCTCGCAAAACCTTTGCGAGATCCCGCAAAAATGACATCTTTTTTTTTTTTCACCCATCATTTTTTTTTTTCCTCCATGTCCCTTAAGGGGCTCCGTAGAATCCAGAAACTGTCGTACGCACAAAAAAAATCAGATGTATCAAAGTATGCGTACGCATGGATCCAAGCACTTTTCATTTGTACATCCCAATCAACGTGGAATTGAGCGCACATGTAGAAGTTCTAAACTCCTCCCTGTCCACGCCTCTATTTAAATATGCAAATCAATTTAAATAGGGCCTGCACCAGGGATTCCCTCTCTGCACCATCAGATTTAAACGATGAGTAAAGGTAAGAAGCGCAACTTCAACGAGTCTGAGCTCGAAATTTTATTAAATGAAGTGGAGACCCGAAGAGCAGTGTTATTTGGTAGCCTCTCTTCAGGGATAAACACAAAAAAAAAGAAATTTGAGTGGGAGCGTGTGTGTGAGGCAGTGAACGCTGTGGGGTCGGAGCAGCCCATACCCACTGAAATAAAAAAAAAATGGTGCGATGTGAAGGTGGAGGTGAAGCGGAGGATTTTGACCCACCGCCGAAGCATCACCGCAACGGGCGGGGGGACAGGAGGGGAGGAACTGACCCCCTTTGATAAGAGAGTGGCGGCTATTGTGGGGGAAACAGCTCTAAGCGGAGTTGTGGGGGCCCATGAAGGCGACACAGATCATCCCCAAAGTAAATGTGTTAAACTCAGAAATGTCATTATACTGGTCGTACAATAGGCTGCTCACATTACACATGCTCGTGCGTAAAGTTGTCAGGATATAAACGCATTGACTCATGTTTAATTACTTCATTTTTTTATTATTATTCTCAATAGACGATGAGCCAGGAGAGGGCTCCTACCTCTGCACCGTGCGCCCTGGCATCTCCACCGGCACCTCCACCAGCACCTCCACCTCGCACCCTGGCTCCTCCACCAGCACCTCCACCGGCACCTCTCACCCTGCTGGAATCACAGGAGGAAATAGTGAGAGCAATCCGTGGCGTCAGTGATCGTCTAGATCAAATTGTCAATGCACTGGGAGATATTTGTCACGCAATATTGTGTCCTTGCCTCTTTACATCGTTGAAATCAGATGTATCGCTTCGCGGGGTGGGTTGAGGTTGACGGGTCCGGCATCCGGTTCCTCTGGTGGGGGGATGTGCTCTGGCAGTGGTATGCCATGGCGGTGTGCCACGTTGTGCAGGACACCACAGGCCAGCACGATGCGGCACACCTTCTCAGGTGTGTACAGCAGCACCCCGCCCGACCTGTCTAGACAGCGCCAGCGCCCCTTCAATAGGCCAGTTGCCCTCTCCACCACTGCCCGAGTTTGGGAATGGCGGTCGTTGTACCTCCTCTCTTGGTCGGTGCCGGGGTTAGCGAGAGGGGTCAACAGCCACGTTCTCAGGGGGTAACCACTGTCCCCTGGAGTCAAATGAAGGAAGAATACAACATGTGAAATAGATTTAGTTTCCTTTGTTCATGCACCACTTGATTGAATCACTTACTTTTTTAAAGATGTATATTTTATATACATATATGTATATATATGTATATATATATATATATATAGATATATATGTACATATATATATATATATATATAGATATAATCACACTACCGTTCGTGGGAAAACAAACAGGAGAAAACAACTTCATTACAAGGATTGACAAGACTGATCACACTTAGATTAATGACTGCAGAAGTGCGCCGTGGCTACTGCAGTGTGACATTTTCAACTTTACGCACGCGTTTATTGACACAAATACTGAACACAAGGAGACAAAAAAAGACTTACTAGATAGCTCTGCCACTCTATTTTCACCAGGGAAAAAACAAATACACATATTTGAATGCACGTGCCCAAACGGGCATTGTGCTGGTTTAAATTCGGGGCGCAATTAAACGGATACATTTTTTACTCACCAAGAAGCCAACCATCACGCATCGTGCCAGCCTCCAGCCTGTTACCAACCATGCTATTGGTTAGAATGAACGAGTCATGCGTTGAACCAGGCCACCTTGCCACGATGTTGGTGAGCTGCATTTGCGCATCACATATTATTTGAACATTTATTGAATGAAAATGTTTCCTGTTCACAAAAACAAATTCATCCTGTGATGGCGCTTTTATAGCAACATGTGTGCAGTCAATAGCTTCGATTACATTAGGGAAACCGACTCTTGCTGCAAATTGCGCTTTAATGTTGGCCTGTTCAACAGCATTGTATGGGAATTTGATGTACCTGGATGACATTCTTATGATCCCGTCCCACACAGCTGGCATGGCTCGGCTCAGAGTGGACTGGCACACTCCTGACCGGTCAGCCAGTTCCCTCTGGAAGGCTCCTGTTGCCAGAAACCCCAGAGTGGTCAGCACCTGTGTGGGCACGGACAACCCCTGGCTCCTGGCTGTGTGTCTGCGCACAGCTCCAGTAACACTGGCCTCGGCAACCTGAAACGACTCAAGAGCCAGTTGTCGTCATTTGCCAACAGATCTTTCCGTTCTCTAAACACCCTCTCACGTCTGATATAACCATTTGCGATGTCTTCTAACAAGGCCAAGGCTGCCATTTTTAATGCCATTTTCCATCACTTTGCGCATGCTTTTATATCCATCCATATGATTGCAAACACATGTGTGTTAATTGTCCATTAATGTGTGTCTGATGTGCACATTACACTGAGGATTAATTGTTTTCACATAATTAACAGTTTCCCAACATCACCTCTAAGTGTCGCCAAAGGAACAATAGCTGTAGAAACGTGCGTACCCCAGCCATGAAGCTTGCGTGGCGCACCGCACATTTCCACGGTCATTTCACTTTTGATACATCTGAACGTTGGCGTGGAAAATGGCGTACGCCACGTTTTTGTGCGTACGCAACATTGATACATGAGGCCCCAGATCAATTGGTTTTAGTTCACTTTACATAGAATACCATGGTGTCGTTTGAAAAGCGAGACAAGTCTGAAATGCGTGCATGGTGGCTTGAGTCAAAGTGAATGGTTGAAGTGGTGAATTCGGTGCATCTGAGGAAACCGAAAAAGCATGCAAGAACATGGCTTCCAGGGTTCAGGCAACTTGAGGAGTGCTGTACACGGAACGGATGGTATGGAGGGAGATTAACAGCAAGTCAGCAGTAAGAGGAAGACAGCGAGGCTTTTAGCTGGCTCTTGACGTAGGAGTCCTTTAAAAAGGGAAGTTATCAAACTGCTGGTTATTGGCTTGGAAAAGAAGCCGATACCACTAAGGTAAGCTTTGATGGTGTGTGTTTTAATTGCCATGATGGAATGGGCGTAAGTAATGAAAGACGTCCAGGTGATAAGATCGAATGACGGAAAGGTTATGTCATATTGGTCATGAAGTAATGGAAGCTTTTCCAAGCTGTCCAGTAGGAAGAGAGGGTTGAGGGCAATAGACTGTTGATGATGGAGCTCTGGGAGTCACCTATCAGGGGTATTAGCGCGGATTTACGAGTTAAATGTCAGTGCTGAATATGGAGGAACCGGCGTCAGGAAGGTATCTGCGTGAGGTACCAAGCTTCTGAACTTCTGGCATTCATTTGCGAGCTCAAGGGGGCCATTCTGCTGCAAACCATCTTCCATTGTAGAAACCCCCAAAACTGGCAGAAGAAGCAGCATCGATGAACAGATGGATGTCGTGCGGGTGAGTCGGTTGGTCGTCGTAAAAAGAAAAGTGATTCCGTTCCAATTGGTGAAAAGGCTGAGTCACGGATGGATTTCGGCACGGCTCGGGCTATCCAGGGAGATGGAAGTCAAGAGTGATGGGACGGAAGAAGCGATGGATAGTAGTGTCGAGAGTGATTCCTAGAAACTCGAGGGATGTGGAGGGGCCCTCCGTTTTCTCTGCAGACAATTGAACCCCGAGGTCGGAAATTACTTAAGTCAGGGTAACCAGGCCGGAAGCGGGTGGCGATGAGGGGGGGGAAATGATGAGAAATCATCCAGATGGATGAGGAATTGAATCCCATGGTTGTTGACAGGATCCAGCAGAGGTCATCAGATAGGGTGTCTGAGAGTTTAGGCTGTTTTGCAACCGGGGTGAAAGTCTGGGGTGAAAACCTTCTTCAAGTCCTTTATACCAAACTAGCTTCAGCGAGGTAGGTTGTACGGGCATGCAGGGCGGGCGTGGCCCCCGCCGCAGAAGGAGCAGATGTGGAGGAAGCGGCACTGGGTCATGGTGCATCCGGTACTGTTGAAGTTGTTGCAAATCGAAGGACGTCCTTGGTGCATGACGAGCCTGCCTTTCTTATCTACGCCGTTGGTTACAGGAAAGATAACAGAAAGGGCAGATGACACCTGTTTTGGAGGTATGGGTGCTGGTGGAGCTGCCGATGACAGGTGGGAGAAGGCTGAAGCTCTCGTTCAGTTTTGGTGCAGCTCAGTGTGGTTAGCTGTGGATAAAGTGAAATTAGTGGTTGCCTGCTGAGGGGGAAGAACGGGTGCCGGCATCCCGGTGCTGACGACCCCAGCCGACATGGCTGCTGGGACTGATGGAGCTTGGAGATGGAAGATCCCTGCATCCCGGCGTAGGGCGCTCACAACTCGGTGCCAGGAGCCCCGGTTGAAGCAAGCTGCTGTGGTTGCTGGAAACGGGCAGCAGAGGGCGCTGGCATCCCGGTGCTGGGAGCCCTGGTTGATGCAAGCTGCTGTGGTTGCTGGAAATAGGCGGCAGAGGGCGCTGACATCCTCGTGCCAGGAGCCCCGGCCACGGCAAGCTGCTGCAGTTGCTGAAAATAGGCGGCAGAGGGCACTGGCATCCCGGTGCCAGGAGCTCCGTTTGAAGTGAGCTGCTATGGTTCTCGGGTACGGAGGTGACGGGAAAGTTGTCGGCTTCTGATGAATGGTGATCCTGATCTCGTCTGAAAAGATCATCGTCAGATGGGGATAGTGATATGAAGTCCATGATGAGGTGAGTAGAGGCTGATGTTGCTCGTACAAAAGTTTGTATGTGCTCGAGGCGATGTCACGTGATCTAGTTCCTGGCAGAATACGAGAGCTGCAGAATACAAGAGCGAAGAAGAGGAGAGGGTCAGGTGGTTATTTATAGGAATATCGGAAGTTGGCGCTTTTGAAGTGTGGTCCTACTCCTGAAACTTCGCCAGATAAGCTTCAATTCTTGTAAATCAAATTACAGCCACTGGGTGGAGCCACAGACAGTGGATTTTTTCATGGTTGTATTTTATTCTACTGTCATATCATAATGACAATTTTAGCAAAAAAAAAAGTTACAGACTACAACTAAAAAGTTTAAGTATCACAAGGGCAATGCAAGGATATCACAAGGCTGTTACTCATCGACTGGATATCACAAGACCATTAGTTATCGAACAGAGAGACGAGCTAGAATGTCCAAAAACAAAGCCACTGTCCGGAGCATTGCACAAGCACATAACTGAAGAATGATGTCCTAAATGTCTGAGAGATGTAGAGGGGGGTCAATCCAAAAGAATATATAAACCAGAACTATGGAGAGATAGGGGTTCTTCCTATCTCTTCTTCCTTGGATTAACACATGGGATGGAGTAAGTGAGCAGCTTAAACATCGCAGAAAGGTTCACTCTGCTGTCATGAAGTTTGAACTTTGAGGACATTTTGGGACCTAGGGTGGGGTCTTGAGTTACCGCAAGGACTTGGACTTTCAGCATGAGGGAAATGCATATCTGCAGAATGACTGACCCTCTGAATCTCTAATACACCTAAGTATTTTAACCAGCCTCAGCTCTTTCAGATTAATCTTTATTATTTACTGAATTGTGAGTTTTATCAGCAGGTATTTTTGATCATGACTGATAGTAATTGAGATAAGTTTTAAGCTGTATGCTTTGCCTTTGCTAAATGTATGCAATAAAAACAAACAATACAGTTCAAGTAGAAGATGTGGACACTGATTTGATGATTCTTTGATGAAGTAAGAAGGTGATAAGTTTGCAAAAAATCTTAAAGGTTCTTAAAGGTTACTATAGCCTACCAAATCAGTCCCTTAGGGTTTTACCAAAAGCCCACAGATAATTTACAACGATCAGCTCTAACATTAAAACCAGTAACAGGTGATGTGAATAACATTTATCATCTCACACAATGCGATGTTCTGTTGGGAAACCTTGGGTGCTGGCATTCATGTGAATGCCACTTGACACGAACCACCCATCCAAACACTGTTATGGACCAAGTACACCCCCTCATCACAACAACACTACCCGATGGCAGTGGCCCCTCATCAGGACAATGTGCCCTGACACACCACAAACACTGCTCTGGAACAGCTCGAGGAACACAATAAAGGGCCCAAGGTGTTGTACACCAGCTTTTTACATGGAAAGACGAGAGTCAGGGTACTTACCCACCATACCCCCACCCAACCACAGGGGGCAATCTACCATTTACTTGCATGGCCTCAAACTCAGAGGGGTTGACCCCCATCCTGACTTGTTTATACTCGACTGCAAACCGCCCAAGTGCTTGCTGGAGGTGACTGACAGAAGAAGCCAGCCAAACTATGTCACCTGCAAAAAGCAGAGATGCAATTCTGAGGTTCCCAAACCAGTCACTCTCCTCACCACATCTGCATCTCGGATTGGGGACAACGGGCAGACACAGCTCTAACTTTAGTTACATAGGGAAACACACCTAGCAACCAAGTTCGTGCAACAAGGGTTGTTTATTTGAGTATATTGCCAGCTTTTTTTCTTTTTCTTTTTGAGTGAGTCCAGAAGAGTAAAAGCTAAATATTGTTTCGTTCATGTTTAATATAAATTGTTGTTGTTGATTCATATCATCTATTTTATCAAGGTTTTAGTGAGAGTTGTTGCATGCAATAGCTTTTGAGAATTCAAATCAGTTGAAGTTAAAGTGTAATTCTGAGCAGTTTTCAAGAGCGATGTTTGTTTAAGTAGGGCCCTATAAAATCCATTTTATTTTTTCCCAAATTCCGTTTTATTTTTTCCCTAATTCCGTTTTTTCCGTTTTAATTTTTGGGAATTCCGTTTTTTCTGTTTTAATTTTTGTGAATCCCGATTTACTCCTATTATACTACCAAAAACAGTGTGTTTTTAATGTAAATGACTAAAATGTACACAAATTAAATAGAAATTGCCTTAAATTAATTGAGGTGACAAACATATTTCCTCAATACTGTATTGTACAGTACAGTAAAGTGCATCAAAAACATTTTGACTTCATCATGTCTTCATACATTAGTTGTTTTTTTTTACTTTTTATGGGTTTCATTGAATAAAAACATGGTCAGCTCTCAGGCAGATCCAGAAAAGCCTCCCAGCCCAGGCAGAGCCAGCTAAGAGGGTCATGATCAACGGGGCTATCTAGCTAACAGCAGCTACTGTTAGCAGCAGTTAGCAATCACTCTGGTGATATGCCGATAATATGAATCGGACAGGTGGCTAACTCTAACGCATTAACGTTACACTTCTAATTATGATTTCTCAGGTCTGCTTCTTTGCAAAACAACAGTTCACCTGACACATAAAAGTCGTTCGGGAACTGCTTGGCTCTGTACTGAGGGGTTAATGTCAAGTTTCTCAGCTTTTTTGCTGATGAAGACGGAGCTGTGGGCAGCCGCTTCGCCATGCTTACAATGTTTTGACGGGGGAGCTCAGTCTGTGGGGAGGGAGGGCGGCGACTTGTTGTGCCACCCAGATTTGGTTCCCCCCGTGCAGTTTTCCCCAGACAAACGTTCCTCTTCCACACGAGAACAACATTTCAGTGAAATTATGTCAAAATCCGCGATATTCCGTGTTAAAAAGTAGATTCCGTTTTAATCGGCCAATTCCGCGATTCCGTCCGCGATTCCGTGATTGCGGAAATCATGGGGCCCTATTTAAGAGATGCGATATCAAGGTGTCATGCAAGTTGGTCAGGTTTAAAGAGTATAACATTTTTTATTGTCTTGGTAAAAAAGTGCCTAATTATTCTTCGAAGTACAGAAAAAAGTTATGTTATGAAAGAGGACAAATAAATTGTTATTTTATTTCCTTTCAAATTTTGTTCATAAATAACATTTCATTAAAGTAATTTCATTTTTTTCTTTGTCATGTTAATTAATAGATAATAAATAGGAACTGTTAAAAGCAGAGATGTTTACAGTGATAAAATTGAAAGCTTAAAGAAACATATTTATATAGGAATACGGTAAGTTAGCATAAGCTCTAATAACCTACTTGCCATTAAATACTTACACAAGTGAGCGTATACAATGTTTAAGTACAGGAACCCAGGGCACTGTACCTCATGATATGTAACAAAGAGAAAGTGATACTAAGGGCTGAAGAAAAACTCCAAATCAAGAAATGTCACTACTAGGAAACTGGTGGGGTTAGAGCTATCTGATGCAATAGTAGTGAAGCTGGTCCCCACAGATGCAACACTATTGACAACTATTAAAGCCTTGGGAAGAGTGAAAGTCTGAGGAAGGATGTTTAACCCTCAATCCCAGTCACTTATGGTGCTCTGTGAACAATAGAATAAACACAAAAAATATTTCTCTATTTGCCCCCAGTTGAAAGATGTGAAACTTGCAAGCTGCATTTGCCAACTGAGGGAGAAGAGTTCTACTGGCCCAATGTGGCTGACATAGACCAGTACATCAAACATGCAGGTGAGTGGCTTGGAAGACCTTGCCTCAAAAGGCCATTCCATTGCATCAGATCACAAGCCGTGGTCCACTGCACTTAGTATGCATTTTTCTTGTCAATTGAGCCGGATTCCCTGTGAATGACTAATGCCTTATTGGTCACCGACTATTTCACCCAGTATGCCCAGGCATTCCCCATGAACAACCAAAGAGCTTCGACAGTACCTAAAGTGCTTTTGGAGAACTTTTCATTTCATGCCCTTCCAGCTTGCATCCATTCCGATCAAGGGCGGGACTTTGACAGTCGATTGATAAAAGAGTCCTTGAACATGCTGAGGAAAAAAGAACCATTCCTTACTACACACAGGGGGACCCTCAGTCAGATTGCTTCAATCCTACCCTTCTATCAATGCTAGACACCCTCGATACAAAACACAAACAGGGATGGAGTCAGTATGTGTCCTTCCTGGTGCATGACTAAAATAGCACCCTTAATGAGGTAAAGGGATGTTCGCCATATTACCTCATGTTTGGCAGAGAGGCCATATCTGCCTTTTGATGTGTGTTTTGGCTTGGCTATGGATGGAGCAGACTCTATAATGCACTACCAGTATGTGGTCAAGCTAAGGAAAGAGCTGTCACGGAAGGAACTTGGCTGTGGGCGCGGGTCCCACTAAGATCCCTCCCTCTTTTCCACAAAACCAGGGCCATGAAAACTCTGTCAGCGTAACTGACAAAAGAGACCATCATGCTATCTCCTAACTGTATGGTCAGTGGTGTTATTGGGTTCTACTTGTGGTTTTTTTCTCAGCCTCCTGAGGGCCTCTGCCTTCCAGCCTCCTGCTTGGCCTTTTGAGGGCCCCCGCCTTAGCCACTGACCTCCTACTCAGCCTCCTGCCCAACCTCCAGGGGGCTTCTGTCTTCAGCCATAATATCCTGCTCCCCCCCCCCTAGACGTGCTATGCTCTTCACCCCTGCCTTCTGGTCTGTTACTGTGGAATACTAACTCACTGATGAGGAAATGTTGGGGTTGGGGCTTTGGGTAGGGCTCTGGCAGACATGGATAATTCTCCTTACTCTGTCCTTCTCCCTTTATCAAATAAACTGCTGATGTAAATTTGCTAGTAAGATAGCTAAATCTGATGGTGCAAAGCATCCCTTTTCTCTTAGATGACTAGCTTGTACATGATCTATGTATTTGTGAAATCTGAGTCATCCCCTTCAGCATGCTGCAACAGACATGCTGTGCAGCTGACCACTGCAAGAGTCTACTTCAGAGCTATGTGTGTTTGAACATGACGAGAAGAGGGGTGGACAGTGGTTTTGGGGTTGGGCTGTAGGCTGCCCAACCAATTATGAGTTGACTGGATGACTTAGAACATTTTGTGTACTGCCAGACAGATAATAAGTAAATTCATCAAAAGACATATTCCTGAGTGCAACCCTCTCTTATCTAGGACAATGCAAAAGCTGATCCTAACGACATTTTAACTTCACAGGGGACCAATACTTCACCTTTGCGATGCCAGCCTCAGGGCCATGTACTTTCAAGGGCCACAGTACATGGTGGCAGACTTTCTCTCCCGCCAGAAAGCTCCCTCAGGGGAGCGGAAACTCCATCCAGACATGGTGGAAGAAAAATGCTAAAAATGTGGAACAGCAGACGTGGACCCATTTGCCTCAGCCCACTGCACCCCCTGGTTATTCCTGAAGTCTGTTGTCCACCAATGTCCAAATGGCCTCATCTATGCCTTCCACCTATTTCCACTCACAGGTATTTTGACAGGGTTTTATGGTGCCTGCTCCATGAGGCAGGACCTGCGCTCGCAGCTCGGGTGCCGCATCTGGTAACGGAGCACAGAATGTCTTCAGCTATCCGTATGGCCCATGTAGAGCCTGACCCACTCTTTAGGGGTCTGTGATGAGGCAGTAGTTCAAGCTATTATAGACTGTAGAGCACACTCCACGAGGGCACTTAAAGGTATAGTTCGGGTTTTTTGAAGTGGGGTCATATAAAGTACATATCTATAGTCGGTCTGTTCCCTACCGTAATTGCCGATTAGCGCAGCCTCAGTTTGGAGAAGTAGGACAGTGCTATGTATTATTATATAATATTAATATCATATTATGTTAGTGTAGTGGACCCTTGGCTTCGACGAATGAGATTGAGAGATTCAACGTGGCTTAAATTTTATTGTGTGCTGTAGCACCGTGAAAACTATGAAAAGGAAATACAGAAAGAAAATAAAGAGATTAGATTAAATACATGAAACATTTGATTTACAATTTCCTAATACAATTTCCAAACCCTCAATACAATCACCTCCATTCAATAAATTAATAAGAGATGCATTTATTAGAAAATGTTTACACTCATTGTTAAAACTTGATCAACCAAAAATAAATCTAGACACCCCAATGATAAAAGCAATAGCCCAAAATTTGAGTTCCACATACCTCGTTCCACTATACCAAGGGAGCTAATTGTTTGTTATGTTGAAGGTGTCGTTTGGAGAGCCATCTGCCTCCTAATAACAATAAAACAAACTTAAGACAGACTGCAGCAACCTAATCAACATAGAGATGGTACATGATTACAATACATGGTTCAAAGCAAACTTACTCGGAGATTGGCTTTGCGTCTTCTTGCTAACGTGTGATAGGCTTGCTCATGAATGTTGGCTGGCTGTGTAAATAGCTACATCCTGGTTGAATTTATTTGCAGCGTCGCTGTTCTGTGCACCTGGGGATAAATAATACCAGAAGAACGTCTCATATTGATTCAGTCCGTCACAGTGGCCTACATTAGTGATGTGCTCTACCAAAATCAGTTGGATTTTGGGCACATTTCTAGGTAAATGTCAACATCTTGATCTTTGGTCATTTGGGGGTTTGTTTGATTTTGAATAAATCTTGGCTTTCAGAATATGAAACTGCTATCACCAGATACAGATCATGACAACAATTGCAAGACAAAGTATGTGAACCCTTTGGAATTACCTCGATTTCTGCATAAACTGGTCATATGTGTGATCTTCATCTAAGTCACAACAATAGACAAACACAGTCTGCTTAAACTAATACCACATGAAAAATTGTTGTTGTTTTGATGTTTTGATTGAGCACAACATGTAAACATTCACAGTGCAGGATGGAAAAAGTATGTGAACCCTTGGATTTAATAACTGGTTAACCCTCCTTTGGCAGCAATAACCTCAACCAAATGTTTCCTGTAGTTGCAGATCAGACCTTTTGGACCATTCCTCTTCACAAAACTGTTTCAGTTCAGCAATATTCTTGGGATGTCTGGTGTGAGTCAGACCTTTGACTGGGCCACTCCAGAAGGCGTGTTTTCTTCTGTTGAAACCATTCTGTTGTTGATTTACTTCAGTGCTTGGGGTCGTTATCCTATTGCATCACCCATCTTCTGTTGAGCTTCAATTGGTGGACATATGACCTTAAGTTTTCCTGCAAAATAACCTGATAAACTTTGGAATTAATTTTTCCGTCGATGATAGCAATCTGTTCAGGCTCTTGGTCCACACGAAAACGCTCTTTTGCGAAAATGCACGTTTTGCATCGTTTTGGTCGACCGTCCACACTGATCCTGAAAACGCAGCACCTGAAAACGCACTTTTTTGAAAACAGGTCTCAGGGTGGAAAAAATCTGAAAACGCAGCCCTCCCGTCCTTGTGTGGACAGCGAATCCACACTTTCCGAAACGACAACGCCATTGTCCCACCCCTCGACCTCTTGCCTCCGACCTCTGAACCCCGCGATGTCTCATAACAACAACAACAACAACAATGGCAGACTACATGCTTGTGTTCGTGCCGCAGAAGATATTGGGCCTTTCTTGCAACTAACTCGCCTTGTAGTTGAGTGTGAGTCGCAGCAGCAGTTCGACCTCATTAACGGTCCACACAAATGATTCTGGTTTCCTTGCACTAGCCATTTTCGTCTTCTTCTTGTTGTGTTCGGGTTCTCCTTCTACTGTCTGTTTACAGCGTGCAAGCTTTATGCGCATGCTCCATCTCTTCTTCTCCGTTTTTGGTGAATTTCAAGTGCCACTTAATTGCCTGGAATATGAACTACAGCGTTTTCGGCCGTTTTCAGTGGATCCATATGGACGGAAATATTCTTGAAACGATGCAGAGGAAGACGGAGGAAAAAAAGATTGTTTTCGTACGTGTGGACGAGCCCTCAGGCAGCAAAGCCGAAAACCATGATGCCACCTCCACCATACTTCACAGTTGGGATGAGGTTTTGATGTTGGTGCGCTGTGCCTTTTTTTCTCCACAATAAGTGTTGTGTGTTCCTTCCAAACAACTCAACTTTGGTTTCATCTGTCCACAGGATGTTTTGCCAGTAGTTCTGTGGAACATTCAGGTGCTCTTTTGCAAACTTCAAATGTGCAGCAATGTTTTCTTTGGACAGCAGTGGCTTCCTCCATGGTGTCCTCCTATGAACTCCATTCTTGTTTAGTGTTGTACATATTGTAGATTCGTCAACAGAGGTGTTAGTATTTGCCAGAGATTTGTGTAAGTCTTTAGCATTGAGTATTCTGCGCTGTGCTCTTGCAGCCATCTTTACAGGATGGCTACTTCGAGGGAGAGTAGCAACAGTGCTGAACTTTCTCCATTCAGACAATTTGTCTTACTGTGGACAGATGAACATCAAGGATTTTAGACATACCTTTGTAACCCTTTCCAGCCTTATGCAAGTGAACAATTGTAGGTCTTCTGAGAGTTCTTTTGTGCGAGGCATGGTTCACATCAGGCAATGATTCTTGAGCATAGCAAACTCAATGCTGGTGTGTGTGTTTTATAGGGCAGGGCAGATTTAACCAACACCTCCAATCTCATCTCATTGATTGTACTCCAGGTTGGCTGACTCCTGACTCCAATTAGCTCTTGGAGGAGTCATTAGCCTAGGGGAAGAAAAGCCAGGCCCCCCCAACCCCAACCCGCATACACTAAAAGAATAAAGTGATTAATTACAAACTTTTATTTGCAAAAATAAACAACAGTTGTAGGTTTTTGCTCTTATTCTCCTTGTTTTACAATGTATATAAATACATTTCTTCCTTTTTTGTGTCATCAGGTGTATCACACACACACATACACACACAGTTTACCTACCTACCTGCCTACCTCATAGGGGTGTTGGTGATAAATAGCTTAATGAATTTAAATGTGGACCAAAAATACGTTCAATTTGGATTATACAGACTTTTGATTATCCAGTTGGGTATGTTATTGGGATTTTATACATTTAATGTGCACAGATATAATTCTGGTAACCTCACAACCTCAGAGCAGACAAAGTTGTGCGCCCCCCCTGCGATCTCTGGTGCCCCCCTAGGGGGGGCCCGGACCCCAGGTTGGGAACCACTGGCCTAGGGGTTCACATACTTTTTCCACCCTGCACTGTTAATGTTTACATGTTGTGTTCAATAAAAACATGAAAACATAAAATTGGTTGTGTGGTATTAGTTGAAGCAGACTGTGTTTGTGTATAGTTGTGACTTAGATGAGCAGAACACATTTTATGACAAACTTATGCAGAAATCCAGGTAATTCCAAAGGGTTCACATACCTTTTTGCAACTACCCAGAGGAAAATTTTACTGCTCAAAGTTTGCTACTTTATGGCTATGGAGCCGTAAAGGAGCTCAATGAGAGTTCTCATTTCAGTCTCGTTGTAGTCTTTTTTGGTCTCAAACATTTCTCATTTGTTGCTCCTAAAATTCCTTAGGAGCAATAGTTGAGACTTGTGACTTTTACTGCTCAAACCTTGCTCCTTTCTAGCACTGGGGAGACAAAACTGAGATTTCTCATTTGTTTCTCCTAAAATTCCTTAGGAGCAATAGGTGAGACTTTAGACTTTTACTGCTCAAACCTTGAGACAAAACTGAGATTTCTCATTTGTTTCTCCTAAAATTCCTTAGGAGCAATAGGTGAGACGTGACAGCTAGCAACAGGAGCCTTACTTGAGACATGACGGAGCTTTATTTGAGCCTTTCTTTGGAGACAAAAATGAGCAATACTGGAGCCATAATTTGACCAGCACTGGGGAGACAAAACTGAGATTTCTCATTTGTTTCTCCTAAAATTCCTTAGGAGGAATAGGTGAGACGTGACAGCTAGCAACAGGAGCCTTACTTGAGACATGACGGAGCTTTATTTGAGCCTTTCTTTGGAGACAAAAATGAGCAATACTGGAGCCATAATTTGACCAGCACTGGGGAGACAAAACTGAGATTTCTCATTCGTTTCTCCTAAAATTCCTTAGGAGCAATAGGTGAGACGTGACAGCTAGCAACAGGAGCCTTGCTTGAGACATGACGGAGCTTTATTTGAGCCCTACTTTGGAGACAGAAATTAGCAATACTGGAGCCATAATTTTACCAGCACTGGGGAGACAAAACTGAGATTTCTCATTCGTTTCTCCCAAAATTCCTTAGGAGCAATAGGTGAGACATGACAGCTAGCAACAGGGGCCTTACTTGAGACATGACGGAGCTTTATTTGAGCCTTTCTTTGGAGACAAAAATTTGCAATACTGGAGCTGTGAATTTACTGCTCAAAGCTTGCTCCTTTCCAGCACTGGGGATACAAAACAGAGATTTCTTGTTTATTTCTCCTAAAATTCAGTAGGTGCAATAGGTGAGACATGACAGCTAGCAACAGGAGCCTTACTTGAGACATGGCAGAGCTTTATTTGAGACCTCCTTTGAAAACAAAAATGAGCAATACTGGAGCTATTGTGGAGACACTTTAAAAACCTTGAAAAAAGGCCTTTATTTAAATCACCATCTTTAGTATACAACACAGCAGCACTTTATAAGGCACAGTTTGCATAGAATCATAATAACATTTAACATTTCTGACAATAGTGATCTCTTCAGAAAAAAATGCAGATTGCCTTAACCAACCTCTAACAACTGACTATTTCAGCTGGTAGTGTAAAGACAGTTTATTAATGTGTCTCTTCTCAGTGAAACTTCTTAAAAGAAGTGTCTAACAGTGTTCCACACAGCTGCACAACAATGCAGAGCATTTCATTACTTTAGTCTTTCAGCAGTATTTGTGTATGAGGACTTATTTGACCATGATCACCTCACCAAATGCCTTCTCAACCGATGCCCATCCATCCCATGTGCCATAGTGCATGATGTACCTGCAAGAATGACAGAAAACCCAGATTACAAATAAATTCCCTTAACATACCATGATAGCAAACTATCAAATATAAACTAATTACTGCATTATGGGGAGGACAGTCCATGACCACTCTTTGCATTGCACTTATTTAAACTTCATGTGGTATTTTATATGTGTATATTCATACATTCTTTAAGGTACGTTGTTTTCTTTTTATGTAAGTGCGCTGGATTCAGAAATGAATAACAAAATAACATTTCTTTTTGTAATTTTCAAATTTTGGACTCATTACTGAATATGAAAAGAATGAATGAAACACAGATTGATAGAACATGGTAGATCTACCACCTGCTGACCCAGATCTGAATAGTTGTGTGTATGGGTGAATAATTAATGATACAGCATTTTAAAACAAAACATGATAAAGTCCTGTGGGGTGAATACACACATGAAAAATAAACATACAACAAAATAAGCAATGTACTTACTTAGACCCAGATTAGACCTAGATATGTCTGTTGGCCAAGTTGTCATCATATTATTTTGAATTTCTGTTTAATGTACCACAATTAAAATAGCTTGGTTGCTGTCCACATTAGTTGCATTTGTGTTTCTATTGAGTAGAGGTACATGTTGCTCAGGTGAATTACATGAGGAAAGAAGTATGTGGTGAAGGGATGATGAAATCCATGAAGGTTGGGCCTAAATATCTATGTTTTTAAACCCACCCAACCTGAATCTCTCCACAGTGGCAAGTTAGAAAGCTAGCTGCTGATGGCTCTACCACTCAACGACTTTTCCTTGGGTTCACAGCACAGCAGATTATTTAGCAGCGCAGCACATCTGTTGAATAATGAAAAAAACACAATAATGTTACTGGTGGTGATCTGCTGTACAGCTCCTTGCCCTACACAAGTCTGCTGCTCTTAATCCAAGAGTCGCCATATTACATGATGTACATTTTACAACTCGAACAGTACTGCTCAAGGCTCAACGGTTGTCATGACTAATGGACTCAGCAAGCTAGCACAGTTTCACTCAAAGAAAGAAAAGACAGAAATAATAAACAATAAAACGGTGACAGCGTGATAGTAAAAAAAATGTGAGAGGACAACTCAAATGACATAACATGAACTTAAACCTATATAAAGGCAGTTTCATAGATGAATATCTGATTAAATCATGGAGCTGTCACAGTACATACCAACGCTGCGGTTGTTAATGGCAACAGGGTGAAATTGATGATGTTGCCGCAATTAATTACAACAAATGAAAGGAGCCTTGCATGGATAAACACAAAAAAATAAGAACTTGTTTCACAAGAAAATAATGAGAATGGAAAACAACAAAATACCTTGCTTGCAAAACAAAATAAATACTGAAGGAATATAAAAATACATTTTGACGAACTTGATTAATCTATAACAACCCTGTTACAACTGCATGCAAAAGGCATGATTTCTACCCCAAATTGCATGCATTAAACATGAAGTGGGCATATCTGCAAAGGGGAGACCTGCGGGTACCCAAAGCATCTATTTTCATACAGTTATACTGAGGGACTCGTTTGAAAATAGCCATGTTAGTTTTTCCCTACAGCAAAATTTAACCTAATTTTAGAGCATTATTTTACCCCCTTGCCCATACCTTAGGATGGCCTGCTTGGGACCAAAGTCACCTTAGGTCGTGTAGTTTAAAACAAAAACAGAGTTTTAACTACAGCTTCAAACCGTGTTAGCTGTAGGCAGAGTTGGCTGGTGTCCTCTGCTCATTTTAAGAGGCTAATGTGTAGCTATAACATCAGCTTTAAAACAGAGCCCTCTGCACACCATCTAAACTAATCTATGTTACATATTTCGGCTGAGGTCGCTGAATTTCCAGCGGGTTTAATTCCCCCCTATAACAGGACTACTATAGCTAATGTTGCTAATGCTAACAAGTTCATAGTCGCGCTAACGTTATGATATGCAGACACGTTTTTGCCGAGGGAATCATAACCAGCATGAACACTTGCCCTCTAAATGTTCAATTCACTCAAATTACATTAATAATGTAGCTTACCTTCTTTTTCCAGGTCCATATGTGTGTTTTGTTTTCGCTCCCAGCTGGATTTCTGTACAGCGAGTCTTCGACATCAACCAACCAATCACAATGCAGAGTGTGTGATGGACAACACTGCTGTCCAATGAGTGCGCACATCATCCAGGGTTCACAGGTCACATCTTGTTGCCATGTTTGTTGTGATGAACAACTATATACATTGGCAGCTGTAAACACTATTCCTAAATGTATGTAACGCTGTTACTTTGATCATACACGACAGTTAAATATTTAATCTGTGTCTATAATAACCACATCCTGAAATGTAAATGTGACATCTGTCTACCATACTGTCAACTTGGTTAACTTTAAATATATATATAAAGTACAACTAACTGAATAATATATGATTCAGAATCAGAAATACTTATTGATCCCTGACAGGAAATTGCTTGCGTTACAGCTGCTCTCATTCAAAGTCAAGAATATGCAGGAAATAAATTAAAACATCCCAAAATAATAAATAAATAAAACAAATAATAATAATAATAATAATAATGTTATTAATAATAATAATAAAAACTATATATGCTGCATATTTATAAAAGTAGCCTACTGCAACTTTAGGTTTTTTTTTTTTTACCATGAAATGTTATGTTATGCAATATAATATTTTATAATGTTCTGTCATAGAGTATATCTCTTCACTGCTAAAAAAAAAAGACAACAGACTCACTGCCAGTTGCAGTTTCTTATCTTGATTTGCAGACTTTGTTAATTGTTTGTCTCCATGATTGTTATTATTAGTACTTAGTGGGGCGGCTTAACAGCATAATTCCAAAGAATCGTGCACTTTGTGATAAAAGCGTGAAATTTGGTACACTTATAGTCAAACACAGCCCAAAAAAAATTAGATATCGGGCCATCTCAAATTTTCAATATGGCGGCCGTGGCAGCCATTTTTCTAAATGGCCGCCATTGACTACTATTTCCATGTGAATTTTCTTTTGTGTGTTGATTATAATATGATATTGATTATACAGTTAGCTACATTTATTTACCTCTTTGGAGTTTGTACATGAATGATACAAATACATTTCAAGATGGCTGTTATTTTTCAAGATGGCCACCATGACTGGTTTGAAAATCGTTACTGCTTCAAAGTTGCATGGATTCCTGTGATATGAATGATATTAAGATCAAATCACACATTGTTATGATTAGGATTTCAGGTGGCACCTTTAGTATTTAGCGTATTTGGAAGCTCACAATGCACGATAGGCCTAACTGACAATAGTAACTGTCCAAACATGGGGTCAATCGTACGTTCAAGGTCAAATTGGCAACAGCTAGCCTGTCGAACAGCTCTTCCAGCTGAGCTACATGCCGAGACCAGGAAGAACTGTAAATCACCACATCATCAAGATAGGCTTCACAATGCAACTCTCTTCAATACTTTATTTACCAGACGCTGAAACGTAGCTGGTGCATTCCGCATCCCAAAAGGCATGACATTATACTTTATTTTTTATTTAACACTTATTTATCCAGGAAAAATCCTGTTGAGATTAAGAACCTCTTTTTCAAAGGAGTCCTGGCCTAGAGGCACCAAGAAGTTACACAGTCACAATACTGACAGAAATCATCTGGTGTCACAAAAGCAGAGATTTCACGAGCTCTGTCAGTTAGAGGGACTTGCCAGTAACCTTTTAGAAGGTCTAGCTTGGTAACAAATACTGCAGATCCCACCCTGTCAATACAATCATCCAGTCGGGGAAGAGGGTAACAATCAGGTTTGGTAACAGAATTAACCTTGCGAAGGTCAGTGCAGAAACGGAGTGTATGATCTGACTTCTCAACAAGCAGGCATGGGGAGCTCCATGAGCTAGCACTAGGTTCAGCAATACCATGTTGTAGCATATAATCTAATTCCTTACGCAAAAGCTGTCGCTTAACAGGATTCACTCTGTAAGGATGCTGCTTCATAGGAGCAATCAACTTAGCGCTTTCAGAACGTTTTGGAGAATCCAAATAAGGAAGACAGACATCCAAGTGAGTCAAAATTTTAGAATTTGGCAACCTACCCAGAGAAATTCTGGACTAACAGTAACATCAAGATCCACTGGAACAACATCACTGTCCTCTGAAACAACAACAGTGTCTTCACCTACATGAATTAAAGTGTTCAACACAACAACAATTTTCACATCCGAGATCATGGGCTTGTTCCTCTCGTAGTAAGGTTTCAACAGGTTCACATGGCATAAGCGCGCCTTTCGTTTATGATCTGGAGTCTCATAAACCAAGTAGTCACACTCACCAACCTGGTGGTCAATCACATATGGTCCACTATATTGGTCCCCTTCACAGTAACAGAGAGGTGCAGTCTAAGGTAGCTTTTTTGCACTTACACTGCTTAACACAACCCTTCTTACATTTGAAGGAGATAAGTTCATAGCTGGACTGGCCTGCATCAGGCAGGCATGTCCAAAATGGTTCATAATGACCCTCAGATGCCTTTGACCAGCCCCATCTACAAGGAGAAGGAAGCTCTGGTGCTGACACCAGCATCTGACCCCATACATGGCCTCCTTGATAGACTGCCCTCTTAACATGCTCCTTCAGGGCAGCCTTTGTTGGAAGGATTGACTGCACAATGTGCCTCTTTGCAAAACACTTCCTCCTAGCTTGGTCTATGTCTGTGGATGTGCTGGTTCGATCATAGAACAGGATTATAAACCTTTCAATAGTTGCCATTACCTCCTGTAGAATGTCATGTGGGGCAGAGGAAAATTCTAATAGGGCATTTGTAAGCTATGGAAAGACAGCCCACACAGTCCATGCAGTCTTTTTCCCAGGCTAGCAAAGCTTGATACTGTGTCACAGCCAGTCAAAGCATGAAACACTGGAAGAGCACGTGCCTTCTCAGGCCCAAGTGCACCTAAGATTTCATGGGCTGCTAGGTATTATAAACTCTGTCCAGTACCAAATGTCAACCAAAGCTCTTCCTCTGTCTTTAGAGCTTGAGTTGCTGCCACAGCTAGAACCGCAACATCAGTATCAACAGTTTGGATCATAATTTTCTGATGACCATTTTGTACTGCATGGGCCACATGTCACAACATACGAGGGTCAGCTTCCTCATGTGTGCATGGAGAAATTGAGGACAGATCAGCAAGGGATGGCTTGCTGAGGACAGCAGTCCACCATTTGAAATGTGGTATTAGCACGTTAGCACGTTAATTATTTATGCGGAACACGGTGTTAATGGGAAAATAATAATAAGCGTTATTCTAAAATAGTTTCATTCATCTATTTTCAAGCCTAAATAAAGCAGACATGGTTCTGCGGTAACTTCCTACTAAGTAGTCTTATATTAACAGCAATTCACTGTTGGAAACGTGGTATTAGCACATTAACTATTTATGTGGGTGTCAATGGGGGAAAAATAAGGGTTTTTCTTAAATAGGTTTTATTTATCTAGTTGGAAGCCTACCTAGAGCCGAGCATGTTGCAATTGTCAAATCTGATCTTTCCAATTAATTGAAGGACTTGAAGGTGACATCAACATGTCACTATTTTTGAGACTTAGGTATTTGTGAAGTTTAAGGAAAAAGACTGAAATTAAACAAAATTCTCTTTAGCTAATTTTAACTAGCACCACTTACATTTGTGTGTGATATCTGCACGTTAATGGTGGCCATCTTGAATTGTGAGGACAAAGGAAGATTCTGGGCTTATTACACATTGCGGATTTTATTTCTGCACGATAAAATGTAGAATTATTTATGGAGATTTACCATTTGATATGCAATATACAAAACTTAATTACAATTACAATGTTCATGCTGATCGTGGCAATTATCTTGAATTTTTATTGATTTATATGTATTCTTCATGTATAAACTTCCTTAAGCTAGGTAAATAAATGTAACTAACAAGATCACCAACATCATATTTTATACCATGCAAATAAAAGAATTGATCTAAATACTGTTGTCAGTGGCGGCCATTTTTAAAATGGCCACCATGGCCGCCATGTTGAAAATTCACGATGGCCCGATATCCAGTTTTTTTCAGACTGCCTTTGGCCTTAACTGTACCAAATTTCATGCTTTTATCACAAAGTGCACGATTTTTCAGCTAAGCTGCCCCACTAACTTAGATTATCAAAAAAAACACTGTATTTATAAAAACAACGTTGGTGCTTTTTATTCCCACAGATGTCACATTTACATGTCAAGATCTGGTTATTATACACAGATTGAATATTTAGCTGTCATGTATCGTCACAGTAACAGTGTTATATACATTGGCAGCTGTAAACACTGAAAAACATTATAAAAATCCATTTTGGCTCCTATCTGTTTCCTGAATATATTACTATGTGTGTGAATGTGTAAACGAGTTACATTAACTGATAGCACTTTGTAGAAGGTGGCTTTATAAAGTTCAATCCATTGACTTGTCATAGTTCACAGGGCTGAGCTTCAGCCTCCAATATGGCGGCAAAGTCGACGTATTGCAGCAGCCGGCCAACCCACTCAATGAGGCGTCTATATATATGTCTATGGTGATGAGTGTCAGAAACACAAGTAAAAGTCATCAGGAGATGAAAATATACAAGGGTTTTATGTTGATATTATACTGTGTTGAAATAGTATCTTTATTGTGCTCCAGCCACCAATAATTTGATTTGACAGTATAAAATAGACCTAATACATGACATTTAAAGGGTTTGTTTTGTGGTCGATGATACAAAGTTGCAATGATACAAAAATAGGCTATTGCAGACCTGAATAATGCACCCATAGAGTGGGAATCCACTGGTATGCATGTTAGGAAAATGGCTAACATTTTAAGTCTGGATGAAACTTCAGTGAGTGTCGTGAAGCTCCAACTTCACCCACACTCAAAATCAGGTTCTCAGATCCCCCGAATCACACAGACAGCAGTCGAGGTCAGGTACCAAAAATATAACAGCTTTATTAATATTTCAATACATTGAAAAAATAGTTACACAGTCCCACCTGCCCAGTCACCTCCCGCCCCACCTCTCGCCCAATACCCAGACAGGTAAGTCACTATAGCCACTCTATTGTATCCCAACTCTCCCCTCTCTTCCTGTCTAAGGGTGCTAGAGGAGTAGCACAGGAAACGGACACTACAAGAAATTAACTCACTTTTCCACTACACACACTCATTAAAGAGAGGACATTTCACAGCAGACACTTTATCAATCACTGCACACGATTGTGGTCACACGATTCACCGGTGGTCAGGGAAAGCCGTCCGACTGAAGAAGGAGTCCTTCAGGGACATGTTGTCCCGGGGGACTCCTGAGGCAGTTTTGGGGTACCGACGGGCCCGAAGGACGGCAGCCGCAGCTGTAGCAGAGGCAAAGCAGCGGGTGTGGGAGGAGTTCCGCGAGGCCATGGAGAAGGACTTTCGGGTGGCGCCAAAGCGCTTCTGGAAAACTGTCCGCCACCTCAGGAGGGGGAAACGGGGAACCATCCAAGCTGTGTACAACGGGGATGGGACCTTGTTGACTTCGACTGAGGAGGTTATAGGGCGGTGGAAGGAGTACTTTGGTGACCTCCTGAATCCCACTCAGCCACCCTCTGTAATGGAGACAGAGCTGGAGTATGATGGGGTATCGTCACCCCGATTTCCCTGGGTGTCACTGTGGTAGTCAAACAACTCCACAGTGGCAAAGCCCCAGGGATCGATGAGATAACACCAGAAATGCTGAAGGCTCTGGGTGTTGAGGGGCTGTCTTGGTTGACACGCCTCTTCAACATTGTGTGGGGGTCGGGGTCGGTGCCGAAGGAGTGGCAAACAGGTGTGGTGGTCCCTCTCTTTAAGAAAGGGGACCAGAGGGTGTGTGCCAATTACAGAGGTATCACACTACTCAGCCTGCCTGGGAAAGTCTACTCCAAGGTGCTGGAAAGGAGGGTCCGGCCGATTGTCGAACCTCAGATTGAAGAGGAACAATGCGGATTCCATCCTGGTCGTGGAACAACGGACCAGCTCTTTACTCTGGCAGGGGTCTTGGAGGGGGCCTGGGAGTACAATCTCCCAGTCCACATGTGTTTTGTGGATCTGGAGAAGGCGTACGACCGGGTCCCCCGAGATGTTCTGTGGGAGGTGCTGCGGGAGTATGGGGTGAGGGGGTCCCTTCTCAGGGCCATCCAATCCCTATATTCTCAAAGCGAGAGCTGTGTGTGTATACTCGGAAGTAAGTCGGACTTGTTCCAAGTGGGTGTTGGCCTCCGCCAGGGCTGTGCCTTGTCCCCAATCCTGTTTGTGATTTACATGGACAGGATTTCGAGGCGCAGTCGTGGTATGGAGGGGTTACAGGTCGGTGACCTTAAGATCGCATCACTTGTTTTTGCGGATGATGTGGTCTTGATGGCATCATCGGCTGTAGATCTACAACGCTCATTGGATCAGTTCGCAGCTGAGTGTGAAGCGGCAGGGATGAGGATCAGCACCTCTATATCTGAGGCCATGGTTCTCAGTAGGAAACCGGTGGATTGCCTACTCCAGGTGGGGAATGTGTCCTTGCCCCAAGTGAAGGAGTTCAAGTACCTCAGGGTTTTGTTCACGAGTGAGGGGATGATGGGGCGTGAGATTGACAGGAGAGTCGGAGCAGCTGGTGCAGTGTTGCATGCGCTTCACCGCACGGTTGTGACGAAAAGGGAGATGAGCCGAAAGGCAAAACTCTCGATCTACCGGTCAATCTTCGTCCCTACCCTCACCTATGGTCATGAGCGATGGGTCATGGCCGAAAGAATGAGATCGCGGGTACAAGCGGCCGAAATGGGTTTTCTTCGCAGGATGGCTGGGGTCTCCCTTAGAGATAGGGTGAGAAGCTCAGCCATCCGGGAGGGACTCGGAGTAGAGCCGCTGCTCCTCTGCGTGGAAAGGAGCCAGTTGAGGTGGTTCGGGCATCTGATGAGGATGCCACCAGGGTGCCTTCCTAGGGAGGTGTTCCTGGCACGTCCAACTGGGAGGAGACCTAGGGGTAGACCCAGGACCAGGTGGAGGGATTATATCTCTTCTCTGGCCTGGGAGCGCCTGGGGATTCCCCAGTCAGAGTTAGCCAATGTGGCCGGGGAAAGGGATGTCTGGGACTCGCTACTGAAGCTGCTGCCCCCGCGACCCGATTCTGGATAAGCGCTTGACAATGGATGGATGGATGGATGGATGGATGGATGCACACGATTGTCAATTTTATAAACCCACGCAAGGGGTGGGACACCCCCTTCTTTCACAGCAAACAATACCCAGTGAAACACCCTTATGGCACCCCCTGGCCACTATAGGAGATTATAGACAGTTACATGCAAAGGTGGAATTTAGCAAGAGGTGGCACTAATTACCTAGGATATAAACATTGTCATGACGAGGTCCAGGGGTAGCGGCGCTGGCTGTACAGCGGGATGTGGAAATTAAATGTCCGCTCTCGGTCGCTGACCACGACCGAGAGAATCTAGACAATACTGTCTCTCACCGCCCTGGGGCACCACCGGCGGGGTCCTGGACAACAGGGCGGCAGTACGGTTGTCCGCGGTGGCGCAGCGTCTCCACAAGCGGGCCGTCCAGCGATGCACTTCCCAGGCGTCCCGAGGCTGACGGCTGCCAGGAACAAACAAGAGGGAGAATCAACAAGGATTTCTTTATTAACGGGGCTTAACTCACATACACCACAGAGGCTGACGTTTCCACTTTCCTTCCCCCAGATATAGCGAGCGCCGTAAAAGAGTCTTTCGGGCCTCGCCACGATCACCCTGGCTGGTCGGAGTCCGTCTTCGGTCCTATTACTCCAAACCGACGAACAGCAATCCCTCACACCCACCGCCTGTACCGATCGGTCGATGGTTTCCTTCGGGCTCTCGACTCCTCGTCCCCGTCGTCGCCGCTGGCCTGCCCAAAAACCAGCCAAAAAGCCCCGCCGCGTCTCACGTTGTCTCTTTTTCTCCTCAGGTGAGCCCCCGGCACACCACCCGCTCCACCAATCACCATGGTCTCCTGGAGGGCCGGTCCTGCGGCTGACCAATCAGCAACCAGTCTTAGTCTTTAGGCTCATCCAATTCAGCTGTGAACAAAGAAGAGTACACACCACCCCCCCACAGTCTCAACAGCCCCTCTGCTTCCTCAATGAATGAGTTCATGTCCCCATCAGCGTCTGTCCATTTACAAAGTTATTTTAACGATGCCAGTCCACAACACATCAGTCCATAAAACAATCATTTTCTAATTTCTGTACAAACCCCCAGTCTACTGGTGACATGAGCATTTGCAGAGAGCTGTTTAATTGCTCTGAGGTGAGGTCAACCTGAGATACGTGAATTGAGGAGACTGGGATGAGAGTAGATCGATTTCATAAAGAGACCTCTCTGATGTCATTTCGTGAGATCAAAAAGAGACACAAGAGTTGAGACAATATGAGACTTCATTGGGAGCCTGATTAGATCTCCTTTGAAACTTACAGGAGCCCAAGTTGAGATTTTGAGCACTTGTTTGATCAACCTGAGACACATGAATTGAGGAGACTGGGATGAGAGTAGATAGATTTCATAAAGAGACCTCTCTGATGTCTCTGCCTGAGATTGAACAGAGACACCAGAGTTGAAACAATCCGAGACTTCATTGAGAGCTTGGTGAGATCTCCCTTGAAACTTACAGGATCCCAAGTTGAGATTTTGTGCACCTGTTTGATCAACCTGAGATACATGAATTGAGGAGACTGGGATGAGAGTAGATGGATTTCATAAAGAGACCTCTCTGATCTCATTTCGTGAGATCAAAAAGAGACACAAGAGTTGAGACAATATGAGACTTCATTGGGGGCTTGATTGGATCTCCTTTGAAACTTACAGGAGCCCAAGTTGAGATTTTGTGCACTTGTTTGATCAACCTGAGACACATGAATTGAGGAGACTGGGATGAGAGTAGATAGATTTCATAAAGAGACCTCTCTGATGTCTCTGCTCGAAATCAAAAAGAGACACAAGAGTTGAGACAATCTGAGACTTCATTGGGAGCTTGATGAGATCTCCTTTGAAACTTACAGGGAGCCCAAGTTGAGATTGTGTGCACCTGATTGATCAACCTGAGATACATAAATTGAGGAGACTGGAACGAGAGTAAATCGATTTCATAAAGAGACCTCTCTGATGTCTCTGCCTGAGATCGAACAGAGACACCAGAGTTGAGACAATCTGAGACTTCATTGAGAGCTTGGTGAGATCTCCTTTGAAACTTACAGGAGCCCAAGTTGAGATTTTGTGCACTTGTTTGATCAACCTGAGACACATGAACTGAGGAGACTGGGACGAGAGTAGATCGATTTCATAAAGAGACCTCTCTGATGTCTCTGCCTGAGATCAAATAGAGACACAAGAGTTGACACAATCTGAGACTTCATCGAGAGCTTCATGAGATCTCCTTTGAAACTTGCAGGGAGCCCAAGTTGAGATTTTGTGCACCTGTTTCTCAAGAGAAACAACTGAGAAACAGGAGAAATCAGCCACAGCCTCACTTTGGTCTCACATAGATCTCATAGTTGTCTAGGAGAAATGAATGAGACACTACTGAGATCTCTTTTCCAATTTTCGTTTCCTCTGGGTATACATTTCTGACAGCAGTACATCTATGTACATAAAGCTCATAACAAATCTTGTTATCTTGCCTTGACAAGCTTTTTTTTCTCCAAGTGAGGAAATATAATGTTTGCAGTTCCAGTTGATACTTACAGTATAACCCTGTCATCCACTCTGTGTGCGAGGGCTGAGAAGCTGTGTTTCACCTGACCTACACACTCAAAAGAACAATTTAACAGGCTGGGCCATCTATAGGTCGTTTTCACGTCGATTTTGCCAAAAAACGTGGGCATGTCACAGTAGAAATAGGCGTGACTCTGACCCAACCCTTGACACATGAGTGAGAAGCAGTGTGAACAGTTTACGGTTAACCTGTTAACATGGACGCCAAAATGAAAAGCAAGAGGTAACGCCACGCAGCGCTGCACACGCATCCTGCGTGTCCAGCTGTAAGAGTACAGCACCAGTAACTGCATTTAGGACCTGAGCCAGACTATGAACCTATATTCATTTAAAATTTGACATGTCCAAGCTTTGCGCACACAGTCAACGAGGACTTTCTGCTCTGACATTTTCAGTGGCAAAAAATATTCAAAGTTGGACAATGAATATGACAAAAGCTGCAGTGCAGCAGCAGCTGTGAATCTGCTATCCTATCTTAAGGTGGTATTACACAGCACGACCCACAGGTAATCAATTCTCTTTGTGCTTATGATTGTAATTACATGTAATAATTTGCAAAACAGACCCTAAATGACAAAAGGCACACAACACATATACTTCATGCCACATGCATTTACAGATTATGTTTCAATCCCACTTGGATCAGGTAAAACAGGAAATTGGAAAAACCACCTCCATAATTGTACATCATGCACACCAATAGACAGACAAGCTCTGCCATGATAGCAGGAACTTGTCCTGAGTAACAAACATCCAAAAACAAGTTCATAGTCAGTAAAATACATAAGAAAAATTACATGAGGAACAACAGTAATTTAAAGCCATGTATCAAACCATCAATCAAGATCAAACATTTTTTACATTCATGACTATATCAATGTTAGATAATAGAGAGAGGGCAAAATCTTAGAATTATATGAAGAATTAGGCTCGCTATTCTATCTTTTCTTTTTTTAAATCAAATCTCAAACCTATGTATCACATCTTTATTAAACTACTGTGGGATGGCACGAGTGTCCAGATAATAGTTTCTTTTCATTTACAGGCATTGCTGTTAGTATAAACTGCCTTTGCTTAAAACAGGTTGTAAATGTACACTGTAAGTTTCATTTCATGAGATGCCTGTTACTATTTCTCCTACTTTTACTAACTCAGATTACAGTTTAGGACAAATGATTACTATGTAATGATTTTATGTAAATAGAGGTACAACATGGTGACTAAATATCCACAAAATAAACTTAAAACATGGAAAGTGAATACATAATATACACATACTATAAGATTATTAATATAAGATTAATATAAGATTTGTCACTTTAACTGTTATCTTATTAGAACATTATGGCTTGAACAAATGAACGAGTAACTACAACTCTCAGATTAACGTAATGGAGTGAAAAGTGCAAAGTTTCCTCTGAATTGTAACTTGGTATCATGCTATTTTATGGTAGTTTCAGCAAGTAATTAGACACAAAAATCATTAAATAAAAAAACCTCTCTACCAGAAGACGCTGTCAATGTCCTTTAAAGTAATTTAAAAAATTAACATCAAAACTGATAGTAACTCACCTTTCTGCTAACATCCAACCTTCATCATTCACTTTGGTGTACATGTTTGACCACTGTTCCACAGCTTACCACTGCCAGTATGACAGAATGTGTTTTTGGTTAATGAAGACTGGGGTAGTGGTCACTTGTAGATTCATACCATCGTGTTCTTTGCCAGAGTGAATTTTGTTTATCAAAAAAAAATAAAAAATCTGAAAGGGAGTAGGGAAAGAACTCACTTCCTATCTCTTTGAACAGATGATGGTGTCTTAAAGTCATGCCAGAAACCTCAATGGTGACCTGTATGTCTTTAAACAAATGATGGCAAAAGTTAGGGGTTGTACCAACACCAGTGTTTTTTTTTTTGGGTCACAAGAGTATTTTCAGAAAAATCAGTTCTGTCTCTTTTATCTAGATTAAACCTTATAAAAAAGCAACTAGCTCCCTGTCTAGAAGTGATATGTAGTACATTAAGCAGAAACAAGAGCAATAATATTCCAAATGAAGCACACATCAGCCACTAACAGGAGGACAGTTCAACACTGCATTTCTCAGATTTGGTCTTGAGTAACAAGTTCAAAACAGTTGGTATGATAGTGAAATAACTAACCCTTACCCTCACGCTGTACCACTCTACATTCAACATGGTTTGAGTAAACTCAGCTCTATCAGGTACAGGTTTCTGTTTTGTTGTTTTTTGTCAAAGGAATTTCCCTATTTTGTTTGCTTAATAGTGAAATAATTAGTGTAGCCAGTTACTTAACATATTTATGTGTTATAGTCTGACTTTGTTGTGTTTTTTGTGATCTGGTTTTCCTGTGCTGGTTGTGTTCAGAGGTGCTGTGGAGAGGCTGGGCAGGGTTTCCTCCTCACCAGAGCTGCTGACACTCACACACACCTGCAGTACATTGGCAACAAATGTACGCCCAAAAGCTGTGGTCTTCACCCTGCCTGCTGCCAGATGATTTAGTCAGTTCCTAGTGGTACATGGTCGATTCGTCTTGTGTTAGAACTTCTGGAGTGTTTTTCGTTTTTGTGTTCTTGTTGCTAGCGACCTAACTTTGCCTTCCCTGCTGCTTCTTCAGTGAACAGTGTCACCTTTATCAGCTCCACTCTGCCTGTTACCAGCCTACAGCACCTCTGTCTCCAGTTCACCCCCCCAGTGATTATCTGTGCCTCCCCGCCTACGCTATCTATTTCAATGTGAGCCAGAGCACACCGATTCATCTGTCTACTTCCCCAGTGTTGCAAAAAATCCCTATTCAAACCACTTCCTGCTTTGGTGTCTGCTTCTGGGTCCAAACAACAACCTGTTAATGTGTAACAATTATGAATTATGCACCTGACAGTCAGTTTTTAAGGTGTGCAATTAGAGCAAATGCATTTTACAGGTAATACCCAAGTTACATATTAGAAATACCTTTGACAATACCCCTAATTATAGTAATAACTACCTCATAATTTATTAAAAAATTAACCAACACTATTTGATAATAATTGTGTCCTATTTTCCAATAAGCAATTAAAAAAATTGCTGGTGATTTCTTAATATAATTCCAGTTAATTGATTTTTAATTGTCGAATTGGTCAGAAGGGTAAATGGTCAAATAAATGTAATTTCATGACCTGCATAAATTTGGCAGAAACTAGTTGGAAATTCAAATCGCATGATCAGCAGAAGCTGAGCAGGAAACATTTGGAAATGTCCTGGAAATGTATTAAAGAAATTATCACTTACTTATTGTAACTACTTGTTGGATAAAAGCAAAATATTCTTATTAGTGTTGGTGTTACTTTAAATACATTTGAGGTAATTACTGTTGTAATTTGGGAGTTATATCAAAGGAATTTTAAACATGGTAACTTGGTAATTACCCCCTGCTTGCCATAACATTTGCAGACCTGTAAAATGCAGTGTTACCACATATTTTACTATCAAACCATGTATTTTACAGTACTTTGTATTGCTTAGGAAACATGAATCCACAGCTAACTTCCTGCAAGGTCCTTATCCTTAGATTTTAATGGGAGCAAGAAGGTGCAGAGCTGCATCCCAACTGGTTTTGATTATGAATGGAACAGGATTAGCAAAATATGCCACCAGTAAACCATTATTATGGTGATCCCCACACTCAGTGTTGTAATTTTACCTTGAAATGGGGCCATAATCCAAGGATTAGACACATTATCATGCCTGAAGTGGGGTAAACCTCATTTGCATGGTAAACACTGACTCACAGACATGGTTTACCGAAATGTGTTTGCGTTTACTTTCTAAATACTATCATAGGCCAATACAGAATATTTCCTCCGTTGTAATACTGATTGATCACTCAACTGCCAGAATCATCCCATCAAATAGTTTCGTAGTTTATACATTTCTATACAAAATAGGGGTTTACCAACATCACCCATTACACCTTACTGAATCAGTAAAACATATGCAATCAACACAACATATTGGTTATAGCTGACTTCTTTCCTAAAATATTACTAGCAGCTTACTGGGGTTATGATCACTCATACTGTGTGGGTGCCAGTCTACACAGTTCCCTGAGCAAGCAGAAGTATCTGTTAGGTCTCTGTAAAAAGTCAAGTCAACAGTGTGAAGACACTGCTGGATATCAGCTGTCCAGGAATATGCAAGGATGAAGACTGATTAGTGAAGTTAGTGTTACACTTCAAGGCGGAAACTAAATGAGGACCCAAACGGGAGGCAGGATTGGGAGAACAAAAAGCAAGCTTTAACAAAAAACAAAGCTGAAATCAGGGTGGGAATTTCACGGTGGCCATGGCGGCCATGGCCAGTAGTCACACAGTAACTTCAGTGAGTTTGCGGTTCGCGCAGGTGAAGTCTCATCATCACGATGATCTCACATGAAAGCCTCTCACACAGCATCAGCATCTGAAAACAGAAGAATGACACTTACAGCACAGCAAGTGAGCTCAGCCGGTTTTGACATGATACGTAACTGACTTATGCGGTTGGATGGCCTTGCCCCTAAAATGACAAAATTTCCACCCTGCCTGAAATACAACAAACCCCCCCAAAAACAGGGATACTAGGCAAACCAAAACATTTGTCACAAAGACCAAAAACAAAGTATCAACTAAAGGCTAAAACAAAGTGCTAACACAAGCAACAAAACATAAAACACATATAAATGTTAACTTTCTTATCTAGCCACAGAATGGTCTGACATTTCTCTTTTACAAAGCTGTAGTGGTTCACACACACACACACACGTTTGTATATGTATGTATGTGTATATATATGTATTTATATGTATATACAGTGTTCTAAATTATTGTGCAATTACGATTTCAATTAAACAAAAATTTGATTTTCTTGTTTTTCAATGAAAGTTTTTTGTAATTGTGCTGCTCCTCCGTTCTGTTTAGATCACTGACATCAATCTCAGACAGGTTAGGTAATTAGTTTGCCAGGTGAGCCTAATTAAAGGAGGCTGTTCCACACTATTAAACAAGTCACAGGTTTCATGCAATATGGGGAAAAAGAAAGATCTTTTCTGCCGATGAAAAGTGTGAAATAGTGCAGTATCTTAGAAAAGGTAAGAAAACATTAGATATTTATCAAAAAACATTAAGGGGGATCAGAATTTCTTTATTTGTCCTGAAAATGGGGACATTTCTGTGTCCCAGCAGCCAAAGGACAGTTCAATTTAACAATAAACAATAATAATAGTAAAAAAGAAAACAGTATAATAAAAAGGTAAGAAATAGAAAAAGACGTGTGTATGCATAGTATGTACAGTAGTATGTCCAATATAAACAGTGTAAAAATCATAATATTGTAGAAATGTGTGTGTGATTCAGAGCGCAGACGGGTTTGTACAGATAAGGCGCATTAAGGAAAGTATCTGTAAGGCAAATTCATTGTATTAAGAGAGCAGTTTGAAAAAGCCACTGACGATTAGCAAACAGGTATTTGAAGCTAAAGGTGCCTCTCGATGCAGGACCCTCCAGAGGTTTGCAGATGTGCATACAGCTGTATTTCTGCCACCCTTAACCAATGCCCACAAGGAGAAAAGATTGCAGTGGGCTCAGAAATACATGAAGGCACATTTTCAAACAGTTTTATTTATTAATGAATGCCATACTACACTGGATGGTTGAGATGGATGGAGTTCTGGATGGTTGGTGGATGACCACCATGTCCCAACAAGGCTGTGACGTCAGCAAGGAGGTTGCAGAGTGATGTTCTGGGCTGGAATCATGGCAATTAGTTGGTAGGACCCTTTAGGGTGCCCGAGGGTGTCAAAATGACCTGTGCAAAACATGTGGAGTTCCTGACTGCCCATTTCATGCCGTGGTATAAAAAGAAGAACCGTGCATTTGGGAGTAAAATCATTGTCATGCAAGACAATGCACCATCCCATGCTGCAAAAATACCATTGAAGCCTTGGCTGCTATGGGCAAAAAGGGAGAAAAAAATCATGGTGCGGCCACCATCATCCACTGACCTAAACCCAAATGAGAACCTGTGGAGCATCCTTAAAAGGAAGCTCTATGAGGGTGGGCAGCAGTTTACCTCAAATAGCAGCTCAGGGAGACAATTCTGGCATCCTAAAAGGAAATACAGGCAGAAACTGTACATGGACTTACAAGTTCAATGGATGAGAGAGTTGTTAAGGTGATAGCAAAGAAGGGCTGCTTTGTTAATATGTAACCTGATCTGCACAATGTTTTTGATTTAAAGAGCTTTGATTTAAAAAAAAGGTTACCTCCTAATGCAAAAAGAATACGACAGAGGTCTGTTTTCAATCATTTTCTTCTGTTTTGCACAATCATTTGTTATACTACATTTTGAGCTGTTTTGCAAAAAGTTTAATCACTGGTCATTTTGTTTAATACAATCCAGATTACAATATAATTGTTCAGGAATAGAAAATGTATAATGTATAATGTATATGATTATTGATTAATAATTAAAATATTATTATTAATTAATACAAGTATTATAGTTAATTAATGAAACGTAGGTAACTATGACTCATTAATGAACACGGGAACCATCCTGAAATCAGGGATCAGTAATCAAATGATTTACCTTTAGTCTCAAAGCCTGAAATTAGTCAAATTGTCAACATTATGAAAATATCAATAATTATATAAGCGGGAAGACGTGAATCCGAGCACTGACCATCTCAACCAGCTGTTATTACAATATGTGACTGTGCAAAATAATCACAGATGCTGCTTAGTTAAAAATCAACAGAGTTTATTAAAGCTTTTCTTCAAAACCATAAAACACCTTCTTTACAAACAACAGTTGTTTTCAACAACTAGCAACATCAAAAACATAAGCAAAGCCAAACATATAATGGGTGGAGGCGTGTGTGTGTGTGTGTGTGAGTGTGTGTGTGGCAGGAAGTCCCATATAAAGACTACAAAGATGGCCGAACGTGGCTTGGGAAGTCACGTTCGCCGGACTACAAATTAGTGGGCGTGACTTAAGAACTCTCGTTGGAGAGACAACAAGAAACGCCGAAACTGATTTGACGAAGTCACGCGAGAACATGATTCAGATTCAACTGAATCATATACCTAGAATTCAAACATGGCAGCAGTGACTATATCAACCAAAGGTGGTCACTACACGTGCGTGCAAAGTTTTAACAAAGACGGCAGTTACGTCGTCTTTGGTCTCGTGTGCAGTTTGGTCACACAAGAGGTGAATTTAGCGGGATAATATCCCCAGTTCCATTAAAGGTAGGAGTCCGCCTCTGAAGTCAATAAAGGGAATATACTAGACACACGTGTCTTATGTTATAGCAGGGTATTCAACTATAAGTTTCCGACAGATCGCTCATGAGATTACGTGTACCTCAGTGTGTGTGTGTTGCCCAAACAGTAGCCTCTTACTTGTGTCGCTCATGGCGACTGGTGTGTATCCCGTCTGACTCAAAACTCCAACTCGTCCTAAAAGCTGACGGCAGGCTGTATCACAACGTTATGTCGACTTGTTGGAAGGACCGGACCTCGGGGGTTTCGTCTCCTTCTGAAGATGATCTCTTCCTTCTGCAGGCGGTGAGGAAACGGCTGGGTTGTGCAGCGTTCCTGGATCAAGAACAATAATGACGAATACACGAGTTTCCCACTTGTGGGATAATAAAGTTTACCTTGACCTTGAATATTCGAACAAAAACGAAAGTAAAACTAAAACAGTCTCTGTCTCGTCCAGCGAGGAGGGAACTGAAGTTTAGCTCAAACAAAATGAAAAACGTTTCTCAAAGTTGCATCCTTATGGAAGCGGTTGCATGAAACTGGGGTCTCACCACAACATAATGCTACCTTGGACTGCGATGTGATTTGGGGTCTCCTGACCTTTAAACTGGGAGTGACGTCATTGTGATCCTGGCGGAGCTTTCGGGCTCACAGCCAATAGGGACCGGGTGAAAGTTTTGGGGGCAGGTCGTAACTCTGAGTTACGTTTTTCACACCTTTTGGGCCTCGGTTCTGTTCTTTTGTTCTGCAGCTCCTTGTGTCGATAAGGCCCTAGTAGGTAGGCTTTTGATTTCTCCCAGAGGCCTTCTCTTTGTTTGAGACATGTGGAGGCACAAGGCCCAACGATGATAAGTAACATACCAAGTTAATTTAATTGTCATTCTATAACATAGGCTTGTATACAAATATGTAAGCCCTGTAAACCCTTTAAGCTACACAAGAGAAAAACTAACAGCTTTTACTACTCTGGACTTTTGAGGATGAGTTGAGGAGACTCACAGCCTGAGGAGTGACACTGCTGTGTAGTCTGGTGGTATGGCAGCAGATACTTATGTATCTGTTGTCAGATGGCAGCAGGGTGAACACACTGTGGCTGGGTGGGTGTTGTCTTTTAGTATCCTTTGGGCTCTGTGCAAACATCTCGCTTCACTGATGTCACTGGTGCTCAGATGGTACCAGTGATGCTCAAAGCCATTTTAATCACCCACTGTAGAGCCTTCCTGTGTTGCACACTCTGGCTCTATATGCAGTTTTTTTTAATTAGATAATGTTTGATTTTTCTTTTTTTTTCTTAAATGAATGAAAACTATTTGACTTACGCTCCAATTTTAGACAAATTTGTGATTTTTATGATGTACAGAACATTTTCCTTACTCTGTGGGTGATATGGGCAGAACCTTGGACATATCATTTTCAAATGCCCTTCAGAAAAAGTCTATTGTTTGTATTTAGTGTCTGAACAGGCTAAATGAAATCACTGACCAATATAAATACTCATCTTGCCGTACACACATACTCACAGCAACCCATCAAACATGAGTCGTCGTGATGTAATTACTTTTCATTTGATGTGAAAAATTATTCAAAGTCAATGAGATGGAAAGTGTTCTGCAGTCTATCACAGGAACTGGCATTGTTTACTTCCCTCCAACACATCATTTGCTCTATCTCGCAGTCACAATTATTCTCTCTGTCTTACTGTCATACACATTCCACAACAGTGTATCACAGCATGCCTCATTTAACCAGACAGCAGTGTGCGCATGCGTGTGTGCAATCCCTTATGTTTCTGTTGCTGCATTGTGTTTTTCTCTATTTGTTTTCATTTGGATGTCAGATGGTGTTTGGATGCATCTGGTATAAGATAAATCTCTCTATAGTTGAGATACGGTAACAAACATCATTGTATTGTATATACGTTTATACACCATTTACACCTTGTATTAATAGGTGATAAGGATGTGAAAAATGTTACCTCAGAAAGGAAGAGTAGATGTTAATTTGTGCTGACTGAAGCATGCAGACATCAAGACATTTCTGGAATCAAAGTGTTTATGTGTTTTTGTTGATCTTGGTGTTGTAGAGGATAGAGTTAATTCGGTATTTGATTGCCAAATTGTGATGCATGTGGCAATCCTGTCGCCTAGAAATTACATTTGTATATTGCTGGCTTTAAAAGCTGTCTGTGATCTTTCGCTAACCTTATTCAAGTGTTGCCAGTGACTTAACACTTAAGCCATAAAAGGATGAATACTGCTGTCTATGCAAGTACAAAGTGTATTGCAAGATTGCTGATGCCGATTATTGAAGGAAACCAAATTAAATGCATTGTTAGTAAACATTTCACTGATGCATTCAGCATCAACATTTTTATGACTTGCCAGTTATGTTAATTAACAACATTTCCTCATGCTGTAATTAGCACCCTTACGTTTTCCTCAAAACATACTGACTGCAACAAAATTGGTTGTATACAGACATCATTTCCAGGAGACAGGTTTGTCTGAGAGTTCCTAATTTGAAAAACAACAACAACCAAAAAAAAAAAAACCCTTTAAAGAATAAATATTTGTTTTGATTCTCTTGAACTTAATTGCTTTAAGTTAGCATTCTAAGAGTAAATACTGATTGCACAGTGTAATGGCTGTAGAAAAATATTACCGTCTGCATTTAGAATGATTCCCTTTAAGTGTTACTTTGACTATGGTAATCAGTCGGCCATCGGGCTGGATTTTCCTGCAAAATGAAGGACAAATTAAGCACATGATACATTATTTTCTCTGGTTGCTGTTCCCAGGTAACAGTGTTGCATCAGAGTCCGTTCCCTTATTGATATTTGTTTCCTCTTACTACCAGGACTTCAGACAGTTTAAAACCAGCATGATTTCTACTAGGCCATTAAGTAACAAAACCTGCCTACTTATTAATAAAACTGGGTTTTACTCAGCATTATCATATCACTAAGATTGGGTTATTGACAAGGTTATTGAATTTTGAGAGAGGGTGACAGTTTGTGAGACAAACCACAGATTTACTTTTTACACATTTATAGTCAGGCATAATTCAGTGTCTGCTTTCATCCACCTGATGGCAGTATGACTCCAGCTCTGAACCTTCCACTGAATCCTCCCTCTTTGTTCTCCTGCCAATTTCTCCTCTTCTGTTGCCTTTTTTTTCTTACAACATCTATGAGAGGAGAGAAAAAGAGGAAAAAAGTATCCTCGGGTTAAAATAAATAGCCTTTCACAGTTAATTTAATTGACTATTTTGTACAAAATCGAGGTAATTCCGCCTTGGCTGCAATAGCAAACAAGAATAGCATTGCCTTGGCAATCAGTTACCACGCAAACACAGAGAAAGGCTTTAATCTGCTTCTATCACAGAAAAACCACGGCTGAAGTTTGTTCAGACACTGTGAGGCACCTGTTTTCTTAATTGTTGTAACATCTCTGCAGAGGAAGAATGCACCCACTGGAGCAAGGAATAAAGGACAATTTGTAAAATATTTAATATTCAACATGACGAGTCAGAGAACAACAGAGCATAGGGACAAAATGACGTTTCATTTCTTCCATCAGGGGCCATTATTTTTCTACAACTATAAAATAGTTATGTTACATTAAAACATCTTGGAAAAAATGGCTTATCGAGAGGAAACTATTATTATCTTTTAAATTTCCACTAATGTCAATGTTGATATTTTGCTACATTTCTATTCTAAGGTGTGAAATACTCTCTTTGTGTAATTTAAGAGGTTCAGAGTTGAGGTCAATGTCCAGAAGTGGTCCTTATCCTCCACTCTCTAACTTCTTAATCATCTTTCTGTCCTGCTGGCTACATGCATGTGTGAGTATACAAGTGTGTGTGTGTGTGTGTGTGTGTGTATGTGTCCCTCAGTATCTGCCTGTGAAACAGAGAGCATGTCCGTCGGAGGTGTTGCTGTTCTCGCCTGTCCTGCTACCTCCAGCTGCGTGTCTACCGCCCCCCACAGGCCGGCCGAGGTTACCCCATGCTGACCTGTTTAATTGTCTGCCTGTCCCAGGGCCCACTGGTGAGTGTGTGTGTGTTCCTGCTGCGCTGAGAAGGACAAGGGCGACAACACACACACACACACACACACACACACACACGTGCAAATGCACGCAAGGACGCACACACACACACACACAAACACACTCATGCAAGATACACACGAGGGGTAAGAGCATTAAAAGACGAACAAAACCACAGTGTCTCTGTTAGATACTGTCAGGCACACGTTGTAAGTGTGTGTCCCATTAAAATGTGCTTATATCAAGGAGCTGGTCTCAAGTCCGCCTGTTGTTTTGAGTGTGCAAAAACAAGTGGACACATCCCACACACAGATTCAGAAACTGTGGTGTCACACTAGCAACTACAGAAGCAACTCAGAGAGCCAGAGAGTATGTTATTTTAATGATACAGCAGGAGCTAGAGTAATTATGAATTTATTCTCCACCTGGATTTCCATCTGTATCTGAATAACCAGCGTCATATATTCACAAAAGTTGGACTGAATTTACAAATCAAGTGAGTCAGACTGATGGACACTAATGGATATTAACATTTAAATATGTCATGTTGCTGTATTTGAAACTGTAAAGATGCATGGTGAATGATGGTGATGCCTGTCATGATAGTGGTAGTACTTGGAAATAAGGGCACCCACACACTAAACTCCTCTAAAGATTTTATCGTGTCACCAACTTTTCAATGCACTTGCTTTTAAAGACCAAGTGTGATCTAAAGAACAGTGGTACAGTAAAATAACTGAAGCGAGCATGTGGTCATCCTTTTATACTATAGTTGAAATTATTTTAATATGTTGCAAGACTGCATTGCGTTGATGTGCATTTGTTTTTAAAATGTTATTGCAATTGCATGATAGGTTCAAGAGTTCAAGCCTGTTATTTAAAATAAGACATGCTTACAAAAATGTGGCAACCATAAACGTTTTATGTTGATACATGAGTAATGAATACAAAATGTTATTCAATCAGGAGAGACACAGAAACAGCAGACAGCAGCCTTGTCAGAAAGTCTTCGCTGCTCTGACTCTACAGGGAGATTTGGTGTTTGAGGGGAGTCTGCCCTGAGCACCAGCAACAGAAATCCCCCCACTGAGTCCAGACACTGGTGGTGGTGGTGTTGGTGGAAGATGACTCTTCTGAGACTGGAAGGCTGATGAGAATATGAAACTTATGAAGCTGAGGAATTTGCAAAGACTGAGTGGTGCAGGGCAAATGGAGCTGATGGCAAAACAGCTGCATGAAGGAAGTAAAGGCACAGAGAGCATCGGATTTAAAAAGACAGCAGCAAGATGATCTGACCAGTGACGGTGTATCATTGTGCTATGGGATAAATGTGACCAGCTGATGTGAACAGCTGAAATCAATTGACAGCCCCAGATAATAAGGCAGCAAATTAGGACATGCGTGTGCTTGACAGTGAAGTGAGAGAGGGAATGACGTGATGGTATGAGTAATAGATTAAAGGCCAAAGGATATAATAGAGTAGTCCTCCTGTCTGAACTTCCACTAGAGCTTCATTTAAAAAAACAAACACCAGGTCCCCAGAAATAAACAAAGTAATACTGCCTGATTCTTGATAACCCGTTAATTGCCCCTTGGGGACAAATTTATTTATTTATTTATTTATTTATTTATTTATTTATTTATATTTTAATTAACCAAGTAATGCAGTTAAATGTATTTATTGCAGTCTATCTGTGGCCATGTGGTGGTGCTATCACCAAAAAGTCAACATCTCTTCCACACAAACCTTTAACAAAATTTCATTATTATTAGCTGTGTAAATTTTGAGCTATTTGGTTAACAAACATCTTTTTTTTTGCTGTAAAATAAACTGTCCAATATGAAAAATGATATGCCATCATATATTCAAAATGGCTGAGGGAAGATGAGTTGCACCAAATACCTCTGGAATAACTATTAAAGCCTCGTCTTCTCATAAAACCCTTATAGGTCTTGATCAGAGGTTTTTTTTTTTTTTTTTTTTAAGTAAATAAGGTGTTAGAAATACTTTTATCCAGATTTCACAAACATTGTGTTTGGAATTAAAAAAAATAAAATAATACATCTGTCCACTCTACACACCAAAGGGTATACTCCCGTTTAGGCCCATTAAATAGTCTTCAGATTCTATCTAAATGTAGGCAGAATTAATCCTTTGGCATAACGTACGCCAGAATACACAGAGAAAAATTCCAAGAAAAAAGTTATTAAAACCAGAATAAGAGTTTGTCTTACATCCTTATTTAGTTGTAGAATATTGTTTTTACCTGTCCGGTTTTCTAACAATACGTTACTGGCATGACCTTTCACTGCTTTAAGAATTTAAAAAAATCTTATATATGACATGGTCAATCTCAGGTCAAGGGAAGCATCTACATAAAATCATAGTCATTTTATTCATTCATTAACTCTAACTAAACTGAATTCTACATCACTTATTGGCAATAATTATTGGCAGGATGAATGTTTTTTTTTAAGCATGGGGTCATACTATCCATTTTAACCTAGCTGAGATCTGATCACATTGACAGTTGGACCATGCCCTGATGCATTCTGGACCACGCATTCCCATCACAATGTGTTCTGTGTACATTTCTGTGGGCTTGAGTTTTTCCTAAATCCGATGAGAAATACAGATCACATCTTAATAATAAACCCTGCTGGATCCTACCATCAGTAATTACAGCCATAAACATTGTGCCAACTCACAGAAAATGATTTAAATTCTAAACAACATAAAATTCAAAAATATTAAATATGCCAGGTTGAAATGTGAGAAAATGCACCAAATGATGCACAAGACATCATGAATGTTTCATTAAATATAATGTAACATAATGTTTTACCTAAATTCCACAAGTGTGTCCAGATTCCGTCTAGAGGAGGCATGTGTACACAATTATTCCTGGCAGCTACAAAACCAAGCATATAATGACTAAAAATGTCATATTAACATCATCTTTTCTGACTGTAAAGCTAAAATCAGGCTTGAAAGGCTAAATGCCGGGTGTTAATAGGGTCTTTGGCAATGACAACCAACTTTCATAAAACAAATCTAAAAAAAAACCTTTTCAGTGCTACAGGAAACACAACAGACTTGGCAGCAAATCATGAGAATAAATATAGTGTAGATTAATAAGAAATCTATACTTTGTGTCATGGTGGGGGAGTGAATGCTTTCCAGTGTGTCTGTGAAGTGAGAGCTGAGAGGGTTTTCATAGTGTGGTCTCAGTCGCGGATCATAGATGCTCAGCCACCCCAGGGCAACACGGGGCATCAGGATGAACTACAGGCCAGGGGAGGGAGGCTGACATGTTTCTTAACTGTGTGTGTGTGAGAGAGTGTGTGTGTGCTGCATATGTGTGTGGTGTGTGAGCGTGGAGATCATGGGTGTGTGGGGGCTATTAGTGGGAGGTGTGTGACTTGGGGGTGGTAGTGGTTGCAGTAGGGTGGATACTGAGGGCTGGTGTGTGTATGTGTGCGTTTGCACTTCCATGCCAGCCCCCAGGCCGGCCCCATAGTAATTACACACTCCAGTGACTGGACTGGAAGGGAAATTGAAGGCCTGGGCAGGAGGCCCCAGCTGCCTCACTCTCCCTCCCCATCAGCCTGCTGCTGATTGAGCTTGCCTAACACACACACACACCCACACACACACACACACACACACACACACACACACACACACATACATATATATATAAATATATATACATGTATATATACATATATATATATATATATATATATATATATATATATATATATATATTTATACACACACAGATATATATGTAGATATATAGATATATAGATAGATAGATAGATAGATAGATAGATAGATAGATAGCCGGCCATGATGCACATTTTTGCTCTATTTCACGTTTGCATATATGGGCACAGTCTCACTCTCTCCACACACTCCAATCCTCATAGGAAATTCTGCTTTGTGTTGCGGTAATGAGATTCTCACACACCCAGCCTTATGTACCAGCCCAGGCCAATAAAGGGTGGGACTCAGTGAGTGAGGGGTTGTTGTTCATGTATGTGCATGCATGCGTACAATATGTGTGTGTGTGTGTGTGTGTGTGTGTGTGTGTTTGAAGGTGGTGGCATGAGCTCATTCAGCCAGCTTCTCTTCTGTTCTTCTTGATCCTCAAATCAAAATACCTTCTCCCCCTCCATCATCCAGGCTGAGGAGGTTCAGGTGGTGTGGTTAAAAAGAGGATAGGATCCTGATATGATGTCTTAAGATAAATCTAAAAAAAAAGACAACAAACAAAATGACTTTCATTGATTACCCTGCTACCCTGTTTTTCCTTTGGAAAAGGCATGTCCATATCCATCATGTGTCTGTGCTGAAAAGGCCCTGGCCTACACCCAAGCACTGTCATTCCTGATCAAGATAGTTAGGTATGGTGGATGGGAAGGGGAAGGAGGGGTGAGTTTCAGGTTGGTCTGTTTCACAGCCAAATTGGCATTTGTTCCTCATCAGTCTCTTTCCTTGTCTGTTACACATATACCACCGCTAACTCTCTCGACAACTCAGTAGCACTGAATTCATATGAGTCCTTGAAAGCTTGTTACAAAGATTCAAAGTTTTGAACTGAACCTGCCACACGCTATGCACCCACAGATAACAAGTCATAGGTATAATATGATATATTATATATAGTAGATATATTTGTGATTTATTGTATTTTCTTAAATTGTTTCTAAGATATTGTGGTATCTTTGGAACAATGACACTGCTTTATTATCTGCACCTGTACCTGACAAAAATGTGTTTTAAAATTAAGTCTTAAAAGGAACACTTTTTACACAAGTAAACACATTATTGTAAGTCAATATATGTCAACATTGACTTTTGGTTTCACACAGGACAACAACAGTAATCTCTTGTGTGTAAGTCTTGGTGTGTTTGACCCATCCACCTGCCCTTACCTCCTACCTATGCAGATTTGCTATTGCTTACTCTTACTCTTTGACCTACGTCACCTGAATGTCTCCTTGGCACCCATCAAAATTACTACGGCCACTAGAGGTCATAATAACGACATAATTATGAGCTTTGGAGAGAATGGTCCGAACACCACGCACAGTTAGTGAGCTGGAGAACACAGGGAGCAATTACATGGTGAAGAATCAGATATGTGTTCTCAGGTGTTGGTGAAGATCAAAAACAAAATGCAAGGAGAGAAACTACTGGATTTACATCAGCCAGGTGCATATAAACATAACTGAATGATAAATGGTACTCTATCTGCTAGATGAGTAAATCAAAAATTGCTTGCTAACCTTATAGCCATTAAACTTATCTATACACTACATACCATTACACTACATGCTACCATGCCTTAAAAGTAAGTACATGTGATTTGTTGACAACCACTCAGTAAAAATATGAGGTTAAATGACATCAAATGACCATCATTATATTTAGCAGTTTGGTGTATGTGAGATTTTCATACGATATAAAAAATAAAAGAAGAAAACACACACTGAACACACTTATTGGTCTCACTTCATATCAGAGCTTGTCACTTCTACTGAGTATATGACTGTGATAAAGTAACACCCCCCGCCCCCCTCCTCCTCCTCCTCCTCTTCCTCCTCCGTTTCTTCTCCTGACTGTTGGAGGGCGGGTGAGGAGGGTGGAGGGTGTGCGGCGTGGACAAGGCTGATTGTGCTTGTGTGTCGGAGGCCGTGGTGTTAGTGGAGGAGGAGAGGGAGGCTGTTTCTTTGAGGATTCGGCCCGCTCGCCTCGCCTCGTCTTGCCTGCCTGGCTCTTTGAAGCTGTTCGATGACCGCACAGGGCAACATCACCGCAGGTGGGGGTAGACGGGTGGCGGTGGTGCTGGTGGTGGTGGGGTATGGAAGCCTGTCATTTGTATACAGCTGTTTCTTTCATCTTGTCCAGCTCCCCTCCTCCTCCTCCCACTCTATCTCTTCCTCTACCCTCTACTCTTCTATTCCTCTGTTGCTGTTGCTTCGCTTCGTCTCCGAGACCCCTTCAAGCTCTTTAAAGAAGTTGTATTCTGCAGCCAGGCACCCAGGCCTGCAGCCAGGCGAGCTGGAGTAGGTTGCAGGAAGCAGAAATAATTGTGAACGGTGCCAATACAATGGCTATCATTAAGATCAAACGAAAGAGTTCTTAAGAAGTTGGATTTATATTTTGAGCACTGCCCATCTCATTCTGATTTCAACCTTGGATTATTTCTGTATCACACTGTGAATATCTTCAGCTTTTTATTGATGATTCGCTGCAACAACAAAAGGATTTGATGCATCTATTTTGTCGCTCTGTGGTGGGACACACTGGCAGCCACAGTCTTGTATGGAGAGATGCTGAAATTATTCTCTGAATAATATGGCTATTTTTACTCGCAAGGGGTACATAACTCAGAGAACATTCCTCATGGCCCTCTCTGAATTCTTTACAAGTCATCACCTGCAGATGCTGAAATACCTGTGTACATCCATGCAGCATACAAATGATGATGCTGGTAGCTCTCATTGGCTGGCTAGAAACTTTAATGCCTTGACGAACTATTGATATACTAAACACTTACCATAGAACAGTAGTCTATGATGTAGAGGACATCAGGTGTCCAAAAATACCTGATCTGAATAGGACTAATGACTCCGCCTGATCTAAAGACAAGCCCAAACTTCCCAAATCGTGTTTTTTTTTGCACCTGACAACCATTAAACCTGAACCTGAATGGACCTTACGCTGAAATAATGCTTCATTCCATTTACCTCAGTAGTTGGAAGTCAGAGCTAGAAATGACATAACAAAGATGACAAAGAGTCATCTCTGCTCAGCTTTGACCACAACATACTCGCATGCATCCTCAGTTTTCCTGCCCACTGAGTTATTAATACCAACATTCATACTACTGGACTACTGGGGTGCTTCGAGAAGTGAAACAGTAATTACAGTGTTAAACTTAGAAGCTGTTTTTGACGCATTGTGAGTAAGAACGCCTACTACAAGCCTAGTAGTGTGTAATTAATACATTTGCATTTTTATTATTTCAACTTATCAGACAACGAATAACATATCCATCTTCACTGCATCAACCAGTAAAATCCTATAATGTACAAACTAATTTTGTCCCACATACAAGCAAACCAACTTCATTCAAACAAATTGAAAGACATGATCCCACAGGTAAGAAAACTACTGTTCTCTTTGTTACAACAAATGTCTCTATTTCTATGAATGAAATAAAGAGTTCCAGTAACAGTCTGTTCTTTTGTGCAGCACAACAGAACAAAGAGCTCCTGGATAATCTTATACGGTCCTCGCACTGAAACACTTGACAATCCCCTCTGTTCTCACTGTAATACACACAGACCACATATGCCTTGATGTGTTGCTACACCAATTAGCAGCAATTAACACTAGCCCACTGAGCACCTGTGTTTGGAGCTCTGGCATCTGGGCTGCATTATCAGAAGTATGTTGTTGTATTATCAGAATAAGTGCTGGAACACTGAAGCATCCCAGCAGGCTCTCACCTGCCCCAGGAGGGTCTCAGTGTGTCTCTGTCCTGGCAGTAATATGCAGTGTTTTCTTCATCATAAAGAATGTGATGCCAAACTTGTCAATCCAAATCTTTTAACATACATCCCTTGTTCTTTAAAGGCCACCCAGACATCAGTCAAACATCTATTCTCTTCCATGAATGAGCTCCACCACTTTGGTGCGCTCCGCAGGCTGTGTTGTTGTAAATGATTGTTTTGCATTTAGATTCCTGAGTACTCTGGACGAGTTGAGGGACTGCTCTATACAAACAGGCCGAGCGGTTGTTATTTCAGCAGTGACGCCTGGCTCACCAGACACAGAGGGCAGGATATCGATCGGCTGTCGCTGAGCATGCAAAGCAGCAGTCTGAAGGAGACACTAGAAATACAGCGCAGGCAGCCCGCAAAAGAGAGAGCAGCTCATATAAAGCAAGAGGCGGGGAGGCTTGAGAGGTGTGGTGGAGAATACTGACATATAAAAGATAGAGCTCAGCCTGTACTGATTTAGTGTTGTTGGACTGAACCACTGGTCCATGGTCGTGAAGGTGCTTGGAAAACATAGACAAATCATAACTTTATGGACAGGTAAAATTTTCTTCAAGTCTTAATGTGATACTTACATGCCATCAGAGGTGTGAATCTTCGTCAGGCTCTCGATTTGATTCCATTTTGATTTACCTGTCAAAAAATGTAAATTCACAAAGATTCTTGATGCATCTCATGGATGGCATGATTGATTCTCTATACTATTGCACATGGCTACTTTATACAAGGTACATGGTATATTTATCGTTGTTTTTCAAACAAGCATTTAAAAATGAGATGACTGAGTCCTTTGAATCCCGTGACATCTATTTTAGACAATGGAGCGTTGTGGATGGGTTCAGGAGTCTCATGGCCTGAGGAATGAAGCTGCTCTGTAGTCTGGTGGTATGGCAGCATGGCAGCAGGGTGAACAGACTGTGGCTGGGGTGGGTGTTGTCGTTTAGTATCCTGTGGGCTTTGTGCAGACATCTGACTTCACCTATGTCACTTATGCCCAATAAATGGTACCAGAAATGTTCTGGAGTGTTTTAATCACCAGCTGTAGAGCCATCCTTTCCTTGGCAGTGCACAAACCATGCCAGTTTGTGATGTTTCCAGTCAGGATTGCTTTCTACTGCTCCTCTGTGAAAGTTGACCTGAATCTTACCTCAGAATTTAGCCTTCCTAAGCTTCTGTAGGAAGTAGTGCCTTTTTTTTCTTTTTTTTTTTTTTCTTACTAGGCTGGTGATGTGTGATGACCAAAATGGGTTCTCAGTGATTGTAATTCCAAGGAACAATCAGCTCCTAGGTTTTAATGACGTTGAGCTTGAAATTAATCTATGTGTACCACTCTGCAAGATTGTGTTGAATGCTGAGCTGAAGTCAACAACTAACTACCTGATGTTGATAATCCAAGCTATCATTATTTAATAAAAAAATTAAGCTAAATCTTACCTTTATTTTAGAAAGTTAACAACTCAGTTCATAAACACTATAAAAACAAAACACAAATCTGTCTGCAGTGCATTACAAGTTTGCTGTAATCTACAAAAATCTTGTCTTCACATCTCAGCTCTGAGACAGGGCACTTCCTGACTGTGGCAAACATGATTCTGTTGCACACACTTCTCTCAGAGTTGACAGCAACTCAATTCATAGCTGATAAGTTGGGCTTGCTGTATTCTTTATGGCTGTAGACCTTACCTTCAGGTGAAAATGGCCAGTGTGGGTTACAATTGTGTGAGGCAGATATTAGAAACAGCTTGCATCTTGTCCAGCTCGTGCTTCCCAGCAAGATCACAATGTGTCCAGATGCAGTGGCTGGTTGCTCCCTCAACTTTACTTATGCATTTTTTTTTTTTAATGTTATTTGTTTGTCATATGACAGAAATATGTTCATTAGACTTGGAGTGCACCACAACTGTCATGAACAGTGACAGTGATGATCCTGATCGCAGGAACATATAATGGACAAATAGGAATAGAATATCATAGACTGATGTGCCCATGTCTTCACAGAGACCTTTCTCCATCATGACATACCTGATCAAAGTGTTGCACTCAACTGGTAGAACATGTTCAAAGACGACAGGGTGCAGGACTACAGCGAGAAAAGAAGAGGTGGACTGTGTGTTTACGCCATTGATGCTTGTTGCTCCCACACAGTCAAAGTGGATGGACAGTGTTTACCAGATATTAAACCTTTATTATCATCATCATCTTGTTACTGCTGTTTACATGCACCCCAATGGAAATTAAAAACATACATTATGTATCTATGAATATGTATATATACATTTTTATGTTCTATGTTTGTGTGTCATGATGGAGTGTATGGACTTTGTGTTGTTTAATGACAAATAAATCACCTAGAACCTTGTATTGTACAGTTATCATTGAAACAGATCTCTGCTGCTACTAGAGACAAGGCTGATGAGAGCCGTGGGACTGAACAAAAACAAGGTTGCGGCCTTTAAAAACCAAAACCATGAGCTCATAGACACTTGACACTCTATGGAGCTAAGGCAACTTCATTCTATGTGAGTGTGTCACTGTTCACATTATACAAAAAGTTGCAATGTCGTCCATGTGAACATTTTAAACATTACACAACTTGATATCAAATGAATGTGAACTGATTGGTAGGGTCATGATTTTATGAATGTATAAATATTTTTTGTTAAATTGTGAATATGTGATCTTCACTGATGTGCTGTTTTTTCCTTACCTTACATTCTTCTCTAGATTAGTAAAAGTTCCCTCTGGAAAGCTAATAGTTTAGGAATACAGGGCAAAATCACCGCAAGAACAGGTTCTGAGAAATTAATATTTATATTGTAAGTCCTTTGTCTTTTTATTGCAGTTAGTGCTGAGGTCATAAGCCAGTTTTACTCACTTTAATTTTATGTACAAAGAATGCTGCTTTCTGGGAATGATTAATATTAGCTAGTAAAAAAAGAAAAACAGGTATCAGATGAATAAGTCGACATAAAAACACGATCCGAACCAAAGAATAAAACATATTGAAGAAATAACTTTATTTTAGATAATTTAAAGTCCCTGCAGTATCAAAAGGATTTTGGGTTTTCAGCTTCTTTTTAAGGCTCAGTATATTTTTTTTACAGTCTTTGTTAGGCAATTCCTTATAGGCTGAAATGTAAAACTGCAGAGGACACCGTTTTATCATTCAATTAAACTTCACGTCATAGGCAGATAATAATGATCTTAAAGTATAACAATTCTGGTAAAGATTGTTAACTCTTATTAATTAAATTTGATCCATTCCCGTAACGCAACATTTACTCTACAAAGGGAGACTAAAATAGTCCATGAAACCCAAATTAAATTGAAACGCAGAATACAATAGCTGTATTCAGGTTTTCAATGAAAGTGTCAACATTGGCCCTGACTATCTGCAGTCTAATTTACTGGTCTAAACCATGTCCTCACATCCTTCAAATACAGGCTGATACTCATCAGTGCAGTGAGAACACCGAGGAGGTGTTAAATTACAACAACAAACCGGCTGGGACTGTCTTTCACACCTTGTCCCATCACACTAACTACCACTGAAATATACAAATGTGCAGGATCTGGCTCCATTTATGCCAATCTGAGCCATGCCACAAGAAACATTGGCACAGAGTGTAAGAACAACACAGGAAACTGAACCAAACTGACAGCGTGATTGTTTCATGTATTTCTTATTACTGAGACACTGTTATCAATACTGCTGTCACCACTAGCACTCAATAGAGGTAATTGAGAGGTGTTTATTACAAACTGAAGATGAAATAGACCAACATCAGTATTGATACAGTGTTTCCACAGATTGGCCGTATACCTGTGTGTGGGGGAATCTGATGTCTGCAGTCAGTTCTTGATGACCTTAGAATGGGATCAACCATTTTTACTGGAGGCGCTTTGAAAGTTTTCTTACATTATGTCGCTGTCACTGTCCACCTTCAGGCCAAAACAAAAGTTTGCATCGCCTTTCTCTTTCTCTCTTCCACTATGTCTCTGCTCTGTTGACTTTCTTCCTCAGCAGGTTATTTCATTAAGTGGCCCAAAACACCTCAATAAAACCCGCAGAACAGATAGGGGAGAGTGAGGTAAGATGAGCCAGTGGGTAAGTTGACCCACCCCTTGTATCTAGGTAATCGTGCACATGTTTTGTCATGTGACCATAAATTCAGGAAGCACACATCATTTCCATCTTGCTGTGATGCAGAGAAGCACATGGGAGAAGTGGTAAGTATTTTTTTACACAAAAAACTGTTTTTTGCTTGTCAAAGTAAATTTTTTGCATATGAGGTATAATGACTGTTATGTCAAAGCAAAATCATCCAGGTCTAAAATTATATATTATACATGTTGGTGATTTGCTAACATATAAAATCATGTGAATCACTTCACTAAAGATTAGCCTGAATTTCTAAGCTAGCCCGTTTTTTCCAAAATGGTGGCTATGGGGTAAATTGAGCCAAAGGCTATGGGGTAAATTGAGCCAATGGTTCAACTTGGATAACCACGAAGCCCACATTTCACTGAAGGCTTTGGACATAGCAAAAACAAATGGTATTGTTATGCTCACAATTCCACCCCACACATCCCATCGCTTGCAGCCTCTGGATAAGAGTGTGTATGGTCCATTTAAGACCTATTACAACAGAGCTCTTGATGGTTGGATGAGATCCAACCCAGGCAAAACAGCCAACATATACCAAATCCCTGGCTGTGTGAATGATGCTTTCATGTCAGCAATGACACCACGAAATATCTCCTCTGGATTCAGATCCACTGGGATTTTCCCTTACAACAGAGATGTCTTCTCCGATGCAGAGTTTGAGCCATCTATGGTGTCAGACAGGCCCAACCTGGAGCAGCAGCCTGCAGCTGCAGGTGATGCACCCATGGTTTCAACCTCCCTTTCTTCTGAGCTACCTTCACCAAGCCCTGCACATGCATGTGTTTCACCAAGTGACACAGATTTACACCGCAACCATGTGTCTCCTACTGAGATTGTACCCTTACCCAAAAGTCAGCAGCCCAGGAAACAAACAAACCGAAAGCGTGTGAAGACAAGAATCCTGACTGATACACCGGAAAAGCTGGCAATCGAACGTGCCCATGAAGAGAGGAAAAATAAACAGAAAGGCAAAAATGAAAGAAGGCTGAAGAGGACACAAACTCAGACAAAAATTGCAATGGAAAGCAGCTCTGAGGAGAGTGATGTTGCCATCCCATTTGATGACACTTCTGAGCATGAGAGCTCCAGCGATGAAAGAAGTGAACCAGATGTCTCAGATCTGGTAGTTGGTGACTTTGTCATTGTAAAATTTGCATCCAAATGCAGGAGCCACCATTACATTGGCTTGGTTGACAGCCTTACGGGCAACGAAGTGAGTGCCAGATTTCTCAGAAGAATCCGAGGGATCACTAGCAGTAAAAAGCCCACCTTTGCATTCAAAGAAAAGGATGAGGCATCTTTCCCACGGAGTGATGTGCTGAAGAAGCTACCTCAACCTCAAAAGGCTGGAGGAACTGCAAGGAGGGAGCAACAGTTCATATTCCCCTGCAACCTTGACAGTTGGAATATTGAATAGTTGTTTTGATTAAATGGTTTGAAACCAACTGGTGGTTTGTTTTGAAACCAACTGGTGGTTTGTTCTCATAAGTTCAAAACTGTTAAAAATGTTTGGTAGCACAATATGCTATGGTTTACATTTTTAAATTCAGATGGTCAGTTTACCCCCAGATGTCTCAACTTACCCCCTGACCTGGTTCAACTTACCCCTAACCTGGGGCAAGTTGAGCCAGAGGAGCACTTTTTTTTGAGAAGTCATTATTTTGGGAAGCTTTGTCAGAGATGCATTCTGTTCATTTCATTTGAAAGGAGACATCCTGAAATAAAGGTATATGTTTTCATTCTATTTCTGTGACATTTTTCCTTGCCTCCAGGACAACATAAGTAAAAAGTGGCTCATCTTACCCCACTCTCCCCTACAATCTGTCAAGTCTGTTTCAAATGTAATACAATAGAAGTCTGAATGCAGAGTCAAAGTGAAGTCTGAATGCAGAGTCAAAGTGAAGTCTGAACAAGTCACTCTGGCGAGTGACTCTGCTGTCCTGGTCAGGAGTTCGTTCCACCAGTGAGGCGCCAGAGCAGAAAAGACTTGTGACTTTGCTGAGCGACCTTTGTTAGCTCTCAGTCAGTACGTTTACATGCACAGCTTAGTCTGATTACAGCCGTAGTTTGCCTATGCTACTCAATCAGACAACTGCAATTGTCTGAGTATACATGCCTGTGAGAAAATCTAGTTATTGGCTGCAGCATTTCATACCCCAGTACGATAGGTTGCGCTGTACCCATTTCAACTAGTGGTAATAGAGCCACCTCCGGCTGACCTCTTTACGTCACCAGTAACAGCAAACTCTGCCTCGGCATTCGAAAAAGATGACGTACGAAGAGCGAGACGAATCTACATCTTTGTACATTTGGTATATGGTGTACATGATAATTACACAAACTAGCCGCCGTCCTTCTACTTCTGGCTCACGGCCCCGGGAAAAAAATCTTGAGCCTGCGCAAAACGCAGAAATCCGATCTGTTGGAACATATACATGCATGAGTAATGCGACTATCAATTGAATAATCTAGGCATTTTAATCCGACTATGAGAAATCCGATCCGGTCCGATTTTAGTCAGACTAAGGTGTATACCTGCATCTTAAAAATCCCATCATAGTCGGACTAACCCAGTGATTCGGTTTTCTTGAGTGTCATGTAAACGGACTGAGTGATGGCTGTACAAGTCGGCCAGCTGATGTAAGTTATGATGGCTGTCATAGACTCTCCTTCAGTCACCTGACCTCAACATCATTGAACATTTAAAGGGACACTTATGCCCAGTCCCAATTCTCCCCCTTGTCCCTTACCACTTAGCCCCACCCTTGTTTTGTGCATTCATGTTTAGGGGTAGGGTGTCCCGATTCTTGTTGGTTTAGAGTGGTGGAACGAAGTGTGAGGGCTACATAGCCCTCCAAACGAGATTATTCAGATGCTCACTTCAAAACAAGGGTTATGATAACGATCTTCCATTTCAACGTATTTTGGTCATTTTCTTTATTCTGTTACAGGCGACTCAATTTCCCCCTCCTATCCAACTGCCTTTTGACTGCCAGCCGGTTCCCAGCCACTGGGAGTCCCTCACCCTCCTCTTGGGGTTTAGCCTAGATTCCACTGTAAACATGCCCATTCATTCAATTGCACGGTGTCACCATGAGATAGCGAATTCCTCACAACAATCATATATAGGATACCCTTTAAACCTAAACCATATTCTTCTACCCGATTACATCTCAGTGGCAAACCTTTATGCTAAATGTATTTCAAAGATTTAGTTAGTTTGATTAGCGTTAGCCCTACTGGTTACTTTACTTACTTAATTTATATCTTCTATCAATAATCCGAAGTTGTAGCTAGGTTAAATTTTCATACTGATAATTACTGATACTGATCATACTTGAGCACCCTGCCTCCCATCATCTCCCAAGCTGCGCCTCTAAGAGAAGGGAACATTTTTTCCCCCCACGACTTGTTTTAAAGTTTTAGCAGTTTTTTTAGCCTTGGTTTTTGTAGAACATGACCAAAATGCTGGGAACTTTCATTTCATAAGCTTTCTGTATTTAAGCTAAGTACTACACGAAAAATGTTCCTCATATTATTAGGGGATGAATAGGCAGTTTAGTAACAGATTCTTGCTTTATGTGTTGTCAGCACAGCCAGGTTAAGACAGTTTGATCGGAGTTAAGGGAGTGTGCTCGGCTACTCTTGCTTTCGAGATCTGTCTGTGCTCTTTATGTCTGTGGATACATGCTGATAAAATGCAAGACAAAATGATGTTGTTGATTCAGCAGCCCTGCAGCTGCCAGCTGAGCATAATGGGCTGGGGGACCTGTTGGGATGGCCATTGAATAAGAACAAAGAGATGCACTGTAATGATAATGCTGTGCTTGACCTCTGTCCCAAGATACTTAGGTACGTATGTACGAGGATGTTTTTTTGAATACACTTTTATAAACGGATTGCATCTCTTTAATCATCTGCCACTGCAAAAGGAATTTCTTCTAAAAATATCAGAAAAATCCTGCAGTGCAATGACAGTCATTTCTGTTGGAAATGTGTCACCTGAGCGTAAAAAGTCTTGTAATCACCCACACCAAATGAAGTACTTCAAATACAAATATGATCACGGACTTAGCATATTAAAAGATTATTAACCATATTGTGAGGTTTTCAATATAATACTTCAGCGTTTTGTTTTTCAATAGTGCTGCATGGAAGTGAAAGTAATAAGGCTGGAGCTAGAGTATTCAAGGCGGACTTAACAGGGACTGGATATCATCATCACTTCACCAAAACATTGCTCTAATGTGCCTTCCACATTAACGGAAATACGGAATGCAAATGTATTTGTATTTGTTTTGTTTTGGTATGATTGCTTCCGACTCATGTATTCTAAACATTTCTAATCACTTCAGAACACTTGAAAACAACATGTTTTAACCTACACAGAAGTATTCACTCACACATCTAAATCAGGTGTTCCAATTACTTCCATGGCCACAGGTGTATAAAAGCAAGCACCTAGGCATGCAGACTGTTTCTACAAACATTTGTGAAACAATGGGTCGCTCTTAGGAGCTCAGTGAATTCCAGCATGGTACTGTGATAGGATGCCACCTGTGCAACAAGTCCAGTTGTGAAATTTCCTTACTTCTAAATATTCCACAGTCAGCTGTCAGCGGTATTATAACAAAGTGGAAGCGATTGGGAACGACAGCAACTCAGCCACGAACTGGTAGGCCACGTAAAATGATGGAGCGGGTCAGCAGATGCTCAGGAGCATAGTGCGCAGAGGTCGGCAACTTTCTGCAGAGTCAGACCTCCAAACTTCTTGTGGCCTTCAGATTAGCTCAAGAACAGTGTGTAGATAGCTTCATGGAATTGGTTTCCATGGCCGTGCAGCTGCATCCAAGCCATACATCAGCAAGTGCAATGCAAAGAGTTGGTGTAAAGCACGCTGCCAATGGAATCTACTCTTTTGGCAATATAGTGTATATTTGTTTGTGTTTAGCATTTCAGAAATAACATTTTTACTGTGGCAAGAAAAGTTTGCTCTTCGATTTCCGCAGGCACCTAATGGCGTGGTCTAGCAGTAATCTAACAACAAGAAATTATATTTATATAACTACAATAGCAAACAAGGAAATTGGCTCTTATACTATAATAGTTTGTCCCGGTACCACTGCAGACGCTGTTAGTGTGCTCCACATGCAGATTTCTCATTTTCTGTTAAATAATCAATTTCCTGGCCACTACTTTCACTTTCATCCTGTACTCTTGAACAACTAAAAGTTAAAGCATAATAATGAAAACCTCATGATATGGTAGCCTAATAATTATTCACTATGTCATTACGGTGAAAACAATAAAGGACATTTTGCTGGTGTTTCATTTGCTAACCAACTGGCTAGGTAACGTTAGTGCTTATGTGTACATGATAGTCCTGCATTTTGACGTATGTCAGTGTTGCATTCATCCTCTGATGACATATGGTGCCTGAAATAGTTTGTCAGGAAGTAAGAATGCTTTATCCCTTTAGTCCAGTAATACTTACCTTTTAACCTTAACCATCTTCAATTACATTTTCCTCTCTCTCTCTCTCTCTCTCTCTCTCTCTCTCTCTCTCTCTCTCTCTCTCTCTCTCTAGCGTTTGTTTGTAAGAATATTCTGGCATATGATCTAATAATCCATTGCTGCCAGAAACCTATCCATGTTGTGACCACAAACTCAAAGTACAACAGAAAAGTTTCAATTTTGCCATTTTTGGACCATATAGCACTGTTGTAATAACAAAATAGATTGAATTGTTTGTTTTCACAAGTCTCTTTACATGCCAGTCAACTTCCTGCTCTATTCGGTAATGAAGTATTAAATAAAGTGACTGAATCTTGCATTGATATTACTAGTGCAGTGCTCATAGAAAATATTCATTCCTATAGAAAAGTGGGAGGTTAAGCAGCTTTTTCATGGATGGCCAAATGACACTGTGTTTGAAGGTGAGACGTCAGGGATATTTAGGCTTGTTGTGATTTTGCCATAATATTTCACCTTAAAAACTATTTACCTTGCCTTGCTTGGTGTCATTATTTTCAGCACAACCTCATATGTGTGACTGTACAGTTATTTTTTCATTTTGACAAACTGTTATAACACAATGGACCTTAAATCACAAAAAACATAAAATCCGTGTAGATAAAATTTTGATTTTTTACTGTGAAAACCACAAATATGTTTAACAAACTATTTTTATTACTTATAATGCAAATATATAAATTGCTGTTTGCTAAAAAAAAATTGAAATTTACAAAGTTATACATAGTTATATGTTTCCCCCAGCTCCTTCCTGCCAGCTGAACATTCAGCAGTCTCCTCATTGTTTTGCCTCATTAAACAAAAAAAACCCAGACTCCACTACACACTAAACTAAACACTACATAACACACTAACAATACACTCCAAACACGCTTAATGTCACAAATCTCTCAACTCTCAAAACTCGCTATCTCTGTCGCTGTCACCGTCACTGTCCCTTCGACAACTTCCCCCCGTTCCTAAGCAACCAAATCACGTAGTTTGCCATTTAATTCTGTGATTGGTTGGTGGGGTGCCTTTTTCCACTAATAGGAAAAGGAGTAGCACAAAGCAAACACTTCCTTGATTTGTGAGGGAAGCCAGTTTTGACCGTTTCTTCCTGCCCCAAGCGCGCTGCAAACGTGACCGCACTGTTCGCAAAAAAACATGGCGGACATTATTTATCATAAGTCCGGTTTTACTTGGCCTATCAACACGATTTAAAAACTGGTATATAGTTTGAAGGCAGCTCCAATACATACGTCGGAACCGAGACTCACGGAGGCTGCGGCTTGCTGCTACGTAATCTTAAATTGGTCACGTGATGCACTGGCACGTCCGTCGACCCAGGAGGAGGTGGTGGTGGTGGTGGTGGGGGTGGGCTAGCAGCTAGCTGCACACGAACATCCACAGTTTGTTGTCCTTGCGTGTCTGGATCTCCTCAGACCCTAACAGACTCGGTCCGGACTTGTTTAGTCTCATTAATCCACAACAGTCAGTTTGGATGCACAGAACGGGACCGAACCGCCGGCAAAATCCCAGTCCAGCTCGCGCCGTGCAGCTATAAATCTGCTTGTTTCTTATGGTGTGTCGTGGAGTCGGGCTCTGCAGTGATTGGCTCTGGTGCGCACGTGGCTACGGTATGCAGTGATTGGCTCTGGTGCTCATGTGACTATGGTGGCTATGGTTAGCAATGCTAGCGGAATTCGTAAAGCATTTCTGAAATAATTTAGTCTCAGGTCAGTCTGATCCTGATCCGCAGAGATATTTGAGGCACACATACACACACACACATAGACAGACAGACAGAGATTCCTTGCTTTTATAGAGAGATGTATTGGACCAAGTCAAAGCTGTCAGCTCGATCCAGACTTCTGCAGTCAAAATGTGAAACTTAAAAGGGCAGTGAACATGATTTTTCCTGCCCCATAGTTCATGATGACCCTAATATATTTGCAAGGGCTTTACAGCATTATTGATCAATACTGATGACTTTATGAATACTTGGCCAAATGCTAAAAGACTGGCTTTGACTTTCAAGACCATTTTCCTTTTTGGAGCAAAATGTTCTCACTGTTGACAGATCAGAGGTTACAAATTATTTTATGTTCTATAAATAGGACCTAATGTGAATAAAGCATGAAGTGAAAATAGATAAATAAGTTATTGTAGCAGCAGGTACATTCAAGTACAAATACAATCAAAATACAAGGGCAAATAAAGGAACAATAAAAAAATATTATATACAATATGTTAGGAGTAGAGGGATTGTAGCTCCTCCTTTTCTTTCTTTTCTCTTTCCCTCTGTTTTTCACAAATTAATGGACTGGTTTTCATGAGAGATCTAAGACGTGTGGTTAAGCGGTGCTGAGGTTGAGATGACCTCACTTGGAGAGGCCGTAACAAATATAGAAAAACAATAAAATGCTCAAGTATATAGGTTTGAATCTGTCTCCAAATAAGAACTGCTCCTGGTTTAAAGTGACTAAAATGTTCATTATATCCCACAACAAGTTGAACTGGCCCTTCTTGGGCCATTGGCATGATAAGGAGACTGAATCGCCTCTTTAATTTCACTTAATTTGTGTAAGCTGATGTCACATTTAGGGGTGTAGGGTGTCGTGGCAACTGTAAATCAGTCACTTGTCTAGTGCAGATGAGAATTGGTCAAACACCAAGCTCTGACACAATATTTCTTCTAGGCGTTCTCTATCGCTTGCGAGCAAAAGTCACACACCAACGGAGCATATGTTGACTGAGGAGGGGCAATCTTTCCTCAGCCTTTATAATAATTAGGAACAATACCTTCCATTTGTAACAGTCACAAGTCACGTGTAAACTTAAGGTCTAAACACTTAAACACAGAAGAGACTTCATCAACCTCCTTCAGGATGAACTCCTTACCTAACTTCCTTTGTGATAGTTTTCACGGCACATTAACCAACATACAATACATGAATACATCCATTCACACTCTGCAACCACATAGATATCACAAGACAGAACTCATGTTGGAAGCACACCAACTATAAGATTTGACTCTATGTATCTACTCTTTCTATCTATCATTAAATGTCATTATTTTGTTTATTTAATTTGTTTATTTAGCTCCTACCTCATTCGTGCTTGTTGACATTTTTCTTTTTCGCTATTTGTGGCGAGGTAGCTAGCTTGCTATGCAGGGATATATCATCCCCATTCTTAATCCCCATTTCAATCTGCAAAAAAGCAATTTCTAGGAACCCCATGATAAAATTATTTTATAATTCTCCAAGTGATGCTTTTACCAGACTTGTTTGATAGGGAAACAACTTGTAGTTATAAAATTACTATTAATTCAAGCTTTAACAACACCGAGATTTTAGAACTGAATTTTGAGCGAATGTCCCTGTAGCAATAAATTCTATATCTGCTATAAGCTATATAGTCTGATGGTACATCAGCGGATACTTCTGTATTTCTTGCCAGATGGGAACAGGCGGAACAGACTGTGGCTGGGTGGGTGTTGTCTTTTAGTATGCTTTGGGCTCTGTGCAGACATCCTACTTTAGGCAAGGCAAGGCAAGGCAAGTTTATTTGTATAGCACAATTCAGACACAAGGGAACTCAAAGTGCTTTACAGGCGCATACAAACTACATTAAAAGACATTAAAAATTGCATTAAAAAGACATCAAAACAAGTAAAAACATTAAGAAACAAAAATTAAAACAAGAATCCTAAAATAGAAAAGCTAAGACTGTAGAATAAAAGTCACAATGCAGTTCAAAGACTTGAATTGCTTCAGTTAGAAGCAGTGGCAATAAGAAATGTTTTAAGTCTTGATTTAAAAGAGGTGAGAGTTGGAGCAGACCTGCAATTTTCAGGGAGTTTGTTCCAAATATGTGGTGCATAGTAACTGAAAGCTGCTTCTCCATGTTTAGTTCTGACTCTGGGGACTGAAAGCAGACCGGTACCTGACGATCTCAGAGGTCTGGATGGTTCATAACGTGGCAGCAGATCAGAAATGTGTTTTGGCCCGAAACCATTCAGTGCTTTATCAACCAACAGCAGGATTTTGAAATCTATTCTTTGATAGACAGGAAGCCAGTGTAAAGATCTAAGAACCAGAATGATGTGATCTATTTTTATGGTTCGTGTTAGGACTCGAGCAGCAGCGTTCTGAATCAGCTGCAACTGTCTGATGGAGTTCTTAGGGAGTCCTGTAAGAACACCATTACAGTAGTCGAGTCTGCTAAAGGTAAATTCCTGAACAAGTTTCTCCAAATCCTGCTGAGACATAAGTCCTCTTATCCTGGTTATATTCTTAGGTGATAGTAGGCAGACTTTGTAACTGTCATAATGTGGCTGCTGAAATTCAGGTCTGAGTCCATAATTACACCGATGTTTCTGGCTTGGTCTGTAGTTTCCAACATTACAGACTGTAGCTGAGCAGAGACTTTTAGGTGTTCTTCCTTGGATCCAAAAACAATTATTTCAGTCTTATCTTTGTTTAACTGAAGAAAACTCTGACACATCCAATCATTCATTTGTTTAATGCATCTACTCAGCGTTTGTAGATAGATAGATAGATAGATAGATAGATAGATAGATAGATAGATAGACAGACTTATTTATCCCGAGGGAAAATCCAGTGTCCAGTAGCATAGAAAATACAATACATACATTAGACATACATTAAACATACATTAAAGTAAAATTAAAAACCCCAACCTTAAGAATAGAATTGAAAATAGAATAAAAGATAAAATATAGAGTATTATTTATATATAATCTAAATAAATATAAATCTCTTATATAATATATAATCACAATATAATACTGTAATTTAGAATTTTCTGTGAAATCAAGTAAATTACTGTAAAAAAAAAACTGATGCCAGGTTTTAACAACATTTTACTGTAATATTCCACAGTAAAATACTGTAGTCAAACCATCCTCTGTGATAACACAACAAATTATTGTAAAATTTGAATCGCGCTTGAACCGCACTGCATTGTGGGACCAAGAAGAGACGTCAGGTGGATACGGATGGATAAGATACTGTTCTCTTACATACATCCATGGTGGATAATGTTACGACCCGACACACACCGATAGAAGAGCTCGAAGGTAAGGTTAACATCATTACATTTTAGGCAGCTTGTAACAACTTTATATTAGTTGTGTGAGTTAATGTTAGTAAATGAACGATCTTTGGATCGAGGTAACGTCACTTCATGCTCCATTTTTTTGGCTGTTAAGTCATTTCAAAGCCGTTTTTCTCCGCAAAGCTTTGCCTCATAGAGAAGTAACTAATATCTTTGGAAATTGTGTGTTTTCATCTATTCGTCTCCACATGTTGTTAGGAGGCATACTGTGTGAGTTATTTGACCGAGAATACGCGGTGTTTTCGCCGCGAATTAGCAAAAGTCAAAGTTAAAGTAAGCTGACGTTAGCCTCCAGCTGCAACAACTAAGTCATTACAAAGCCGTTTTTCTCCGCAAAGCTTTGCCTCATAGACAAGTAACTTATATCTTTGGAAAGTTCAAATTGTGTGTTTTCATCTATTCGTCTCCACATGTCGTTAGGAGGCATAGTGTGTGAGTTATTTGACCGAGAATACGCGATGTTTTCGCCGCGAATTAGCGAAAGTCAAAGCTAAAGTAAGCTAACGTTAGCCTCCAGCTGCAGCAACTAAGTTATTACAAAGCCGTTTTTCTCCACGAAGCTTTGCGTCACAGAGAAGTAACATATCTTTGGAAAGCTCAAATCATATGCTTTCATTTGGTGGTCATATCGATGGGAGGGATAAGCATGAGTATTTGATTGACTACTAATCTTTTCCAGCTTAAAGTATATGATCTGTCACTAATTGCTCTCCATTCTTTTTCAGAGGCAGTTTAAACAAGGACAGTGATCCCTGGAGCAGGCTGTTGAGGTAAAAATAGCACATAGAACTGTAAATAATCTGAGAAAATCAAGTGGTTCTCTTCTTGATATTGTACTTTGATCCACCACTGAATGTCTCATCAAACTAGCAAATGACATTTGGATCAAATTAAGCCTATAGTCAGTAATTTAATCGCATTCATTCATATGTTGACACATAACATTTGCTCTGATTAACCTCTAAATCATTAGAACCAGTGACACGTCTTTTATGCACCATGTTGAATACGCTACAATGCTATGTTATTACTTATTTTACAGCCGTGCGCCACAGCCGCTGATGTGCAGAGGACAGTGATATTACCAAGCACCCCCTGCTTGATTGTCCAAGGTACTGTTGATATCTGGATTTTATATTGATATTTCGAGCTGTATGTGGTTATTTTGAAAATGAACAAAAAAGTCACTACATGATCATTTCACATAACTTGTTTATTGGTCTCTTGACATGTTTTTTCCCCCAATATTTTATATATAATATTATATTTTTTTTTCTGAATCTGAGCTTAAGCAGTAGTGCACCAGTAGTTGGTATCTGACTAAAATTTGGTTTGGAACTATATCACTAACGAATCCCCTATAGATCAGCCATCAATCCAAATCATCCGATCTTCAGTATACAATAAATATGAGATTGGTGAATTCTATTTGTTTTATAGTTGCCTATTACAAAATAATTGACACGAGAGTCATTTCTTAGCAGAGCATGCTGCAAACCACTTTTTCCACCCAGCTGACTTTAGCAAACGGACTGTCAACATAACATACATACACACTAACTTGCACATTGATGCTCACATCAGTGGAAAGCTGCTTTTAGTCAGAGATCTCTATATAGATTGATTGTATTTGTTAAATGTGTGTATTCCGACATGTCCAGTGTCATATTTTTAGCAGGGTGTAAATTTAAGTTCACAATCTGGACTGTTTGCTAACATCAGCTGAGCTACTTGTTAACTGCTTATGTAAATTTGCACCGGGCAGCATTTTGAGTTTTTTAAAGGCTGAAGCTATACAAAAACTGTCATCGTGCTTGGCTTTCAATACAAATTTTTTTGGTGTAGGTCGGATTTAGTTAAAGAAGAAGGGGCACCACTGCATGTGCCTTGGATAAACAATGCAATATTAAATCTGTGAAACTTAAAGTTGTCTTTGCTTTATTGTTTACAGGTGCTTCTTGGGCATTAACCCTGAGATGGGCTCAAATTCAAAAGAGATGCGTGGAGGCATCAATCGACACGTGAGCACGCTCCAAAGTAAACTAGTTAACTTTGAGTGGTCAATGTAAATATGAAATTGTTACGTAGTTGGCGTAAGAATGTTCATATTGTATATGTTCATAAGTTGTAAATTGTTTATACTGTATTGTTTATACTGTATATGTTTAGAGTTGTAAATTGACGTGTGGGTTGAGTATGGTAACCAATTTCCTGCTATCTATTAATCACAATTTGATATTGATTCGATTTAATATTGATTGATTGATTCATAGATTCAGTTGGTGATACCAAAGTATGATTTTGATTTGTAACCTGATAACATAACTACCCCAGCCATGTAACACATCAATACTGGTATCAATATTGACATTAGACAGGGAATGAATCAGCACTTAATAGCTGAATCTGCTCTTTAAAAATGAAAATTCATGTTCATGTTTATGTTCAGAGACAGCTCTTGTAAATTGTTGAATGTGATAGTTTTATAATTATTAAAAAATTAAAATGAGTATTGTCTTTGTTTTTGTTTTGACTTTTAATTTAGCAAATCCAAAGCATGTTTGTGTGGTAAAATCACAGGTAACAAGTCAAATTTGCAATATGTTACAGTATTATTTAAGCTGTAAATTTACAGTAAATTACTGGCTACTGGTTGCATTACTTTTACAGTAAAAATTTACTTTACAATTACTGTAATTTACATACAGCAAGATATTGTAATTCCACAGCTACATACTGCTATATCACAGTAATTCCATGGGCATGACTACTGTGAAGTTACAGTATACAGCTGTAGATGCATTGTATTTTACTGTGAAATATTTACAGTACATTATTGTGAAACATGTACAGTAAATTACTGTGAAATATTCACAATAAATTACTGTAAAATTACTGTGAAAGTAATGCAACTAGTAGCCAGTAATTTACAGTGAAAAATTTGACTGTGTATATATATATATATATATATATATATATATATATATATATATATATATATATATATATATATATATATATATATATATATATATATATATATATATAAATATATATATATATATATATAAAATGAACTGTAGCTGCAGTAAACAGTGCAAAATGGTAGACAGTACAAATGAAAGTGAAACAGTGCAAATGGATGTGCAAATAGAGGTAGAAATTGTCCATTGTCTATTATCCATTGTCCTCCCTGCCTTTACTGAGACAGTCTGATGGCGAGGGGGACGCAAGAGTTTCTGAGTCTGTTGGTGGAGCTGGACTGGGACAGCAGTCTGCCACAGAACACACTCCTCTGGTTGTGCAGAGGGTGGTGGGTGTTGTCCAATATGGACAGCAGTTTGTCCAGGGTCCTTCTTTCTGCCACCGTCACCACAGAGTTCAGCTCTGTGCCCAATACTGAGCCAGCTCTCCTCACTAGTCTGTCCAGTCGGCCGGCGTCTCTCTTCTTGCTGCTTCCTCCCCAGCAAACCAAAGAGGACGCTGGCCACCAAAGACTGGTAAAACATCTACAACAGTTTTCTGCAGATGTTGAAGGACCCAAGCCTTCTTAGGAAGTACAGACGGCTCTGCCCTTTCCTGTGTAAAGTGTTCATATTTGCTGTCCAGTCCAGCTTGTCGTCCAGCTGCAGCCCCAGATATTTAAAGGTCCTGACTACCTCCACATCGACCCCCTCGATGGACACAGGTTGGAGATGTGGTTTCTTCCTTCTGAAGTCCACTACAATCTCCTTTGTCTTGGAGGTGTTCAGCTGCAGAAGAAGAGAAACTCAAGCTGTAATAAAACATAGTTTACCTGTAAGAGCATCACTGTGCCCAGAAAACATTATAGCGTTCTACCCTACACTATTAAAATACACTATACAGCAAGTGGACGCTCCAGAGGAGTGCTTGAATATAGTAAACTTCAAGATAATCAGAATTAGATGTTGTTGATTTGATTTTATGATCCTATGGTGACACTAATGGTAAAATCACTTTGGTTCATTCTCCCAGAACAACATTGGTAAATAGGCTTACATTTCTATAGCGCTTTTCCAGTAGACAGTAGACTGGAAAAGCACAACACTTGTCAGATTCACACACTGATGGCGGAAGCTGCCATGCAAGGTGCCAACTGCTCATCAGGAGCAATAACAATTTTGGGGTTCAGTATCTTGCTTAAGGATACTTCAACATGCAGCTAGAATTTGAACCAGCGAACTTCTGATTTCTAGGTGACCCACTCTACCTACTGAGCTACAACCGCCTTCATTCACTGCAAACATCTTGGTAATTTGGCTAAAAGTTGTTTGGCTGACAGACAGAAATTGTGACAGAGATACATACTGTAGATGCATTGACCAAACGATTTACAGAATACAGTTCTTTATAATTCAGCTAATATACCTTTAACTAGTTCGATGAAAGAAAACTTGCCTCGATCAGTGTACTGACTTGTATAGACTGCAGGCCTCAATTTCCCCCCAACAAATACATATGAAATCCACCCAGGGAACTAAGTTGTGTGTACCATGCTGTAAGAGGCCCCTACTGAGCTATAATCTGATCAGTGTTGTGAAAACAATTCTTATAATGCTGTGGAATTAGACCGATGAGGCCCCCCGTTGACTCTTACATTTGAAGCCAGTGGCACAGAGGCCTGGGCTAATGACTCGGCTTACCACTCAGACTGGCTGGGAAAATGGCTTGAATAGTACTTAAGGGAGCCCTTAATGTTGAATGCATTGTGAGCTAATTAGCTACAGTAACATACTGTACACAGTATACAGTGGATTTCAGGGAGTTGTTTCAATTGGATGGTCAGGGTCTAGAAGGTCTATCATACACTGCACACGAGAGACACTCATTAGGAACATTATATGACCAGTGTGTCTCTCATTTTTTCCCTGTGACACATGGTTTGACAGTGAAAATGACCTGTAGATGAGCATATCAACATCATAGCAGTGTTTAATGTTTCAATGTCTATATCTGCAGAATATGAACAATTTAAATAAATATTAAAACCAGGTTAAGGGGCAGTATTTTTTCTGTGAGCTTCCTCTGCTTCTTTCTCTGTCTCTCTTTTAATGAAGGTAAAAAAAATATCCCATCAACATCATTATTGATAATTAGCAAAAACAAACTCCATGTAGAAAGAAAGGGCTAGCAGTAACGCTGTCCAATAACCACATGCCTGCGAACCACAGCAGGTCGTGAGGTACCCACCACATTCAAGTAGGCACAAGCTGTGTGTCCCTGACATAACAGTGAACCAAAACAGTAAAATTGAATGCCCATAGCTGTACAATTAGCTGAATGTCACTTAAAGTCCTGTAAAGCCCAGAGGAGCTGCAAATTCAGCTGATAATTCTCTGAAGGTTTATCACTACAAGGGACACCTTTCACATTGCCATTTGATCAGGAAAATCTGGTGCACCAGCAAGATTTCTGGTGGTTATGATTAGTCACCGCATTGATGATGCTTGGCACTTGACGCCGGTTGACCACACTGCTCTGAATTCCACACATCATTGATGGGTGCGTGGTGGTGAATGATGCGAGTAAGAAAGGGGGGCAGAAAACATGGGATAAAAGATAGAAATAAGGTTGAGCCAAAGTCTCCATTTACACAGGCAGATACCCAGAATGAGAAGTATTCCATTAAATTAATGCAAAACTAGGGCCATCATGGAACTCAAAAATATAAAATATATATTTTAAGTCCTAATTATTTCTCACAGACAAACTCTGGACAAGTGATTTACAGAGTAGATCTATGCTGTAGCAAACAAAAAAATTAATTCAGTTTCAGTTTCACTTTAAATATAAGAACATTTACAACAAGAGGATTCCTTATTCTCATTTTATATGCTACTAAACTATTGCATACAATATAAAACATTGATTATATTCACATAATGAATATCTTAATCAGAGGACAGATGGTGGTATTCCCCTATTATTTTGGCATTAAAACTTGACACACCTCTTGTTTTGAAACAAGATGTTACTGCCTGATTTTCATCCCGATTTTATCTGCAATCACACAGTCTGCTCGGCTGTAAACACTGCACTCAAAAACCCAACTTACACAAGATTGTCTGTGTTTAAGAGTTAATAGCAGTAAATCATAGCATTCGTCCGCCCATCTCAATCACTCTCTCAAAATGTGGATGAATAAAACATTGCATCTATTCTTCCAAGAAATAAGTGTTGAGAGGTCAAAATCTGATATTAAAGGTCACAGACCCACATCCGTCCCTATTGGCCGAATCTGCTCTCAGAAGCAATCATATGTGTTTGATCAATACCAATAGCAAACAATGCTAGTATCATGGTGACAATTACAGGTTTGGAGGGTACGCAGGCTTGCATTCAACAGCCTGTGCAGGTGCATTTGGCAGAGCAGCTAGAGCTGTGTGATTTGGTAGAGCCATAAATAATGACAGCTACACTGTAATTTTCATTACTGAAGAGCCTGGCTGTTCTACTGCATCCAGCAATTTCGATCTAGAGTTTAGTCAAATACTTGGCATGTGTATGTGTGTATGTCCATGTCTGTGCGTGTGTGTGTGTGTGTAGGGACTTCATGAAAACACTTACATGTCTGTAGTATCTTGTATACTTGTATATTTTACACTATCAAGGCACTCGTGAGGAATCCTAATGCACTGATAAGACAAAGATACATATCAATTTTGAGAAGGATCAGATACAACAGAAATGAAATAAACTACTGGAGGTAAAATCAGTGAAATCAATCACAATTACAGAACTGGTGGAAGGAGAGAGAGAGAGAGGGAGAGAGAGAGAGAGAGAGCGAGAGAGAGAGAGAGAGAGAGAGCAGCAGCAGGACTAGCAGTACAGAGTGGAGCAGGTGGACTCGGAGAATATGGCAATAATGTGGTGCACCTAAAGGAATGTGACCACATTTATGTGCGAGATTTGAGAGTAATTATTGGGCCAATTATTTAATGTTATTTTACATATTTATGTTTGCATGTACAAAAAAAACAAACAAAAAAAAAACAAATGTCCTGTAAAAACTAATGTGTATTATGTGAATGTAGTGTGGCTGCAGTGTGGTGGAACGTTTGTGTTCACCCATCTCGCTGCTTCCTCAGAGGCAATATGGAGTGAAACAGAACATAACTTGTTCATAAAATAAACCATGGCTATCCATCTAAAAAAGCTAACTTACTAATGTGACCCCTGTTAAGAGTTTAGACTGTGTATGGTAACATTTTAATGTGTTAATGGGAGAAAGAAAGCCTTTTTTTTTACAAAAAGTTTTCCTGGGGTGACGTCAATAGACACATGTAATATCTTGCAGTATAATGCAGTAATATGTTGAAGACTCCTACACTTTAAATGTTATAGTTAATATTGTTTACCCTGAGATATTTACAATGCAGATGCATTGTCCAAATTTAAGACTGTGTGGTGGGGAATACTCCCCTAGTGCAGGTAAAAGAGCTGTGTAGTGTTTGTGAATGCAGCCTGGGTCTGAATCCGCCCCCAACAGATTCTCTAATCAGGGCCAGGCTATATAACGAACCTGTTTGCCAGTGATTTCACCATTTGCCTACTGCTCTGTGTCCCTGCTGTGGCTGGTGTTCGGTGGTCTAGCGTTGGTTGAACCTGTGTGAATCCCTTTCTGCTTACTGCACCTTAAGTCATCTCTGGCATTAACTGCCCCATACCAGTTGCCTTTATTTTTCCTTCTCTTTTGGCCTTGCCTTGGTCTTTAATTTAGCCTTTTGATTTGCATGAATTGGTCCAGTTTCCCTGAGTTATTAATACTTTTCATCCATCAAATCAACTGGGTAATGGTATTTGGTGACTTTATTTACTTTATTGGTTTACTTGGTTATTTGTTTCTGAGTTGGTTAATAAAAGCCAGATTGTAGGAATTAAACGTGAGAGGCATTATTTTACACGTTATAATGCATCTCACATTTAATTTCACTTCATATCAAATGTTAAGAATAGATCCACGTCACAAACATTCAAACCAGCAGTGCTGCTACTTCCGCATTTTTACTTGTAGTGAAGTGTGATGATTATTTCTTAAACACCTTTCAGTTGTAAAAAAATATCAGTCAACTCAAATCTTTAATCCATAGTTCCTCGGTCAGCCCTGTGTCATCATCACTTTCCCTCCCCTGGAGTGCAGCAGAAGAGAGAGCCGGACTGTTTGGTAACTAACTGATCCAGTTATCATATTTGATGGTAGAATTCCAAGATTAAATCAAATCGCGTTAAACAATGAATGATTCACCAGGTACAATTTTAGTCTTCATGAAGTTGTTGTTTGTGAAATCGCTGCAGTAGACACAACACTGCACTCACTGGCAATAGTGAAGTCTCTGCACCTTCTCTCATCAGCTCATGTGGATCACCCTCACCACCTGCGCATATGGATTGTATGATTTATGAATGTCTGTAAATAAAGTCAGTGACAGCTCTCACACAATCGTTACACTCCATATCTTCATTGTGAGTCTCAATCATGATGCAGGCTGAGTTCACCTTAACTATACTTCAATATATAAATAGTGTTCAAGTATCAAACTTCCATTTTCAAATGATATCCCAGACTGAGGGATACAACTGATTGTCATGCTGATTTGGTCAGTGTGATTGCTGTAAACATAGAAATACCACAATGGTACTTGTGGAAAATGATGATGGATGCATAGACTTTCATCGTCCTCACGCTGCTAAAGGAAAAGTGTTTTCCAACCTCCACCTCAGACACATACAATCTATTTTCTGTGCCAGAAATATGCACTTTCTTCATCTTACTCTTGGTTGTGTAGTCACCCACTAATGAAGGGTGAATAATAAACAGGAAACCAGACAGTCATGTTACATAACACATACTGTAATAGATGCATCTTGTGTTTAGAGTACAGAGAGAAATTCCCCTGGAGGAAAATGGATGCTTTTCAACTTATTTAGGATATGAGTGGCCGTGCACTTCAGCCTCTTGCGGTCAGATTGAGTATTACAGAAGGAAACACTTGAGCCTTGCTTGCCTCTTGTAAGAAAAATATTTTCAATGGGTTTCTCAAAATCACTCAGCTTGACATAAGGTTTTTTGTTAAAAGAAACTCTCTTCACTGTAACGCACATGAAAAATTAATTCTATCTTGCCCCGCAGGGCTTCCGCAGTATTCTTTTGCGTTTTTTGTTTTATTTTTTAAATCCTGAACGATTTGGGGGATAATAGTTGGTAACAGATATATGTAGCTAATTTTTTGTTGCACTAATGTACCACACAATGGAACACAAAACACTTAAATACCACTCTATTTAATGATACACAACTGATCAATCAGTCTGCCTATGAATTCTTGATCAATAGACTCATCGATATGATTCTTGGTATCAATTATTAGGTCTTGAAAAGCAGAAACTATGAACTGAATCATATTTTCTACTTGTCAGAAATATTGCGTAACTGTGATACTTTCCTGTATCTAAGTTACAGTATAAAGAAACATGCTTAAACATGCTTTCATCACAAATCTCATGATCATGATAAATACTTTTTGGCTTCCCTACTTCAATTCATTATGTGCTTACCATATTCGAAAAGAGATTGAGGAGCTTACAATGCTGCAGCACAGAAAATTATGTTTGTGGGTTGTGTTTTGATTGATTTTAAGGTCCGTGTTATGCAGAGAAAGTAAGACTAATTCTCATCATACTTACATGCTGTACATCCCTGCCTAAAATATTCTGTTTATGTGTATGAGTGAGAGAAATCCCTTCACTCATGACCACCGGCATTTTGCTTAATTTGTTGGGAATAAGCATGAAGGAGGGAGAAAATAAGTGACTCAACACATAATCCACTTTCCTCTTCATGGTTAAGGCAGCCAGGATCTTTTACTGTTAAACTCAAAATACATAACTATGGGGGTTATGGATGTTTGATAGGATTACAGTCCTCCCCTGACAAACACACAGGCCTGACATACCATGGTCTTACAAAGTTGCCACAGCTAATGTTGGCTGTCAGTGGTCTATTTGCACTATCTCTCTATAAAAGCAAATAACCTCTGTCCGTCTGTCTGTGTGTGTATGTGTGTGTATATCTCTGCGGATCAGGATCAGACTGACCTGAGAGTTTCAACATGGCTGCTGCGTGGTTCAAGGGTGTGCTGTTTCGCATTTGTTTGGACTGCAATGATACCGTTAATAAATAATTTCATAAATGCTTTACAAATTCCATGAGCATGTCCACCGGAGCCACTACAGTCACGTGCGCACCAGAGCCAATCACTGCACACCGTGGCCATGCACGCACCAGAGCCAATCACTGCAGAGCCCACCGCGACCCCCCACCTTAAGAAACAAGCAGATTTATACCTGCAGCGGCGCAAGCTGGACCGGGATTTTGCCGGCGGTTCGGTCCCGTTCTGTTCTGTGCATCTTAACTGACTGTTGTGGATTAATGAGATTAAACGAGTCCGGATCGAGTCTGTTCGGGTCTGAGGAGGTCCGGAGACGCGCGGACAACAAAGTGGAATCGGAATCTGTGGATGTTCGTGTGTAGCTAGCCGCTAGCTAGCAGCTAGCCGCTAGCCTCTAGCTACACGGCCCACCTCCCGAAGTGACGGACCGGAAGCATCGGCACGTCCAAAACCGGACCTAGGGTAAATAATGTCCGCCACGCTTTTTCGCGAACATTGCCGTCACGTTTGCTTTGTGTCTGGTGCAGGAAGAAACGGTAAAAACGGGCTTTTGTCACGAAAGTGTCCAAGCAGCAAGTTTGGTTGTTGAGGAACAGGAAGTTGTGGGAGGGACCTAGGCGGATGATTGACATGCAACGACGGTCGGTGTGTGTGAGAGTTGAGAGATTTGTGACATTTAGCGTGTCTGGAGTGTATAGTTAGTGTGTTATGTAGTGTTTGGTGTAGTGTGTTTAGTGAGTAGTGAAGTCGTTTTTTTGTTTAATGAGTCAGAATAATGAGGAGAAGCTGAATGTGGAGCAGGCAGTGCAGCTCTTCATTCAGCTGGAAGGAGCACAGGCAGACCTGAGCATTGCCTGCATTTAAATGTAAATAGTTACATATAACTTTGTAAATTTTGTATGCACACATTTAGATAAACAACAATTTATATTTGCATTATGAGTAAAAAAAAAAAAATGGTTTGTTAAACATATTTGTGGTTTTCACAGTAAAAAAATCTAACTTTTTCTACTGTGATTTTAGGTCCATTGTGTTAATACAGTATGTCAAAATAAAAAACATAACTGGTACAGTCACACATGTGAGGTTGTGCTGAAAATAATGACACCAAGTAAATAGCTTTTAAGATGAAATATAATGGCAAAATCAAAAATAGTCAAAAAGTCAGATTTCACAACAAACCTAAATATACCTGACGTCCCACCTTCAAACACAGCCTCATTTGGCCATCCATGAAAAAGCTCCTTAACCTCCCACTTTTTTATAGGAATACACTTTTCTTACGGGCACTGCAATAGTACGGTTAATTTAGAATTGTGTCCAACCACCTGACATATACTGTATATTTTCTATATTCACTCCCCTTACTTCTGCTTTGGTCTCCACCAGCTTGTGAATTCCGTTCAGCTGCTTAATGCTCACCTACATTCACCACCTTCTCGCTAACTTTGTATGTCTGCTATTTTATGCATGGAAGGTAGTGTACAGTGGTATTAATACAGCTCGTTTTCTGAAAACAGCTGCCTGCTGCTGCTGGAAACAACGCTAATGAGAGTGGCAAGACTAAATCTAAACAATAAAGTGAAGGATGCTAAAGTTCTGTCTACAGGTGGAACAGCTGTCTGAGTATTTGTTGGTTAATAATTCTCAGAATCACTTTTCACATTACACACAATCAATTGACCATAAGAAATTATTGATTTGTGCAAATTTAAAGGTGATATATGTAAGTGTACTTGCCAAGAGCTGTCTCAAGCACTTGAACAGCCAATGTTCAGCTAAGTATTGTTTCTCTTCTATTTCTGTCACTTCTGTCCGAATATGGTTTCTTGCCCTTGAGGTACTGCTTCATCCTCTGATGTTGGACTGAACGGGAAGAATAGAAGCTACAGTAGCCCACTAACAGTCTAACAGTGATATTGGGTGACAGGCCAGGTGGTTAGCTAGACATCTCTGCAGCACAATTCACAGACGTTTTTGACATGATGTCAAAACTGTTATTTAGATTATGTTAAGAATTTCAATACTTAAATATTTTAAAAAAGATTTTTACAAATAGCTCCCTTAAAGATTGAATATACAACATTCATTGCCACTAGAAATCTTGTGAATGAAAAACATGACGAGTTGACCGCAATTTGGTGTCCTGCTTTAAAAATAGGGGAATGTATCTTACATCTGATCTGGCTGCACGAATAGGTGTCAAGATTCTGTTACTGCAATACCTATATTGTGCCTGAAATATTTTGAGAACCATATTAAAGCGTACTGTTCAGGTACAAGGCTGCTATGTTAAAAATGGATGAGGGGAGGACAGTGACTTGCATGCATTAACATTCATGCTTGGCTGTCCTTGCTGCCAAAACAGAAAACAAAGAAGCTCATATTACAACATACAAAGGTAGTGTGACGTCTTTCTGTCTTCAGGATGCCGTTACTCCAGTATATCTTTGGGAAATGAGAACGAAATTTACAGTGAAGAGGAAGACATATTGAGTACAGCAGGAACCTTTTATTTGATATTTGCTTTTGCATATTTTTTATGAGAAAGACGTAGTAAGCGCCATTGTAAGGAGTTTAAGTAGACAATGAGCTTTTTGCAATAGTACATCAGTCGCAGTAGTTGTAGTAGTGGTGATGAAGATGGTCTTTACTAAACTTTACTCCTCCTGTGAATTGCTATTTTACTCTTAAAACAAATATATAAACAGAAGCTGGGTGGGTTCATGCTCTGCACAGGACCCAGACCTACAGTAAAACCTGATGGCCAAGAGTAAACATACCAGAAGAATGAATATCCACACAATAGCTCCTAGCCCTACTGCAGGCTGTGCTTGTATGGCTCAATAGTGACAATCTCAGTAAAAGTGTTACACAGACAGATACAGCTCCTCACGTATCATAAACTCTCGACATGGCCCCAGCTTCCTCCCAGGCAAGGAAGAGGGATTCGAGGCCCGAGCAGTTTCCAAAGATCACAGCATTTGAATAATATGAGTTGAAGGCACCTTTTTTAGCGAGCTGAAGAGATTAAAAATTGCAAAACGTGTAAACGTCTTTAAGAAGCTGAGGCTCAGTGATAAAACGTGATGCGTGCCTCTGAGGTTGAGAAGAAGGCGGGGAAGGCAGGCGTAGGGAAACACATGGACTTTGGCAAATGTGGTCTCAACAGGATGTTCTGGGCTGGGTTATACCTTCACTTTGACTGCTAGCCTTTTTCCGGCTGCTGGTAAGCCTTCAATTAAATGACGGCTACCTTTTTCAAGTCACTAATCCTCTTACAGTTTGGAACCCTACCCTTTGCCATGCGGAAAATACACACACACGCACAGGCAGTATGTGTGTGAACAGTGAGTCTTCTTCAGCCTCACCCTCATGCTGCCTGTCTTGCTGTCCTCCTGCCTTCTGGTACCTTCTTAAGTTGACAAAAGAGGCTGTTCTTGTCAAAACTGAGCCTGGAGGTAAAGTCTGCATGAAGAAAAATAAATGCTTATGTGTCCGTGACAAACCTGAACCCATGTCATACATAAACATGACAGTGGTAACGATGTCTGTACCAAATATTCATTGCATGTATCCTTCCTTGTAGCAGAATTGTGTGTACAATTTAATAAGAAAGGCAAATTGTTGATCTGAATCTCATTTGCCACCTTTTTGATTATAAAAGTGGTAAAATTGATATGTCATACATTAATGTGTACAGATGCAAAGTAGAGAGAGTGTAGAAAAAAATAGTGTTCAGTAAGACAACATATGGAAAGAAAGTGCAGTATCAGTCAGCACACCATCATACTAAAATGACTCAGTAGGTGAATTAAAAGTGACTTCTAAAACAAAATACATTACCATTCCCAAAACTACGAGAACATTACATACCAGTGACAGGTGCACATGACCTTCATTCTACAGTTGTGGTTTAGTGAGTGCTTGGTTAGATTTATAGATTTATAAACATTGTGGTTTGGGTTAAAAATAAAAACTACATTACTTATCTAATTTCTTTTACACACATACTGTACTGACATTACATACATAACTAACAGTTATTTTCGCACATCAGGTAAGTTCACTATGTTAGTGAGTCAAAATAACGTGATGACTTCCGCCTCCACAGTGGACAAGAACAGCTGTCTCCTCGAGTGAAAGCCATGTACTTGTTTAACCCAACTGTCCATCCCCAACATCCTTCCTAAGCAGACTTTTCACTCTTTATACTACTTCACCTGACTTCCTTTGCAGCTGAAGTCATTATTGCAGCCAAGCCAGTTCAACTCTGAACAAGAAGCATATATATGGGTCGTAATAGATGCTTTGACAGTCGACCTATATGGTTGTTTTTTCTAAATTGGGCAGGCTGGTATCAGTATATGTAAATAGAAATCAAAGATGCACAAGGTACCTCTTACATAAATCAACTCCATATGGAAATGCCATACATGAACAAAAAAGTTCTGATGCATGCAAGTCATATATGCAAGGCATGCAAGGAGTGTATGTACACACTGAATGTATACATGCATGTCTCACAGCACATGGTGTAAAAACCTGCTGAAAAATGCATTTCAGTAAGGGCGATTGCTCCTGTAACTGTACCTGTTAAGACAAAAAGCTTTTAGGGTGGAAGAAGGCATAAAAAGACGTACTGTTTAAAAACATGAAGATGTAATTTTGAGCTTTTAAAATTCCGGATATGGGGTCAAAACCATATTGGTTCAAGGAAGTTCCATTATCCATCATAAAAAAAATATGACAGTTTCTCTTTAGTAGAACAGTTACCAAAAACATAATTTTCAGAATACATCTATGATGGAATAAAATGTGTACCATTTAGAAAAATATCTGGAGAATCAGCTTTGCCACCAAATAAAAAAAGAAAAAAAAAGAAAAGAAAAGGCTAGTGGCTCTAGATTGCTTCAACACCTGTAGTGTAGTTCGTTTGGTCTGGTCTAAGAAAGAAAAATCTGTTGTTGTCTTTGAGTTCTGGTCCATGCTCAAAGTCAGTAAGTTTCCATGCACACTTAAGTTAAGCTATAGTTTTAGCTCAATTGGGCCATTTAATTGGACTACTGCCATTATCACAGTACACAAGCACCAGGGGAGAATTGACTTATTGACAGAAGTACGTCCAACTCCAAAACGGTAGGTGGCGAAATGCACTGTTTCAGCTTGTTGCTTCTGGACCTTCATCCGGTTGACCTATTACATCACATACCAAACAAGTTAAGAAGAGGCAAACAGGCTGCACAGTGGACGGTGGCAACATGGATGACTTTCCTTCAGCTGAGACCACATCAACTGTGTCTTTTCGTCGGTTCAATAATGTATATTTCTTGTTTTAGCACTCCCCCCGTTAATCGCTTCACTGCCATCCCCTTCTGTTGTTTTCCCGGCTTCCTGCCATAGATTTATGCCATGGACGACAAATGGGTTAATGCCTAGTGCAGGCACTGTGGTACCTGCACAGAATGGCTAAGCTTATTCAGGTCCTACTAAGGTGTATACATGAAAGAGTAACTTGACTTCCAACCACATTATTTGGGTGTGTTAGTTCAACTTTGAGAAATTCGATTTAGTGCGATTTCAGTCGAACTGACATGTTTACATGGACTTTAAATGTCCCATTTCAGTCAGACTAACACAATAGTCCTAATTTTTGTAAACGTTGTGACTAACTTTAAACCAAAAGGGGTAGACATATACTCTTGAACTGCCATGGTTTGGATGAATACTACTCTGATCGAAAAACAAGGGTGCCGATTAAATTTTGATTTACAGACACCTCTGAAACTATTCAAGTAGTTCCAGTCAAACTGGATCTTCACCGTTCTATAGCCTGTATCCAAAATGAGTGTCACTGGCAGCAGACACCTCAATGTTTGAAACAAATTTAGTAATACAAAAAGTGGGTAACCTACATGCCCACTGGCTGAACTGTCCATAACAAATAATGGTCAGCTCAGAAGTAGGTGAGTTACCCTGTTTGATTTTAAAAAGCTGAGTAAACTGATTTTATCTGTGTTTACTTCCCACTACAGCTGCAACATTGTCTCTCTGAGCAGACTGTATCAAGCAATCCTCCCTTTTTTATTGATTTGGGGACAGTAACATGGCTGGTAGGCTAGCTTTTCTTGTTGTAAGGTGTTGCCAGGGAAATGGAGTAACTGCTTGTGATAAACTTTATTCTTTGATTGCAAAGCACATTAAAATATACACACATTGTCTTGATATTTTCTTTTTCTTTTGCTAGTGACCATGGTATAAGCAGGCTAATGCTCTTCAAGGTAACCATTATCAGGAATTAATAGATGACCTGGAGGCCTGAACCGTCCAATGCGCAGTATCCCTTACTTAACTGACAGGTGGTGTATATAATGGTGACTGTCAATCAGGCTACATGGACATACTGAGTCCTGAAGCTGATTTCAAGTCAGGCTACACTTTGCATCATGCTACTGGACATGGTGTGTTTATTTATCTTCTCAAACAAAGAGCTAATGAAAAAAAAACAAAGCATTAGCACAGCATTGTCACCAGATAAAATACTACATTTAATCCAAATAAATGTTATGTTTCCACATATCCTTGGTTTTGCAGAAACATACATTGCCAACATTTATTTTAATGATTCTGTTGGTAGGCGAGGCCATAGTTGTAGTTATATGTGGTGGTGGTTTGGTATATTGCAAGAGATTTTTGGTCCATCCGAGAGTTAAACTGACTGCTTTAACACCAACCTAAATGAACTTGAACCAAACAGCCTAGGTGTCAAAGCACCTACCAGTGAGGCTTTGGATGTGAAGCATCAGAGATTTAAAAATGTATTAACTCGCATATAAATCAAATTACTCCTCCAGTTGATCTGGCTGCTTCCCAGTGGCAGTAATGGAGCTGGGTATGGTCTACAGAGGACACACTGAAGTGTCAATCAGTCCTTCTAACTCTGCTGGGTTTTATAATGTAATTTTATGCTTTCCATTACAATTTTCAGAAGTCTCTTAATTCTCCACCTTACATTGTTGTCTGGTTAATTGAATATTGACTAATTTTGATGACTTTTGTCCTCTCAGGTCGTCCACCTATAACTTCCCTCATCTTTCTAACCCTTCATGTTGTTTACTTGAACCCAAGGAACATTGCCTTCTAAATGCAGTGTATAGCAGTACAATCTGTCCATGAAACATTCACAAAATATACTTAATTTGAGAATGGGAGGAAATTGGACTCAAAGCTAAAAACTAAACCATAATGTACTTCCTAAAGGTAATTTTTTTTCTTCCTGCCAAAAGTGCAAATTGCTGTGTTAAATTGCCGCAGGCAGGACGTAATGAATCTTGGGCAATTTTAAGGGAGGGCAGAGTTTGGAGGGGAAGAGCCCCCTCCAAATTCTGGGTCAGAGTTTTATTTTTAACGTTTTAGCCCATGCTGACAGCTAACACATCCAAGATTCAACCTAAAATGATCATCTTACTACAGCATCTATGGTGCAAATGAATCATCTGCACCCATAATTCCTTATGACCATGTTTGTATGGACACACAATACTTACTGAGGAATTACGGCATAACCCATAAAACATTATTGACAGACATTAAAATAGACTATTGAATGTTTAGGACTGACTATCTGTTGAAGCTTAGTCTATTTTTCTTGTAATCATGATCATAAAGCCTTATTATAATCCTTTTGAGTGGCCTTACACAGCCAGACACACAGACAGCTGCCGCTCACTGAAGCTATTGATCAGGATGAGGCACAGACCTCTGTAAAAGGAGGGGTGTTCCCACTATAATCAGCCAGCACTGAGTATTGATTGGCCAGTGTCAGGCGAGTCGAGTAAAGGGAGGACACAGTCAGAGTCACTGGCAAATAATGGTCTCCCTGCCACAGTGGCAAATCCTCTCTCCTCTCCCCTCCTTCCCCTCTATCTCCGTCAGGCAATTAAAATCTATTGTAATGGGTTTATTGACACAGTAAATATGCATCTGCATTTGCAATACTTGGAGAGTGCATGCATATTAACAAATACACAATGCAGAGGATTGTTTGGTTATAGAAAATGTAATCAGTTCCAAACAAGTGCACGGTGTAAACGGTGATGTTTTTTCCACAGTCACTATGAGGTCTGGGAGAGCATTCACATATTAACGGTAAATTCTGACATGCTTACACAATGCATGTGTATTGTAGTGTTTTGCAATAAAATAGGACCCTCTCTAACCTCAGAGATCTCCTGCAGAAATATAAATATTGTGTTTGCAGTTGACTGCTGATAGAAAATTAAAGTTATAACAGTTGTGATAACTTAAGAATAGTTAGAATAGTTTTTGCAATGATAGTTCTGCTATATACGCTAACAATCTGGAGTAGAGTGTATAATGTAAATGTAATGTTCACGGTTACTCTACATGAACAATGTGTTGTAAATGCTTCGTACCATAATTGTCAGTGTGCTGAAAGCTAGATATAATTATATACCGTATATGACTTAAAGGGTCACTCAACCTAATTAGTAGTGCCCCTCTCTATAGTTGGTAGACCTGTGAGGGACAGAAGAATTAAGAAAAGAACATTGAAGCAGCAGAGGTTGAGAAACCATGACATTTAGTTGGACATAGGGGTCAAGCTCCAAAAACAGTGGAGCAGGTTCAACCAATTCTTTACAGGGTTTATCCAGCACAATTTAAGACATCTAAATGTTTTTCACAAGCTGTGGACTCCTCCGTGTTATGAGCAAATTGATCACCGTGTCTAAACTCCGTGAAACTCTTTTTTAAAAGATGAATGAAGAAGATGAAGAATGAAGATTTCACACAGCACAAAAAAACCCACGAACACCCAGGACCATGTGACTTTTGTTTTTCGTATGATTGGGTTCTCCTGCATCAAGCGACTATGCAGTTGTCACAGGTGTCGAACAGCTCCAGCTATGATCGAGTGATGGAAACACATCACCCGGATGAACACACTAAGTTTCGCCCTTTATCAGGCATAATGCTATGAAGTTAAAGACACTAACTTGTTAATACTTTTCCATCCATCTTTGTTCTTGCATTGCTATTGTTTAGCCAGCACTGATTTTGAAAAATATCCACCATAAGTGGCGTCTGTGCTTGCCAGCTGTCTAATTGGTACTGCCCATGTGCAACTCTAAACAGAGATGATTTGTCTCACTACTTATCAACTTCCATTATCAGGTCTGGATGAAACAGTGTGTTTAATTCAGAAATGTATTGATTAAGTCTTATTCAAGTTTAAGTGTGTGCTAGATGTGGTCTAGGTATATGTTCTGCTGTTTTTCTGGCTCATTTGTGATGACAAACATGACATTCAAGAAAAAAAGGCAAACCCATCTCCTGGCAATTGGAAAGGAGTTAAACGCTTATTTTTAGCAGGTTTATCCATGTTTAAAAATCCCTCATATACGCACATGCAAACATTGGTGTAAAAGTGGCATAAGAGGGGAGGAATATTAGAGGATCAGAGAATCTTTTTTTTTCTGCCTTTCGGCCCGGCTCTGTAAGTGATGACTTTTCCGTCTGCATATCAGGCTTTGTTATAGGATCTTATGATGGTATGCAATAACCATGTACGGCTACTTACATTAAAAGACCCATTACGGATAGATTTGCCATTGCCAGGACTTTAGACATACGGCGATCGTGAGTCAGTAAATAGACGAGAAATGTTTGACTCGACTTTGTCAATAACGGAAATCTATACAATTTTCTGACGATTTAAAAGAAAAAAATATATATATATCCAAATCCAAATAATATCAACTACAAGCTTGGTTGGCTGGTCATGTTTTCAGTTTTTGAGTCTCTGTTTTTACTGTGTGATGATGCCAAATTGTGTTCCTGGAGACACCGACTGTAATGGGAACAGAATCCGTTTTGAATTTAATTGCTATGTGTTTGTCTCAGTCTTCTGACAAAATTTAGTTCAGAAAGTTCTGTTAAAGTGAGTTGGTAACAACATCTCAACACAGAGCCTGTGGTGTATGTTTTGATTCACAGTCCAGTTTTATAATTTACATATGGAGGCCACCACAGCAACACTATACAGATATACAGCAGCGCATAGGATCAGGCTGGATCACTGTGCATGCACTTGCAGCTACATTTAGGTAACTTCTATGCTGCCTATCTCCTATTTGAAGAAAAGAGTATACGTGTGCATTCATCATGTTTATGAGAGTGATGATTGTAGCGAGCATAAGATTTGCAGTGAGAGGACTACTTAGACCTTTTCCAGCGTCCTTACTGCTGTCCTCACTACCAATAATTTTCATCTAAGTTGTTTTTGCTACTGTAGCCCTGACATGAAGTTTTACTTTTGAGAAGCGCATAGATGAGGCCAAGCTATGGTGGCTACCTGCAAGGCTCTATAATCACACCGTGAGCCCTTAAATCCATCTTACCTGTTTTTTTACATTTTCTGAAAGAAAAAGTCTGCCTCCCGGGTCTTCCTGCATTATGGTCTGGACTCTAAGTTGTGATTGTTTTATTAAAAAATGTTGTTCCAAGGTCAAGAATGAACTTAACATGAGCCTTCTCATGGTAATTGTGGTGGTGGAAATCAACTAGTCTGCTCTGCCTGAACCATTGTTGTTCCACTGGTGGTGAAACAGGAGGTGACGAGAGCGTGTCTCTTTCTTGATCCAGTCTCACTTTGATGGCAAGACTCCTGTAAGTCACCGCTTCCAGCAACACGTACTTAAATCACGATTTGTCATTTTACACTTTCACACTTTTTATAGATTAAACAAAGAGATGTGATTTTGTAATTTGTGGGCATTAGGTGCTGGCAGATTTAGTTTCCTCTGGACAGACATTAAGCTAACTGGCTGCTGGCTTCACATTTAAAGTACAGACATAAGTGGTATCACTTTTCAAATCCAAGTCTCTGCCAGCAAGATAATTAGTGTATTTCCCCTAATGTCCCTTTATATCTAAAATAAAGGACCATGTGTATGTGTTGAACTCTTCCTCATGTGATGAAACTCCCAATTTCATAGATATTTCACTGAGGACATGACTTCAGTGTCCTCAGTGGGAGCTTTGGCCCTGCCCTTCACGTCACAGCTTTACAGCTGAGGCTGGAACGACTGCAGAAACCAGTAGCAGCAAGCTACATTACACAAGTATCAAAAAAAATCCCAGGCCCTTCCTTCAAGCCTCCTCGAGAACCACTCCTCCAAAACACATAAAGGCACTCAGCTTGACTACACCTTTTTTTGATCTAATAAATACAGAAATGAATAATTATATCAAATGCCAAAATCAAAGAAACGTGAGTGAGATAGCCAAACAACCTCAGGGATAAAGGCTAACCAGTCTGACAGTCATTCCTTTCTGCTGCAGGTGTGTGCCTTGTGCCACTGGTTTAGCGGCTAAACGACAGACTCAGGCTGTGTACTGTGAGTGCAAAACAATATTGTCCTCACTAACCATAACCACCTACCTCATGTCTCACTCATATGTAAGAAAACACCTAACATTACCATCATGAAGGTAAGCATCGGACACGGCTGTTGTTAGGATATTTTGGCAGCATTTTCTCTGCCTTTCTTGTGTGACCAATTCGCTAATAGCTTTAGCAATATGTCCTCCTAGACTTTTGAGAGTGTGTGTGCCTGCAGTCAGGTATGTAGGGTTACAGACATGTCACCTGTCCAATCATTTTATACAGGCTGAATGAAACAATTTGATGGTCTTTTTAGAGGCTTGTGACAGCCACCGATACTAGATTTTGTACTTTCATTTGTCAGAGAATTTGATTCATTGATTGCTGTCAGTATGAAAGAGATATTCTACAAAAAACCCATAGTTTAAGGTGTTGTGCTTTGTTTACAACTTTTCACCTGTTAAACTCATAACAGATCCTCTCACGCAATAACTGCTTTGTTTATGGACATTTTATGTGCCTGCCAACCAATGCCTGAAAACACACTACTGTAACAAGTAACAATTACAACGGCTGGTTGAAAATACTATCCTAGTTATAGAAATGCTAATGAAAATAAGGTTTCTGTAATGACCAATCAGAGCAAAAGAAAAAAATGTATCTGTCAATATCTGTGAAAGCCTCTCAGAACAGCAAGCCCGGCTGGAACACGGTGATTTACTGTCCAATTTTCAATGCCCCTGTATCCATTTCAATCAAATCTCCAATATTAACACCGGGCAATAATTTCTTCTGCTTTATTACAAATGTAGCCCTCCTATTCGATAAATCAGCTGCCAGAAGCCGGTATAATTCACGGTGGAAATCAGGCATATTTTATACTGGCTGAGTCACAGTCAAAATGAACCATTATTTCAGCTTCATGTTCTTTTGTGCAGGGAGAGCCAGCCACTTGTGTCTGTCATCTTTCTGCAGAGTTCCTTTTTTTCTCTTTAAGCAAAACTTTGCTCAAAGCTTTTGATACAGCTCACCCAGTTAGCAGATAGTTCATAAAACAGGACATTATTCTATTAAAAGAACAAAGATTTGATAATATGGGGAGGATTCGGAGAGACTGGTGGAATGCGCCATCGAGCTTTATGCTGATTTTGTGACTATGAAAACACACTTTAAGTGGAAAGGGTAGGATGACACAGCTATGGGATTTTGTTATGGAGATAGTGATGATTTGGTGATAATGAATATTTTCTATATGGCCTAAAGTGAAATGTCTGTAAAATTTGTCAGTGGTGGGTAAATCAATGGATCACCCAACCCAACCCCATCTAACATCACTGTGAATGGTTGTTTGCACAGCTGAGTGACTAAATCTCTTTAACAGCTCAAGATCATTTCAGTTACAGGTCCATTGTTGTGGTGTTGGTTTTAAACATTCTACATCACCCAATTGTCACAGTTTGGTTTGATTAGAACCATTTTATTCATTAGTCCTTTAAGTAAATGTGGTTAAGTTAAAAGAGTTCATTAAATGTAATGGTTTTGTAAAGTAATGATGTGTATGAGCTTTCCCAGTAAATTTGAGTTTTCCACCAGGAAGTTGTCCTTGATCATCCAATGAAGCGCTAAATACCAGAGTGGACACATTATATGATAAGATCTTACTATTTGGAAAACTTTAACTTAAAGGACAACTGTTTGCATGCAAATTGGTATCCTAGTTTTGAGTCCTATTCTGGTTTCAATCACATTAGGGATATGGACCCTGTTTAGACGGTCTACACTGCATAGTCTAAAGCGCAGCGCACTAGCGCGTTTGGGGCTTGTCCTGTGTGCTCCAACCTCAGTCCATGGATCAGGCAGGATGGGTCATAAAAAGTCATTCTGATCAATAACGGGTGGGATGAGAAGGGAGAAATACGTCCTTAATGAGGAAAACATTAATGACATCACCTGCAGAGATCCTCCAGCAGCAGAAATACAATACGTGCATCTCTACATTCACATGCACATCTGTGCAGGAGGAACAGCTGATAAAGTTCATTGATTAACAAGCTGTTAGACTGATGAACTGCTGATCAGGAGCATGTATACTAATGCACTTCACGAGCCCTTAGTCATAGTTTAGTCATAGTTTTAGTTTTAAATGATTATATTTATATGTTATGTGTTATTGATTGTCTTCTGTTATTGATCCTGGAAAAACGTAATCTCGTTTTTGTTGTGCTGCTTTGTTGGTACAACAAAATGACAATAAAGCTTTGATTGCTTGATTGAGGGGATTATTTAAAACTCTGACTCATTTTCTTTGGAGAGTTTACAGCTTTTAGGTTTGTTGATTAAATGTGCCACAATATTTGTTACAGTTTTTAAAATAACTGAAAGCAGCCTCTCTCATTATTAAATCAGAGTGTATGAACGTGGCGTGAACTCTCCTCTGTCGAGCGTGTCCTTTAAATATCAGGAAACACTCTACACTTTTGACGTTAGACCAGCTTACTGTTGGTCTATGGCGCTGTCACTCTGCTGCCTAAAGAAAGAAATCTGCCATCAGTGCACCTGACCACACCTCACTTTACCACCACACATTTGGGCACAAAGTACATTTACCATTTACACAACATGGGTGCTGGGCCTGAAAATGACAACTGCGTCAGTCTTAAACTAGCAATGACACCTATGCTTCATGCCGCTTTGTATTAAGTGTAAGATAGAGCCCAAGATGTTAACATGGAACTTGATATACCTGGTAATTTAATTTCCCTAGTGTTTACATGATCAGTCAACAGTGTCCATGTTGAGTTGCGACATATTTTCTGGTTCATCATATCCTGCTCCTGACTTGAAGAACCTGTTTTGTCATCACTATCAAGGCTGCAGATATTCCTGTTAAAAATATCTGGCTTTTGTTGCAACCAACACAGCTGGAAATTATCCTGAGGGCTCCTTCAGGGGTTTCACGCTTACAAATGTTGAAACACAGACTCAAACCGCAGTTAGCAACAAGGCCTGATATGAAAGTCAGGTCATAAAAATGTACTGTGAACGTGATATGACACATTTTTTGAAAACGCAGAAATGTAAACTGCCAACATTTTATTCTGGAGAATGGGCTCTGTATCCATATGTATGCAGTATATACATGACCCAGCTCCTTCTTTGTTCTCTCTCCTTTCCCCTGGTCTCTCACTGGGGCTGTCTTGCCCCCCAGCTCTTCTGGCTTGGGCTCAACAGCTGCTAAAAACTGCCGGCTGTGGCTCTACCAGGCACAGTTGCCTAGTCCGCTTATTATAAGCGACTTTGGGCTTGTTTTTCTGTAAAGTAGCTTATAAATATTGGTTGTCGCGGGTTGCAGGTTTTTGGGCTTCTAAGTGTATTTGCTCATTTAGGCTTGATTTGCTCCCTGTACCCTTCTGATGCTCACAATAAAGCAACATACGAACGAGATAGTTAGTTTGTCCTTTTCCAGGATCCGTCCATAATCCCGTTTCCTTGGTTACCGCACCCGCCCGAGCCGGCACGCCCCCCCCCCCCCCCCCCCCCCCCCCCCCCCCCCCACACACAAGCGCATAACTACACCTGACAGAGCGACACAGTGGCAATGCCTGGGAATAAATGGGGAAAATATGGAAAAAATATATAATGAAGAGTGGGAGAAAGAGAGTACATTGAGGGACAGGATCCAACCTCAGGTGGGCGATGACACGAAAGCATTCTGTCGATTTTGCATGTGTGAAGTACGTGCTCACATGCAGATTTAACACAGCATGCTGGCACCGGAATTTTAAAAGTTTTGGTTATTCAAAGTTTAAAAAGACAAGTTGACTGAGTTTACTGTTAATTTACTGTTGCCTATGCAACAGAAACATGTATGTGTGTCCTGTTATCAAGTGGCCTCTCTTTTACACAATGTTGTAGGTTAGGTCACCTGTTAGGCTTTATTTTATTTATTTGAGGCGCCAAGTCGCTTTTTTTGGGCTTGTTTCCATAGAGCTGGTTGCTTGTTTCTCTCGCGAGATCTGGCAACACTGCCACCAGGCTCACAGAACTACAGTGGCACAAGAGCTCCTGTCTGGTACCCATGTTCAGCTCGCACCAGCATATGGGACACAAAGCTGAGCTACAAACTTTGCAAGGACCTTTAGGAGCGACCAGTTTCCTCAAACCTCTCATCAGACACTGCACTGCAAGGACTATTCAACATTGGGATCACGACCTTTCCCAACATGGCTCATCAGCATCTTTCTCTTCAAAGACAGGTAACGCTGAAGTGGACCTAGGTAGCATACAACATAGCATAGCATGGCTAAGCACGGGACTGTTTACCATTGGTTAATGTAATCTACATGTATTAAATCCTTTTGGAAACTATTTGCATTGTCATACCACAAAGTTAATGTTAGTTAAGTTATGCTTCACACAGACTCAGGGTCCTGCATCCAACTAACTGTTTTCAGCTGCCATCATGTACATTAATCTATCCCTTGCCATATTGTAGTCTTGTTTGTTCACGCCATGCAGTGCAGCCATTTTGAAATTTAGCCACCATTTTGTTTGGTTCCCCCAGACACAGACACACTGTCTTTTAAATGTTGCACAAGTGTGAATGATCCCAACCTCTTCTCTGTTAATGCCTGATGGCTTAATTGTATGTACATTCCCTATACATGTTGTGTAATGCCCCAGCATTATAAATGTTTCAACTTTTGTCAAATCCTTTCAAACTATATTAACTAGTAATATGTAATACATTTACGTTTGAGGAGTAACTTGCCCAACATGGGTCAGCTCACCTGCGATACACACTATGTTACTACAACATGAAAAGATTATTTCAAGACTGCAAAAGCCACAATAGTGTCCTTTGGCTTCGATAATAAAAGTTAGCTGCTAAGCTATCAGACTGAATATCTTTGTTTAATCTCATTATATATTAATCTGGTGTGCTTTGTTTAAATATACTAGACTTGCTGACTGCTGTTATTAATCACTCCACTTTCACTTTATCTAGTAGCCTCATTATCTTTAATAGCTCTTGTGTAGTTGCTATTTTTACTCTTATTTCATAAACCTACTATCATTTTTTTTACATTCTCTATTTATCCGTACTTATTTCTGTTCTTGATCTGCTGCAAAAACAGAATTACCCCCAATATAACCAACAAGGGCTAATCTTTCTTATAACAGTGCTTTGTTTGGTACTAAAATGATCATAACAGCTTGAATCAGACAAAACATACTAAAGAACTGAGGACAGTCTGAATCAGTGAGCTTCACCAGAGGTGCTCAAGCTGCAGCCTGCTAAACTGGTAATATCATTTCATTGGTTTGCATCTTCATTGTATTGTTATGTCTCAAAACATTGCACTAGTTAAGATTTTAATCTTGCCATACACACGAAAAAGCAAACATGTTTGGCTTGTGACATGTACTATACATAGACTCTTTATCTTCTAATTAGTGAGGGCTTTTTCCTTTTCATATTAGCATTAAATCAGGCATGTTGCTGTTTATAACACACTTGTATTGCAAAAACAATGCTGACAGCTGTGTTTTTGTGGCAGGGAAACCATGACATGTAATAATATAATACATAAGGCATGTGTCGTATAAAGAATGTGTCGAGACAAAAAATGGAAAAAAAAAATGTTTCTTCAAAGCCACTCATCAAATTGAAGGTTCATCCATCATGTAGGAAGGAAACAAATTTTAAGAACAAATGACATCATCAGAACTTGTCCTAACCTCATTCACGTCCTGTTCCAGTGACTTGATCAACAGTTGTATCGCTGTGTCTTGGCCCAGTTACTGATGGCTCTCTCTCAAAACGCTGCCTATCTCATTACAGTAATGAACTTTATAATTACCTCCACCCCCTCAGAGAAGAATGAAGGCCATTAAGACACTGGGATTGGCTTTTATATCATTTACTTAGCCCAGGACACTAACCAGCAGCCATTTTCCATCTCAATAAACTCCCACATCCTTCAAGCCGTTGACAGCACTTCCTTTCTCTCCTCAGAGTGACAGGGCTTAAAAAGTTTCAGTGCAAAACAAATTGACAGAGCTTCAATGCAGACTTCAGAATGTGTCATAACGAGGATTCATCAGATTCTGGCTTTTAGACAAAATGAAGTCAGCAGTTAGACTTACCACAGATATACCAAACCCACAACTTTTGATAACTGAACCACAAAAATAACTACAACAAACTTAATTGAACTGAGAACTGCTTAGTGGAAATGAAGCTTTATCCCAATCCTTATAGTAACTTTATTGCTCAGAAATGTGGGGTTTTTTTTAGCAGCTCTGGCCATCAGGTATCTTGTTTACAATAATATTGGAACATGAAATGACATTCAGTCCTGTTGTCAGTTCTGACAAGCACCCAAAGTATCGACAACAATCATTTCTCTAGTAACCTCCCTAGGAAACTCGTGGATTGAACTGACATATTCAAAGGAATGACTGTAAGCATCACCACACCTAGGGAACAGAGACAACATCTGACTTGTCTGGAGGTGTACGGTTCTGAAATGGAGATGGAGCTTGGACGTCTTAAAAATCCATGATTATACATAATTAAAATGTTCCCATAGACAACCAGTGCAGAACAACAACTTCAACAATGAGTATGTAAAAAATGTTCCGTATAGAATTAGAGTGACTGTGACTGTAGGCCACACTTTGGAATATGTAAGACAATATGTAGGCCTATATAAAGTCTTCATTAACCTAATAGTCACTTATATTAAACAACCCGCCTCTCATTACCTTATCACTGTGTTACAACTGTAGATTAGGAGCTAACAAGTAGCACAAGCAACATTTTGAAAGCATCCATGTAAGACCATTATATCAATCAGCAATTAGCATCAATGTTGTTAAAATCATAACAAGAAAAAAAACAAAAAACCTTGATATTTACTTTAATTATACAATTGATCATACAATTTATCTATCCGCATATCAAATGAAAGATGAAAGAAACATTACCGGGCTTGTTTGCATTTTATTACAGAGTATTAGAGCTGTTGCACAACAGTGGTCTTAAATGAGCACAACATGGTATGAAAATAGATTTGAATTTCATACTAATGAGTTGCTGATTCATAACTGGGCTTGTGTGCAATTTCCATGACTCTGTGACAAGTGCAAATAGGCAGTGAGCAAGTACATATATTACACACCAAACAGAGTTGGTTGGTGTAACAGCACTTGGTGTATAGCATTTACACAAAGACTATAACCTCTTAGCCCAACAAAAGAAGTTGAACATTATTAACAGAAAAGCAGCATTGTCGCTGTATAATTCTCCCCCACCAGCCATGAAAATGAAGACCAAAATTTCATCCTGCATCTACTTGTACTTGGCAGACGGCATTACACATAGAACCCATTTGTGAATGCATTGTGTTGGGTTGGGATTAATTAACACTTATAATGTAGTGGGGAATCAGGCGAGTTGGTCTTGTGTTATAATAGGGGAGCATTTTGGCTTGCAAAACTGGACAAAGAGTTTACCTCCGAGGTGTGTGTCTGTGTGTGTGTGTGCTTGAGAGGGAGAGAAAAAGAACAAGACACACCAACCTACTGCACTACATTGTATGCTATCATACTGAAACATATGGACAGACAGCTCCTTTGTCACTACTGTAAGAACACGTTTGACATGGTTTGATATAGAGGGGCAAACAAACACAAAAGCACTATCCTACTCACTCAATGCCAGCCCGTCACTCAGCCGTCAAGGCTGCCTGTGTGTCTTTGAGTGTGTATGAATGCATTTGAGCCAGTGACCAAGAGAAATGCATTGCCATGCCAAAGTATAAGAGAGTGTGTGTGTTTGTGATGGTTTTGCTATACAGTTCAATGCAACAAAATACTTTAACTAATAATTACTCTATGCCTCATATCTATATACGCATTTAAAACAATAAAAAAATGTGTGGTTATACAATTCACTCCACCCACTGCAGTCTTCATCCACTTGAAGTGTATTTTAATCTGCTTGAATCTGAATATGTGTTAGTTTTGTGATATATTTAAGCATAAGAGAGAAAGAGGCACCATTTTCATCTATAACTCATGTTCTTTGTTGTATTTGTCTGATTTGGTCGACACCTGCACGTTCACACTGATGGAGAAACATTTGCAGTACCTCAGCAGCACCTATGGGTGTCCCTCTTTTTCTTCAGAAGTCGACTTGCTGTGTTGCAGCTGCTCTCATCAGACACTGTGGCAGAAATGACCAAGTGTGTGTGTGTGTTTGTGTATTAGTTATAGGTTTTTATATCTGCTAACTCACATTTCTTCATACCATACTCACTCTTTTTAAACTCTTCATGCAGATCTTTCCTGCAACATGTAGCTCAGCACAACAATTTGTCTCTTGTCCAAAATGTACCAATGCAACCAGATTACTTGATACGCATCCCAGATAAACTCTCGTAGAACTGTTGAACAGGACTTGTCATCTGTGTCGTCTGCCTTTTGGCTGAAGTTCTTGTCCACATCACACTTTAAATCCTCTCTTGCAATCCATCTGGGAAAGATCTTTTTGCATGTCCGATCCCTCCCTGACAATGTCCAGACATCCAGCACTCATTGTGTCTAATATCTGATCATGTGGCTGGTCCTCATAAACTGTCCACCGCCATAAGGAAAATAATTCTTGTACGGGGTTCAGGAATGGGGAGTAATGTGGAAGGAAAAATGACACCATCCTTGAACAGCTTATAAACCACTCAGGCTCTGACTGTACGTCCCACACAATAACAAAACTGTTTTGATTCTGAATCACCTGCCCACTTTCCTCACCTTACACAAGTCTCTCATAGAGGTCCTCAAGGAGTGATAATAGGAGCTCAGTGTTATATGTCACAGTTAGGAGTTTGTGCATTTTAGACATAGACGCAGCATAATGTAGAAAATTGTACTCTCAGTGATTCTATGTTATGTTGGGATTTAATATTGAATTCAGCTGTGACAAAAGTATTGAGAGCAGTATGTCAACATGTGACCATACACAGAAATGTAGTTGTTGTTAAGTTTTAGTGAGAAATCCATTGCATGTTATTTGTATGAAACCGCTGAAAGGTGACATACAGTTGAGTCCACATTGACTTCTGTTGCTCCGACTGTGTGAAGAGCTTTGACAAAGTGAACTCGAATATATGACATACATACATACTGTGACATAACACAGAACAGTAGAAGAAGTCACCTGTGCAGCACAAAATAAATATCAACAATATATTACTACGCGAAAGTGCAGTTCCACAAATACATTCTTTGTAGAAATAACATCTTCAGGATTTTTCATTTTGTCACTATACGAAAACACACAAGGGACCCAGTGTATTTTGTGCTATTAAGCATACGAAAAATAATTACACGTGAAGGAAGTAATACAAATAAGTAGTTACGAGTAGTTTCTGGGTGTCGTTCAGTAGCTTAAGAGGGCAAATTGCTGGAACTATATTCGGGCTTCTTAAGTAATATTTTTTTCAAATCCCATTGGATCCTATTTCGCTCCTTAAAACTCCTAATATTTCCTGATATTTGCATGTTAGGACTTCATTCACCTAATATTGTCAGTCTTTTTCTGTATTACATTGTAATTCTACTATTGCTTTCTCTGTTTATCCCATTAAAGGATATACTATTAAGTTTTCCTTTATTGTATTATAAGTGTTTAATGACGGAAGATGTGCAGACTGTAGAGGACTCTGAGACAAATATACATTTGAACTGTTCAAATAAAACTGATTTGACCAGAAAGGGATCTTTTGAACGTAATCAACACTGTACTAACTTTGGTCCTTATTCTGCCCTTACTAGAACATGGATGTGATTTTCTAGATCAGCAGATAGCGAACAGGTCCCCCAATAAACACTCCAGAGACAGTTGGCAGTGTAGGACATTTATCAGAAGGAATTTTCTACATAACTACTGCAGATGTAAATCGCAAAACACAGAACATATCACAGACATATATTCTTCAGGGTGTGCAAAGTGAGGGAGGAAGAAACAAACAGCAGCTGCACACTTTTTCAGTGCAAACAATGGCAAGTCGGCGGCCAGGCAGTGCTGCACAGTGAATGTCTTAAAGGGGCGGCACACCTGAGCAGCCCAGTCCTCATATTAGAGCTTCACATTGTTTGCTGCACCTGACAGAATTGTTTGGGTAATGGTTGGAAGCAGGCTTTCAAGAGGTGGGATGTACATCTGCCATCAAAAGTCCTGTGTTCATGAGCAGCCTACATTGTAACAGTGCCTCTTCCGGGAAACAATTACACAAAAAACTTTACAGATGTAAATGTAAACTGTGATCTGGACACTAGCTCAAATCATTGACTTTTACAGTCTTAAAGTAGTAGTAAAACTTTTACAGTAGTAAAAATTTTACAGTTTTACTGTGTGATAATTGTAATTGCTGAATTGCCTGTTTTTATAATATGTTCTCTAAAACCCCCTTGAAAATGGTGGATTATCATGGAGAAAAACATAAAGCAGCTTGGCTGGCAGATTTTCTGATATTGGATTATTGCTGTTGATTTTGTACAGTATGAAAGACGAATTTTCTTCTACAGCATTTTGTAATTATGTTGCTGCTGAATTTTTGTTCAAAGATTAAAGATTTAAAGGAATATTCAGGTGACAGATTATAAACACATTATTGCTTTCTTATGATAGTTAATCTTTCCCATACCCAAATATATGATTCATTCAATTGTATTGCACATTTCATATATATCACATTTAATATCATGTTTTTGTATGTGTTTTTGTAAGAGTTACGTAATTACAAAGATGAATTGAAAGACATACTCACTGAAAATGTTGTGTGTCATGGACAATGCTTTGCCAAATATTACATCTGTTTTTTGGTCTCCTGTTTTTTGTGTAATGTGGGTGATTTTAGTAGTAGTAGACAGGGCTGGACCGGTAAACTGGCATGCCAGGCGTTTAAGCGGTGGGCCTGTGTAACTTGGAGTGGACTGACTGACGGACCCATCAGGCAGTGGCAGCAGCCCATTGGTTCATTTTCTATAATGACACTATGATGACCCAATCGCATGTTTACTCCACGAGGCCTCAACGGGCAGTTCCTCAAATAGCCACTTGAGGCTCCAAAAGCGAGTCAGTCTCTGAAAGAGCCCACGTGAAAATGCCTAACTTTACTGCAGAAGTAAACATGTTTACAGTCTTGTACAAAAAACTGTTTAAATTAATTCATAATTAGAATCTGCAGGGCTTCACCTTATCTATTCCTGTCACCGAACTTGACCTTTCAACTGTATCTGTGGTATTGATGACTTTTGGAGAAGTTTTAATGCTGTCGATGTCTGGAGGAGACAGCTTTTGGCAGAGCCCAGAGCTTCTGGTAGAAAAAACACTGGAGTTGAAGAGAGCACCGGGCTCTTCAGAAACCTATGGGGGAAGTCATGGTGGCTTTGTCCACTATTTTATACAGTCAGTGTTTTACTCAGAGCCCCTCCCCCTTTTGTCAAAGTGGGTGTCAGTAGCCGTTTTAAGACAGGGCACCAAGCCGCCAATTTGCCCGCCCTTTTGGCCTCTCGGTCTGCGGTTTTAGACAGAGGCCGGCAAATTGGGGGTCTATTTTGGTCTGCCGATTTTCCGCCTCGGAGAGTACACTTATTTCCGCCTCGCTTGCTATCTAAAAACAAGGCGGCAATGTGCCGTGAGGTGGGCGGAGGTGTCGATGACCTGCACTGTTGTGCGACCCACAGCCGGGGAGTTTTAAAACCAAGAAACAGCTGATCACAGCAGTCAGTCCATCATTTCATCCGCGGACATTAAGATGAGCAACTGGACATCCGCTGAGATCCAGGAGATGCTAGCGTCTCCTCGGTCTCTGTAGCTGTTTGGTTGAGTTAGCTTGTTGTTGTGTCAGAAAGCTAAGGACGGTCGCTACTTTCAAACTAAAAGCCCCCAGCTAAGTTTGCATTTCTAAACTCCAATGGGGTGCAATGTAAAGCTCTTATTTTGAAGACAAATTCGTTGTCATTGTTCACAGCCTAAGTTCGAGCTTCAAGTCACGTCACATGTTTACGCCTACTTCAGAGGCGGCTTTTGGAAAAGGAGGAATATTACGCCTCCATTTTAGAAAGACAGGCCGGCACATTGCCGTCCTTACCTTGGACCTGTGCCGTAAAAAGGGCTAATGTTGTTTACAACTACAGTGACAAGATTAAGTAGATCTTTTCAGAAAAGTGAATTTTGGGAACAGCAATCAGGTAATCTTGTGTTCTCTTCAGTTTAGATGCTGGCAACTAACAGCAGGCCTAAGGTTAAATTGATGAGCTAGCTTGCAGTGTGCATATTTAAGGGAGATTCAAGGATACACTGGTGAGAGGTGTTCAATATTTATTACTAATGAACAAATCTTACACACAAATGGTCAATATATTTATTTTATGACATCACAAAAGGTGTACATGTTTAAACCTATCAAAAAGTGGATCTGATTGGGTTTACCCTCTCTATAAAGAATAATGTTAGATTTGAACAACAACACATTATTAACTGTGCTGTTTGTGTGTAGGGCCAATCTCCACTAGCTTTTGTTCAAATCTAGCCATTGAAGCAAAGGGGCTCTCTCATTTCCTTGGAAATTGCCAGTTTCTGTGCTTTAAGAGATTTCTAGCATCACTGAAATGTGTGAAAGGACACAAGAAGTGGATGTTGATTAGGGGTAAAAAGAGAGACTTTGGTCAGTGTCTGAATCTCTCTTCCCTTTACAAACACTGAATGGTGTCACACCTGATCTCTCTCTCTCGTTCACAAACACAAACACACACGCACACACACGCACACACACACACAGACACACACACACACACTAATGTAAGAGTAATGTAAGATTGAGCATGCCAGTTTTTTACGGTTGTCATGAACATCAACCCCAGTAAGACAGAAGAGTGTCAGGTTCATCCTGGCTCCATTTAATGGATCAAAGCATTCACAGTGAATAACAAAAGCCTCTCTAGCAACACACCGGAGGGTAAACCATCATGATAAGTAAGACGAAATTGTATAAACTGTATAAATAACATGAGGATTAGGTCTTGGGTTGTGTTTGTCTCATGATGATGACAGATGACACTGCATGTTGCTCATTGGTGAGTCCAGCTTTGTGTTGGACCAGAGCACAAGCCTGCTGATATTACAATCTTGAGATTGCCTCCTCACCTGATGTGTGAGTGAGTATCCACAGCTGACACTGCACTATAAGGACTACCCAATCAAAAAGGCAGTGTTTCACAATGTGTAGTTGGGATGGGTAGTATGGTGTATTGCATCATTTAGGCTGATACTCCAGCAAAGAAATGTAAAGTGGATATGGTTTGTAAGCACTTCCTGTATAGACATCATTATCCCAAATGAAGTTGGTTGAGTCAACTCTGTCTCTTAAAGATTTATATTCCACAATGTACAAAAGAAAGAAAGGAATGCTGCTCAAATTACATATCTATCAACACAATGTGTTTTTAGTTACTTTATTCACAAAGTTGCACATTTTTAAAAAGGCACATACGCAAAACAGTGAGTTACTGTGTATTGTAGTTATTCTCTGTATAAAACAATATGGCTTCTTTAGCATTGTCAAGGTTTTTATGGTTCTGGTTAGGCAATTCAATGTATCAATGTAAAGTTATCTTGGAGCATGAGACAGAAAATGTTACTTTCTTTATTTCTTTGTTTTATGTTCTTGTTGCATAAACCATATGCATTACAGGACAAAAATGTCTGGATAGAACTTGCAAGGACGACAGGTCATGATAGCTGTCGTTAGGTACTACAAAGTACAACCAAATAATTCAAATAAATTACAAAAAATAAAAAACAAGATTAAACCAGATAAAGCCTTGCACTGTAAGTGGTTTTATACGTGTACTGCTATGTGTTTGAGTTACAGTGTAGTGTTGGACCCTACTCTTACTCATGTAAACACAACATCACTGGTTTGAATCTCACTCACATTATTTGAGGGGAAGGCTTATGGCATCCAAAAAAAAATTGGCATTGAAAACAAAACCAGTACTGAAAAAAGAAACATTGTCATTGAAACATTTGTATTGAAAACAGTTGCATTGGCATTGAAACAAGTATTGGCACTGAAAAAAGAAAGTAATTCAAATACTTCAAATGCAAAAATCTTATCATTTTATTTTATTGGGATTTTTTTGTATTTTTCAATGACAATCTTCAGATTTTTTCTTCATGTCACTTTTTTTTCAGTGACAGATTTTTTTTACATTTTTTTTCGGATTTGAATTATTTGAATTACTTTCTTTTTTCAGTGCCAATACTTGTTTCAATGCCAATACAACTGTTTTCAATACAAATGTTTCAATGACAATGTTTCTTTTTTCAGTACTGGTTTTGTTTTCAATGCCAATTTTTTTTTTGGATGCCAAATTTTAAAGTCACCGTTCTGGCTCCATAAAGGCTGTACTGTAATTGTTTACAATCATTTGGGAATGTATTCACAAGTAACATGTGCCTACGTGATTTTTCTTTTTTTTGTTTTTACATTTTTCATTTTTTACTTTGTTTTTATGTCTTCTTCACACTGGACATGTCAAAGTTTCAACAACAGCAACATAACACATGTGATCTATGTTATTACGGTAAGGGTTGCCCTCATTGTTAATACAATAAAGAAAAAATCAAAGGACAATGCCAGGATGTTGATAGACTTTATTTAACAGGTTGTGTAAGTCTGTGGCATGCAAATCGAACCTATCTATACGTTTTTGAAACAACAGACATCAGAATTATTAAAAATATTCTCTGCAGTGCAAGTTGAGGAATGTGTAATCCACTGTTGACTAATCCATGAAGCAGGCAAGCTGTGAGCATGCAACAGTTAGTTTTCTTAACTTTATGCATATTTATTTTTAAAAATGAACATTGCAAGAATCATACAACTACGTCAGCTTCATCAATATTTTGAACTGCTTCACATTCTGCATCATTTAGTGTGTGCCAAGATGAAGTCTGAACATTTTTTACACTTTGATGGAAGATGTATTGAGTTTCTTCTGTCCTGACATCAATGGGGGCTCAAAAGTTATGGCTACAAGGTTGCAGACACAGATTCTCTCCATCTGACTCTGTTAGTGTGGTCCCTGAGGTGTCCCTGAAGATGTGAGGGAGAGTGCAGAGCCCAAGACTCCCAGTTCGTGTATGGTGGACATCTGGTGGTTCACTGTGTCATACGCTTTTGAAATGAAAAAACTGTGTGCGAACTAATGTAAATTAGAAATGAAGGCAATATGGCACTCTGATAAAGACACAATTAAAGCCTCTAAATGCAGGATCTGAAAATGTCTGACTTTGGCTCTCAGTATACTGTACTAATTGTCACCAACAAACTTAATCAGAATTGTTTGAATTTTAAGATGGTGACGCATTTAGATAAATGTATCATATTTCATTAAATATTGTGTACCTTTCCATGTTTTTAAATTCTGACCTTAAAGATATTATCTTTGCCTTTGTTACGAACACATAATTAATTACATTAGATTTCTGTATTCAGATGGTAGGGTTTACATGTTGGAAGGTCGTGGTTTGATCCCCAACAAAAGCCTTTGTTGTGTGTCTGTGAATGAGTAATGCTCCTGATGAGCAGGCAGCATCTACCAGTGTATGAATGTGTGTGTGAATGGGTGAATGCTGACTTGTGTGTTGAAGTGCTTTGAGTGGTTGCTATGACGAGAAAACAGCTATGTGCACACAGTCCATTTCAAAGTTGTTATATCAAATACTTTTGAAGGAAGTGCCTCATTTTGTAGCTCCCAGGTGGCTGTGGTGGTTCATAGTCTTCAGAGGGTGGGGACTTTCCATTTTGGAGACTCGGTGATCTTGACATATTGCCATGGATTTGATGCTTCTCAGAGACCTGCTAGTCATTAAAATGTATTTACTTGAAAAATGTATGTATTACTTGTATACTGTTTATAGAACATTGATAATTGAGAATATTTTTTGATCAGAAAAAACACTACACCAACATTGCTTCAAGGCTGTTACTTTCAAGAAAAGAAAAAGAAAATGAAATGAAGCAGCTGCTGCCAGTTTCTTAAAAGGCATCTCAGTGTGTCATCAATAAGACAGACCCCTTAAATCCAGAACGCCTCTGCTAAGTAGCCTTATGATTCTTCCAAGCTTGAAAAGGGAACCGCCGAAATATCTTTGTTTCTCTGCCTGAAATGTTGAGTCCGCCACTGAGTCAGATTTAAGATGTTGTGCTGGCAGCAGCCCTGCCTTGAATTATCGTACAGACCAGGAGAGACACAGAAAGAAGAGGGAAATTGAGATTGTTTAAAATAGAAGAAAAGAAAAAGAAGAGGGTGTGCGTAGGGAGAGTGTAAAATATAAGGAGAGATAGAGGTAGCGAAGCCCTGCACAAAGCATATAGCTGCAGGAGAGGCTTATGCTTTAGACGGTCATGTCAAAATGCAATGCACTCTCTGCTGCTGGCTTTATCTCTCCTACCCCTCTTCCTTTGCTCTCCTATCTATGTCCTCCTTTTCCTTGTCCCTTCTCTGTGGTTTCCTTCCATCTGCGTTCCTATCCTTCCCTCTATCTCCCTTCCTCACCTCCTCCCTCAACTGTCTTTGTTTTCTGCCTCTTACTCCTACAATGCCTTATTTTCACAGAAGCACAGGAGTATGAAGACAGCGTCGCCACAGAGCACATTGGTACTCCTCTCTGTCTTCCTATCTATGTCTCTCTTTCTCACACTCACACACACACATGCACACACAAAACACCTCAGCATGGAAATTGAAATAATGATAATGTATCCCTCAGTCTGCATCAAAGTACTGCCACTTCAAAAAAATGCCGGCAGGCATGAAATGCAAAAGTGAAGCAGATGGATTGAGAAGGAGGAAGGAGAAAGGCAATGTGTGTGTGTGTGTGTGTGTGTGTCCCTTTTTTTGTCCTTACTTTGTACATTGCAGGCTGTTTGGCTGAAGGGAGACTGTGTGTATGTCTGTGGATGAGGGCTGTTGTTTTGCGTGTACTGTAAGGTTTGATAGTGATGTGTTTGTAGGAACATGCCTATTTGTGTTTGTCTTTGTGTGTGTGTGCGCCACATTTGCGTTGCGTATATGAGCTTTTGACAGCATGTTTTTGGGATTGTGTGTGTCGTGGTCAAGGATTTTTCAGGATGGGTAGGTGTCACGTACAAGTTCAGGGCCTTCTGTTGGATTGGTGCGCTTTCTTTACTGTGCAGCTCTCAGTGGTCGACCCTCATTTTTCCAGGAAAAATCAAAGCCGCTGTCAGACAAAATAGCATAGTGAAAGGGAGATTTAAAAGGAACCAATCAATGAATGGATGGTGTAATTTTTCGACAGCTATTACACTGTGAACTCAGTTGTCACTTCAGAATAATAAGTAAATCCCAAATAGTTGTTTATAGTTTAGTTTTATGAAGACACTGATGTTACTTCCCTAATTTACAATGGAAGGTAAAGGTTGTGTGCTCCTACAGCAAATGCCCCTTTACCTCTGCAAACAGGAGTGCAAGGAGAATGGTCAATAATGTAGGACAGGGCTGGTGCCTTAAAAATAAAATAAAACAATGAGCAATAAAACTTTAATATATGAATATAAGGGTCACAGATAACCACTGCAACCATGAGACCAGAATGGGATAAATGTGCTTGGCTATTGTTATAATCCTGGCGGCTGTACTTAGTAATAATATATAATAATAGTAATAACTGTAGGCAGTTGATGGAGGACTGGAGGCAGTGTGGTGGATAAGGAGTTCCGGCCTCAATTACTGGAGGAAGAAAGTTCTTGCATCAATGTTTTTGCATATCAACTTAAAAACACTGACACTGATACAATTATCCTGACAGTCATTTCATTCCTGTTATATATAACAGCGTGGGACTTGAAGTTGCATTTCCACATCAACTGCATTATTAATATGGCAGCTTTCTATATCTGACAGGTGTACTGCGTGGCCTTCATAACCTGACACCCTCCACCACTGTAACCTCCCCCTTACCTGCTTAGCTTTCAGGACAGTTATAATTCTAGATTCATTCTAGACAGTTCATTCTAAGATTTAATTGTCATGTGTGTTTATCAAAGGGAACTTTCCTCACTGCAGATCAGATTTTTTGGCAGCTCCTTCAAACAGCATTTTGGTACAACATTTTGGTACGCACACACACACACACACCCACACACCCACACACTCACACACACACACTGGTTCAATACAATGGATTCAATTTGTTCCCGCTAATAACTACCAATGAAGTGCTGAGGCAGCCAAAGTCCCCTCGTTTTTCACAAACACACACAAACACATTTCTGTGTTTTTGGGTGTACTCAGGTCAGGTAGCACCATATGGCAACAGACGTAATTAGCATCTGATCGGCTTCATGTTTTGACTGCAGTTGTTTCACAGTTCACTAGCTGTTTGGGTTAGCAGCGCTGCTAGCTAGTTACCCCCTGTGGGCAGCAGGTGAGTCAGCCAGCAGGGTGCCGTCTGCACAGATGGATACACACACACAAAAACACACTCGAACTCACACACACACAAACACACACACACAAACACACACACACACACACACACACACACACAAAACCACAATTTCACATGTTCGGATGGCACCATTTTTAAGGTGTAATTTCACCTAAACGATGATCAATGCATTCCTCACCCTTAACTCTACCTAAACCCTAACTACACTTCATTCATGCTGAATGAATCAAAGACCTATGCTGAAGTCCACATATTTATCCAAAACTGGCCTGTAAAAGAAAGAAATGTACACATGCACACGCCCGCAGGCACACACACACACACACACACACACACTTCGTCTATCATCAGCCTGTCACTCATCTGATAACAACACAAGAGCAAATCACTTAGCTATGAGTGGATATTTGGCTGTCGCTTATTAAGAAGCTGTAAGTGAACAAATCTGAGAGAAAGGTGTACACATAGACACACACACACACACACATAAGCCCTTTTAACACTAAGATTCCGCATTATTGCCGTCTTTCTTTGTTCACTCTGTACCAAGCAGCAACAGCTTACAGCCGCTCCAGTGTGTCATACTGCACACTGGCACTGCACAACCAGTGGCGTTTCGGTACATATCATAATGTTGATATCTTTGAGTTTTTTTTTCAATGTGTTTCCCCCAGTGTCCATCTGTTAATCTAAACATTCAAAGTTGACTGAAGTCTCTGTCAGGAGGGCTTACATCAGGGTGATTTTTTTCTATACAAATTCCCAGAGACAGTAACTACAACAACACAATTTTGGAAGGCGACAAAGTCATGTCAAAGGGATAGTTCGGGTTTTTTGAAGTGGGGTCATATAAAGTACATTTCTATAGTCGATCTGTTTCCTACCGTAATCACCGATCAGCGCAGCCTCAGTTTGGAGAAGTAGAGAGCCGCTCCAGCCCAGAGGCAGTGAACGGGGTTCAGCAAAAAAGCGAAATTAACCACCTAAAACAAGGCTCACGTAAATTTTTTTACATCAGTTCAAGTGTACGTTGTATAAGTAAAAATCACACCGCTTTACATCACTGTCAGACCACGCTTTCTTTTGGCACTACATTTTCTCTACCACCGAACCCCTGTATCCCTACGCATAAGCGTAACTGGGCAACAGCTGATCTGCGAGCAGCGGAATACAGCGCGAGGCCCAGCTGCTGGACGAGAGGTTTACTTTCGATAAAAACGAAACTTAACTCTCCGTATCCTTCCGCATTAGCGCTCATGCGTAGGGATACGGGGGTTCTGCGGTTGAGAAAATGTAGTGCCAAAAGAAAGCGCGGTCTGACTGCGATGTAAAGCGGTGTGAATTTTACCTATACAACGTACACTTGAACTGATATAGATTTTTTTAGGTGAGCCTTGTTTTAGGTGGTTAATTTCGTTTTTTTGCTGAACCCCGTTCACTGCAGTACAAAGCTGAGCCTCTGGGCTGGAGCAGCTCTCTACTTCTCCAAACTGAGGCTGCGCTGATCGGTGATTACGGTAGGAAACAGATCGACTATAGATATGTACTTTATATGACCCCACTTCAAAAAACCCGAACTATCCCTTTAAGTTACAATTTTATGCTGTAAAATGCGTTACATAAACCACCTGCTGCCGGGGGATGGATGCTGTAACGTCAAGGACAGACAGGATGACAGACACGTATGGATGTGGATTTTTTTTCTCATATAAAATGCCAAAGACACTACCAACGTCAACAGGGGCTCTGTAACACTTGGGGGTCCTCAGAGTTACTGCTGAGGGTCCACCAAATAATCAGATAACATCTTTAAAGTTTATACTTTTTTTAATTTGTCTGAAAATACACATGAACACATACAATACAGCATATTATGATCAATGATACACATGTAAAAACAAATACTTACACAACATTGATGACTGTCTGCATGTGATTTATAGTGCAGTCACATGAGCAAGCTAACTGAACCATACACTAAACTACAGTGCAGCACCAAACCAGTCAGTTAACTATGTATTATTGAAAAACATAGGTCAGTTACTTATATAATTGTCTCAAGTGTACAGACATTCTTTTGAGCCACAATGGATCGTTTTGAAACAAGTGAGCAAGAGACTCTGACATGCCCTCTACATTTGAAATCAGTAGAGACATCACGGAGGGTGAGGCTAACTAGCCTAACATTGACCACACTACAAATGCTTCTGACTTGTTTAAACTTAGCACTGTATGCCACCCTACGCATTATTGTAGGCCCTGTTTAATTTTATGCTCTGTGTGTATGTTTATATGTGCGGCTAGAGTGTGTCATCCAGTAATCGGAAAGTCGTTGGTTCAATTCCTCGGCTTCCCCAGCTGCACGTCGAAGTATCCTTGAGAACTGAACTCCTAATTGCTCCTGATGAGCAGGTCGGCACTTTGCATGGCAGCATTTGCCATCAGTGTATGAATGAGTGAATAGGTGAAGGTGAGTCTGAGCGTCAGTAGACTGTAAAAGTGCTACATAAATTCAAGACCATTTACCATCCATATGTAGAAAGAGGTCCCTGCTCAATCATCAGGTAAGGGGTCCTTGGCCTGAAAAACACTGAAGACCCCTGTATTATTATTTTATGTACAGTACATACTGCATATGACATATATTTAATTATCATTTTATTGCTGTATTTTTTAAGTACAGAGTTACCAAATAATAGTAATAGTACAGTAAAAATATACTCCAAGAAAAATGTGGGAGACAAGTAAGGAGGCAGAGAGAATTATCTAGTAGTAATGTGTGTGTGGTAATCTTCACATTCAGTGAATAAGTGAGGATCCTCTAGATTGTACTTGCACAGGAAACATTGTAGCTCATTTATATTAATATGATAAGAATCAACATATTCATCGGTACACTGAGAACGCCTGATGTACATGTGCCATACACGTTTTGCAAAAAAAAGGCTGCAAAAAAGCAAGCGAGCTTCTGTGGGCTTCAGACATGCTGCCATTTATCAATATTCATTATTTGACATTGTATGCTGATGGGAATGTGGTAATCCAGGATTATTTGAATATGAGTGGAATTTGCACTCTAGATTTCATAGCTCCATTTAGATGTGCAGCTGCATGTTTACACAAGACACATGAGGCACCCTTACAAAATGAGGTCGACACTATTTTTTATTGATGAAAAAAGTAAATGAAAAGTTAGCAATAAAGAAAGACATTCAAAAGATTAAGTTAAATGGTATTACCAGTAGATAAAAATACTCCACAAGGTGACAAGATGGAAAATATCATTTATCCAAAAAGACTGAAAGGAAAGGTAAAATGGATAATAAGAAGCCATGCAACTGTGTACATGCCGCATATTCAGCAAAGGTTATCACATTATGGATATATTGTTGTCAAGTATTGAGTGTAAGTGCAAAAAATCCATGATCCACTGTACACTACCTGACCAGCACCAAACAGCATGTTGCAATAGTTTGCAAATAGCTAGTGAAAAAGCTGTAAAGCTTTGCTGTTCAGGAGTTGGAAGAGACCGAAACAGAGTTAAAAGGACAGTTAATATGGTCCATTCATATGGTGGATCTAAACATGCACAATGTGATGATAATGTTGCTCTATGTCCTCTAGATGTTTGAACAGGCATTTTTCATTTGACATCAGTGACTCTATCAGCGTCTTGCTTGCATTTCTTTTGCATGTGCTGCTGTTATGTTAACTTGAATGCTTTGTAAGCTGTTCTTGTTTCGATAAGTAACAGACAAACAAATAAAAAGAAAGAAAGAGAAATATTTACAAAAAATTGACAAACAACTGACAGTGGCTGCACACTTTAGATTGGAATCTTTACATATACAATGAATTTATCTCCTTACTGTCAATACCAACTAACACAGACCTGGTCCATATCGGTCCCATCAGGTGTCATGCCCATCATATTTGTAAATTAGCTAAACAGTCACACTGGGGAAATATAATTGCATTCAACAATAAGCAACTAAAAACGGATCAGTAATTATAGAATATGAACCTGAGGTTCAGAATCTGTGCACATGTTGCCACAACCTGATTCCATTGTCTGCAACCTGTATCTACTAGTCATGTAACAATTATGTAACTGGGAAAAACTCATTTTCATTTCAGACATTTGTAATTTTATTTTAACACCTTATTTTAACATCATGTTCAGAACACCAGTCTGAACATGGTGCACATTCATATCATGTACTGTGTGGAAATTCATATGAAATCTGCTGCTTCAGAATTCGCACATTGTGTTTCATTTGCAGCAGACTGCAGCAGTGGAGCGGCCCACTACGTAAATCCTGAGGTGTGTGTGCAAGAGATGGACTGGTCCTGATAGTGTTGTAAGTGCTATACAGTTAAACAATAGTGCGTGGTGAGGAAGCACCCGTACTGAGGGTGTCATATATTACAAGAAAGGCAGACTCCAAACAAATTATGGCTGTGTCTTTGTGTTGTTCTTAGCCCTCCATCTCTTCCTCTCTCTCCCTCTCTCTCTCTCTCTTTCCTAGTGTTATATATTTTCACACCTCAGTGAGTCCATTACACACACACACACATGCATGCACGCGCATGCACACACACACACACACACACACACACCCACACACACACACACACACTCTCTGCTCGTCTGACTGTCTCCTCCACCCTTCTCTTCCTCCTCCTCCTCTCTGTCGTTCCTTCATTCCCTCTTCCTCCTCTACTGCATTTTCCTTCTTATTTCTCTTTCTCACTTCATATCACCCTAACTCACTCTCCCTTCCTCTCTTTCCTCCCCCTTCTCCCTCCTCCCTCCCTCTCTCTCTTGGGTCATGTTGCAGCAGCTCCAGCAGAAATAATAGGAGCAAAGGCGTGAGGTTGTTATTTGCATAGAAATAGCATGACGCCCCAGGCAGCTTCAGGAGAAGGACACAGAGATCATTTGTCTCAAAATTTTAATGAAAACTTTTGCTGAGACAGAGATTTCTTTCCCTCCACCCCCCATTCCCCCCCTCTTTCCTCTCCTTCCCCAATTTCCATTCTTCCTCTGTACCTTCCATACCGTCCGATCCTGGTGCTCTCTCCTCTCTTCTTCCCTCTCTGTTGTAACACAGTGTGATTTGAAATTAGATGACACATCAGTATTGCGCCGCTGTGCACCACCAGCGCATCAGTCTTACTGGCGGTTTGTCAAACATTACAGAAATTACAGAAGACTCGAGATGTCTCTGTGGTGACGACGGTTTTTTAACGTTTCAACCTGGTAAAATGTTCTGTGAAGAGGATCAAACAAACACACTCAAAGAAAAAGAGAAGCGCCATCAACTATTACAATTACAGATTTGCAGACTAGCTGAGTGTAAATAATGAAGGTTTAAAGTGTACTGTTACTGAATCAATTTTTCCCCGTTCTTTTGTTAGTTTTGTAAATATATAGAGGACTGACAGTTTTTAATTATTCTACGATAATAGTATGAAATTTGAGAGACTTGACTATAATAATAATAATAATAATAATAATAATAATAGTAATAATAATAATAAACGATAAGTATAATATATATAGTTATAATGATAATGACTTTAATCAATAAGCACATTTATTCGAAAAACGTCATAAAAAATATCAGACAATCTCCAAAAATCTGCATTAATTATATTTACAACTCTTAATTTTAAATACTATTTGCAAAAAATGTATTCATATTTGTGATATTTGAGTTGAATATAAACTGTAAAACTCTAAACTCTAAATTGTATGATCAATCTTAATTAAATAACATTCAGATATTAAAACAGATAACTGAATTCTAACATTGATTAAAATGCTATTCAAATAAATACTACAGTTTAAAATGTGAACAATAATTTTCTTTTATTTCAGTAGATTATATACTTTAAAAATTGTCATCTTTCACAAACTTCACTGATGGCAACAACCCTCAAAAGGTCAAAGTAGATCAATTACACAGAAAACCAAATTCATATTCTTCAGAAAAATACTAAAAAAAACATTTCAGAATAATTTTAATGTCAGGATAATAAATAGTATGATAAAAACATGCACCAGTAAACAACGACACACAGTAGTTTGGTTGAAAACATTCATACTGACAGTGGCACCGAATATAAAGAATAAAAGCATACTGTTAAACATCAGTCAATAAAATGACTACCTTACCTGTGAAAATCCACTGATCAATATATATTTATCAGAATTGAAACAGAATTGTTCTTCATAATGAACAGTGATTGTTTTTAGTTCAAGTGAATATAATTGATAGGAACCACAAACACTCACAGTGAGTTCAAGCAGACTGTGCTTGAACAACATAGGAGTAGCTTTGAGAAAAAATAGATGAGCCATTAATTTGTTTTTATCTAATGAGGTAGATGTAAAGATACAGTGGTGGCAATAATTTTCAGAATAAAGTTTCAGAATCTCTTCAGGGAACCACAAATACATATGTCAGTAAACAATGGCAGACTCTGTGTCCTAATTGAGGGTCTACAAAGGTCTACACCTCCGTATTGACACTGACCATTCCCTCCTCCCTTGCCCTTGGTAAGACTGGTGTGACTGCTCTGCTGCTGAGCTGTATGGCTCGGCCCGGGCAGGGAGGCGCGGTGTTGGCTCAGCACAGGGTGTTTGACTGGCCGCTCCACTGATGTGCTCAGACAAGTCGTGGGGCTTAGTATCAGGCTGGTTGCCAACTAGGGTCACACCAATAGATGAAGCTGATATATCAGTCTGTTATTACATGTTGGATATTGGCCAGTCATGTAGTCCATCTCTACATAAAAAGTCTCAGTAGAGCCTGCTACTTTTTTCCATATCTTACTCATTTCTTTTCAGCACCCCTAGAATATTGAATTTATTATGATTACTATAGGGAGCAATGGCTTAAGGATAATTACATTTTATTATAACTTGTGTTATATGGTTTTAGTTTTGGCTGTCATGTCATCAGTTATCGGAGCACCATTGTATTGACTAAAGTATTGCTTAGTCTAGGAACGATGCAACGAGACTAAAAACAGTCCAATCGTCACATATAAATATGTACATTGATTTAACTTGCCATTAAAATTTTTCAGCTGGCCTAATAATTAGGGCTGCTCTCCAACTGGCTGTGACATTTTTTCTGAGCAGCCAGGGTGGGGAACCTTATAATAGATCCCACTTCTTTTTCTTGTAAGACCTTCCCTACTCTGCCTCTGATTGGCTTACAGCTTACTATTTCTATTGGTGGCTTTTTCACCGTGGTACTCCATGCTAATACATCAGTCACATTTTCCATTGGGAGAAGGTGAGAAATGCGTTAAGGTTCAACAGATCGGCGCTTTCTTCCAATTGAAGAAACAATAGGATCTGACAGAGGTTTTTGTGGCCCTGGTAGTTTGCTGGAAAACAAGAAGAAGAGATCTGTGGGGCCTGTGCATACGGTCGAGTTCCTGCTCTCCCATGTCCACACACCCTGGGTGCCTATGTAGTCCACTGGACAGGGAGGGGAGATCAGTGGACCGTGGTGATTTTACTGCTCAATCACACTACAAATGAGACAAGAATTAGCTGTTGGGTGTGTTATTTCCTAATTGTGTGCTAGTAGTTGTCTGGTGTTAATGGGTTGTGTCTGTGTTTTTCTTGTGAATGTATGTAAAACAACTTACAGCCACATACAGAGGATTATAAAGACACTCACCACTTCCTCTGTCACGGCTGCAGTGTCTCTGGGCTAGTTCGGCAGAGCGGACAGGCCAGGTACTACTCATAATAGATGCTTTCTCTCTCATACCACTGCTCTGTTTCACCGGGTGTCTCTAAGTCTATCCAGCTCCATCCACTGAGTTTTAAGTCAACCAATAAAAAGTGTTTCAGCCTCCACAGCAGCTCTGCCTCTGGGAAATGTTTGTGTAACTAAAACTCCAATCTGCTCCCCTTCACTGTCATACATACACACAGACATGAACACACATTTACACACACCATCACCCACCTTCACCCCCTGCTGTGCCCGTGAAGGATGCACTCCCAACACAGCTGCCACCAAGTGGGAGAGTGGGTGGGTGGTGTGGGGTGACCCCAGACAGCAAGGGCCATCGGGCCATCCTACTGACACTCTGACACCTCCCCTCTCCACTGTCACCCCACCCACACAACTTACCCAGCTCCGCCCTCTTGGCCGACACCTCACCGGGGTGCCCTGTTGCAGGGTGCTTCAGAGCGCAGCGGGGTGGTGGTGGGGGAGCATCTTGACATTCTCGCTAGCCCGCACCTGGGAGATGAGGGGGGGAGAGATTGGAGAGAAGCATCCATTTCATTAACAAATGCACTGCAGTCATCTTGATCTGGTTATCATAGCTACAGCTCCACTCAGCCGAGAGCAAACTGAGAGAGAAAAGAGATCTCCCAGTATGAGGGTGGGGCGCTGGGTGGAGGAAGGCAGAGAGGAGGGGAAGAGGAAGTCTGCAGTAATCCGTGTAAACACACGCTGGCCTCCCTCCTCTCTACTAGAATATTAATTGAGTTTCTGACAGAGAGAGGAGGTGTATGTGTGTGTGTGTGTGAGAGAGGAGAGTGTACAGAGTGACAACCTCAGTGTTTGCTTGCCTGTCGATGTGTATGCATGTGTGCATCTGTTTGTGTGAGGAGGTGGGGATCGTACAGGCAAAAGCGAGATCTTCTCTGTTTGCTATCTCGTCCGGACATCTGCATGTGTGTGCGTGTCTCCGTCTCCTACGTCCACCAATCCAAGGTGACCGCGCTGGCTGACGCCCGAGGGCCCCCGGGCTGCCGCTGACAGCTTTAGGTGCAGGTTTGAGATTTGTAGCCCCACCTCCTCCTCCTCCCACCAGTACCCATAACCCACCAGGGCCATAAACCACCACCCCCTACACCCTGCCAGACACCCCCACCAGGAGTGATGGCTAAAGAGAGGTTAAAACAAAAGAGGTGAGGGATGAGAGGTGGGTTGAATACAAAGATGCTCCCCCCGTTTGGGACAAAGTGCCTGATGGATTGGGAGGGGAGAGAGGGAGCACATCTGACCTTGAGGGTCAAAGGTCAAGGGTTGAAGCAGGGGAAAGGAAAATGAGTTCAGTGGCCTCAACGCCATTCTTCATGGAGCTGCTGCCGCCTCTGGACACACACATATATAAGCACTACACATGGAGATGCACACGCGCACAAACACACGCACACGCACACACACACACACACACACACACACAAATTCAATTGAAAAATACAATAGCAACCAACGTATCTGTCCCTTTTCAAATCTTTTCAAAGTTACCACAGAAATAAGGAAGAAGCAATCCTGGTTGACTTTGGTGATGATGTTAGGCTAACAGCTGATGGTGAGGTCTCCTGCTTAGCCTAATCTGATCTTTATATTGGACAAAATGTGTCCTCAGTTTTGGGGACAGAATAAACTAAACAATTTCCACATGGTAAGGGTATCAAAGCAAAGGTATAGATCTTCCAGTAACATCTATTAACCATCTTCTTAACTTATACATAGCATGTAGTACAAGGTTCGTCGGGGTACGAAACTTGCTTACTTGTAATTGGAGAAAATAGGCAGGAGTTGAAGAGGGGATTTCCATATTCATTGTCATCAGGTGATTCTAACAATTTTTGCCTTAAAAAAAAAAAAAATCCTGCCATTTTGTTTTGTTCTTATTTGGATCGCTGGTCCCATTCATTTCAAGCCACAGCATTATGCATGGAGCAAATGACATAAACACAAACATGTCTTTTTCAGTTTGCACATTGCTGTCCTGTTGCAAGCTGTTGGTATTTTTTTTCCCACTGTGACACCATGCTTAGGTTGAGCCTCCAGCTGCATGCAGCACAGCAACTAGCATGGCAAGATGTCTGTGTGTGTGTATCCGTGCATGTTGGTGGATATGGAACAGGTCATGTGTTAATGATGGACTTTTGTTAATTCTTTTCCAAAAGCGTTTTTTCTTTTAAAGTGAACTTTTGTTTTATTACATGTTCCCTCTTTTTTTTCTTGTTAATTACAACCATAACAACATAATACAAATCAGAAGTTGAATTTATACATTGTCAAGTTACTTTATTCATTTTATTTGTTTATTTGTGTAACACTTTCAAAAGTCACAACAAACACTTATAATATATTTGGTTTTCTGCTCCCAAGTCCCCCCAAATCATTCCCAATGGATCTTTAAAGATGGTCATCTTTTTGTCATTTTTGGCAATGATATCTTTATGTTTTAATAATAAGTTAAATACTAACTGCATGCTGAGAACCGGAAATGCAATGACATTGTTCAACACAGCTTTATTTCCATGACCAACATAGAATACTCTCCACTTTATCCAACTACCCGAACTACTTATTTGGAAAATAACTGAAATTGAACATGCCACTACCAATCATGCATTATATTCTAAATGTTTGTGCATGCATTCTTGTGAGAAGTGTCCATTTACCTTGAAAAGTCTCAGCAGTAACTTTAATGTTTGCCTTCTTCTCAGCAAGATTAGCAACACTGCATTTGCTGGAAAGGACATTGTGATGCTCTCTCCATTTTCATTTGTGGTCTGATTGTGCCGCCACATGTGTGAACAACCACACGACCGCACACACATACTTCCTCCCCTCATGTGTGTTGTGTTAGGGTGTCAGCACTCTGGGTCTGCCCTACATGGGGGTCAGAGGGCTGTGCCAGGGAACAGATGGTGGTGACCGGGCAGGAGGGTGGCAGGGTACAGGGGCAGTAGGCACAGCGAGAATGCTGCCGATCCTGTGGCCTCGGCTGGGTGAGAACAAGCAAAATCCTGATGCAGGGTTTTTCTTCTTCATCCTAACAAACACTGCATTATTCTTCTGGAAGAAAAAGTTGCACCCACAGCACAATGCTGATGGAAAATGGAGGGCAGCCAGTTTCTGGGTTATTGTTCAAGTACTTCACTCAAGTCAAGTGAAAACATGCTCTCACTAGGTGAATATTTCAGTCATGGTTGTATGACTGCTTTATGGTACTGTAGATTTGCAATACTATCCCACCATATTTGCATCTCACTGTGAACTGGCAATGCCATTGACATATTAGCTAAGGACGGTAAACAGAATATTTATTGATAAATGACTTTTTTTATTTCAACATGAGCCCTACTTACACGTGATTAGCCAAATACACACTCAGGTTTCGATTTTCTGCTGAAAGAGAATAATCTGAGACTGGTCTCCATAGAAAAATGACGCCATTAGTTGTTTGTTCAAATACTAATGGTCTCTTAAACCTAAAAGGTCCAGTGTGTAGGTTTTAGTGGCATCTAGTAGTGAGTTTGCAGATTGCAGGAGACTGAGCACTGCTCATCTAACCTTCCCCATGGTGGTTTCTCAAAAACACACATACACACACACCCTCTCTACAGCCAATGTTTGGTTTGTCTGTTCTGGGCTACAGTAGAAACACGGCGGCACAACATGTTGGACTCTGTGGAAAAGGACCTGTCCTTGGAAAAGGACTCCCTCTGTAGATATAGGTATAGATAAGGCTCATGCAAAGGTAACACAAAGAAAACAAATCTTAGTTTCAGGAAATAATACAGTAATGAAAACACAATTGTGAATATTATATTCCCTTTCTGGCAATAATAGACACACCTAAATCCCACAAACTGGAACTTTAAGCAGAGTTGGATAGTTAACCAAACCTGGCATTATCATTGAATCATTTTGGCTTATTGATTAGTGATGCCATCCTGATCATGGAATTGGCAGATGAGGAAATGCTAAGGTCATTTTGGAAGGGAATGTCAAATGTATTAATTATAAAAATAAGGTAAGTCATGGACATGCAGTCACAGGGTCATACCTTATTTTAAGTTGTCATTGTTGATGTGTGTATCGTGAGTTTCCAATATGTTTTAAATCTTTGCTGAATGGTATGGTACCTATCTGACCAGGCTTAACCAATTCTTGTCATTTTGACATTTTGAGGCTAAAGGCCCTAATTTACTTATATGCTTCTGTTGATGCTGAATTTGGTGTCTTACTAAATTCTTGCATTCACACATGTGCAGCTGATGTGTACTGTAGATTGTGCAAAGTGTCAAGTTTTGGGATTCAGGTCTACCCCTGTGGACATGAGCAGACGCTGAAATTAGATAAAACAAAATATATTCCAAGCTTGAGTAAAATGAGATAATTTACCACCCACAACAACCAAAACCTCTAAATAAAGTTTGGACATGTGATTACTCACCCTGTCCACATTATCAGTGAGGCCTTCAGTTACTGGATTCACATCTTTGTGCTCATCTAGGCTTATCGCAACACCTCCTCACAGGGCGCTCACACCAAAAGCGATAAAATCGCCTGTGGTCGCTCTGGTCGCTCACATCGCGTCGCTGCAGTCGCCTGGGTGGCAGCGACTGAGGCGACCAAAGCAACCGGAGGGGCGGGTCTTTCAAGCAGCAGGCATAGGTCTTACATATATATATATATATATATATATATATATATATATATATATATATATATATATATATATAATAATCCATCTATTACATCGGTTCCCTATTTCACCATGGATCGCACTTTGGGCAGCCTTCTTTGTGTAGCATCGGCATATTTGCGATGGAAACGCAGGGCCCGTTGCCGTTGGTCCATCTGGGCCCATAAAGTTCTGACAACCCGGCATCTTCACAGAGAATTTCACAGGCTGATTCAGGAGCTCCGCTTTGATGACGCTTGGTTCCAGCGTTATTTCCGGCTTCCTACAATACACAACATCACTATCTCTCCCTCTGCATATAGACACAGCTTGTCACCTATGGTCTGCATTTATTTACATGTAGCCTTCCTACAGTAACCTACAACTCACCAGACAGTCCCACAACATCTGCAACCTTCCTCCAAGCCTCATTTTTTTTTTCTGTTGTCTCTATAGACAAACAGGCTGGCGTCATATAGTTCCAGGAAACCGGAGACCGCAATTATACGTTTCTTATCCATTGTTTGATTTGATTTTCCGCCTTTGTCCACCTTCGGAATCCAGATCAGACCCCAGTTGGCTGTCGACGCGGTTGCGCCGCTGCTCATTTGCATAAAGTTGAGCGTCTGTCAACTTTCGTCGCTTGCGTCGCATCGCTCGCGTTGCTCACACCGCCGGTCGCTCCGGTCGCTCCTCGTCACCAGCATACATTGAAAATGAATGGCAGCTGGTCGCCGCGGTCGCTCAAGTCGCTTTTGATGTGAGTGCTCTGTCATACCTAAATGACTGATTTGATTGATTGCTAGTCACTCGCAAAATGACATTTATGACCACTCCCAAAACAACATGACTGTTGCAGCGAACCAGTGACAGGCATACATGTACCAGACCCTCACCTGCGCTTGCTTGTTGGTTAGGTTCAGGGATTAAAACTCCATGGTCAGTTTTAAGTAAACATAATGGTTGTAACTTAAGGGGTTAAAGAGTTCAAATGATTTACCCTTTACATTTGGTTTCAAACAGGACACAAAGTCTCCTGGGTGAAAGTCCTGTGCTTATTCCATCCAACCATCTGACCCAACCTCCTCCCAGTGCCGACTTTATTGCTTCTTAGGCTATTTCTTCTGACTTACTTCTTTACCGCTATAGCAATTATGACAGTCGCTAGAGTTCGCTGCCTAACATAATCCGCTTTCACTGTCGACCGATAAGGTCATTTTTCTGATGAGGACGGGCTAGCTGAACATGTAAACCTACAGTATCTGTGTACGGGACACAGAAAGAATACGTTGACATCAGTTTTGTTTTGCTCTTCTTTAGGCAACAAACACGTGTTGCAATGTTCCTTTAAACACTAGAAGAAAATGATCGCTTTTTACCTCTGCATAATTAATTTAATAAATAAATTTTTCAATACAAATATGGAAGTAGAATCATGTCATTAATCAAGAGCATAGATTTTCAGTTTGAGAGCATGATTTCATTCCGTTTCAGTGACACAGCTCCTTCGTGTGCTCAGATTTGTTCTCCTCATGCTCACATTTTGTGCTTGCATTTAAATTTCTTCTGCTTTCTTTCAAAATGTCTGCTTGAAGTACAAAATCACATGCCTTTGTTCACATTTCTCCTTCTTGCACACAAAAATGTCGCTCGCATTCAAATGTGCCCTCTGCGCGCTCAGGTCTAAGTGCTCGCGCTCAGAACACACACCTGCTCACAGGTCAAGTTCTGCTCTCGGATCTCTCCTCTGCTCACGGATTTTTCTTGTGTATCAACACTGTCAACCAATAGAAGACCGGCTACTGTTGACCAATCAGATTATCCTCGTTGTACTTCAAGGAGCGTCGCATACGGGCGGGCACTCTTTCTACCGGGTTTATCTACTTCCGTCCTCCAGGCTGTTAAATGTAGCGGTTCCCTTTATTTATGACGACTTTTGGAATAAAACATCAGTTAATCAATACACGAGCGCCCGTGCTTTTCATTACAATAGCTGCATCAACATAAAGTAGAACAATAGCGACTCTACTTTCGCCATATTAGCCAATAGCCAGCTACCCAGGCAGCGGGATATGTTATATAGTATAAATACTGAGGGGTTAGTATGTTTGTGACGATAGTACAGTAGTTAAGAACATCAATTTATGATGCTTTTTGCATCATGGGACGCTGGTTCACATCCTGGCCCGGCGTACAGAGTTGGGTGTAAATGTACGTATATTACCAAATAATAGCCGCCTGTCAATTAACCGCAGGGTCCCATTTAAACGCCGATGCAGGTGTATATTTTGATAAATAACCGCTGGTTCCAAATAAATGCTGGGTCTAATTCATTTATTCTTTTTTAATCAAGGAAGAAGACGTGACCACTGACACTGCACGTTTTTCTTCTTCGCCTTTTTCACGCGTTTCTTCGCGCTTTCTGTCAGTCAGTACCACACTGATGATCGCCATGGCTCCGGTGCAGCAACAAAATAAAAAGTATGACTTGAAATTCAAACTTTCTGTCGTAAAATATGCAGAGGAAAACTCGGGAAAACCCTGAGTGACAGACAGCAGAGATGAGGAGTTTGCAGCGAGTGCTAGTTGGATGAATCGTTTCCTCCGCCGCAACTTGCAGGAGGATGCCAGAGAATTCACCGAGAAGCTGGCGAAGTTTGTGACATTTTCATTCCGGATTTTGAGAGGAAGAAATTAAACGCCTGTCCCAAATAAACGCCTGGTCTGTTAAGTGATTGAAACAAATAAATGCCGCGGCTATTATTTGGTATTTTACGGTATGATAGCTCGCTCGGCCGGGGAGAGAGACATGGATCACAGTGCTCAGCTGCAGACACAGCAGAGAGGTGACGAGACCAGCTCATCATGACTGACAGGCATCATGGCCACTCAGCGTTACCTTACTGACCCGTCCCCAGATATTTCATTCACAGAAACAGGGCCTGTGGCAATTCTGGACAGTTGTTTTTTTTTTTCTTCTTTTTTTCTTCTTCTTCCTTCATGGGCCCCCTGACAAATGCTTAACAAGAGATGGTGGGTAAACATACGTGATTAAAAAGGTGTAATGAAAAATACGCTATGATGATAGAGTATTTTTCATTCATTACACGAGCGAGGGTGCCGGCCGGGCCGGGATACGAACCAGCGTCCCATGATGCAAAAAGTAACATGAACAGGAGTTCTTAACTGCTGTACTATCATCACATTCATCACATCATCACACAACATTACGGACCCAAACAATAAACATGATACCTGAAGCACAAAAGGAAAATTTAATTATAATGCCACAATATTGATAATAATCCATCTCCTATAAGCATTTGAAATCTGTCAATCTAACTAATAAGCAGCTGGGGATATTCAAATACATGTCATTTTTCCTTTCATGAAAGCAAACAGCTGTAGCATTAAGACGACATTAAAAGGAGCACATGTGAAAATTCCTATAAACCTGCCATCATCCATCCTCTCATCCTATTTAAGCTGAATACAACACACTATTGAAACGAGACAACACAGTTTGTCATAGCGCCTGTCGATAGTCAGGAGGGATGGCACACCACCTTGGGTCCTCCCTTGGGGGCTTTATACATACAGGCCACCCTGGACATCCACAGACGCCCTCCATGACCCCCAACGTACACTCCGTCTCTCTCTTTCTCCCTCTCTTGCTGTCACACACTCTGATGAAATGTTCTTTAATACGAAATCGACAGTATTGACATCCCCTTGGGTAGCAGGGTCCCCCTGAGGGGCGCATGGTATTGATTTTGGGGGACTGTGAATCCGTGGTCCCCCTGTGACATGTCCCCAGTCTCACTGCTATTATTGGGAGATTAGTAAGGTTATTACACCTCCCAGGCCAGATGGACGTGACACGAGAGGAGTGGCACCCACTATGTGAACTTCTTGGAGGAGAATTACCTGCTGTCAAAGATTTCGACTAACTCTTGCAATTTTTGAAGAAACATCAAAGACACGACTTTAACTAGTATAATCAGAGATGACAGATATTTAATTTGACCACATTGGACTGAGGTACATGAGAGCCCTAAGAGGCAAGTGAGAAAAACAAGATGCCGGTGATCCATATTCTAAGTATGATCTTATTGTTTTCTCTCTTACGTTTATGACTTGTGTAAAGGACATTTTCTTTTCCAGCATAATCTTTCTTAATTCCCTATTTCTTTCAACAGTGAAAAAGGTGGAGAGAATAAAGTTTTGAACCTGGAGGCTCTAGAAATATTTATACTTACTTGCCTTTAAGGTCTTCTGTAGAGGCATTAGGCGCTCACATTAAACAAGCAAGTGAGGAGTAGATGGAATAGACAAAATATATGTCTGCAGAGGGGTCGTCCGATTCTGTCGTCATGACTCCATAGATTATTCCAATATGATTACTAGCCATCTAGTAAGAGCAGATAAATAAAATACACACTAAATCAATTATATTACCATTGCATGGTTGTATGGTTGTCTGATAAATTAAACCAAGTCTAAACCCTCAATCCATCCATCCATCCATCCATCCATCTGTCTGCCCATCTCCTCAACCTGAATCTAGCAATGGAATCCAAAGCCAAGCTAGAAGCTAGAAGCACGAGCAAGGAATGGAGATAAGCTCTGTCTCAGGCTAGTGGCTCTGCCAGGACAGAGAGGAGGTGGACTCACAAAGGTGCTGGCTGGGTGTTTGGAAAGAAACTCTTGGAGGCTTCAGAGAGAGTAGCTCTGGAGACAGAGTTGCAGATGGCAGGGCAGCAGGTTGGCAGAGCCCTGATCCAGGGAGTGTGAGTTCATTGAAGAAGTAGAGGACACACAAGATTAGGATGATAACAAATTTTACAAGAAAACAAGAGTAGCTTAACAAGTTTGGTTTGAGCTAACTGTGTGGACCATCTACCACATCTGGTTGACGAAATAATCTGGCAACATGCAGAGAGGGAAACGGTATTTCAGCGGGTGCTGATTACCACAATGCACTGCAGGTGTGTGTGATCATCAGCAGCTCTAGCCACATTGAAACACTGCCCAAACTTTCCAGTGCACTTCTGTTACATGCAAGTACAAAAACAAAAACCCACAGCCAGAGCCCCAATATGATAGTGAAGGCTGTAAGCAGAATTGATACTTTGAAGACAAATAGGTTGAAGGATATAAACAGCCCTGATGAAGACCTAATGGTCAAAACATGTTGGCTATTTTAACACCCTTTTAAAGATTTTGCCATGATAATAAAGATCCTTTTTTGTCTCTTTTGGAGTGACTGGATTGCCCTTTTTTTTTTTTTACTGTTTTCCAAGAGCATCCGACACAAGTTTTCCCCTGCATTGTGTTACACACAACTGTTATTTGTATAATACTTTTCTTTTTTGTTGGTTTAATCACATATCCATACATTTATTTACAGAAGAAGATACATCTGACTTTGATACACACACAATACTTGCTTATGGGATTTTAGGCAAATATTAGCTTTATATAAATTCTGCATAGATTGTAGTGTTAACATTTCATTTATTTACATAAACCAGCTGGAAACGATACCTTTGAAGCCATTTTGGCACCAGTTTGTCAATAGGCCACTTCTGTAGTACTTCCATCACATGGGAGATATTGTAGTGAGCAGAAATTGTCTCACATTGCTTTGAAATACTGGGAATTGAAATGAGGAGGCACATACACAGTGCTTACCACTCTGCTCTTTAGTCCTTCAGATGAATGTGGTAGTAAAGTCACGCTCTTTCAGCTGTAAGCAGAAGCCACCAGTGATAATTAACATATTTCTAAAAGTGACACAAACGTAACTGTAAAACTATTAATCATAGCTCTGTCATTGGGGATGGCAGGATGGTGTAGAAATTAGCTTGCCTAAAATAATGAATGAAAGGGCACCCACTACATTTCAACCTCCAAAAGTAATGATTGTTTATTAACGATACTTCCATATACATAAAAGTATGTGATACAGCAGTAGTGTGCCCTCCTTACTCTTACTGAGACTGACAGTAAGAGTGAGGAGGTAGTGTTTGTGGATAGGCGTGTAGTACATCTGAATTTCATGCAAGAGGCCAGAGTCTAATGACCTAGGATTTATGTTCACAATTTAAAGCAATATTATGTAGAAATTTGCATTTTGTGAGATTTGGTGGCCCTAACAGTTTCTGGGTACACACCACTGTTGTAAATACAAATTCTAGATCTGAGATCCCAGATTTTGTTTATGTTTCTGTACATCCCTAAATTAAATCATACATCATTCTCAATGTTTTATAATGGTCTCAAAAAGTCTTTCAGTGTTTGCAGATCTTCTGAATGTGTTGCTTCAAACTCACTCTCAGTCTTTGTTCCTCTTCCGTTTGACCTCCCATAAGTTAAGATGGTGAGCTGGAATTTACTGTGGCTCAGCTGAAATGGCGATTATTGGCACAGTGCTCTGGGCTCTACACCCTGCCCTGTGGAGCCAGTATGACCTCTGCAGAATGGGGGGGGCTCAGTGATTGATTAGCTGGCCTGGAAGGACCACCACTCCCCCACTGGCTAGGGCATATGGAGCTGCATGTCCTATGGACAGCTGCGTCGGCAACACTCATCCTTTGTGTGTTGTCTGTCTGTGTGTGTGTGTGTGTGTGTGTGTGAACCTTGTTATTCTCTTTTGGTCATCTCAGTGGCATGTCCTCCTTTAGCTATGCAGCTCCATGTCCTGTTGTGCTACTGCTCCATTGTTGTTTGTACTAACAAAAATCCGGGCTTTAAGTATCGCTGAAATTAAAGTAAGAAGAGAAATCTGCACTGGGAGACAACATCCAAGACATTAGTCTTTGAGGATATGAAGTTCTCCTTCAACATATTCATTGGAACCTGCACATTGTGTCCAAAGACTAGCTCAGCCATGTCACGTATAGCAAAAAGAAAAAAAGCGACTTCCTCATCCAGGTTTCATAACAGTACTTATGCAACATTGCCCTTATAGTCTGGTGCCATCGTTCCAGTGCACCAAGTGATTCTGGGTGGTATGTACCAGACACAGAATGGGTAACACCTAGAGACTGCAGAGTTTGCTTGAAACCTGTAGAGGGAAAGTTAGTCACTTGGTCAGTCTATACAACTTTGGGCCAACCAAACATACTAAAAAACTTCAACTGTTCGGGTTGACATTTTAATTTATCCCAAATGATGTGCTAGCTCTAATACATGCTCTACACCCAACAGGAACAACAATGTGTACACATTGCTCACCAATACCACCTGGTTGTGAATCCCTCCTGTGCATCAACATGCTGTTATCAACGTTTTTCACCACGCTCACAGCGCCCTTTCTCAGCTGCAGTAAACACTTACTCACTTACTCACTTACCATGCTTCATTTGTCATGACCATAATCCTTCTTGTCCTTAAAGATGCATTATGTAACAATTGGCCGTCTGAATTCATATTGCAAACCATAAGGAGGCAACGTATCACCACAGTTACAGCTAGCTGCTGCTAACTGTAGCAGCCGTTACCAAGTTAGCTCAGTTTGCTGTGAAGCTAGCAGCCCCGTTAGGTGACTTGTGCACAGAGGCTTGGTCCGCTGGGGCTAGCTGGTTATAATGCTATGCTTCAACAGATATCGTTGCTTTGACATAACTTAAACATGACTATTTCTTCCCATTCTGTTGTTTTTTTGGGGGGGTTACTTTTTGAGTGTTCTAAAGTAAAATTCTTACATATTGCACATTTTACTACATAATAATTGTCATACACACATTGTGAAATTTCTAATATCGTTCGGATGAAACAAACCTCGACATTGAAGACAATGCAGAGTTTTGTAGGATTATCTATGTTTTTGTCAACTAATAATGCCCATACACTGCTAGACACTTACACTATGCCATTCAGGCTCTATTCACACAGCTACATTAACATCCTATACAATCTACACTATTCTCAAATTACACCAAAGCAGTCTTCACTGTTTTATTGGTATTATATACATCTACATTATACAACCCTACACATACATAGCCCCTCAAAAGCACCCCAACTACCTATCAGTCATCCTATCTAACAAACGCTTGCACCAGCAACTCCTAAATGGACTGACTTCATATTTTAATTTAGTGTATGTGGTTTTAAAGTGGGATGTTCAGCTGGAGGGGATGAAATAGAAGAAAAGAAAAAAAAAGTAGATGATTTGCAGAGGTAAGTTCAAGTGGATATCAGTCCAGGGTTAAAAGTGAAAGTAATTCATTACGTGGAGATAGTGCTTGGCGATATTCCTCATCTTGACGCCTTGCATTGTGGCAGTTGAGAGGGGTGAGGTGAATGGGGGGGGTGAAATGGCCGGTGGAGGTGGTGGGAAGGGACTGGGGGTTAGCAACATCTACCGTCCCCATTGGAGGAGGAAGAATGGCGATGAAGGGATAAGGGCCAAATTGATGGTCATATTTTACAGTGGGTCAGTGAGGAGCGTGCTGTCCAACACTGTAATTACAAGTTTGGTTAGAGGAGAGAGGGAGAGAGGGGAAGGAGAGAGACAGTAGTCTTTGTCATGGCCGTAAATGAACAGCCAGGCTTAATTGAGTGGTAACCTCTGAAGCTGTTGTGCTAACACTGCAGAGAGATGGGGAGATGGAGGGAGAGAGGGGTAAAAAAGAGGAGAGAAGTGCTGATAAGGGCTTTTGTGTTCGTCACTTTGCTGCCTTATTTTTCCCCATCCTACACTACTGAACGCAAGTATCTCAAGTAGACACACATTGAAGAGATTCCCTCCATACAGGTTAACATTTAAAATAAGACTGGATAATAATAATAATAATAATAATGAATTATAAAAAATCAAACCACTAAAGATGTATTAATTTTTTGTCTTTATTCTTCTCATGAACTGTTGATAAAAATAGCAAAGAAAGTTGGAAAACAGGTTTTGACACATTGGATTAATGAGCTCTGGTGAGCTGACATCTCCTGCATAAACAGGCAGAAAAATGTTATAACAGTCTGATGTGTGTGTGTGGTTATTTTGGAGCAACCTTATTGTTGCATGTGTGTAATTAAATGAGAAGCAGCATATTTAGCCACATGTGTCCTGTTGCTTCAGATGGATGCAGGGATTTACTGAACTGAAAGAGAAACTTTTCATACGGTAAACAGCAGCTGTAGACAACAGATATTGAAAGAATTAAGCATTTATTTATAGATGAATATAGACGGATTCACCAATATTCCGGCTTAATCATGGTAAAAGTCGTTTAAGTCATCTACTGGCTGCAGCATTTTTAGTTAAATCAGTCTATTTTCTTTTCAAGAACAATTGCAATATTTCTGGACATTTGCTTCAAGCAGTTTTATTGCGACGTGACACCAAAACAGACATGGCTCTGCAACATCTATTCACAGCGCAGTGTCTAAGACACAGTTTTCCACCATAATACCAATAATTTGCTTGATTGGTATATCTGGCTTCGCCTCTCCTTCCACCTGTGCACAGTGCACCCTGAGCTTGGCACGAGAATACCAGGCAGAAAAATGCATCAGAATGGTCAGAAAATACTTGTGTGGGCAAATGATTGTGTTAATCCTTGTGCCCTACGTTTTGATTATCAAAAAACAAATCCATGACTTATTTGCTTTTGACAATTTAATTATAGACTTAATGTCTAACAGTAAAAAAAAAAAAACGAACAGAACCCAAATGCATGACTCAGGGGACAGACAAAAGTTGAGGATGACTGGTATATATATACTTCTGAGCTAACTTAGGCAATGGGAGGCTGATGAGTGGAGATGGTGCGCAGGTGAGTTGAATCTATTGGCTTAAGGGTTGGCAGGTGGGAGTGGCAGGCTGAAAATGACAGCAGAGTTGGATTATGGAGAACAAATAAACCACAGTGATTCAACAGATTAAGATACATAAATCGTTACGAAATGATTGAATAAACTCATGTTTTCTCGTTTGAGAAATTTGTCACTGAGAAAAACGGAAACGATCCAGTTGTCTTTGCAACAGTGACGTTGGCAATAAAACCACTTGCACGTGATACATTTTGTTTAGACCCATTTGCATTGTGCCGAAATGCTGAATAGTTGTTGCGCTATCGGATGCACTAACGGACGAGGAGACAAGCCTGGGCTATGCATCTACGGAATTCCATCCGAAAAAGAAAACCCAGAGAGGAGGAGATTGTGGAATTCTGCTACAAGACCTAACGAAACAATGGCAGCCGTCCAAATACACACGTATTTGCCGCAAACACTTCATCAAAGTTAAGCTCAAGTAAATACTTTTATAAATTATAATATTTTTAGCCATGAGTACCGTTTTGACATGGTTTGTCATCGTGTATTGAAGCGACCAACTGCAGTGGTCTTAATGAATTAAAGTTAGCTAGTGAGCTGAGGTGCTTGAATGCTGCGTTAGTTGCAAATTAACTCAAAGTGCAATGATTTGGAAATCCCTTTAAGCTTTTGTTGAGACTGATAAACTTTGTTGGTAATTTTTTGGGTGAAGTCGAGGGTACCTATTAGGGCTGTCAAAGTTAAATTAATGACGCGTTAATAACGCAACATCCTCTTAACGCCGTTAAATTTTTTAACGCGCGATTAACACTCGGTATTAAAAAAAAAAGGCACGCGCATTGTTTGATTTACGGCCGTCTGTGGCACCTGTAGTCTTGATCCAGAGGGTGGCAGAAGAACAAGAAAGGGAATCAGAAGAAGAAGAAGCAGATTGGCGTTCGGGAAAAACACGGTGGACTGAAAAGCAAAAGTGAAAGGAAATGGAGTAAGGACTTATGAATGGCAAATTCACTTTCAAAACACTGCCAGATGGTTCGGTCGATAGGACAAAAGTTATCTGCACGTACTGTCGACATGAAATGAGTTACCAGTTAAGTACGTTGAGTCTCAAATATCATTTGCAAGCCAAACACACGGCAGATGCAGAGAGCCCGCCCTCGCCAAAAGCAGACATCACCATGTTTTGATCCCATTCAGGGTATGGGGATATTTTTTGAGCCTTTCATTTTCCTGCATGATTTGAAGTGTTGAATAAACATTTTCATAAAGCAAGCATATTTGCCCTTTCTTATGTTGTTAAAAGTATTAAGAACATTAAAAAAATGCATTAAGGTACATTTAGAACAGAAAAAAATGTGCCAAAAAAACTGCGATTAATCGCGAGTTAACTATGGACAAGATGCGATTAATCGCGATTAAAAAAATTTATCGTTTGACAGCCCTAGTACATATACATTATTCATATTGATACAATAATGTTCGACATCTAGTTTTAGTTAAATAGTACTCGCTTTTGCTTTTACAATGAAGAGCTTCTTACTCTTCACCTCCCAAATGGTGGCATTATTTACCAATCCAAATAGTTAATACATATAACTGTCCACACTTTTATAAGCTTTCATCCTGGCAGCAGTATAAAGCGAGGGATTGTCCACAAGGTACACATGAATGTCACTTACGTCGTGCTCTGGCAGGGACCTGGCGGATTTTAACGGCTTAAATACCGCAGTATGCTGTATATGGATCACAAGTGCCCAACACTTGCAGTTAATGTCTATATTGTTCCCATTCTACAGTTGTCAGGTGATCTAAATAACTGTACGAGGGGAAATTTTACAGCTTTTGCCATCTCTCTACAGGAAGTCCTGTATGAGCCGCCGTCTAGGTCTACTGTTTTGCCCTCCAGGTCAGCGTGCAGGTCACGTGACTGAAAACTATGAATCCAGTCTTATTATTTACGAGGATGTGTTGGTAAAACTAGCACTGTGCTCTGTCCAAATGCATATATTTTCATTATGTTTCAAACCTGTAGATAATTGGAAGCAATTTAAACTTGCAAGAACATAAATGCGTTCTTTTATTTTTCAAGTGAAATGTCCCAGAGTATATAGTGTAGGATCCTTAGATAGTTACTTCCTTATGAGGCCGTGCAGCCACTTCAGGTAGTGCGATGACTTAATGGTCAACTATTGTTCCTCGTTTTTTTCTGCAAATTCATGACATCTCAACTTTTACCATACCCCAGCTTGTATATTACCTTTGTCTCTTTATTGCATTTTTTTTAACTGTTTGTCCTTTTTATACCTCTATTAGAACTTCCCTCTCATCATGACACAATCATTACACATCTGGTTATTAATACAATACATTAATAGCAGAGCTCTTATATATTTCTTAATCACTGTTACGACTAGGTATAATGTCCTTTTAACTTACCCATTGTATACTGCCAGTGTGTAGGGATCTGCTTTTTTGAAAAGTATACCACTCGCATGCAAATGTATGGCATCTCCGAGGAGCCCAGACCATCCTGACAATGATAATATATGGCAAGCCTAGGTGTCACATGTAGTGACTAAGCTAAACGCCTGTAAAGGGTGTGAAATCTGAGCAGTAAAGCCTAGGAATCAAAGCACTAAATGAAATCCACCCACTGTTATTGTCACAGAATCTGTTAGTGGTAAGTTAGGATGGACATAAACATGTTGATACAGTGTAAATTGGCATGATAAAGCCAGCATGTGTAATCCACTAACACTTGCTTGAAGTTTGTTTCAGCTTTTTCAACACAAAAAAAAGTTGAAGCCTGTTGACAATGTCCTTGTTGATGCCGGAGATAAATCCAGTTATAGTACAGTATGATGAGACTTCAGTGAAGGGGAGCGCAACATTTGTAGCTGAGGTAGGGATCTGCTCTCTGCTGCAATGATAACTAAAACATCTTTTTATTGGTAGAGAGTGCTCCCCCAATGATTGGAATATATGTCCCAAAAAGTTAAAGAGAGAAACCTTTAATGCTTTTTGCAGTCTTTCAGTGCCGCACTCATTCCTTCATCCTATCTTCTCCATTTCTCTCTGTCTTTCCACTCTCCCGTTCCTATCTGTCTCTTTTCAATTCTCCTCTGCTCTAATTTCCCTTCTCATCCAAGCCTGTGTGATTGTGGCGTCTCATCACAATTTTGGCAGACAATTCTTTTCATTTTCTTTCCTCATCTCCTGTCTTATTTTTGGCCTCACACCCCCAAACCCTACAACCACCCCCCTACCCACCCCAACACCATTTTTTCCCTCTTTTCTCTTCTGTCTCAGTCTTTTCCTGCAATCTTTCAGCTCGTCATTTAGGACGGCTTGTTTCTTTCAATGTTCCGAGGTAATGGTGGAATATAACAGGCCTGCCGTCGCAGAGAAAGAGGGAACAAATTGTTCCCTTTGCAGTGAGCGGGGACAGTTGTGATCAAGGCTGTGATCTGGAAACGCACAGACCTGTTCACACACACATCCACACAAACACACACACATACACACAAAGCGATGATGATGAGGCCATTTCCTCCCTCATCTCAAGATCCTCATCTAACCGCTAATGAAAAACACGACAATTACCCACAACTCTTTTCACCTCAGCCTTCAGCGGTAGTAATCTAGGCACCAATATGAAGTCAGCTTGTCGTTTCGTCTCGACTGTCCCTTCCTCTTTCCCATCCGTCCATCCCCTTTCTCCTGTCCATTTAGAGCGGAGCTGGGTGCTGGGAGTGTTCCAGACAATGATGACTGCTGCTGAATGGTTGTAAGAATGTGATTGGAATTGGAGATATGATATAGCATTACTTACATGGGCCAGTGGGAGACTGACAAAGGCTATGCTGAGGGTAATGAACAGTGGATTAAGGGTGAGTAATGAAGCACCAAGGATTATCATTTGGAGCCATGGGAGCACCATGAAGCCTTCATTTTGTTAGAGGAGTCCGTGCATGTGTGTGTGCGTTCACAATCTGTAAACGTCAGTCTTAGTCCAGTATCAGATTTGATTATAATCAGACTTAAGTTATCACTATTTCCAATGAATGAAGTAGGAAAATATTTTAAAATTGAAGGCAGTTTTGGTGATATCTGACCTCATAGTCAATCAGAGTAAACAAGACAACTTTTACATTTGGAATAAAATGAATTGTGTGCAGTTTTTCTGTGCTGTGTGCATGATTACATGCATGCATATTTGATGAGGCAATTCACCGCTGTACAGTCCACATGACAGTGCTTCATCTGCTGACACTTTTCTACCTCTCTGCACCAAGTGACAGCAAGGTGTCAGTTATGATGGCACTTTAATTAATTTTGTTTGTCCTGTTCACTGATAGTCATGCACCACTGGGTATCCATGTTCCTGCTGCTGGGACTGATGCAGAGCAGTGAGATAGTGGATAGTGTGTGTGTGTGTGTGTGTGTGTCTTAAAAGGAGACAGCAGAGGATAGTTTATTTTTAGATGTCTATGGAATCATTTGATCTGAAAGGGATATTTGAAGGCATTTGGTGAATATTATGTTATTTTGTTAAGTTAAAATTTTTCTCAAAGCCTCAAGCATTTAATTACACTTGACACCGATTGAGATAATAATTTTGTCTGCTTAAACAATTGCTGAAAAAGACATCTACACTACTTAGTTGTAAATGGCATTGCCTAATTGTTGAGTGGAACAGCATTCGCAGCAAGACAGCAGATGGGGTAGAACAAGAAAACCTCCCATTATCCTGACTATGCACTTTCACATGTGGTTTAAAGATGACTTGTCATTACACCAACTTAAATTAAATTTCAAATAAAAACGACTTTTTACTTCTACTTGTTTTTTATTTTCATTGATCTGGGCATTAGTCATATGGGTTATGATAAATGATGAATATAACAAGACCAAGGACGTGCACGTCGCCCGGATCGGCGTCACCGGGGCCCCACCCTGGAGCCAGGCCTGGGGTTGGGGCTCGCAGGCGAGCGCCTGGTGGCCGGGTCTCTGCCCACGGGACCCGGCCGGGCGCAGCCCGAACGAGCAACGTGGGCCCGCCCTCCCGTGGGCTCACCACTCGCGGGAGGGTTCAGAAGGGGCCGGTGCAGAGGGATATGGGTGGCGGTCGTGGGCGGGGGCCCCGGCGGCCCAATCCCCGGATGGTGACTCTAGCCATGGGGACATGGAATGTCACCTCACTGGGGGGGAAAGAGCCTGAGCTGGTGCGGGAGGTTGAGCGGTACCGGCTAGAAATAGTCGGGCTCGCCTCCACGCACAGCCTGGGCTCTGGAACCCAACTCCTTGAGAGAGGCTGGACTCTCTTCTACTCTGGAGTTGCCCGCGGCGAGAGGCGGCGAGCTGGTGTGGGCTTGCTTATAGCCCCCCAGCTCAGCCGCCATGTGTTGGAGTTCTCCCCGGTGAACGAGAGGGTCGTTTCCCTGCGCCTTCGGGTCGGGGATAGGACTCTCACCGTTGTCTCGGCTTATGGGCCGAACAGCGGTGCAGAGTACCCGGCCTTCTTGGAGTCCCTGGGAGGGGTACTGGAGAGTGCTCCAACCGGGGACTCCGTCGTTCTCCTGGGGGACTTCAACGCCCACGTGGGCGATGACAGTGTTACCTGGAGGGGTGTGATTGGGAGGAACGGCCTCCCCGATCTGAACCCGAGTGGTGTTTTGTTACTGGACTTCTGTGCTAGTCACAGTTTGTCCATAACAAACACCATGTTCAAGCATAAGGGTGTCCATATGTGCACGTGGCACCAGGACACCCTAGGCCGGAGATCAATGATCGACTTTGTGGTCGTGTCATCTGACCTCCGGCCGTATGTCTTGGACACTCGGGTGAAGAGAGGGGCTGAGCTGTCAACTGATCACCACCTGGTGGTGAGTTGGATCCGCTGGCGGGGGAGGAAGCTGGACAGACCTGGCAGACCCAAACGTATCGTGAGGGTCTGCTGGGAACGTCTGGCAGAACCCTCTGCCAGGGAGATCTTTAACTCCCACCTCCGGGAGAGCTTTGACCAGATCCCGAGGGAGGCTGGGGACATTGAGTCCGAATGGACCATGTTCTCCACCTCCATTGTTGACGCGGCTGTCCGGAGCTGTGGCCGTAAGGTCTCCGGTGCCTGTCGCGGCGGCAATCCCCGAACCCGGTGGTGGACCCCGGAAGTAAGGGTTGCTGTCAAGCTGAAGAAGGAGTCCTACCGGGCCTGGCTGGCCCGGGGGACTCCTGAGGCAGCTGACGGGTACCGGCAGGCCAAGCGTGCGGCAGCACGGGCAGTCTCGGAAGCAAAAACTCGGGTCTGGGAAGAGTTCGGGGAGGCCATGGAGGAGGACTACCGGTCGGCCTCGAAGAAATTCTGGCAAACCATCCGGCGCCTCAGGAGGGGGAAGCAGTCCTCCACCAACACTGTTTACAGTGGAGGTGGGGAGCTGTTGACCTCGACTGGGGACATCGTCGGGCGGTGGAAGGAATACTTCGAGGATCTCCTCAATCCCGCTGACACGCCTTCCATAGAGGAAGCAGAGGCTGGGGACTCAGAGGTTGACCCATCCATCACCCAAGCCGAAGTCACTGAGGTAGTCCGTAAGCTCCTCAGTGGCAAAGCACCGGGGGTGGATGAGATCCGCCCTGAGTACCTCAAGTCTCTGGATGTTGTGGGGCTGTCTTGGCTGACACGTCTCTGCAGCATCGCGTGGCAGTCGGGGACAGTGCCTCTGGACTGGCAGACCGGGGTGGTGGTCCCCCTATTTAAAAAGGGGGACCGGAGGGTGTGTTCCAACTATCGGGGGATCACACTCCTCAGCCTCCCCGGGAAAGTCTATTCCAGGGTACTGGAGAGGAGAATTCGGCCGATAGTCGAACCTCGGATCCAGGAGGAACAATGCGGTTTTCGTCCTGGCCGTGGAACACTGGACCAGCTCTATACCCTCCGCAGGGTGCTCGAGGGTTCATGGGAGTTTGCCCAACCAGTCCACATGTGTTTTGTGGACTTGGAGAAGGCATTCGACCGTGTCCCTCGTGGCATACTGTGGGGGGTGCTCCGGGAGTACGGGGTCGGGGGCCCTCTGTTAAGGGCCGTACGGTCCCTGTACTGCCGGAGCAGGAGCTTGGTTCGCATTGCCGGCAGTAAGTCAGACCTGTTCCCAGTACATGTTGGACTCCGGCAGGGCTGCCCTTTGTCACCGGTTCTGTTCATTACTTTTATGGACAGAATTTCTAGGCGCAGCCACGGGCCGGAGGGGATCTGGTTCGGGAGCCAATGGATCTCATCTCTGCTTTTCGCGGATGATGTGGTCTTGTTGGCTCCTTCGAGCCGGGACCTCCAGCATGTCCTGGGGCGGTTTGCAGCCGAGTGCGAAGCGGCTGGGATGAGAATCAGCACCTCCAAATCCGAGGCCATGGTTCTCGACCGGAAAAAGGTGGCCTGCTCCCTCCAGGTGGGAGGAGAGTTCCTGCCTCAAGTGGAGGAGTTTAAGTATCTTGGGGTCTTGTTCACGAGTGAGGGAAGGATGGAGCGTGAGATTGACAGACGGATCGGTGCAGCGGCCGCAGTAATGCGGTCTTTGTATCGGTCCGTCGTGGTGAAGAGAGAGCTGAGCCGAAAGGCGAAGCTCTCGATTTACCAGTCAATCTACGTTCCGACCCTCACCTATGGCCATGAACTTTGGGTCATGACCGAAAGAATAAGATCCCGGATACAAGCGGCCGAAATGAGTTTCCTCCGCAGGGTGGCAGGGCGCTCCCTTAGAGATAGGGTGAAGAGCTCTGTCACCCGGGAGGAGCTCAGAGTAGAGCCGCTGCTCCTCCACATCGAGAGGAGCCAGCTGAGGTGGCTCGGGCATCTGTTTCGGATGCCCCCGGGACGCCTCCCTCTGGAGGTGTTCCTGGCATGTCCCTCCGGGAGGAGACCCCGAGGAAGACCCAGGACACGCTGGTGTGACTATGTCGCCCAGCTGGCCTGGGAACGCCTTGGGGTCCTCCCGGAAGAGCTGGAGGCAGTATCCGGGGAGAGGGAAGTCTGGGTGTCCCTGCTCAGGCAGCTGCCCCCGCGACCCGGCCCCGGATAAGCGGATGAAAATGGATGGATGGATGGATGGATGGTTATGATAAGATTGGACTCACTAAGATCTTCCAAAGACATCTCTTGTCACATTGTGTTGTCAAGCATAAATGAGAGCAGCCAATTGTTTGCCTGACCAGCCATAGATTTTGAGCTCCAATTAGCTAAAGGTGATATCCTTATTTTATGCTATCACATTTGCAAATACCTTTGGAATTTTTTATTTGCCGCCAGTAAAATTAAAGGGGCTGCCTTCACCCAAAAAGAGGTTGGATCTTAATGCACAGGCAAACTTCTTGCTCTCATCTGTTAGTTAACTGTTTGTAAACCAGCCACCGAGGCTTAATAAGAAGTGTTATAGTTGACAAGTTAACACAATAAACTAAAAACCTAATAAACCTGATAAAACCTCATATTACCTGTTATATCTGCCTACAAATACATTAAAGTGTGATATAAACCATTTATCATGTGTTCAGATTGCTTATAAATGCTAAATTGGGTGGTGAAATAAAATGTTACTGCACACACTAGTATCAGACTTGCCCTTCAGAAAGCGGTCAGACTACACTGGAAAAAACAGATGCAGGGAAGCGGATCCACATGCTTTAGCGCCATTTTGATTATTCATAGAAAATGCAGACTAGGGACTTAGGGAGTGAAATGTGGGTGGTTGAAAAAACAGGGAGAGAGGAAGGGGGAGGGAAGGGGCATCGGTGTAAATAAATAAACAAATAAATAAATAAATAAATAATAAACAATCACGGCACCCCTCGCTGCACACACTGCAAGGAACCAATCGGCACCCTAGCTGAACGCCCTGGAAATTGTGTGTAATGAGTAGGAAAAGATTAGAGGGAGCTCTTGCTAGGCCGTAAATTGACATTAGTAAAAGAAAACTCTTTTACTAGGCGGGCCCAGCAGTCTCATTTAGACGACAGAGAGGGGGGTTGGAGCTGGGACAACACCGAGATGGAGAATGAAGTGTGTGAAGATGCTAAGAATACAGGTGGGGTGCAGCCTTGCTGTTGTGTGCTGTGAGAGAGTTGAATTTGAAGTGAGAATTTTTTAGAGAATATTTAGAGTGATTTGTTAATTTTCAATAGCAATCAGTACTATTGATTCTGTCATGAACCTTAGCCAGATAAAGGATCAGACAGGCTAGACTAAGCGTACATTCAGACCAAATCTGGCAATGCAGCAAAAACGTCGGTCCTCACATTCATTTTAATTGGGGTAGTCCATTGGTTGAAGGGGTTCTGAAAAACCAATAAATGCAGCTGGCTGCAGCAAAATGCACTACTCAAAAAAACAAACAAACAAAAAAAAACACTTAATCCATGCAATATAACACCAAGTCGGTTAAACTTCATAAATGGACAGATTCATATCACCTGCTTTGGTGCAAATGACAAGGTGCAATGGAAAAGGTAAAAGCAAGATAATCCCCCAAAAGCGAATAGTTTTGCATATGGAGGCCGCACACAATTATTCTCTCCTTATCCTTCCTGACTGATTCTACTCTTGTTCTGCTAGTGTCCGTCTCACTATTAGATGCATTAACCTGCAGCCCAATCAGGTTGCACAGGTTGTCCAACTTCTGTACGATTGCACATCCATAAGTGTGGTTGCAAGAAGGTTTGCCGTGTCTCCCAGCACAGTCTCAAGCGTATGAAGGAGATACCAGGAGAGCATCAGTTACACGAGGAGAGCTGGACAGGGCCATACTGGTGTGCATGTTTCTGACTGAACTGGCCTTTGCGTGAGAACACCAGAATTGGCAGGTCCTCCATTAGCGCCCTATTCTCTTCACAGATGAGAGCAGGTTCACACTGAGCATATGTGACAGGCGTGAAAGAGTCTACAGACGTTGTGGTAAACGTTATCCTGCTTGTAACATCATCCAGCATGACCTGTTTGGCGTTGGATCAGTGATGGTCTTGGGAGGCATATCCTTGGAGGGTTGCATGGACTGACTGTTAGGTACCGGGATGAAATCCTCCGAGCAGTTGCCTATGTATTGGTACATCTAATGCTGCAAAGTACTGCCACAGACTGTCCAGGAACTCACTGATCTCATCAGGAGCATGCCCAGACATTGTTGTGATGGCAGTTGGATCAGCTTGTGATTGAATTATTTTACTTTCCATGGACCATTGCTATGTCATTTTGAATTATATAATGTACATGTACATATATAATGATGTTTGTTCATCAAGATCTAATGTTTTCCCTTAATTTTTTTGAGCAGTGTAGTTGAAACAGACTCAACTTACGGAGAAAAGCAGCCCAATGTGGCCAGTCACCTGAGCTGGCATGCATAGCAGCATGAATACCCCCTCATCGCCTACTGCCAATAAGAATTAACACACAACTCTTCTGTTTCCCTCAGCTTTATGGAGCTATGTACTATGCCATGCCATTATCTGACTTCCTGTCAAACTGAAGTGGCTGCAATCCGTTTCCATTAAAAAATAGAACTGACGAGTATTCTCCGTGGAACAGAGCGGAGTGCCCCTTCTGGGTTATGCTGTGGTGCAACCGGTGGAAACACAACCCTTGTCCAGAAAGCCCCGATCTGCTTAAGCAACCGTACCACGGCCCTAACGCGGCCATGATGGGCCCGGTGGAAACTAGGGTTTAGTCTTGATTTTTATCACATGTCCTACAGTGTGCAAAATGGTGAAACTTGGACTCTACATTTAAGCCATCCCAAAGGGCAGCCAACATCCAGTGCCAAGTGGACCAACTCCAGGTCACAGCCAGTGCCTTGGTCAAGCTACAGAATACAAGTGTCTTTTTCCATTTGTGTCAGGTTGTGATTTCTATACAATGGCATTACAAGACATAATAATAAAAAATGTTACCTTCCCTATCATATGGTGGTTGATCTCGAAGGGTAAGAAGCTAAAGAAGCTATTTAAAGTTATGTACAGTATAACACCATGAAGTAAAACCTCAAGTTGAAAATTGAAATGAATCAGGTATGCATGTAATCAAGTTGATATGTTTGATGTGCCAGTTTTCTGACCATCGCCACGTGAACCAGCATGCACACACATCCACAAACGTAAGAATACAGAGTCAGCTTGGATTAGAACGTTTCACTCTCCTGTAAGTGTGTTTATGTTTGTTTTGTCCTCACCCAAACTGAGCAATTGTTGTGACTATGCAGTTGGAATAATAACAGCCTCACTGGCTAATAACGATAATGGTGCTGGCGATTACCAAGGCACAAGAAAAAAACGATGGAGGGGAGAGAGGGCAGTATGGATATCGCTGGACCACAAAAGATTGTATAATTCAGCATGTTAGCCTTAGCCCATACCACTCATCCGTCCTCTAACACTTTTTTGAATCTCCATTTCTTCTTTTTTCCCCATCTTCCCACATTATGTACCTTCTGTCTCCTTCTGTCCCCCTTGAGTCCCCTGTTGTAACCTGCCCCCCCCCCCCCTCTCTCTTTCTGGCTAATTTAAAATTTGTCAGACGCTTGCGTCTTCTGGATGGCTGGCCTTTGATATTTTGCGAGCTCCATTTGGCACAAACAAGCCTGCGGCCGTGGTGCATCCTGCTGACTGCTGCACTAGTGGCAGGCCCCTGCCATTTATCTTAGCCCCGGCCACCCAATGCTTACTCATTACAGGAGCCTCGGCACCAGCTTAACCCCCACCTCTCTGCCGACTGTGTGCATGCAAACACACTTAAAAACAGCCGAATGGTGTGTGTGTGATTGTGTGTTCAGTGTGTATGTTGGTGTGTGCGTGTGTGTGTGTGTGTGTGTGTGCGTGTGTGTGCACATAAACATAAGCAAATGCATATCAGCAAACACATTCACACCCCATGGACACATTGGTAAAAGCATGCAGATGCAGTGACACATGCTTGTAAATTCACACACACACACACACATCTCGGCATCGTCGCTCATTCCCCTCCACCCCACCCTCCCCATACAGTATGAGCCCATCTCTATATGTTTTATTGTTGAGGTTAAACGCTCCATCTTCTCAGCTCCCCACCGGCTTTCAAAGTGTTTTTCTACATGTAAAAGAGCGTGTTCCAGCATTGAGGCTCCCCTGTGCATCTTGTGGAAACATGTTTGCTAACTTGACCATTGCATTTGCGTGCTAATGTAAATGACCCAACCACCCACCCATGGGAGAAATGTGTCAATCAGCACGCTCACAAAGATCAATCCTGCTCTGATCAGGGCTTTTCTCTCAGCTCCTATTGAAATGCTCCCTTTCATGTGCCAGTTTGTTGTGTCTCCATTGAGTAGGAGCCCATGTGGTATTAAGTAAAGATAGGGATTATTTAACTCCGTCTGTCAGATCACTGTGTGTATAGCTGGATTGGTGGCAACAGGTACATAATGGTGAGTTGGCAGAAGTTTAGCAAAAACATGCTTCTTACAAAGCCTTAATCTACTCAGAACTACACCCCGATGCCTTGGATGTTGTCATTATTGTCAAATGCATGATGAAGTGGGGAATATAATGTTACTGATAGGAGGTTGTTGTTAAAGTAGGACCCAAATGCAAAACACCACGGGGAAGCAAGATAGGGAACAATAGGTAAGCTTTTACTAACAAAAGCTTAACTCATTCTCAAAGTAAAATCCAAAAACCAAGAAGTGTGAATTTCAAAAGTAGCAAAACATAAGCTAAATGAATTACAACCAAAAGCAAAGTTTAAAATAAAAAAAGAGGAACACATGATGGACTGGTAAAGGCATGAGGAAGCACATAGACTATAAACACACAAGGGCAAATTACAAACAAGACACAGGTAGACAAAGAAAAAGGGCAGGAACACTTCAAAATAAAACAGGAAATCACAGAAACACAACCAGAATCATGACATATCAATAGAAAACACCAAGGTCACTATTCAGAAAAAACAGGTTGAGCAGAAACTTGTTAATTCGTAGTTTAAGCTGAAACATATTGTTGTACTGTTCACTCATTATTTTCACACTATGCTCAATTATCAATTGTGGTTTTGGTTCAAATAGACTGTTTCATAACGTTAAGCACATGTTACCACAGATAATGTTTTCCATGTGCGTATTCTTTTGCTCTTTTTCCCGATTGCCAAGCTATTACAGAAAATCTTGATTGGTCAATTTCATTATCATGTTCCAGGAACAACACTAATTGAGGTCCTTTTCATTGTTCCTGATGTTGCAGCTTCATGCACATCCTTTTCCTTTGTGCTTCTTATATTTCAGCTACTTGGATGTTATTTTTTGCTGAATCTGCACTTTTGTCAATATATATATGTATATATATATATATATATATATATATATACATATATATATATATATATATATATATATATATATACACCACAGGAGCTATAAAGTGTATTTTCATTTGTGATTGTCTTTTTGTGGCAATGAATTCTAGTCATATTACCCCACTATGTAGCTATGTTAATTTGTTTGGTGCATTTTGCTGCCATGCACCTCTAAAATCGGGTGACTGCCCAGTGTCTTCTTTTTTTTGACAGAACACAGATGTGTTTGTGTATGTGTGTGTTTGTGTGTGTGTGTTTTAAAACAGTCTAGACATCCATCTGACATCACAACCCTCACCTCAAATCAAATCCATTGTTGGCAAATATTGATTTGCCTCAACTTGTTTCTGGCACATGTAGATGTCACACACAATGCCACATGCATAAACACACAGACATGCACACAAACACGCACACACACGCTCACACACACACACACGCACGCACGCACACACACACACACACACACACACACACACACACACACACACACACACACACACACACTTGTCTTTTCTCTTTCTGTTTGTATTGTGCTTCCTTTCAGGAACAGGGGCAATTTTTACAGCACTGAAGCTTTAAGTGGAGCAGAAAATAGACATTGACCTATCTGTTAATATCAGCTTAATCGCAGCCCTCTCTGTCAGGAACTACTGTGGACAGCATGTGTGAGGACAGCCAGAAGAGCCCACTCTTTGTACGATCAACTGGGTGTGCGGGAACACATGGTTCATGTTTATAAGAACCCTGGGACAAAAAGGGAAAGTCAGGTTTTTTGTGTGTTGGGGTTCAGATTTTAACTTTACACAAAGCCAGTTACTTTTGTGTTGACATGCCTAGCATATGGATCTTATACTTAGTGTTGGAGTTAAAACAGACTTCAGACCACTGACTGGTCAATCAGAACAGCTAGAGTTGTTTGCTCATCTGCTCTCTGATGTAGAATTTCCTATAATTCTGTTGTTTCACCTTTCCCTTTTCTGCAGTCTGCAGCCTTTTTTCAAACAAAGGTTGTTTTCTAGTTGTAATGGCAGTCAGTAGAGTGCATACCTCTGCCAAGGCTCAACAGTCCACTAAAGGTCAATCAAGTCCTATCCAATATCCAATAAAATATATTTACTGTGTTTTTATTTGGCTTTATATCAAATTGTTCTCACTCACAGATATGAGGCACCTAAATGAAAAAAAAAATAATTTTTTTGCATCAAGATTTTGATTTTGAACCTGGAAGACCAGAGACTGCAAATGTGACACATGTTAATTGCACATTGTCCCTTACAAATAAAATTGAAATTGAAATTGAAAATTAAAATGTATGTTGTCATTCTTGAAACAAGGCTGTTGTTAGCACTGACATTGCCTTGACCGTTTGGATAAAAACATGAATTTTTCTCAAATGTGTGATCATAGGTTCATTTGTGGTACGTTTGACAGAGCTCATTAGACTGTTCCATACTGTAGCACTCATTCAAATCTGTTTACAGCAGACATCCTGACTAATTTGACTTGGACTTTGCCTTTCAATATCCATTCACAGATACCTTCCCAGGAAGGACTGACTGTCTATAAAAGTGATGCATGTCTCACCATAGCACAAAACGGCCGCACGCCTACTGCCCTGATGACATTCAGAAATGACTGCATAGACACAGGTACACGGGCAAAAGTTTGCACATGTGTGCACACCACACACACACACACACACACACACACACACACACACACACACACACACACACACACACATATATAAAACTGTGACTCCCTCAGCCCCTCCCATCAGAGATGTGAAGCCTTTTAATTATCTGCTGATTACCTGTTAGATCACCTTAGCTAATGGAGAGCAGCTCCCCGGGGAGCCATCCAATCTAACTCTCATCACACACAATGGGCTCCTCTTCACTGAAGAGAGTAGACTCTGTGTGTATGTGTGTGTGTGGGTGTGTGCCAGACAGGAGTGTGTAGTGGATATATGTGTGTGTGAAAAAAGAGAGAGAGAGAGATAGAAAAAGAGTGAGCCCCTTTGAGGCAGATGCTGAGATTAGTACTGAAAATAGCTGTCTATTTATTCTTTCATACACTAAATTACCATCACACTGCTCTACAATACACACACACACACACACACACACACACACACTGTGGGACTCTTCTGATTTTTGTGGCAGGCATCTATTTTCATCAGAGATTGGAGTTCAGATCATCACAGATTATTACACAATCTGCTTCCATGCAGCACAGAACCACTGAATTCACCAATTATTGCTTTCACTGATCATTTGCTCAGTGTTTATTGTTTTATGCCTTTGTTCAATAACTGTATATTGAAATGCTTTACCTGAAATGTAAATGAAATCCCAAGTGCTGTGTAATGGCAGCAGGACTTGTTAAAACTTCCTGAAATCTGCGCCTTAGAAAAATAAGCTGAGAAAAAAAATAAAAAATAAAAAATCAACACCAAAAGTCCTGCTGGTGGATTTCCTCCAGTTAGGGTTCTAGGACAAACCATTTTTACTGTAAAAAAGTACAGAAGAATTAGAGGAATCTCAGGAATCTGAGAGGAATCAAAGAGGAACCTTTTGGGTCTAGGAATACAACATGTACAATATTTTCTTCTATTTTACACATGTCGTAATTACACATTTTCTAAATAACTTTTCCATTCTTTAAACAGTTCAATACACGTACACACATAAACTGGTGACCACTACAAAACAAACTAGCAGGGGTGAAATGGTGCGTCATGGTTTGGTTCAACTAGTTATATGAAGAATATGTCTGTCTGTCACACTATGGTGAGAGCATCAGTGGGCGAGGGTACAACCATTCTGTTCCACACTGCAATCCAGTAAGTGGCAGTAATGCACCCAAAAGCTTTTTCCAAAAGCTGTTAAACAATAAAAAGAGATACGAAGATGACACAGTAAAACAAGATGAAGAAGACATGGCGATGGACTATGCGCTATGGTTCAAATTATACACATGAGCAAGAGGATCCACCTTTGTCCTCCAAATCAGTGTCAGGAAAGTAACAGCTGATTTTACTGTTATATTGGCAAGGTTTTTTTTTGCTTCGCATCTGCACCAGTATGTTTTGCTTCCAGGAAATGACCACATGCTCACACTCGGAGGTCCAACACTGACATGAGTGCAGGTCATTTTGGGATTAATTTGTCACAGGAAGTAAAATAACTCAAACTGGTGTGGTGTAAAAGGATGCATAAAACCATGAGCAATAAAAACATGGCAATAATCAAACAAAATTATAGATATAAATAATCATTCAAATAAATAAAACTTCAAAAGCATCAAAGCATGCATGGAAAGATAGCAACATAAATATAAGACTATTAAATAAAAACTTCCACCTCGTGACAAATGCGTTGTACTGGGTGTGAAAACAGCACATAATGACATTAGACTGAAATCTAAATAACAAAAAACAATATAAGGCCAGACATTTTCAAATTATGAACTGCTGATTTACATAAAGCCAGATCATGGGGTTACTGCAGCATGTTCAGCACCTGTGTCCATTGTTCCTGGTCAGTGAGATCATTCTGATTCTCAGCTGTCACACACAACGCACACACAAAGCCACATTCTCAGCACGCAATTGAACATGAGTGTGGCAAATAAATACAATGTGCACAAACACTCTGTAGGCCATATCGACAATAATGGTTGGGAAAAGGTAGAACTAGAGATGACAACAAGCTTTTCATTCAATCTGAAAGCACTTTTGATTCTTCTCCAACCAAATAATTTCTTACAGATCCGACAGATCCAATGAGTCTGTTACTGCTTTTCCACCAAAATTGGCAGGTCTACACGTTTTCTAAACGTGGGTACACCAACTAAAAATTACCTATTGACCCCATTCCCACTTCCTGCATCAGAGGCAGCCCGTCTGTGAGTCTTATCTGAAGGGCTAAGTTGTACTTAAGTGACGTCATGTTTCATGTCATGAATGTGCCGGAACAGAAGAGAAAAACAACAACAGACCCATTGTGAAAGAAGCGTCTGTTGAACGGTGGAAAAATTATTTTCACTTCACTTCATTATCGTCAAAACCCTCGCGGAATGACTCATTTCACTACAATAATTTGGCCATTTGGTCTGATAACATTTGGAATACCTAGAAGAGCCACACGATTAAATTGTTATGTCACCATTCAAGTAAGCTGGATGCTAAACTGGAAGTTAACCAGTTTGTTTGGTGATCCAGGTATTTTCATAGCCAGGAAGTTAAGTTTTTTTGGCTTCAAAACAGCACTGAGCAGCTATCATAGGAATGAATGGGGCTCTGCCTCCAACACTTTGTCCAGTAATAAAACGTCTTCAATAGACCGAATCCCAAATTCATTCCTTATTCACGCACCACCACTGGATATTGATAATACGTCATCACTTTGCATGGCGGAATTTAGTGTGTTCACGCGGGGCTTTCGTTTGGATCAGCTGAGGTGAGCCGAGCTGAGGTGATAAAAACCCGGGTCTACTGCAGAGTCAATTGACTGGGTGTGACTGCAGTGTTTACACATCTCCATTGCACACAAAGGCGGATCTTAGCGGGTGTAAGATGGATTTTTTACCTGTGGAAAAAGGGGATATGTGTGCATCATGTGTATGCTCCTGGTGTGTATAACTTTAACCCCCCAATTGCCAGCTGTAAGAGTGACTAGCATATAAAGTTCAGAGCCCATGTAAACCTCTCACCCATACATGTAATCAGAGCTGAGCACCCCCTGCTGTTCTTTCCCTTTTGACTAGGTCAGCCTTTTTCTCCTTACATTTCTGATAAGGACAGCAGAAAGTGAGCAGGATGGCACAGAAAGAATTTGCGATCCCCTTTAGCATCCCTTCACTGCATTGCTATCCCCTCCCTCGTGTTTCAGTCTTAGTAACATTCCAGTCATACTTGTGGTAAAGCACCTCCCTCTCACCATAAAACAGGAGGACAAAACAACTACCAAATGAGGATGTAACCACAATGCCACAATTCCCTGACATCCTAATCCAGACCCGAGGCCAACTGTGTCAAATTGAACCAGTATGAAAAAAAGTAAGGCATGGCACCCGGGGCTATAGGTTACGGTGTATTGCCCCCGGCCAGGGACAGAATGAAAGACTCTTTCCGCCATGTTCCCTCATCAGGGATAGCCTGGCCTGCCATCAGAGTAATGGTGCTACAAACACAGCGGCATGCCGAGATGAGAGAGAAGGTTTCCCAAAGACGCCTGACTGCTGCATCAAACAGGAAAGACACACGGGACGAGAGATAGAGGAGAAGGAGAGAGAGCAAGTGAGAGAGGGAGGGAAAGAGAAGCCCTGGAGTGGTGCCAAGTTCCCAAGGTAGTGTACAAGTATCTTTAGAAGCCGGGCGTCTTGTTAGCTAATACATTACACCAATCACGGCCGGCTATCTTAAGCTACAATTAATCTGTGCGCTGGCACAGGCTGATAGGACAGCAACATGCTGTTTCTTAATTAAAAGCAAACGGATTAAAAATGATTAATAACGGTATTAAATATTCTCATGGACTACAAGCGCAGGGAAATCGGGGGGCTTTCTTATGCGAGCTTAAAACGAAGAAGTCATTAACGGCGGGCCCAATCTCCCTAAGCCAGGGCTTTACTTTGTTTGGGATCACAAGTTGCTTACTTCATGAATATGCATTTTGCCCCTATCAAGTTGAGACCAAAAGGCAATATCGTGGTGTGGCTGTGGTGTGGCTGTGGTGTGGTATTTTTCCCCTCAGTGGCTGTGAAACTTTGAGTTTTTGATTTGTGACATTTCGTGGTCTGCCTTTGTAGCTTGGCCCTCTGTGTTAACTGGTTCCTGGCTGCAGGCTGCCTGCCCCTGACAACAAATGTCTGTTCTTTCTCTGTATATGAAATCATGAATGTAGGTATTGCACGCTGATGCTGGATGGTTTTACATGTGTGTTTTCAGAGGTTCCTCCCTGCAGCTACACAAAAACTACACTTTTAATATAAAAGCAGCAGTAACATATTGTATGTAACAAGATTCCCTTAACATATAATAGGCGCCTTGGTCATAACCATATGGTTGTCAATGGATTATCCTGCAAAACCAGTTTTACATTAAGTGGCAATGTATTTATGTAATGTTAAGTTTCTACCAGCTACAGTATAATTACAATCATTTGGTATGGTGAGAGTCAGACAACTAAAACACACAGCAAGATTGTAGTTACTGTAAAAAAAAGTTATTCCCTATTCCCTAGTTATAAGTTATTAGTGTTCAAAAGCAAACACTGAAGAGTCAGTTGTGTCAAGGCCCAAACCGCAGTCCCAGTCTGAATAAAATATTGGCAGTGCACACCACGCATATATGCTAATTAATGTGTTTCATACATACCATATTGAAATGTGTTCAATACATCCTATATCAAGTAAACATTACATGTATATGAGCTGAAATTCACATCGGGAGGTGAAGGGGACGGTGATGGTGAACTAATGGTGAACTTTATTCGTGGCAAGAAAGTTTCAACATATCTATGGCTTATAACACTTAGTTCAGTGATTGGATCTCACCGTGCATGTGAATGCTGGATGAACTATAAACAATTCCACCATTACTTTCTGTCTCCACCTAAAGGACATCCTTCCCTGGCTCTGAGAGTAAACAGTATTCATTGAAATGGTCCAATATGAATATCATTTCCTAGTCGCACTGGGCTGGTTGGTCACCTGCTTTACAATGCTGACCTCAAAAAATGTCATAGTCATAGCAGTGTAGAGTTTCTACATGCTGTTTGAGTCTTACTCATTTTCAGTTTTCTAGATTTATCAGTTTTGTTCTCACTTTGCTACAGTGAGTAGTTGTAAAGCGCCTGAACACTAGTTGACAACCACCATACAACGGGAAAAGAAGAAAAAGCTGTGGTAACATTTTAGTGTTAGGTAGCTAGTGTGTGGCATGGATCTGCTGTGTAGATGCTACTCATTGATTTACTACTATACACTTCCCTACACTCGTATAACGTATGCTATTCATTTGACAAAAGAAAAAAAAAATAATAAAAAAAGTCAAGAAGAATTCGACTGAGACCATTTTTGTCAAAATGTCCATACATAACTGTGATTATATCCTTATCCAATAATCCTCCTCAGAAATACTGTACACTGTATTACTGAATATCACAGCTGAGCTGTTAACAGCACTTTCAGTTGTGAAGGAAGAGCTCATGGCTACAGCTTCAGCAAGTAACTTCAGCTTCAATATTCAGTTTGAAAATATTTATGTTAGTTTTGTTTCAATTTTCAGTTTTATGTTGCAACAACACTACGCTTATGCTCTGGATAGGTTTAGGCAAAAAAAAAAAAAATTGGTAAGGCTCTAAAGAATATTCTCTTTTGTAGCCACTCACATTGCTGGAAAACGTCTCTACATCTCCTTAAAAATATCCAGTGGTTTAGAGCTTACAAAGTGTGAAGCAGTATTTTTAATGGTTGTTTCTGGCTTGGCAGCCATGTTGCATATGTGTCATGGTCTGGATTGTGATAAATTACACTTAACATTTCAAATAAACATTTTCAAAATGTATTCACTTTTTATGGCAAAGAGCCCTGTCCCCGCTGACAAAAACCTAGTTTAATTTAAATCTGAATTCTGAATCAGACACAACTGGTAACATACTGTACTTAAAAAGCATACAGTAAAATTAATGTTTTTGCATGGGCTTTCTTTTTAAGTAGATTTCAATATGGGAGTGATACATGTCCTGTACCAGTCTAATCAAAATGACACCTGAACATCATTTCATAATTGAAATCCCAGCCCTTTACATGAGTCAGGAAAGCCCTCTTCCCTCCGACAAGAGGCTGTGAATAGCATCATTGTGAGCCTGTGACTACAATTACTGCTTCTAAATTCAGCATTGCTGTAATCAGGCCCTCTGGTTCTGTGTAATTTAAATACTTATGGCTTGTGTCCAATGGCTCCTGTGCCAAGCCCAAGTGTTAGTTGTAATTGACCATACAAGCCTTTTCTCCCCTTTTCTCTGCTAATTTCATAAGTGCTATTTTTAAAATGTCAATTATAAAGCAGATTAATGTATCTTAATGTGAGATTAGATGCATTTTGGCAGGAATCACAGGGCAATCACATTGGTTTGATTATATTTCTGCCTCTATTATTGTGTATAAAAGGCCTTTCTATAGCACAAGCTAAGAGGGCACACAGTTGGATTCTGAATGTTATTCAACCAAACATGCTGCAATTGTTGATATGGTTCCTCTTTGATTACAGCATTTTAGAGAAGTTTTCTTTGCAAAACACCCACTCCTACCTCACACATACCTTTAACTCTGAATGGGAAACAAGGTGTTGATGTTGTCATTCAAGTGAGAGGTGGACTTATCCTGCAGCTTGGGCCAAATAGAAAGAGGTAGCCAGTGTCCAAGACACTATTCTGTTTAGAAACCAATTACTTCAACGCTTTTCAAATTGATTTCATTTGCTTCTGATGCCAGGCTCGCTCCTTTTCTCCTCCTCTGTCTCTTTAACATTTCAAACAGCTCCCCTCTTTGTCTTCCTTTGTCCTCTTTTGCTCTTTCCTACCTGACTCACCCTACTCATTTCAATGTTTTAGTGGAATAGTTACCATCCTTCTTTCTTTTTCTATTGCCTCTTTTCCAAAACTTAGGGAAAAATAGGCATGACTGTAATCAGCTTCGTGATTTTCTTAAGACGAAGGCGAGAAGCAGAAAAATAATCATCTTCAAATCGTGACGATAATGGCATTGGTTGGCTATGATAAAATGCTTGTGCGTGTGGTGTTCACTGTCACAGTGCATATTTGTACATGTCATCCCTTGTGCATGCAGACATATGTATGAGCCTGTAACTTGCTAGTTATGTTTTTGTGTCTGAGTGTAAAGTCTTGTTGTGTGATGTTGTTTTGATGTGATCACATTCTGTTGATTAGATAATAAATTAAACCTCAAATATGTGACTTGTTGTTATTAATCATCAGAATATGATTATCACATTTATACTTATACTTTGGTGTAATGGAAAATTATATAAAAAATGTAGCTGTATCACGTGGCATTTTTCAGGGATTTGCATTTCAACTTTAACTGGGCTACCTGCTTTAAGGTGTCTCTTTAACTAATAACACGCTTGTCTTGATCCCTGCAATACTACTACTAGAAGAATAACACCTCTGCTAATTCGATTACAAACTGGTTTGGTTTGATTTACTATAATTTCTTCACAATAAAAGCCCCCTGTTATTTAGTGATTTTAAAGCTTTCAAATACAACATGTTTTTATTATATATTACACATGTCATGTACACACAAGGACTGTATACAGTTACTGTATATAATATGTTTATCTTTATTTTATTAGTTTGTATTATGATTCTATAAAAACATTTATTTAATTCTTTCCAGTATTCTCCTTATTATTGTCTCTATTTTTTAGAGCTATTCTTGCGCTGCTACTTATTTCCCTCTGTACTGCTGTGTTACCTGTGAATATCTCCCAAAGGGGATCAATAAAGAAACATATTATCTTATCATTTCTTATGGAGCAGCATTACTGGAAATGTTGTGTTTTCACCAAAAGTAACTAAACATGACTCACGAAGCAACTGAAGGCGAACAGTTTGAAACAGCAAAACACACCAGATGTTTGAAATTACATTACTCCTCAAGAGCAGGTCCATCATGGGTGTGGCTCGTCAGAACTATTGAACACTATTGACTGCCAAATTTTTGTGGACAAAGTTTGAGACGGATGTGGATGGGGTGGATGTTGGGTGGAACATCCAGGGACAAATGACTATAACCTCCACCAGAGAGCAAGGCATGTCTTCCTCTTTTAAAAAAAATCATTTAGGTAAATTGCTCAATGTCTTCACTTCAAAAGTCACCCAGTGTCAGTTCCAATGTTACTCATATTAGAGGAAAACTGTTTACTTATGTCTTGGTGGGATTACCCTGTACTCACTTGTTGAGATCGCAGACTGCTGCAGTAGCACTGCTAGAAAAATCAATGGAAAACAAACATGCTCAGATGGGACATTTTTTTCTCTCAGTACTCTGTTCAAATAATCTTAAGTTAAAGAGCATGTATTATTCACATACAAATGTGATTTTATCATGAAACAAATACATTCATTCATACATATGTACATACATAGGGTACATACATATGAAGTTCAATTCTCCCAAAATCAGCAAAATTACATAAATAAAATTAATTTGTGGGAGGCAACGCTGATGACAGTGATGGTATTTTTTTGGTGTCCCTTTGCATGTTCCCAAACACTCGAAATATGAAACAAACCAAAACAAAAAATGCAAAAGGCAAACAGTTAGGTTGATGTTTTGTATCAGATGACATGGTGCACATGTCAGCCAATAGGAAAGTACAGTAAGGACATGCCAGATATTTGCTTGAGGTAGTTTCCATGACATGGTTGGTCCACCAGAGAGCACTGACAGGTTTTTCTTTTAACTTTGAAATGTCTTCAGGGCATACTGTATCTTGGTCTGTCAAAAAAAATAGTTAAACTGATCCTTGCCAAAAACCTACAACCTGCTTATGATATATAGATAGATTATAGATAATTAAATATACCATTAAATTAAACAATAAAGTACACCTGTGTCAGTCTCAGAATCCAGTGTTGTTCTGTAGCTATGACAAAAATGTACTACATGACTGACTTTTAGTTAACCATCACTGTCCTCGTATCTGCCCAGAATGAGATATTTTGATATACAGTATATTTTGTAACAATTAAGCTGTAAGTTTTGATTGCCCCTGTTTGATTTCATAAATATCTCTTTGTCTTCATGTCTTCACTTTACCTTAGGATACAAAATACAAGAGGGCAGGTATATTGATAACAAAGAAATCAATGGCATTTATTTTAAAACCTATACATGTACCTATGTATACCTGGCAGACGGTGTTGTTCTCAATGAACTTGAAGTTTCATTTCAAATGTTAGAAATAGTAATTGCAAAAAGAGGGTAGCACTATAGAATAACCATCAAATTGCAAATTTATAGTTAATTCAACTTTAGTTGATAGTTATTTCGATGTTACCAAACAATAAAATGCTTTATCAACAATTGTAAAGGTTTATAAACATCAGCTGCAACTTATCAGTAAACAATTGCTTAATAAAAGGTTTATATAACATTTCTACGGAAGAGGATTAGGGCCACATGTGAATTTTTTTTTTAGTTCTGACTTTAAAGTCAGAATTCTGAGAAAAAAGTCAGAATTCTGAGATTAAAGTCAGAATTCTGAGAAAAAAAGTCAGAATTCTGAGATTAAAGTCAGAATTCTGACTTTTTTCTCAGAATTCTGACTTTAAAGTCAGAAGTAAAAAAAAAATTCACATGTGGCCCTAATCCTCTTCCGTACATTTCAACGTTTTAAACAGTAAAATTAATTTGTATTAACCATAACTTTGCTATTTATTAATGATGGTTATAAGTCTAACCAGTAACACCTAATTTTACAAGTCCACATTTCATGGTAAGCAGGTGGTCATCAGCAGGTAACATATTTGAAGTGGTTTTGAAATGACCCACCAATTACAACAATAAGAAATTCAAGATGTATCAAAACTACAGTTTTCTAATAAAGAGTCAACAAATAGCTGATCATTTATTTAATACATTTAAACATTTTTAACAATTTCCACTTCATAATTTTCTGTAATTTTCTGTAATTTCAGCAGATCAGTCCAACTGTGGAACAGTTTTCCAAAATGTCATTTAAAAAAACTAAAAAACTAAAATGTCCAATATTGTACTGACCTGTTGAAGTGAAATGTCAGGACCTGTCAAGTTATTTTGTTACCAAAAAAGAATACATTTTGCATCAGGTCCCATTACAAATGATGCAGTGTTCACTCATCAACAATTACAATGAGGTACAGCATGAAAATGACCATACATCGTGCAACATAAGTGAATCAATGTGGTTCACACTGATTAGGTTTTCTTAAACTGGAAATAAACTTTATTGGGACATCATATTCATAAAACTAACAGTATGAAAACATTGCACACACACTTATGAAGTGACAATGTGAGATTTGGCTGTTAGATGGTGATGTGGATTGATTGAGAAGGCTGAGCTCAACACCTTGGAGACTAAACAGCCTGAGAGAGAGATGGAGCTTAATTGATGATCAAACACCCGCCAGGTGTAAATGGCTATTTTCACTTCAACTGTGTGTGTGCGTGTAAGTGTGTGAATGAGTTTCACCACATGGACCTTTTGTACTTGTGCGCTCAATGTGTCTCAGAGTGAGTGACAGTTTGTGTATGTGTGTACTTGCAGTATTTCCATAGAGGCCGGACAAGAGATTTCAAAGACCTGGAGAGGTCCCATTCAGCCCTGAGTCTTTCATATTGACCTCAGGTCGACAGGAGGACAGAAAAACACACGCTCTGTACCATCAAGATGAAAGCATAGACACCATACACACACATACACACACCGGGTGAGCAATCACCTTCCACAATGAGTTCTCTAAACTGTTGTGAAATTCAAATCCACCCTCAGTAAACACTTCTACACAGAGATCTCTTTTATTTGACGGTGATGCTTGCAGATTTCTCTCTGCACGTTAATAACAGAAAATGACTTTCAGAGTAAAGAGAAGGGAAAGAAGAAAAACAATAGAATCACGATGAAATATAATGATCTAAAAGCTGAATCACAATGTGATTAAAAGCCTTGTATACAGACCACAAAGAGTCCTGCTGATTTTAATATTAGCAGCACTACTGGTTGCTTGTTGCAGGCAGGTGCGGGCTTGTCCATCAAAATAATAGGTGACGTCCATGAAATTAGAGGGAAGATATCACACTGTGAGTTTGTCTTACACACATGTACAATTATAGAGGATTGTAAATGCTGTTCTTTGCATATTACACATTCCTTGCAACTTCTTATCATCTGTGTTGGCCAATAAATACATAAACTCTTTGTTTCACTTGAAGTCTTGGAAGATTAAACAGAACACAATCTTACATCCCTTTACAGTTCCTCAATCCTTTATATATATATATATATATATATATGTATATATATATGTATATATATATATATATATATATATATATATATATATATATATATATATATATATATATATACATATATATATAAATATATACCATATGTAACAAGAATGAATCAGAAGACATTTTCACATATGAACCGCAAATAGTTTGGAGTCTTTCAATCATGGACATGTAGCAAAGGGCAGGAGCTTGACAGTGCATTCTCATCTACTGGAAACCAACAGGGGTGGTGCTTGGGTGGAGAGTGCAGGAGAAAGAGGACTCATCTGTGATGATGACTGCAATTGTGTTGATATCAATACTACATGTATTTGTATGTATCTGCAGTATCAACAAAAGACTGTAAAGCAATATACAGGTAAGCAGAAAAGAGTACAAAGCAGGATGAAAAGGGATATAAATTAAATTTTAAATGATGATGGTTCTCAGTCATCCAGTTCATCATCATCAAGAAACAAGTCCAGTAGCCACTGATACAGCCCCTAGAATCCTTTTTAAATGAATCTTTGCATAGAGTTCAAACCTTTTCTAGCTTTAAATTTCACCTTTTTAATGATAAGTCTCTATTGCACACATTGCACTTTTAGTGCAGTCTCTGTAATATGTCACCTTGCTTTTCTTTTGTTGTCAGAGTGTCAAAGAAGGGTCATTTGACGCAATGCAGTTAGTGTTTAGTATTTGTTCCTACTGCAGTGAATTCCATTATATGGGTCTACTTAATGTTTGATAGCCAATGTTTTCATGTTGACAAAATGTAGCTCTGGTCAAAAATGTCGAGTCAGATCAACGCCATCATTGTCTATAGTAACGCTGTAAACTGCGTTAGTTGTGGCTCATTAACAGATAACTAGTATCTGGCTAACTATTCATTCTTTTGAAATATTTGCTGCAGTTCTTGTATGTCTGTACACCTCATGGGGCATAAGCACTTAAGACAGAAAAACAGCACATATTAGTCTAATATTCTTACGTACAGAATGATCCTGCAGCCAAAGATCGTTTTTCTGGGCCTTCTTTCTGTCAACTTTCTCCTAATTGGGCCAGGAGCTGTGCCACCTTCACTGGCAACAACTCTCCTGCTCTCATATTTCAGCAGAGAAAGGCAATGCCTCCCACAACACTCCTCATCAAACCAAAAGCCTCAGTGTTCTCCCTGTCTAATGCTCTGCGCCGCGCACCCTGAAGATGATCAAAGTGCTGTTTTTCTAAATGCAGGCTTTTTAACTTCAACAGTCTTAGAAGGGATGAGGCAGATCATACTAAGATGATGAGAGAGAGGGAGAGAAAGATTGAGAGAGTGTGTGTCAGTGTGTGTGTGTGTGTGTGTGTGTGTGACATGGGGGACTACAACATCTTTGTAGTCCCTTCCTTTTGTTTTTTCTTTTTTCTTCTTACTAACTCTCACATTGGGCCTGCAGATAGGTCAGCTCCATTACCAATCCGCCGGCCCACAAATATTTAAAACAAATTGAATCGCACACCCAATACCCATCACAATTACGGCAGGCACAATAACTAAATTAGCAATTCAACACAATAATTGGAAATGCGGCTTGCCTGGACCCGCAGGCCTCCCTGGAGGGCCGGCTGATCTGTAGAGGCACGTCAAGCCCGCTAATTCCACAGCTAATTACTGATGCACGGTGGAATGAAGTTGTTTGTCTCCCAAATACCATTTTCAGTTCACGGCGAGGAACACAGGACCGTGCTGAGATAGACAAAAACAACAAAGAAGTGAGACACAAGAGTGTGGTCATGCCTTTTTTTTTTGTTCATGTTGTTGTCTCGTTCATTTGTTGTTCATTTGTCTGTGTCTGTGTGTTTCACTTCATTTCCTAATGATGAACATCGGGGTGTGTTGGTGCAAAAAGGGCTGATGGAGTTGTAATGCAGGTAAGACTATTAGGAACTGAATTCAGTACTAGCATTTGAGAATTAAGAATTAATCAAGTGAAACAGAATGAAAAAGTCACTGTTTGCTGTTCAGTGCCTGCCTCATGATTGTAGGGCTTTAATATTGGAAATAGTTTGTTTTGGAGCCTGTAGCCATTTCCTAGTAGAGATGTAAACAGCCCTCAGCTCTGTATTCAAGTAATACATATTATTTTGTGGTATTTTCATATTCTTACATTCCTTAATGTAAGCTAAAGCATGGAGTTTGTGTAACCCTGTCGTGCCCTTTTTAACCATGGTAACAGCTTCCTTCTACCCTGATGACGGAGATGTACGGAATAGATGACCAGGTAAAAACGGTTCTACGCACATTCACACACACACGCACACACACGTGTTTTGGATATGTGGTTTAACCTAGTCTTACACTATATTTTCACTAGAATTACTTGAACACACCATGTCAATTGATGTGATCTAATCCATTATCTTAATGGATGGTATCCACGCTCCATCACAATGGGGTCGTTTTACACACTATATTGAAAAGCATGAAGTACAAAACAATACAGTGTGAGCTTTATGCTGTTCAGGGTAAGCGTGCCCAGGAGGGAGTCCTCCAGCTGATGTGGACTGTCTCAGTATAATGGTTCACGGGTTTTCAAGGCTTACAAGGTCAGTTACAGGGTCAAGTATGAGTACAAAAAATGGTTTAGAGAAAGTGTAAACTGTGCACCTGAGTCCAATTGATAGAATTTATGAATAAGCTTACCGTGTAGGCTTGAGTTGGGTTCGGACAAAAGAATAACAGCAAAAATGTGTCAATAGTCCATAGATTGGCTGGCTTTTAACCAGAATCAATAAGTACCATGACATCACAACCTGTTTTAGCCTCTTAACATTTGCTTTCTGTTTGTTTTAGAATTGGTTTTAAGAATTTATTCATTACTTTTAAAGCTCTTCATGGCCTAGCTCCAGATCATATTTCAGACCTTTTCATCCCTTCTTAACCTGTGAGATCCTTGGGCAGTGGTCTTCTATTCCAGAGTTTAGGCTGAAAACTAGCTTTGGCAATCAATTCCCTGAGGGTTCTGGAATGACCTGTATGACGAAAAAAGGCTGTCTGAGTCGGTGCATTCTTTTAAGTCTCATCTAAAGACATACTTTTATTAGAATGCATCCTAATCAGATTTGCCTGCTGATTTTATTGGTTTAATATGTTGTTATTGTTAATTATTTTCAGATTTTGATTTAGTCTTTTTTTGCTCTCTCTCTCTCTTTCTCAAATTTAATTTATTTTCCATCTATTTTCTATCAAGCACTTACGATTCAATGAATAACGTTTATTTTTAAATTTCTGCAATGTAACAGTGGTGATGCCCACTGTAGGATTGATCATGCACCAGAGGTGAGACAGTAGGGAAGGTTTGAACCTATTTCTCATGCTCTCTTTTTCATTCTTCAGACAAGTCTGTCACTTTATATTTGAACAACTTAATGCAACACCATAAATGTTTTAGAGGAAAGACTTTCAAAAAGCATTTGTCGTTATACCAATTCCTTATACCAAAAGCAAAACATGCAGAATTCTCAGCAAGATCAGGGAAGCAGTGTGATGCAGCCAGGAGGAGGCTATAATAGCAAGCATTACTCTCTGCCTCTCAGTGCAGTGGCCATTTGGAACAGGTAGAACGCTTTTCCTTTACGGTTGGACAACACATCATACAACCTGGTTGCACACATGCTAAAGCCTTCAGACATCAAGCCTTATTTGCGACTGATGGAAAACATACCCAAAATCACGGATAGCATTCAATCAAAATGCTAAACAAAGTGCCACATGTGACCACTTCATCCTGTTCTGGCAGTACTTATGGTGATTTAGAGTCTCCCAAAAGGCAAAATTTGCAAAACATTGATGCACACTGCTGAACAGCATTTAAAGTCAACATCAAGTCTCCATCATTGCTATCACACAGCTGACAAACCATACACTGCAACACCATCAAATTATTCAGCAGGGAAGCTGCACAAAAGTACAAATCTGCATGTTTACATTTAACTGCATGCATGCCACCCTGAAACAGGTTTCCGAGCTCTATAGGCACAACTATATAAAATGATTACTTTAGATGTAAATGAGGGGTTCAGATGAGGACTAGGGTGTAATCTGACAGAGGCATACTGGGGTGCAGTGGTGAAGAGGAGGGAGGGGTCTGTCATTGGGGTTTCTGAGTGTTGAGGCGCGAATTAGCAGCCAAATTGACCATGTCGCCACATCAGAATTTCCTTGCCAATCAGCCTTGAACATAAATGACAGTGCAAGAAAACGAACGCATACGAGCGAGGCTGGCGCTAATTTGGATCCTGTCCTCGTAGCCACGCTAACTAATCCTCCCCATCTCTATTTATCCTCTCAGAATCTCATCGGGGGAAGCAGGCGTATATTAACAGCTGGAGCCATCTGAAGGGCTCCCTTTTGAGACATCGGTCGTCTCGTACGGGAGAGCTTAGCTGTAGCTAAGACCGGTCGGTGACACTTCCAATTGAACGTATAGATTTGCTGCAGAGTTTGAGGGTCTAAGGGTGGCATGATAGCCTAATCTGATTGCTTTGGGGCTAGAGTGGTTCAGGCCAAGTTATGGACTTATACAGTACCAGAGGAACATAGACAAACACTATGACCCTAAACTGTCATTGTTGGGCAGGATGTGCTGTCATGAGCTTCATTCAGTAACATGATCCAGGGCCTGAGCTGCAGTCAGCTCAGTGCACTGAGCCTGATGGGTTGAAAAGTTTGAGGAAGACACGACCCAATACTTTGCACTGGAAAATGTTGCTGCAGACCAGTTACATTAGGTCTGCTAAAAGTGCAAGACTACAATTTAACAAATAATGCCCAGTTTTGAACCTTATGATGAATGTGATGCAATTTGATTGGCTTCAAATTAATGATTTAAAATAAATATATGCCTAAAAATGATCAGATTTACTACAGAGGACAAAGGTGACAGAGGCCCTCACCTTCCTAAATGCAGGTTTATCTCTATTAATTGGAATTTCAGCTTAATAGAGAAATTATAGCTGATAGAATATGCAGAGTTAGAAAAGCTGAAAGTACAGCTATCTTAGTTTTGCCCTTATATTTACCCTTATAGAATTTCTTGAGGTTTTTCTTCTTTTAATTTATATACACATCTACAACTTCTGTGACCAAACAATCTTTACTCAAGACAACTTATGTCCACTTGTTCTGGAGTTCAGGGCCATATCACATGGCCCTCGTTAGCAAAGAACTACTTGATGACTTCAGCTAAAAATTGTTTGCCCTTTTCTAAGTCTCTTAGGCAGTGCACTTCATCTAAGGTTGAACAAATTTCTGTGGAGTCCTTTTTTTTAATGTTGTCAACACTTAAAATAAGCTCTCACTCAAAACTGGACCAATTTCAACAAATGTTGTCCCTATTAGTCACTTGGATACAAAAACTTGAAATCTAGAGTCCATGTTGAAAAATAATGAACTACCTTTTTAGTTAATGTGCAATACTGTAGTGTAAAACACAAAATGTTACTCAAGTCAAAGTAAGAAGCATGGAATATGAACTAGGATGTGAAAAGTGCTCATGCTGAATTGCTCACCTAAGTGAGATTTCAGAGTGCCAGCTGTCACCGAAAGAGACTTATGTTGCGTTTCTGGTCACAATCAGGATCTTGTTATATAACAAGAGGCTCAATCTTTGTAGAATTGTTTCTGTAGTGCCGTCAGACACTTAGAGTAACTTTTGGTTCATGTAACATACATGGTTGGAGTTGCCCCATAGGAAGGTTGCAGCGAATTGCAGCTGTGTCGCGACTGCCATCTGAGGCAATGTCATGGACTGATTTTACTACTTTTGGTCAGTATGAATCATTTGCACACCAACTCATGTAGATATAAGGCCCAGGTTTAAAAATACAAGAATGCCCCTTGAAGTTCTAAAATGTTGAATGTTGTTTAAACAAAACAGTACAATAAATTTACTCAAACAAAATAGTGTCTAAATGTACAGAAAGATTTGATTTTATCAAATAAAAACCCCAAATCATATGTTTGACTTGGCAAACATTTGCCAGATTTAGAGAGTGTACTGAATGTTGTCATAGTGCCACGGACACAAGTAAGTTGGAGAGGTAATGGGAACTAATCTTTACATTCAAAATGTAAAGATTAATAATAATAATGTGTGTACTTTTAAGAAGATAATTGCTGAAATTCAAACGTAATACTTTTAATTTTAAGCTCTAAGCCATGGTAAACTTTGAGAGGTTTTTCTTCTCTACAGTTCCTAGTGAAACAATGACCACTTTCAATACTCCAACCCATTAACTGTATTGACCTTCAGAGATGTCATCTGTTCTGTCTTACTTTGTTCCTTGGACTGCATGAACCAAACACCAACCACACAACAAGGTCATGCAGACACACTGTCTCTCATTTCTAAGAATGTCCCAGCCAAAAAAGCAACCTACTCACTACACCCAATTCAGACACAAACACACATGCACACACACTCACACACTTGCACACAGCAGCAGCAGCAGCAGCAGCACCCTATCTTCTTCTATTCCCCCTTCACTGATTAAAATAACCTCCACTCCCGTTGGGGAGGAGTCAAGCTATTTTAGAAATAAATATTCCCTGAGCGGACAGACGGGACAGACTAAGATCTGTGTGTGTCTGTGTGTGTGTGTGTGTGTGTCTGTTTGTGTGTGTGCCTGTTTGTGTGTGGTTAGTTAAGCTAGTGTGCTGATGCTCAGCTGTGTCCCCCTGATGCCTTATCTTTCCACCCCCCCCCCCCCCTCCTTTCTTACAACACATACACACACACGCAGACAGACACATACACACATGCAGACAGACACATATACATACACACACGCGTAAGTCTTTATCACGACTCGACACTTGGGCTCGGGCTGGTAATCAGAGCAGCTAGCACCCCTACCCTCCTCACCATCCCCCCCCACTCCCCCCCCCCCCACTGAGGGAAGAGGCGCATTCTAATCTCAACTGTTGCATATCTAATACTAATTGGAATCCTGCAACTGGGTCACTCTCATTGTTTTTCAAGTATTGTCAAGTCGGAGGAGGGGGGGGCATATGAAACAGAAATTACACCCCTTCCACCCCTTCGCTCGCTCCACACCACCACCATCTCCTCTTTAGCTGGAGCGCCCTTGATTGGATCCTCTCGCTCACTCGTGTGTGTGTGAGTTTACGTGTGTGTGAGTGTGTGAGTCTGTGGTGAGACAGGGAGCAGGAGAGAGAGAGGGTGAGCGAGAGAGATAGAGAGATCAAAGAAAACAGATGTGCTCACTTGTAAAATGGACACCAAGATACACACACACACGTGCGCGCACGCACACACACACACACGCACACACACACTCACACACACACACTCACACCTGCTTGGTACATGTGTTCTTTTTTTGAGATAGTTGTCATCCTGGCTGATGCAAACTGGTCTCAGAGGGGTGGAGGCTGGTGCTGACACCCATGGGTGCAGAGCTGACATGACTTTGTGAGCAGTGATACCCCTCCAGGGGCTCTGGTGCCTGAATTGTTAGCAGAGCTGTTCAGGAGCATGTCGTCATGAGTGAAGAGGATGATGATCATCTGTCTTTGCAGAAATGGAACAAATGTGGATGTCTTTCAATTTTTAAATGACATTAGAAGCATGTAGACCAAAGCTGCTGAAACTTTGTCCAGACACTTGTGCCTTTACCCAAAACCTTCCCTGGTTTTCCACCTTTAAAGTAGACACTAAATAATTTGACACAAAAAGCCTAATTCAATATCAATCTCCATAGTCCTGTATCACTGTATTTAAGGCTTTATTTATCCCACAAGTTTGCAAAAGCTCAAGATGCAATAGTACAGAAAAAGAATCAGACAAATATGCATCAAGTTAAATAGAAAATAATTTTAAAAAAATAAGATATTTCCAAAAAATAGAAAGTGATTGATCAGGTGGTGCTTGAGTTAAACAGTCTGATGGCTGTGGGGATGAATGATCTGCGGCAACGCTCCTTCTTACACAGTGGGTGTAAGAGTCTGCTGCTGAAAGAGCTGCTCGAGGCTTCCACAGTCTGGTACAGGGGTGAGAGGTGTTGTCCATGACTGACATCAGCTTGGCTAACATCCTCCTCTCACCCACCACCTCTGTGGAGTCCAGTGGACAGTCCAGTACTAATCAGTTGGTTCAGTCTCTTCCTGTCCCAGTCTGTGCTGCTACCCAGCAGACTACATCATTAAGGAGCGCTGATGCCGCCACAGTCTCATTTAATGTTCGAAATAATGTCCTCTGCACCCCAAAGGACCTCAGTATCCTCAGCAGATGGAGGCGACTTTGGCCCTGCTTGTACAGGGCATCCATGTTGTTACGACACACATCCAACAATGGCTGTATCATTAGAGAACTTTTAGAGGTGACAGTTCACGCAGTTATGCATAAAGTTCTATGTGTAAAGGGTAGAAGGAAGGGAGCGAGCACCATGCCTTGAGGGCCCCCCCTACCTGATGCATAATACCAAATCTGAGACAGTCCTTGAGTCTCACATACTGGGGTCTGTTGGTGAGAAAGTCAGTGGTCCATGCAACCAGGTTCTGGTTAACTGCCTAACAATAATTTAAGATCACCAAAAATACGATACATATCAAATTGTACTCACTCAATGATAACAACCACCTAAATACTCCTGATTTCAGAGCCATGCATTATTCCATGAGAAATTAATGTTGAAATCTCACAATGTCAAATAAAGTGAGGAAAATGTCCTGGTCATTCCCTTTAGCCGGATTAACCAAAAGTTAATGGGGTCTATTCTGGGCTGAGATCCATCCTCCATCCAAGTTTTGTGGAAATCCATTCAGTAATTTCTGTGTAATCCCGCTGACAAACCAACAAACAAAAAATCACGATGTGAAAACATGACCTCCCTGGCAGAGGTAATTACTGGATACATTTTATAATATGTAATGGTCTAGTAGAATCAGTCCAGTTGAGATTTTTCTGCAGATGCTTATACCCCTTTCACATTTGTCAATAAACCTACACCTATGACCCACTTACATGTGGCTTTTGTCTTCAGTGTAGTGTGTAGTGTAGTGTTGTGTATACTGCACATTCCTCACTCCTACCAATTTCTTTCATCTTTCTTATTATTCAGGATATTATCAATTAAGATGCTTTAAATAAGTTGAATGTTGTCTTGATGTAGATTGATGAGCGATATGATCCGCTGTTCTCTGTTTTTCCAGTGTGTTTCTGTGTTTCTGATATGTATATATATATGTATATATATATATGCTGCTGGCTCTACCCCCCGCACCAAAGCCCCAGTATTTATTATTCTTAAACATGACAAATGAAATAACAGCTCTATATGTGGGAAACAGAAAATCATGTTCTGACCTGAGAGTTCTTGTTTGAGTAACTTCATTGAAGATTACAGTTAATGAAGCTGCTGTGTACTGTTTCGAAGGATTACATTTTTTCTGGAATTAGCATCGCCCTGTTATGTCTGAACCTGGATCCAACTCTTAATCGTGTTTTGTTTTCTATAGCGAATGCACTGACTTTTACTGACAGATACATATAACCAGAGTAAACTGCCATTTTTAGTTTATTTTCATCATTCATTTTATCTTTGTTTTCATGTTAGTTGTTGCAAGAAGAGGAGTCACAAGGATAAGTTACCCTTTTTTCATGCTGATCAAAGAAATACATTACCATAATAAATAACTGGTACATTCATAGTTAATTAGAATTGTGTTCATGGTTATTTCACTGTAAAGAAACAATGGAATGCTTAACAACATTTAATTAGCAGTTGTGCATTATAAAGTTGCAGATCATATTCAAAATACTTTATAAATGGTTAATAGATATTGTGTAGTTCATCTACAAACATTATTTGGATGTCCATTATAAGGTTATACAACTGATGTCTACCTTTACAGTTGCTGAATGAATAGTTTTTAGAAAGGATTTCATTGTTTCTAAACAATACAATAACTTTGAACATATAGTAACTACTTAATTAACTATAGATTTACCTTTTTTTTCCCATTGATTATTGTTAATATTAAGTGTTACCAAAATATACTGATTGAGAGGGTGTTATTTTATTGTTTCTTCAAGTTCTTTAAACACCACCTGCTCTGATCAGCTCTGTGGTTTTCCAACCAGGGAAATAGATGTGCGTCAATACCAAGCAGTGTCACTCATCTTAACTGCAACAACAAAAACCACTACATAAATAAATAGATGAAATAGATGCAAGTAATTATGGTTAGCAGGTGAAATAAGTTTGAATTTGGGTGCAGAAGTTTTAAAGAAAACTGCATTATGAAAACTTAATGCCGGTATCATTCAGATACACACAAGATTATGAAAGAAAGGCCACAAATGACTGAGACAAGTGAATGTGTTGGTGCTGGTCTTGCAGCACTATCTTGCTGTGGCCTCTGTGGCATGGAAACCTCATGGCTACTTCCCTGTGGCCCCTGCCAGCCTCCGTAAATATGGAAAATGAAAGTGACTCGGGAACTGCAGCCTGTTCAGCTGTGATTCCATTAACATGTTGCTTGTCAACTGAGGGGTCAGCACACCTGAGGGTAGCAAAAGCATTTAAGTAAAAGGAGAAAAATGCTGATTTCTTATATGCTAAGATATTCTCATGCTTATAATCTTTACTGTAAAGCCCTTTCCTTTAAAATTATTGATGCCTACAGCCTGCAGGCTTTCTCCAATGATTAATCGAGTGAAAAAGTCGCAGTTGGCTGTTCTGTATCTGTGTCCCCATGCCGGAGAGTTGAGAGAGGGAAACCCTTTTGTTTTCAGGGGCCGTGGGACGATGTGCTTGCAGTGAAACAGATAATCCACGTCCACCAGAAGTCTCCATTCTCCTTGACAGAGGGATAATGTTCTGTACCTGCTGTTATATCTACTGCCATCTCCTCTCTCAGATGTGATCAATGCTGTGGCTCACGCTTGCCATTTAACAGATATACACCATTAACTGTACCATGGCATCCAAATCTAACCGGAGGTGCTTTCCAAAGGCCAGTGAGTAAATTGAAATGTCTTTCTAAAGCTTGACTTTAGTGGCCTTTAAATAGAAGAGAAATATCACGGCACAAGAGAGAAGGGGAGAGGAAGGAGAGGGAAGAGAGAAATCAGGAGGAGATAGTAAGAGCAAGAAGCGAGAGGGGTCACTGAAGTCTGTGTACAGGACCAAGGAAACAATATGTTTGGTGAGAAAATGAAGAAGTCGTGCAAGAAATGTGGTGACACACCACCTGCTTTTTAGAGTCATCTTCCAATAAAAGTCATTCAATATTACAATAATCAACTATTGTCAGAATGGCAGACATCAGTGTAAGGATGCATTGATTGTAAAACAAGAGCTCCACCATCATTCTTACAGTGACAATAAATGAATACACAATAGGCAAATGTATTAAATAGATACAGATAAATACAATTTACATGATAGAAAATAAACAAAATAATTCTGTATAAGATTAAATTCAATTGTTGAGTAACGTTTGCTCAAAACCACAGTGACCACCTGTTTTAGGACCTGTTTTGAGCCTTTTAAATTATTGAAAGTGCATTTTTTGGTGAGGTATATTTAAAGACTGACATCTTCAGGAGGACCAAGTGGACTGTTTGGCAGAATAACTGTTAGCAAAGTACATTTTTCAATACTACAGTTAAGTTCAGACTTCATGTAGTAACTTAATGTCTGTTTAGGTAGAATATTAAGTTTTTCTCTTATTTCAATGCTATACTTCCACTCTGCTTAGGTTTAGGTAAAAAGAAAAGCAACAACTCATGGTTAGGGTTGGGAAAACATCATGGTTTGGTTTAAAATACCTGTTTTGGTCACCAGGATCATAGATGGAGCTGGTCCATTTGAAAAATGACTGCTGGAAATGGGAGTTGGTCTCCTGTCACGTCACTTTAGACGCAACACAAACAGATGGAAACATCCACAGGTGTCGGTTAAAAAATCAACTAGTGTGAGTCGAACGGTGGTCAGCCATTTGGCAACCTTGTTGGGTATACTGAAACTTCATCATACACTTGCACATTGGTTAGGTTTAGGCCCTAAAAAGTACTTGGTTAGGTTAAGGAAAACATATTCTGGTTTTAAAAAATAAAAAATACTTGGCTATATTCCTAACTGTAAATGGCTAACCGCTGACTTTTGGTTTCACACTGGACATGAAGAGCATTCACCTGGATGAAAGTCCTGTGCTTGTTTAAGCCAACTGTTCATCCCAAACTCCTCCCTAAGCAGACTTTATTGCTCCGTATCCTACTTAACTGACTTCATCCTTTGCTGCTGTAATAATCAGTACGGCCACTGGAGGTAGCCACCTAACAAGAAATGTAGATATGGTGTGTAATATGCTGCTTTCACAGTTGCCCTATGAGGTTGTTTATCTTAGCTTTATCCTATAGTAATACTGTAAAATGCTGCAGATGTGTTCAAATCCTGAGTTCCGCATGTGTTTAGAACAATAAAAGGTTTGGTCAAGGTTAAGAACAAAATGTGTTTTTGTTCATCATTGTAATCAATATTTGTTAAAGTCATACAATGCATGATTTGTATGTATGCTGTTTGTAAATGCACCATTTGGAGGTGCAGTAAGCAATTCTTGAGAAAGACTGCTGAAAGAAGTTGATTACTGACAACCTGTGAATGTGACTCAATAATCAACTCCCTCCAGAGTCATAGCAACATAGCAAAATATAAGAAAATAGAGGCAGATGGACTGGTCTCAGATTATGAAAAATTCCCAGGTTATGAAAATTATTAGGGATCCCACATATTTAAAGAGCATTTTCACCCATATAAAGAATAGAGCTTAAACAGTGATTTATATCATTCTTTTTCCACTACAAACATCAGGTGTGCCAAATTGAATCTTATGGTGTGCCAAAGTTGGCCAACAGGCCACCATTTGGACAGCTCTGGTCTACACACTGTTTTTTTTTTTTTGGAAAATCCTGCATAGTATACACTCATTTTAAAAAAGAATGTTATCATGCAGTAGTTTGTTTCTTACAAGATGTGCTTACAGTTGCAAATATTTCTACTTCTGACAGTGTTGCTATCAGTGTTCAGTGGTGTAGCTTAACGTAAATGTTGTTCAAGAAGCTTTTTTGCTCAGTAAACATTTCAAATTATCACATTTTCAGAAAAAACAAGGAATATCTTTTATAATATTTGAATACACCATTATATACACTCAGATTGTTTTCCAAATTTAAACGAAGGTCTAACATTTGGATGATATACAGCACCAGGCTTTAGTTAGTCATTCAAGGACCTTCAGAAGTTGTGCAGTAAATCTGCAGCTGTGCATGAGTCCCCACATAAGTCACTCACTCAGTGAGATATATTAGGCTGCAGTGGATAGAAGAATATTGAGATTTCAGAGGGACAAATCCCTTTCCACTTCTAACTTCTGTTCTACCTTGGTGTTGTTTTCCACTATTTTCTTGAGTATTTCTTGTCTTCATTAATTTATTGTGCTCCCTGCCTGACAATGTATGAACTGTCTGTAGTGTATGTAATAGAAGCACAACATATATTGATTGTTCAAAAGATACAATGTTACTTTGGCGCACGTCTTCCTCTCTTTTCATGCAAATAAAAACCTGTCTCAGTTTGTTCTCTTCCTCCATTTCTCTTTATGTCTCTCTGTCCCTCTCTTTATTGGTGTGAGAGAACCAATGGGCCCTATCGGCCCCTAAAGACCAGCACAGGCCCCCCCATCGTTCACCCAACCTCATTAACTTGAGCCCCTACACACTCCCTGTTAGTCACAATTCAGAAAGCATACAGTTCAGAAAGCATTCACTTTACACACCCACACTCACTCACTCACTCACTCACTCACTACACACACACACACACACACACACACACACACACACACACACACACACACACACAGCAATTAAAAATGCAGCCTTGCACATTTGTGTCATTTATGTTCTATTGCTCCGTATTATTGAAGCTCTTCGTCTGAATGGTTGCTGCAGAAGAAGAATTCATAAACAGACATGGATGATCCCTGGACCTCCCATCTACAATATTTTGTTTCATGTTTTCATATCATTTTTCATTAAGCACTGAATAATAAACTTTAGAAAGGATCACAATTAGAGAATGTTAAAGCCTGACTATTGTAATAAGGTTTCCTTAACATTACTAAAATGAATTAAATAATTGTGAAATTACCTATTTTGTCATTTTGCAGGGAACCCAGCAAAATCCTCCTCAGGGACCCCCTTCGCATCCCCAGACCTAAATTTGAGAGCCATTGTCCTAACATTAGCAGGCTGTATGGCTCCCAGGGACAGAATCCTCTGAAACGGATGGTTACACTGTCAGCATTGTGAGCGCGCGCGTGTGTCTAACCCTGCTTCATCTGTACCAAAATCACCACATCAGGAACTCCACTAGATGGCAGTGTTGTGTGTCACAGCACAGAGCTTTGGTACAGGAGCACAATGACACCTCACAACTAAAGCTGAGTATATTCACATGGCTACATATAATTATGTATATGGTCCAGAGTTCAGATAGAAACCATGGACTATAACTAGGAATAACACACACACACACACACACACACACACACACACACACACACACACACACACACACACACATATATATATATATATATTTGTACAGCACATATATTATTTACAGCTGCAATAGTGTTGTAACTAAACATTATTTTAATTATTGATTGATTGATTTGAGGATTATTTTCTTGTTTAAAAATATTAATAAATTGTGAAAATGCTTGTTTTGGCATACCAACAGGCTAAAATCTTCAACATAAATCAGTAAACACAAATGACTCAAATGATTGTTTAATTATCAAATAAATCTCCTTTTCAGCTGTAGTCAAGCCTTTTAAAATGTTATAAAATTGAGCAATTAAAATTTTGGGTTTAAAGGTAGTATTACATCACCACTGCAATGTTTTCAAATCAAAAGATTTCTTACATTTTGATCATTTCATTGTATTTGCTAACATTGAACTTTGGTGCTCAGCGACAGGGTGAAACCTCTTGTAGTGTCTGGATTAGTAAAACTCACTATGTGTTTATGGGGAACTTTAATTTGCCATTTCATAAGACCTGCTACATCATTCTCTGTTCAGGGGATTATTATGTGAATATCCAACTGTGGAAGTTAACATGGATGAATGAGATCATTTGAAACTCATTTTGAGACAGTTTTTGAAGAGGGATCAGACACAGACAATAAGTGTTTCTTGTTAACTCGTGAAACATTTTCATTGTCTCACTGTTTATGCTCTGTGTTGTTTTGACACTTTTTTCTTGTTGAAAGTGTGTCTTTTTGTATAAAGGCCCATCCAGGGACAGGTATCAACAACTAGATAAGGCCATAAATCCCCTAAATGAAAAAAAAAAACAAACAAAAAAATATAGAAATAGATATAATCATCAGAGTCCTGGTTGAGGGTTAAGGTAGCAGCACTGTTACAAACAGCAGAAACTAAAGCAGAGCTGCCACACTAAGGAGGAAGAAATCAGTGGAAAAGGAACAGACAAAGGAAGCATGATTGCACCTTTCAAAACCTTGAGTTACCCCCCCAAAAAACTATACATTAGAAGGAACAACACTTTTTGCAAATTTTGCACAATTTCTTTTAAATATCTATTTTTTTAAAATCTTTTATTTTGTAGTTTGGTCGATGTAAGTCAATCCGGTCACCTGAATGTTGTTTAATCAGGCAGAAGCAAGGAAAATTAGGGCTCCAGTTTGACATTGGTCATATGGGTACATAGGTAAAAAAGGACATGAAAACTGTGAGGAAGAAATTAATAATTCGCCCAATAAATAACAGAGCACGGTACCAGAGCGTTACAACATTTGGTTCTCTGAACCGAAAACAAAAACAAAACAAAACAAAAAAAAAAACAACAGTAACCTTGGATATTTAATTATATTTCTTTGCTGCTACTCAGGAGTAAAAGTTGGAGTGCAGAACTTGTACTGACTGTACTCATATGGATACTGACAAACGTAAAGAATGAAAATACATACAATTAATGTGAAAACAGCTTTCACTTGTCCAGCTAAACAAGATGCTCAGTACATTGCTCAGTTATTATATGAGCAATAATGATAACGTAATATACTGTTTAGAAAATGTATGACAGTCTGAATGGAAGCATTGCGAGTTATGAGTGGTTTTCATGAGGTAGTTAAAAGTATCTAAGTCTCATTAGCTAAATATACTCAAATTAAACCAGCACAAGATGAGTAAAAGTTGACACAATTCAAGCTTGGAGATTTTGGGGTCCAAGAGCTAAAAGGGCCCTGGGGCAGTTGGATATTGAAGTAAATTATTCAGATTAAAACTCCACAGTATTCTTGCTCCAAATAACACTATTGTTAAGAAATAACAATATTGGTCTGATCTGATGTGGATTGAACATTTCGTCCATTATGGTACAACGACCATATAGGATGAAAACTGAGCTGGTGGTGAACTGACGTCTAAATGGAGTTCACTTTATTAACACCTGTGATTGTGAAAGAGGGAATGATGAGAGAGCGAGGGCATGCAGCAAAGAGAAAAGAAGAGTTGCCTCCAGAGGATTCTGTTCTCATTAGGCTTTTACTCCATTTATTAATAGCCAGTCATTGGGGTTGCAGGGAAATTTCCGTTGCCTGCCACTATGCATGTAGGAGTGATTTTTCTTTCACTCTATTGGCTTACCGTTGCACTATTCAGTCTGAATGTGTGTGTGTTTTTTTGAAAGCGTCTGCTTCTCTCCTTTGTTTCTCTCTCCGTCTCTCCGTCATGCACACTTCAATGGAAAGCTGTCAAAGTTATTGGAAAAGTAAGACTGGTGTACAAGCTGATAAAAATGTCCTGCTATTGGTTGCCAGACATGTCAATAAGGTGTGTGAGTGGATGGAGTAGGATTTTCTCTTTGCTATGTAGCTCATCAGTGTGTTTTATGGGGGCTGGAGAAGTCAGATGGTAGGGATATATTTCCCTTTTTTTTTCACCGTTACTTTGTTGCTTTTCCCTGATGTTACATTTTGAGTTTCCTAATTTTTTTTATCAGTCACACTAGTTTCATACATGGCACAATTTAGCAATGTAGTGGATGGGCTTTCCGAGGCAAAGATCTTCTGCACAAATCTTCTGAGTTGAGTTCCAATTTGCTGAACAAAATAAGAGATTTCAGCCACTTAATATTTGCACACCCTCTTGCTAGTGATGACCTTTGAGAGAAAAAGAGAAAAATGCTGTAGATAACAGTAAAATACATTTCCTGTATAAACACTGTAAGCAACATACAGTTTTAAGCTTTTATTTCAAATGAGATCTTGTTTTATTCATTTTTTTTACCTTTAAATGCTAGTAGTTTTTAAATCTAATTTTACATTAAACACACAAATTCATGGTGTCATTTTGTAATTTTTTCTTCTTTTGTTTTTCAAAATTACATTGAAAACCTGCATGGTTGGTTTTCTGATGAGGACAGGCTGACTTCAGAGCAGACTTCAGGTATACACACAGCTTGGATAGCTGCCAGTGAAATTACGAGGTCTACATAAAATAAAAGATAACAGAGCAAACTTTGTTCAGGTCTTTTGTCAATTATAAACAAAAAAAAAAAACCTTTTAACACAATTTAAATAATTTAGGAGTGATGAGCCTTATCATGCTTTTTATTTACTCTATGGCAAAGTGTCCCACTGGTGGAGAGGTCAGTTACACTAACTGAATAAACATTTCTAATTTTCAATGTAGTAAATAAGTTAAAAATTGCCATATAATGTTTATGTCAGTAAGCAATACTTAATTTTTAATGGAAATACTATATCTATGTCGTATGTGTCAATTAAAGTTATGATTATTTTTTGGTTGGCCCAAGAAGACAAATTAGGCCACATCTATCTTAAGTTTGGGCATGGCTGCTCTAAAGTCACTATTTCCCTGTTACTGATATCTTCATTTGATCCAGATAAGTCAAACACTTTGTAAAGTCTGCTTTAAAATGAGCTTTATAGATTAATCACAGCTCATCTTTCTGACATTTAATAATGACAGTTTAAATATTGCACAATACCACAATGCAGGTGCATGTGATGAACTAGAAGTGTGACCACTATAAATAGCCACAGCCGGTGTAACGGTCATGTGTTATGACAGTAGTTCTAGTGCTGTTGGTGAGCCTGGCTGATGCAAGACAATCACTGAAATTGCACTCTGCTGTCCTTCTGACAGGTGTAACGAGTGGTGGAGTGGGCACAAGTATCGATGTGCAAACAGATGATTGAAGCTGTTTCTACGTCCATTTAAGGCTAACAGGGGGCGGGAAAATGAGGCTTGTGCATGTGCGACCAGTTCCAGAATTATTGAGATTTATAAAAGTGAATGGATTTATAAACCTGTCAGAAGTTTTATGCATCTTCAGTTCTTTATTCCATCTCTTAAAGCTTTGCAACTTTTAAACCCAGTATGTTTAAAAATGTTTTTCGCTCAGTTATTTCCCAAAACAGTAGTTGTTAACATCCCTCAAAGTGAGAAATAGTGTATGGGGACTGTGCTATGCACACTGATGCACATTTAGTGCAGTGATGCGTATTTACTGCATCAAGACCATATATAATGGATTCACTGAAGAAACAGTAACTTTTTCAAAAACTCAAGTTTGAATGGATTACAACAAAAACATACACCACAGCCCACATGGCCTGATCCTAAACTATATTCATTCACTCATGTGATAACATGACATTAAGGCAGTTGCATTATACGTAATCCATTGTGTTGCTAGTTTTCTCTATTTCATTTGTATTTTAAGGAGAACAACTGCCTGTCAATTTCTAAATGGGCAACAAACAATGAGTCAGCTGGATGGTTCCTATTCAGAAGACCACCAAGGGAGAAAAACAAGGCAAAGTATCTAATACACTGAGAATCATAAATTGAACATATCAATCAACATTGAGTATTTATATTTCAGCCATGTTTATACCAGTCTGCCCCATCTGAAAAAGTACCATATCGGTCAAGCAGCTTGTTACAACCCATATTTACATTTCTTCTTAGCTGGCAACCTCTCGTGGACATAGTAATTATTAGGGGTGCAAAGGAGGAAGTCAGCAGAAGTAGTATAAAAAACAACACGTCTGCAAAGGACGGACATCAATGATTGCTTGGGTCAAGCAAGCAGAGGACTTTCTTTCAGAAGACATAGTTAAGTTACATCCTTTACATAATGTAACAGCAGTAACATGTGTTCATTAGTTATTTTAAGTCAAACCTAAAATTAACCAAGTAGTTTTCATGACTAGAAAACTGGCAAGGTTTATGTTGTACTGGAAATTGTGATAGATGGCATTTTGGGAGTGACTGGCAATCAACCTATTCAGTTGTTTAGGTATGAGGATGTGTTTTTCACATCACAGCAATAGTTTGAATTTTAAATAATAACCCTATAAGACCATGTCACTCACTGCAACAGTGCGGCTCAATTTGTGTGGAAGAACATACGTCAGGCTTTGGAAACACACATAATACTTGGTTGTGTTTTTTCATGGGAGTTATTATCAACAAATAACCCTGGATATCGCTGGCCTTATGCAGTAAGTTACTTTACTGACTGTTTATAACAAGTGTTGTGACATTTTACATTTTACAAAATGTGCAAGTTTACAGGCTAGACAAGTTCTGGCACTGAAATAACATTTTAGTTTGTAGTATTCACTAAATAATATATAAATAATACAACAATACATTTGAGATTATAGTAGAGTATTATACAGTTGTAGTGGTAAGGCCAAAGACTGAAGGCAGTGTGTGTGTATCAATTTATGTGTGTGTGCCTATCCTGTTTGGCCATTACTAGTCGAGTCCATCACCATCATCAACACCAGGGTCAACCAGAGGACGTCCATCTCTTACACAAACACACACACACGCGCAAGCGCACACACACACACACACACACACACACACACACACACACACACACACACACACACACACACTCCTATTCATAGTTTTCCTCCATTACAAATTATGTTGTACTGTAGTGTGTGTGTGTGTGTGTGTGTGTGTGTGTGTGGGTGTGTAAAGGGACATTTGAATGAAAAAGACTTGCCTAATCTGCAGCATGACCCACGTACCATAACAGACAAGTTGTGCAATAAATCCAATCACGCACACACACACACACACACACACACACCCACGCGCGCGCACACACACACACACACACACACACACACACACAAAGAGGCCATCTAAGCACCCTAATCCACAATCTGTGTTTGAAATGCAGGGCCAGGGTCAAGGATTACAATAAACTCTGATGATCAAATAATGCAGGAATTCTTATTCCAGTGGAGCGCCTGATCGTCTGTACTCCAGAATACTCAACAAGGAGGAGGAGCAGAGGGAAGCGACAATGAGGAGGATGAGGGGAGATGGGTATGAGTAAAAAGAGGTTGAGCTGACAGGAGAAAGGAGAAAACAGAAAGTGAGAAGAATGAATGATGCAGGGAAAAGGTAGAGAAAAAAGGAGAAAACAGTATGAATGAAAATAAATTAGTATTTAGTGAGAGAAGTCAATTCTAAATGTAAAACAGATGCTTAGAAAAGTGAGCACACATCAATAAATTGATCTGATATGTTGATATGTGGCTTCATGAGGGCTTCTACATGACAACAGTCCTCTTTGGCCTGATCCCCCTGGAACCACTGGACGCGCTCACTGCTTATATTGACTTTGATCGTTTCAGTTGAAACAAGGAGGACTTTTAGCTGATTTTCTCCTGTAACTGATATTCTTTTAGGCTTCCTAAAAGCATTTCATCCAGCTGCTGGTCTTTTCCTTTCTTTCAATGAATATCCATTTTATTACAACTTGGGTATTATTTTTCAGGTTTTGTCTGGTATCATTCCTATCAGTTTAGGATAGCATTGTTCTCACTAGAATAGAGCTCTGGGAACACACAGACATCACTACAATGAAGCCTGGTGGGGGAGGAAGCTCAAGGAGTTTGTGAACAAGCCAACAGTTTAAAACACTTAAGACATGAAACTGAAGTGATTCTGTAAACCATGGCATATATCTGTTTGTGACAGTTTAAGATATAATTGTCCATCTTTGTTTTCTCACCAGATTTGCCATGTTTTGGACCAGGTGGTCTGAACATTGTTTTGTTGTTACAACACATTTTCATTCGCACCTCGTCAAATAAGCAGCTTGGCCTTCAGCTTCAAACTACCACTCAAATGTCAGTTTTGCATGAGGGGGGCTCCGCGGTCAAGTTAGCAATAATACGTAATGTGAAATGTCTGGTTTGACCACCAGAATAAACTGCTTGACTGCTATTGATGTTCTCAAATGGTCGCAGATTGGTTATATTTAGGCACAAAAATACAAGGTTAGGTTTAGAGAACATCAGTGCTAAATAACTACGTTCAGTCTTGTAATTCAGGTCATTTACATAACAGAAGTCACATGTCAAGTTACATAATTTACATATGTTAAAAAATGAATCACTCGTCATTCTTGGTTGCAAACGAGATTAGAATACTGGTCTTAGGATAAGAAAGCCAAGCTGCCCCGACTGCCTGCCAAGTCTTGTTCTTTTTTACTACTGCATTAAAATGGTGCTCGAAAATGTAATGGTCAACATATTTAACGGTGATCATTTTTTATCAAACTGTTTAAATTCAACCTACTCTGAGTTCATCGAAAAGTTGAGTCTTTTCAGGGAACAGTAAAATGTGAAAGTATAGATATATAAGTTAAAAAAAAGCATGTTGACAATTATTATACAATGATCAGAAAGAGGAAAGGTGAGGAAGGGCGGAGTGGGGAAAGTAAAGGATCAAAGCTGTGGTAGAGAAGATGGGAGATGGGAAGAGGAAGAGTGATAAGAAAACACCCAGAGACGGCAAAGAGAGAACGAGGAGGAAGGAAGTTGCAAAAGGAAGCATAGAGTGTCCTGAGGAGGACAGAGGGAGACATTGCTTCTCTCTTCATCCCTCCTCCTCATCCTGCTCCTTCCATCTCTCCATCTCTCTACCAACGTGGATCTTCGCTGAGCCCGGGGCTGCCTGCATGACATGGACAGGCTATCTGCCATCTGTGAGATCTCTGATCAGATAGCAGGACTGTGTGACTGTGTGTGTCTGCCCACATGTGCATGACTGTTGTGTGACTGCAGTGGACCTCTGGAACCACTATCTATTTACACTGTGTGTTTTTCTGTGTGTGTGTGTGTGTGCGTGTGTGATTGTATTTGTGTACCCTGTGTGCTCAGATTTTGAACGTACTGCATAAAAACATAGAAGCGTGTGTATGTAATTGCATGAGTGTGTGTACGTGTGTGTGTGGACCCCTAGCTCCCTCCACTGGGCATTAACATTCATGGAGCCAGCAGGGCATGTCAGAGCCCATAATGACCCCAGAGAGAGGCCCTCGGCTGGGGGAGGGCTGAGGAGGTTCCTGGGGGTTTGGGTGTTGATGGAGGCCTGGAGGCGAGAGGCAGGGAATTGCTGTACCGAGCTGTCTGACGATGTGTGTGTGTGTGTGTGTGTGTGTGTTTGTGCATGTTCATACAAGAAAGAATATTGGCAAAAGAGTTTTGTTAAATAATTATTCCACTTAATCTAAAATATTTTAAAGTCTTTTGCATATTACTGTCCTGGAAATGAATTCATTAATGCAAATGACTTCTTCAGGGTGTTGATGTAGTAACAAGCAAAACAAAGTTGCGGATTAAAGGGCAGATCTGAGGCCCTGCAAAAATCTGTTGAGTAGACTTTATGGTCATTATCAATCAGCTAGATTCCCCATCACATAATAGAAATGAGAGACCTGATTTATGTGATTATTGTCATTATAATAATCATTATATTTTATAACATAGGTTATGTTATGTAGACTACCATACTGCATTATTATGAAAATATATTTATTCAGGTTTATAAAAACTTGTTCTGTAAATTGTTTTCTTACTCTTGTGATAGCAACATTGATTTAAATGTCAATTTTGTGGCTGCTATGTAAGAGTTTAATAATACATAATAAATATAGCACCTTCTGATCAAGCCATGTCATTTCCAGATAAATAAACAACTTTCAGTTAGTCCAGCCCAACACCACTCACTGAGAGTTTAAGCTGCACCCATTCCATGTACAGATACAGATAATGGTGTACTTGCTCATCCCAAAAAAGATTCAAATTTAAGTTCATTACAGATGTTGTACGCAGCCTAAAAAGATCTCTCTCTGATAAAAGTTGTGGAGGTAAGAGTATGATATTTTTCTTCTGAAATGTAGAAGAACAGAGACACAAAGTACCATAAAATAAAAAAAATACTCAGATAAAGTAAATGTACTTTAAGAATTTTAATCATTGTATTACATGAGAGCAAAGTCTCCTCAAAACCATCAATAAGTTGGGCAAGAGATATTTTTAGAATTACTATTTGAACGAATCTGACTACTTAATGTCTGTATTTATTGGCCACACAGCCAAAGTACTATACATGCTTTAGCTTTTGCTAGCCAGAAATGTATGCATGTTGTGCTGAGCTGTTGTGAGATCGCAGATTTCGATTGATGAGGAAATTCACCATCTTATTACTGATCATGACCATGAGAAGTTGAGGCACTCCAGCCTTATTTGTCTTTTAGGTAGAAAAGCTGCATGCAAAAGAAGACTTTCCAAGAATTAAGGCTAAACACTTAAAACAATAATTTCAAATGGCAAACTGAACAAAATTACATGAACGAAGCTCAAGGGCAGCCATGAAGTGGGAAAAGCTTACATATACCTATTTCATGTGTACTATACATAAAAGCCTAAATGCAGTGGCTTCTATATATGCATGCTTTTTGCTTTATATTCATGTAGGCCACTGACTGTGTGTACATAAACGTGTGTATCTAAAGCTATGAGCTTTGTTCTCCGACAAAACATTTATTCTGTACACACCCGCATGCTGGTGGAGCCTGGTGGTCATCCCCCAACCCCCAACCTCGAAAGGTCAGTGCCTTCTTTGAAGTTGGCCCCATAGATCACCATTATTACTGTAGTCTATTGATTCCTATGGAGATGAGGCCTGCAGTCGTGGTTCTGGGTGACTGAGGCTGAGGTCAGGGTCTGCCTCCCCTGGCTTCGCTTCAGAATTTAAAATCCAGCTAACTGCTACCTATTGCTCAGCGTGCTGAGTTTGGTCTGAAGGACACACAGGAACATATACAAGAGTATGCACGTGCACACTGAACAGATTACACATGTACTGTGCAAGGGCTCTGGCAATGTGAGGTTTTGCATGCTGATGCTCATGTATTGGAATTGAAGAAAAAAAAAATGTTTGTGCAAACTTTGTGTTGATATTAAAAAACAGGAGTTTAATCCTCGGCAAATTCTTGATGTTAAAGATCAAGAATGAGGCGAAACCTCTAAAATCAGATTAGGACCATGAGCTGTAATGCATTTCTCAGATATATACAACTGTAATGTTGTTACTTTCTATTACTGCAGGAAAGAGTAGTGTAAGAGATTTTAATTTCAAAATTAGTAATAATTTTACAGTTACTTTATAAGCTCTGTAAGAAGCATTACTGCATTGCCATAATGCAATTTTTCTTTGTCCTAGATAGGCTGTCTTAAGATGGTGTGTACATGTGGCAGGTCAGGGCAAGTTGTATCAGCCTCTATCCAAAAAGCTGAGGGACGGAGGATGAGAGAGAGAGGTTTGTTCTCAGTCAAAGATACAAAGAACGCTGTGGTCTGTTGCAAACTTTGTGTGAGCAGCAAAATGCTTTCAACCATGAAAAATACAGCATGTAAATTACTGAAGCATCTGATTCGGCAGCACAGCAAAGTGAGACTTGTTAAAAAAATGAGTTCTGAACAGGGCTGGAAATGAGGCGTCTCCTGCCATTGAAGCACTCCAGCTAAACAACAGAAAGTGGATTTCAGAGCAGGACACGTTTGTGGAGAGACCTTAGCGGACAAGAACTAAAGAAGCTTGTTGCTGCATGTGTTACATTCTGAGCAGATGTTACCTCTGTAAAAAAAAATGTAGTAATAAGTAATATTACTTATTACTTTTGAAACTGTGTAATGAGTGCAGTAATATTGTTACATTTTAACAGAAGCTGTTTTTATACTGGGCAGCAATCCGCCAATTTGGCCATCTTTTTTGCGGCTAGGTCCACGGATTTAGACAGAAGGCGGTATATTGCGGGTCTGTTTTCGTCCGCCAATTTGACGCCTCGGAGGGTACACTTATTTCCACCTCCACTGCTATGTAAATCAAAGCAGTCGATGTGCCGGTAATTGCGTGAGATGGGCTGAGGTGTCGATGACCTGCACTGTTGTGCGACCCACAGCCGGGGAGTTTTAAAACCAGGAAACAGCTGATCACAGCAGTCAGTCCATCACTTCATCCGTGGACGTCAAGATGAACAACTGGACAGCCGCTGAGATCCAGGAGATGCTAGCGTCTCCTCGGTCTCTGTAGCTGTCTTCATTGTCTGCTTGTTGTTGTAGTGGTAAGCTACTAATTGCCGCTACTTTCAAATTAAAAGCCCCCCGCTAAGAACCCAGCTCTAAACTCCAATGGGGTGCAATGTAAAGCTCTTATTTTAAAGAAAAATTCGACCTGCTTCACTGTTCACACCCAACTTCATGCTTCACATCACGTCACATGTTTACGCCTACCCCAGTGGCTGCTTTTGGAAAAGAAAGAATATTACACCTCCCTTTTCGATAGACAAGGCGGCACATTGCAGCCTTTACCTTGGTGCAAATGTGCCAACTTTTCTATCTAAAAGGGCTTAGAGTAAAACATAAAGAGTAACTTGATGTACTTCATATTGCCCAACACTGACCATGAGACACTGCGGAACACCCCACCAAAAAAAACAAACAATAATAAAAACAAAACAAGGAATAACAATAAGAATAATCATATCCATAGCTTGAAATAGATGATGCTCACTTTTAAACTCTGCAAGGGTTCTCAGGGACTAAAGCAGTTTGAAATCATTGCAACGTTTCAACATTAATGCATTCGGTGCCTGAATCCAAATAATACATGGCAGCAGCAAGCCACCTCTATGTTCACGCATACGACCCTGACCCGAACCCAGAGTGCTTTGTTACCGTTGTTAAGCATTTTGTCACGATGACCCCCAGGTCAACTCACTTCCTCTTCCTGCCTGTCGCTGTGGCGACAGTCGGCGAGGACTCGGCATGAGTGCTGCTGCATACTGCTGTGCCCACATCAATCATGCTCACTGTAAGATGGCAACCTTTCCCACCTTTACTAATGCTCCTTCCTCATTTGAAGCCAGAGCCAAGCTGCTCTGAATAACCCTCAACCTCGCTTCAACAACATAACCTTGTACAGGTGAGTGCTTGCAGGAATATTCAGGTGGTCGCTACTTTTCTTCAAAGTGCCTTCTTTGTCCTTTTTATGGCAGACTGAAAAAGGAGAACAAGGAGCAGCTGTGTTTATTTCAGTAATGGCCAAGAAGAAGGTACGGATATCAGCAGATCAACCCCAGATGTCTTCTATACTCCCCATCTTTTCTTCATCAACACAGTGTTCTCAGTGAAATGAACGAGGGGGCTATGGTTTTTCATGCAGTGTAAAATCTTAACAAAGCTTTAGATGTCCCATATAGAGCTCTACAAGGAAAAGTTATTTTTGAGGGCTAACCCTGAACTTAGCATCACTTTGGCTCGATCAACAAAAAGCCTGCAGGATTTTTGAATTGGATTTTGGGTTATTGCAGAAAATATACTCTGTAGTAAACACATCTTTAGGTTTATTTTGTTGAACAATCTGTACTATAATAACATCTACAAAGTCATTAAGTTAGCGATAGAGTAGTTTGCAACTAAAGTCAACCTGTAAAGACGGACGTCTGAGTAGATGGCTCTCCTTGTTCAGCGCAGTGGCATTTATGTCCCAGACATCATCTGTAGTCTCATTTAGTCACCTGTTAGCAACCTCCTTATTTACCTCCTTCCAAGATTATGCAATAGCTTTATAATTCAGGTGAAGGGCATCTACTGAACAAAGTGTGAAAATCTTTTGAGCTTATGTTCACAACAGAACTAATTTCAGGCATCTAACCAAAAATCCTTTCAAAAATCTATTGACTACAAGACAATGGAACCAGAACTGCAAAAATGTCTAACCTTTGTCTGGGTTTTAGGAATCATTCCTGCATCACTCTATTGGTTAAAAAAGTTAGGTAATGGGCAGGGCCTAATGCAAAAGGTGCAAATAGATTCAAGAACTTGCACAAGATTTTTTGGAAAAGGTTGGTTCACGGCAAGCACAGCTGCTGATTAACAGTTCATGGCAATCTGCTAAAAGGGGCATGGCAGTGGGAGTGTCTCATAACTTCCTAACCCTAACTGAGAATGCAAAAAGGCTGTTTTATTTTCAGGTTTTAGGACTTTTTCCTACCACACTCCATATGCTGGCAAACAAGCTAACAAAATCAGTTGTGAACTTACAGGTCTGCCAAATTTGAAGCCAAACTTGTATCCCAACTCTTATACGTGTTTCTCATTTCGTTCAGATGGTGGCTTCAGCTGAGGTAGTTTTAGCTTGTTGTTTGTGTCTCTTCCTGTATGCCAGGAAATCCCCGACTGTCGTAAGCTTAAAGGAGAAGTTTGGCCGTTTTTTAACTCATATCCCTGTTGATCGAGGTAACCGAGTGCTGTCAGTAGGAAAAATAACGTGAATTTTTTGCACAATATTGACCAGATATCAGGACGGCAGCTAGAGCGAACCTATGGGGGCAGACATCCTTAAGTTTCACTTTCGGTTATGTCTGCCCCCATAGGTTCGCTTTAGCTGCCGTTCTGATACTTGGTAAATATTGTGCCAAATGTTCTCCTTATTTTTCCTAATGACAGCACTCGGTAACCTCGATCAACAGGGATATGGGTTAAAAACAGACAAAGTTCTCCTTTAAGGTCATACAAAGATGGTTATTGAAAACAGAGGAATCTATGCAGTCTAATGCTATTCCAGATGATTCAGTAAGTCTTAGAAAAAATAGCTCAATCAACAAAAGCTATTAAATGGTTATGAAAAACTTCAATATGCAGCTTTAATTTATGACATGTAAATGTATGAGTGCATTCACATACTATACATATAGAGTAGGTAACACTCTCATTTTAGCTGCTGTCATAATGCCCTCCTATTAAACCTAATGAGATTCCCTTAAGAAGTTGTAAAACCTTGGCAGTGAGAGTATAATATTGTTTTTAAGTAATATGAATACATAAAATTTGACTGCCCTGTCTGCTGTTATGCAGCATGTACTTTTTTTTTTTTTTTAAAGAGAGTAATGCTTTAAAAGAAGAATAGGAAAGACAAAAGACACACCTATATATACATCCACTGACATTTCATATTTCATATGATCATTTGCTCGGCAGATCAATGTAATATTTGCTTTGTGATCTTTTGGCAGCACTAGGAAATACATCCTGTCAGTATTTAGACTGCATTTGGATGATATTCCTATTGAAAAGGAACATTGCCACATAGCAAACAGAACACACTTGATCAATTGCGCACATTATATCAGGCTACTCAATTTTACCACACGTTTATTGCCGTTGATATGATGAAGTGACAAGGATGGTAATAGTGCATTTTCAATAAAGATTAAGGAATGTGGTGCTTGAGAAACAGCGGCGTACTTGAGAAAACAAATGTAGATTAGTATGGCAGCTTGTTTCGTCCAGTGGGCTTTTTTTATACAAAACGTGTTGTAGAAAGTCAAGGGTACACTTCTGGTGCAACCAGAAATATCATTCTGGCTGAATTTGTGAACGTGTTACATATGAACTATTACAAAGCTACAGCTGGTGATGCTTTACTGCCAAAATACATGGGGCATGGACACAGCATGCATCAAGGAACACGCTATTTAAGCTGCTATACAAAGGTCTTTATCGCATGTAGCTTCACTGTGTGCTTATTGAGTTTTGCCAAGTGATACTGCAGTTATATATGCAGTGTCTGGAATAGAGCCAGACTGATATTTGATTTCTATATAGAAATTCTACATGCAGATGTGGCAGCTGATAGCACCTTTTAAACTTTTTGCTTTTTTACTTTTTTATTTTTGTTATACTTTGGTACTTTATCAGCTCTTTGGCCCTTTCAAACAAAGTGTGCATTGCCCAGGATAGAGATACACTATTCACCATCAGAAAAAGAAGTGTGGGGTTTGGACTGAGTGCACCAGACTATGAAAATATCTCTGAAAGTGGCATCTCCTGGGAGGCCAGCCAGACCAGTGTGACAAAACCTCACTGAAAGTATTGTGGTCACCCCAGCAAGAGAGGAAAGAGAGCTTGGCTTAGAGCTAAACTGACCCATCTTTGACCAAGACCTGGATAATGTCCGGTCATGGGGGAATAAAGTGGATGAGATGTGCCTCAGGCTCACCACCAGGTGCACGGGGAAATCAGAGACTGCTGTGGACGAATCTTGACCAATGTGAAGTTAACTCCTCACATTGTTTGTTGTCACCTTATTTAGAACCGACAGGATGCAGGAGATTGACAAATAAATCAACCTCTTAGCCTTGTAACCTTGGCATGTGGTTTATGAACCACTTAACAAAGATGTTACAGAGGTAGGATATGCTACAGTGAACAATAAACTTTATTCTCCAAAAAAGACACAAGAGCAGTGAGACTGTAGTTTTCATATCTATGCATATGAGGCAATATATATGCCAATCCTCTTATGTCTGTGATAGGCCAATATCAACTGATAACATTAGCCAACAGATATATCACTCAGGCTCCTGTTTGGAAGTAGTAGGCTTCAGTTATAGTTAAGGGATCATGGACCATGCTAGCATCTGGTTTGTCTGTTTGGTGGTCCACCACTTAAATCCAGATTGAAGTACCTCAATAATTATCAGATGGATTGGTTTGAAATTTGTGCAGATATTCGTGTTTCCCTCAGAATGAATCATAAGTATTTGATTAACCCTTAACCCCTCATCTATTACCAGCATTGAGTATGATTTTCATTTCATCCAATACTTTACTTTTTTTTACCAAATACATGCAAACCCAAAAATGATCCTATCAGCCTCAGCTGCGTATGCCTTAAAAGTCTGGCATGAAGGAGGAAAAAGCTGTGGCTATCTGAACATTTAATGATTTTTTTAGGAGTAGTAAACTGTTAATGACAGATAAACCTACTAACCTACTAACCTACAGATAAACCTACCTAAGGCCTTCATGTGTGCACGTTCTCCTCAAGCTTTTTGGGGCAGTGGTGGCCTTAAGGTTAGTAGCAAGGCAGCTGCAGTTTAGCAAGGCCCTTAAACCCAACTGCTTAGTGGCCAACAGATCAGACTGTGATTTTACTGGGCAGCTTCCAGGTGTGAGTGTGTAATTGTGTGAATACGATCAGGGCGCATGAAAAAGAGAGCATCCTTCTCAGCGAAGCCCCACCTGAATAAATAAAGGTAAAAAAAATTAAAAAGCTTGCATGGGTTTCCTCTGCGTACTGCAGTATCTACCACCATCAAAACATCTTTATGGGGTTAACTCTCCTGTTGGTGTGTCTGATCAAGTCACGAGCATATACTTGAGCTGGTCCCAGGTTGCCTTACAGTGCCTGTCCACTGCTCGTCAGGGACAGGTTAAATGCAAAGAACACGTTTCTCTACATTGTACTTAATATAATTGTATGTGACCAGTAAAGATTAATCTTCTTCTCTCTCTTAAATACAGTAGGCCTAAGGAATTCATGAGATAACTGTAGTCCTCATTAAAGCAAATTAAGTGTATGAAGAAAATCTGCTTTATTGTTATGTGTTTTCCTGTAGGCCTAACTTGTACCTGGCAGGAATCTCATCAGATGTGCCACTGAATTGCTAATTTTGGTTGTGTTAACACTTGCATATATGTGCATGTGTTGCATGTGTTGGCTACATGTGTGCTTTAGCATACGTTTGCACTCTTCTGCAGTGTCCATACATGCAAATTGACAGATTGTGAGTGCATGTCCCTCAAACATATGCATCCTTCTATACACTCTGCATGCTCTCACACTGAAGGGTGCCAAATGTGTGTCTGAATTCAGTCTATGCATGCACACACACACACACACACACACACACACACACCAGTGTATGGATATCAAGCCGAGCCCCTGATTTTCTTCCACTCTGACACATGATTTCCCTGGGAAGCCTGCGATACCACCCGAGAACAAAAGGGGACCTGAACGCAGCCGAGCGCCTATCTCCAGCACACGCCACTGTTAATCAAAGACAATTAAAAAGGGCCCTGCCAGCAAAGGCAGCCATGATGATTTATGAATAAATTACAGGGCTCATTTGTATGCCATAGATCATATTTGTTGGGCATGCTCCCCCCATGGAGCTGGATCGGGGTTTCTCCGAATAACTGCGTGGAGATAACGGCAACAGTATATCTACTGGGTGGGTGGGTGATGGGGCAGCGTTAGAATTTAACTTGTCCGTGTTCGCTAAGAGAAATCGACTGTTTAAAGACTCTGTGGTATAAACATATGAAACCTTCTGAGATTCAGCAGCTATTGTGAGGCTCAGTTTTCTTTGCATTTCTGCACCATAAGAGAGTTACAGTTGAAGCTTTTGAAACCTTATTCAGAAAAAGAGGGAAGACATGTCATGGAGATGTTTTTTGTAAATATGCAGGCAATGACTTTTATGTTCATATTTCCACTGTTGCAGTTTCTACAGTCATATTGTAGAAGCAAGGTTTGAAAACTCATGTCAACACTTTTATGACTTTAAGAAAACTGTGTCCACATGATAATATGAGCGATCAGCTAGCTCATGTTATTAATGACATTTTTAACATCTCACTCTCACAGGAGACAGTTTCCATCTGCTTTAAGACAGCCACCAATGTTGCTGTACCTAAAAAGTGTGCTGTGTCTAGTTTTAAGGACTACCACCCTATGGCTCTTAACCCCACTCCCTGATGAAGTGTTTTGAGAAACTGGTTTTACAGCACAACAGAAATAACATAGCAGACAGCCTGGACCTTCACCACTATGCTCTCAGAACCAACAGATCCACAGAGGATGCCATATCTTATAACTCTGCAACTCTGCAAACAGACATCCTGACAACTTGGAGTGCCATTGGATTTGCACAAGGGGCTATTTTTTTTCTTAAAAATTAGACGTTTTTTATAGTAGGGAAAGACCCCTCAGCCGGGACATCAAGGGAACTGCACTTATTTTTAAGGTATAACTTCAGGTCCAGTCAAAATGCATTAGTGAGTGGGGCAGACAGTGGAGACCAAAACAGGTCCCTTTTAGGATGTCATCTTAGGCATATTGATTAATCGACAAGCAAAACAATCATTAGTTACGGCCCTAATGTAAAGCACCCTGAGTTGCTTCTGTGTATGGTTTTTGCTTTATAAATGGTTGGTTTCACTTGAAAAGACTATGGTTTGATGTATTTTTAACTAGTATAGCCTACCAATATTTTTGATTAAACCTGACCACCTCAGTTGTCTTTAAACTTAGATATGGGACTAAAGTATTAAAGTAGCGATTAGTTTTTATTTGATAATAATTTGACTATTAGAAAAAATATTCAATATCATGTACACAGCTGTGAGTTTAACTGTATTAAGACATTTTCACAAGCTTGAACATATTCAAGAAAAGTCATCTAACAGGCTCAAAATTTAAGCACAAAAACATTCTTTATGGCCAGTTCACTGGCTTATGGTTTGGAGATACCCCTACAGTATTAGAAACTGTGATTACACTCTGTGTGAGCATTTGACCCAGGGTTGCTGCTGGAAAGAACTACATCAGTTGAAACAACACTTTTATAAACGTGATCTGATAAGCAGAGATGAAGGACTTGGCAGAGGGAGGGTTTGCCGAGCTGGTGTGTGGAGAGGAGCTGATGAACATCATTAATCTGCTAGCTGGCACGAATCATCACTCATAGATTGCCTTGGTCAATAGGTGCCTCACTCACCAACAAACCACTGGAAACTAAAGGGCATTAAGAATAAATTCGATTTACCATACCACTGTGGTATGTATGGTAAATCAGACTGAAAAACGACTGACTCTGAGTGGCAAGAAGAGTGACTGGTGATAATGTATACCAAGGGTTATAACTGTACACAGCGGTCACAGTTTGGTACGAGTTGGGTAATACAGAAAAAACGTAACAAAAAAGCCCACATACATCAGTCTAGGTTTCTTTTAATTACATTTTAACTGACAATAGTGCAGTTACAGTTTATTCCACTCAAGCTCCAACCGAGATACACTGATCAGCCCTAACATTAGAGCCACCGACAGGTAAAGTCAATAACCTTGATCATTTCATTACAATTGTACCTGTCAGTGGATGGGATATATTAGGCAGGAAGTGAACATTTTGTCCTCAGTTAGCCCTCACAGTTGATGTGTTGGAAGCAGAAGAAATTGGCAAGCATAAGGATCTGAGCGATTTTGACCAGGGCTTAATTGTGGTGGTTAGATGAGTGCATCTCCAAAAACTTCAGGTTTTGATTGGTGTACCTGGTCTGCAGCAGTTAGTACTTACCAAATGTGGTCTAAGGTGGTCTCACTGATGCACCGGGGGATCGGAGGCTAGTGGGGCTGCATATCCGCATATAAGTCAGGGGCACTCTGACTAATGATGACCGCTGTCCATCGCCAAAAGTGGCTACAATGGGCATGTGAGCATCCAAACTGGACCATGAAGCAATGGAAGAAAGTGGCCTGTTCTGATGACTCACTTTTTCTTTGACACCATGAGGGATGACTGGATGCATGTACACTGCTTAGCTGGGGAAGAGATGGCATCAGAAAGCACTATGGGAAGAAGGCAAGCCAGCGGAGGCCATGTGGTGCTTTGGGCAATGTTCTACTGGTAAAGGAATACCAAAGATTTAAACGAATTCCATACTTTCATTAATTCAAGAGTGAAGTCTGTAAAATTCACATTGTGTTATGTTCTTGATCATATTTAATTTTAAGATGTTTTGGTGAAAAAGGAGAGTGCAAGTTTTAAGACTGATGTGTATAAATGTGTAAACCTACAATTTAGTAGTTATCATTCAACAGCACTAAAGAGAAGTCTTTCATACAGTCAGCTATTAAGATCAGAAGTATTTGCAGTTCATGCATATCATCAGTGGCTAGGCACTTTAAAAGTCACAACCATAGTATGAATTAACTACTATATATAGACAATGAGGAAGTGAGGATGCCTCAGAGAGGTGGTAACAGGGACAGAATCTTTCTCCAGAGAGAAGTGCACTGGATAGACTTCCTGACACTCTGATTCCAAAGAGAATCAATGAGGAGCTTCCATTTTATTATTTGTTGTGATGTAAACATACTATTTCCTGTTGTAGTATTTTGTTTGTGTGAAAGCCTGTACGATTCTGTGCTGTCTTTAAAAAGGATGTAGCTCTCCATATTGGGCTATACCTGTTCTGTACCAGATTGTGGTAGCCTATAATTGACACACCAGTGTAGATTAAGGTTGTGCATCTCTGTGTGAGGCTGATATGCATCTCGGTACACTGTCAATGAACGATTCATTAAAGATAAATATACAGCAACTACCAATGTGATACGATAGCATTCACACCTCAATCACAATGCAGTGCAATTCAACACAATGTGATTCAGCACAGAACGATATTTATTAATCAACTAAATTTCACAAACCTTTCACAAACTGGACATTTTTTTTACACGTCTGTAAAAGTACTCTCTGTGTATTTCAATTTTACAGTGCACTTTCAATATACCTTGCTCACAGATAAATCTTTAATTCTGTGAGCCAGATAGTAATAATCTCATGATTATCAAGACTAATTAAGTGCAATGCGAAAAAATATAAGTTTTACAATACGTATTGGTTAATCTTACCATCCTTAGTGTAGATTGATTGAAAATATGCCAGAGCACACGCTGAAGAAAGGTATCTTGTCTGAAACGTCATTGTGGCAAAATGAAACAGTTTAATGAGAGTGCTGTCTTTTTCTTTTTTCTATTCAATACAAGAGGGATTCAGCAAAATTGTTAAGTTACTATGTGAGTTAAGCGTGTTATGTCTTATTCTAAAATTGGATGAAACGGTATTCCCTAATGGTAGTGGCCTCATTCAGCATGATAACGTGCCCTGCCACACCACAACAATTATTCAGAAATGGTTTGAGGAGCACAACAGTTCAATGTGTTGACTTGGCCTCCAAACTCATATCTCAATCCAAATGAGCATGTGTAGGATGTACTGGAGAAACAAGTCTGATCAATGGAGGGCCCACCTCACAACTTACAGGACTGAGTATCTGCTGCTAACGTCTTGGTGCCAAATACCACGGCACACCTTCAGAGGTCTTGTGGAGTCCATGCCTCTACAGGTCAAAGCTGTTTTGCCTGTGAAAAGGAGACCTACATTATATTAGGCAACTAGTTATAATTCTATTGCTGATTGCTCTAATTTTAACAGAGATGTTTACAGGTTTCCCATGGGGTGAGTTCAGTGGTGGAAATTTTAGAGGGTTCTGGGGAAATTGAGTCAGTCCCCAATAAAATCTTTGATATTTGATAAATTAAAACCTGTGTTTGTATGATAATACATTAATATAGTATTAATAATAATACATTGTTTGCTGAAGATTAAACACATTTAAAAAACAACTCAATTCAAGGCTGCATCCTGAAAGGCAATGATCAGTCAGTTGTACACCTCTCAGTCAGCTCGGGTTCTTCAAGTTGAGCAGTTGTTTTTTGGTTCATTTTTCAAATCAGTGTTACATTCATTACAAAAACAGGATAATCTGCTCATCTAGCAGGCGAGGCGGAAATAAGTGTACCCTCCGAGGCGGGAAATCGGCGGACCAAAACAGACCCCCAATTTGCCGCCCTCTGTCTAAAACCGTGGACCTAGCCGCCAAAAGGACGGGCAGATTAGCGGCTTGCTGCCCCGTCTAAAAACGGCTTCTTACTCACTCCTTCCATACACTTAACTGCGGGCAGGCTTCCGCCACTGAATCACGTGTTGTAAAGATGCTTTACCACAGGTTGAGGGCGGAGGCAGGGGCAGTGCTGCGTTTGGGGGCACTTCAAAAAATCCGGGAGGAAAATAGGAGCATTTGTTTGTGATTCAGCTCGAGATATAAAATGCTTCAGAATCGCTGTGTGTAGATATGAGATCACGTGTATGTGTGAATCGAGATCGCGATTTTTTTAAAGATTTTTTGTGCAGCCCTAGCACATAAAGACATCAACAAATCATGTTGCTCGAAACAGACTGCACTTCCAGACATCAAGAGAACTCTATTGTGAAGTATGTGGATGACACCATCATTATAGGCCACATAAAAGACAACGTTTTTCATATTGTGAGGAAATTAAAAATCTTGCAGAGCGATACAAAGAGAACAATTTACTGCTCAACATCAGCAACAAAGACAACTGTCTACATCTGGGAAGATGATCTAGAGGAGGTGAACAGAGTTTGGTGTCTAGGCTCCGACCTCATAAATCCCTGCCGATGTGTTTACATAGAGATATTGGGGAGTCATGAGCAAAACATCTTGAACCCACCAAAACTATAACGATTCAGAGCCTGCAATGTGCACACTCTGGCACCAGCCGCCATATGGCCATTCCCTGATGAGCACCTCGGGCAGAAGGGGAATATACTGTCTAGTGAAACTGCAATGTGTGGGCCTAGGCACCAGCCACCTGATGAGCACCTTGGCTATTTAGGGAATATACTATCTGGCGAATGTAGTTGTCATTTAAGCACATTGACAGATGTGACAATGGATGAATACTCTAGAACCAGCTTAGTGATGAAGTAGGTAGACTGAGAGCTGCAGTTGTAGCTGCGAGGAGTAAGTAAGGAGGGTAGCGAGGGTAGCTCAGGAAGATATCAGCTTAAGGGATACGAGGATCTTGTCAGTTTATTGTTCTGTATTTTTAAGTGGACTTCATTTATTATTTCTACTTTACCAGCACTGTCAAAATGATTTGTTTCCTTGTCCACTGGCTACCCAATAGTATGCAAGCGATGACGACTGGATAAAGCTTGTGAAAAGCTTGGTTGGAATTTGGAATTGTAAGGGGACTGGATTGCAGTTGGCCAGACATCTTCAAGCCAATCTTTATTATACAATCCCCCCAAAGGAGCAGATGGAGTTGCATCATTGAAGAACTTGAAAGAATTCGAAGATTCCACAAGTCATTATAAAATAAATACAGTTTCATTATTATGAAATGTGAATGGCTGCAGTAGAAAATAATTTGATAGCTGCTCTGATGCAGGACAGCCTGTCTTGTGGCAGTGAAGTTTGTATAAGTATACTATTGAGAGTTATGGCAAGATACTCCAAACGAGTGGCAAGGCCTACAGTTTTCTCTTCTGAAATAGGTACACCTAACTCATGGAAGAGGCTTGTGACTGGCGGAGCACAGGGAAAGTCAACTACCAAAAATCGTCCAAAAGATGCAAGACAAAGGGGAGTTTGCGGGTGTTATAAAGAATCCAGCAAAACACATTACACAAGGTATCAAAAATACTCAGGCTACTATGGTAACCAAAGGTCAATTTAAACAGGAATAGAACTCTGAAAACCATATTACTTCAAAAAGATGCCACTGTGAGGGTGAAGTGATATGACTTTGAAGGTGTCTGCTTTTCCCAGCTGAGCACTGACCGCTGCTGACTTCATCATCTGGACAGCATAATCTACAGAAGCATAGTACAAGGGAAAAGACTCCAGGGGAATTTGAAAGAGTCATGAGGAGGGTGGAGAGGGGAATTTGACAATGGACTGAACATGTAGCCCTTTAAAATGTGGGACTGGCCAAAAGAGAAATCTTAAACACACTCAACTTAGATTTTCACTTAAACAGAAAACACATAAAGTCAACTGATGGTGTTGACTCCCTGAAGATACACAACCTGTGACGGTTGTTTTGCAGGATAACCAGACTGGGTAAGGTTTAAACAAATCTTTTAACAAACAGTTTAGGAATAGTGCAGGTGAAGTGCTGGAAGGTGCTGAGTGCAGGGAGGTTCCATAAGTGGAGGGGTTACTTAAAATCAAGCTTGGCAGAGCGTTTGACAGGTGGGTTGCTGGCTTGGTGATGAAGCTGTGGCTTACTCCGCTGAGGTACAAGGTAGAGCTCAGTTAGACAAGCTCGTAGAGTCGGAGGGGAGCACTGAGACAAGTGACAGAAGTGTGTAGGCTGGTGGCTTGTGAAGGCTGAAGCTCGAGAGATGTCTACAGAAGACAAGGAAAAATAAGGTTAGGTTCATAGGAAGGAATAAATACAGGCATAGAAATATTCTCAAGGAGCTTGAAGGTCTGATCAACCAATTAGTAGTGTTCAGTATTTGTCAATGACAGCTGTTTGCAGTCCGCTGAGGTGGACATAACAGGTACACCCAGTAGCTCCTGAATACCTGTGACCTAGATCTTGAGAAATCTCTGTTCACAACTGGACCTTGGGGAATCTCTAAACTCTGTCCATAACACAACACACACACACACACACACACCCACACACACACACACACACACATACACACTGTCTGCACACCAACTACACACATGCATAAATTTACAATTACGAAATGTAAAAATTCTCATTGAAATTAATGCAGATGGAATCTTGTATCCTGACAGAAGAGGTACCTGAAACTTTGGAGGATGGCTTACGCAGTTAAACCAAAAGAAATAAAAAAGGCTGAGACTGGTATTTCGAGGTCAACAGAAGACAACTTCTTCCCTTGATGAACTTCCCAACCTTTTTCCTTGATGGAGATGTCTAGAGACATTGTGACCAACAGAGCCAGAAGGAAAGATTTTATGAGTGGATGCAAAGGAAGATGCAGCAATACTGATGCAGGGCAGGGATGGCATTGGCAGGCAGAGGGAGTGATGGGAGATTTTTGTAGTTTAAATAGGCTGCCAAATTGACAGTATGCATTTGGTTGATGAGTGTGGAAAGTGGGCTATGTCATTTGTATATCAGTGCAATTGTCTGCCTGAACTAACAGGCATCACCCTATTTTTGTTTACATCACTCAGCGCCGCCGCTCCCACCACGCGCATCACGCGCTGTGCATGGGGCACCAAGTGCTGAGGGGGCACCAAAAATAGCCTAATGAAAAATCATCATAGTCATAATACTGACATCACTGGTGTTATAAAATAACAAATAAATGATTGTTTATCTTTCAAAAGACCTACTGTATAGTATTCTTAGCAAGCATGAAAGTGGAATCCGAACCAACTACATGGTGACACATCCAAGTTGCAAAGAGCCATGACTGCCAATGTCCTATTGGCTGTTGTTCCAAATAATCATAAAATGTAACAGGCAAACTAGAATAGAATATTTCCTTCTCTCAAAGATGGGGAAAAAAAACAAAAGTCCACCATTTTACCAAGACAAATGCCAAATTTCAACTTTGACTGCACAGAATAATTTGCCAGAAAGAATGGGAAAAAAAGCAGTAAATGTCAAAACAGAAGGCAGTAGCCAGTTGTTCCATGACTAACTTGCCTGTGCAGCTGCACTGGATGGCCAAGCAAGCTCTAGAAGATGAAGTTTTATGGTCAAATTTGAGTGCCTCATTGTCTATACATGCATTTTATTGGTGTGACTAAATGCTCCAGATGCTCCTCTCACAGACAGGGATGCAGTAAAAAACTAATTAATGGCCATTATCATTCACAAACATTTGGGTACCCCAAAACAGGTGGAGGAGGAGGCTGCTGATGAACATTTGCAAGGCAAAATTCTACCACAATATTAACTGCCTGAGGATTAACACGTAAACTCAGTGTGATTCCTAGACATTTTGGTGCCCTTGACCAGTGATCCATTCCCCTTCCTGAAATATAAATCAATCACGTTTTGGTGAATATCTAGTCTGTGTTATGTTATCAACCACAGATAGCTGTAAATGAGAAGGTTTTATGCTGTATGTTAGTTTTATTGAAGATATGATATGATCAAAGGAAGCCTTATTTCTTTCCTTTCTCTATCTTTGTGTGATTCTAATCCTGAAAGCAAATAAGTGTATATGTTAATACCAGAAGATGTTTTAATGTGATGTTTAATGTTTTCATGCTAACAGCTTTAGCTTCTGTCTGCTAGTTTTGCTGGAAGCCCCAAGGCGCTAGAAATGTTTTGTCAGGAGATAATGACTGAATTTTACTTTTTAAGTGCAATGTCCACAGTAGGCTTTATGAAATGCACTCAGTGAATGTCAGTGTAACAGACTGTTAAAGATAGATTGGGAGTCTTAAGTTAATTCCACCAATTGTCTTCCTCCTCTTGACAGGCCTCCAGCTGGTTGCACCTCAGATGACTGCCTAACTCACCAAAAAAAATCTCTGCCTTAACTAACTGTAGCATTAAACTTCATATTCAGAGGAACCAGTGATTTATAAAGCTCTAATTTGAAAAGGTTTCCTGCAAAGAACCAAATCCTCCAGGTGCAGCTGCTTTACTTTCCTGCAGAAAACACTGGATGTATCAGTGGTGTTGGATATTACAGTGCTTCCAATGGAAAATATCAGGAAGTTATTCTAATAAATGTTGACATTTACTACAACCAAGGCTCAGCTCACTCTCGGTGTATTTATCAGAAAACAAGTTCACTTGGTCCATTTGAGCAAAAAGGCAATTTTCCTCCCATTTACATATCCAGACTTCAAGCTTTGGGAACATACATTTACACACAGCCAATACAATTAGGAAACAACGGGTAACCATTTTAGGGACTTTAACTGTGACTAAAGGTAGGCAAACACCTCTCTAGTTTTTCTCCCCGACACCCCTGCAAAAGTCGAGCTGCATTTAAAGAATCAATTAAGGTGGAGATGGAGAACATTGCGACTGACCTTTCGGAGAGGCAAATTAAAAGAGCACCTTTAGCTCGTGGGAAAAAATGAGCGGTGGATAAGAGGGTTCTTTCTGGCTGCTTTTGCCTTTTAAATACACTTACAGTCAGTCTTTTGTGGGAATTTGTTTTGTGGGAAATGAATGAGTGGGCCATATGGATGACATTTACAGAGCTGGTCGTGCGAAGGCAGGTCATGGTTCAGTTACTCTACTGTACTGGATGGAAAATTAACTGAAGCCTACAGTATTAATATGGGTCACTCCTGAAGTGTGCTTCGCTGGGCACAGCCAGACTAATGTCTTTGGAGCGAGCCATCAATATTAAGTACAGTTTAGTTGACAGTTATCTTAGAGCTGTATGGGGACGTGCATGTCCTCTAGAACAATAAACAATACCATAACATCATCTGAATGAATATTATGTTTGTGTGACTTTAGGTGAATTTACTTGCTTCTCTCTCTACCATCATCATTCATACATATTGTTTCATCTATTGACATCTTTCTAGAATAAGGTGAACAGTCTTCAGATTAATGATATGGATGCATCTGGGGCAACAACATCTTTAAGGGTGGTGGTCAAACTTTATCCCCATCACATCCACCCTCACCCCCATGTTTCATTTACAAGCTGTAAATACCTGGTTGTAGTCATCTGAATCTTCACAAAATGTCTCTATCTGTATGTATGCAGTAGGCAGGGCCTGCAGTGGAAGTCGGTGTAAATAGTCTAGAATCTCTAATTTTCTGTATTGTTTTTACTGCCAATGATACTCTTCATATAAGTATAAGTTTAGATGCTCACAGTATTTATAATAAAGCCTACAGTTTTAACCCTTTCATATACAAGATATGCAAACCCTTTATGCGCAACACAGGTCAAAAAGTACCCATAAACATTTGTTTTTATTTGTATGTATTTTCATGCATGTCTGACTCAGTGTTTGCCATATCTATTAACATTATTTCATCATTTATTATTCCAAGTCAGTTCCAGCCCTGACCAATTTGGTGCCCTAGGTAAGATTTCAGCTGGCACCCCCTTGCACCACAGTCATTTTCACAATCAATTTTCATGCACTCACACAGAAACTGCATGTATGTTTTCAATATTGTATTCCCCTTAAGTCAAAAATATCAAACTGAAGAAAGAAACAAGTAATAAATTGTGAACTAACTCTCTCTCTCTCTCTCTGTCTCTCTCTCACTCTCTCACATACACACATATATATATATATATATGTATATATGATACATGATTCTGTTAAAATAATTATTGTAGCTGTATTTGGACAATACAACAATACATTTAATATTTGAAATAAATCTAGTAGATGGGATGGGATCACCCTAGCCTTGACGCCAATGAGTACATTATTACACAAGTTCTCAGTACTTGCTACAATATCTTGTTGGACTATATTGCAAACAAAAGGGAACACAGATTTGGCTTGCTTAACTAATTGTCAAAGGAAGAAAATGGAAATGAAGTAATATGGTTCACCCCCTTTGTATAGTTGAGTGGATTTATAAACGTTATTACAGATGGAGATGGGAATATTGTGTCAATTGGTAAACAGGCCAGATGATTGGAAATTAAAAAAATGCAAACATTTGACTATTAAGCCTCTTCAGATCTGTTCAGTGCTCATTCCTCATCCTCATCCATAATGTTTTTGTATTAACTCACATTCCGGAATTTTGGTGTATTTGCCCACCATCAGGAGTGGGTGTAGCTCTGGAAGTAGAGCGGGTGGTCCACTAATCCTAAGGCAAGATACTGAACCCAGTTGTTGACAAACACTTAAAAAGCTAAGCTATTTAATACATCTTTATATAATGCTTTAAAATATCAAATTGGGGGAAAGGGTTCAAATAAACTGGGACCAAATTCTAATTCTAATTAGTGTGTCTACACTAATACACACTAAAGTAAGCTGCAGATTGTTTATTAATAAATAGTTGCCAGTGAGTTCCAAAATAATTGTAGATCAAACATTATATATAATAAGTTACCACGGATCATGTAGTTGTCTTTCAACACAGTGAGCTGCCCAGCCCTGCTGTTCGCTGTGTACCACCTCACCACCAGTGGTCCGCAGGGGCCCCGGCGTCAAACCTGCGGCCCTCCTGCTTGGTGCCCATCGTGGCAGATGGCCAGGACAGGCAGCACTGAGCAAAGCACCGTGGGTATGGGGAGAACACATGCACGCATACACACACACACACACACACACACACACACACACACACACACACACACACACACCTGTCTTCATACAAGGGTTCAGCCAGTGACACTGATTCAGTTAGACTGAAGTTGCAAAATAGCTGACACTTACTGTATTTAAATTTGACATGTATTGACTTGTATGCAGAGTCAGAGGCCACATACCCCTGAGGCCTTTTCTCAACAGAGCTTGGACAATGAAGGTCAATACCTTTGTTATGTGTTTGCGGCTCATAGTTTGCATCAGTCTTTCATTTAACAATATTCAAAACAGACGTCATTTTTTTTTTTACTCACATTATACTTATATATCATAATTAGTGGTGTGATCCCGCCTAAATAATTAACAGTAAATAATTTGAGGTCAGTATGAGCAGCTCTTTTTGGCTGAGTCACTTGGACTTAGACTTAGACAGAGTATTGTCATTCAGTGTGTAACAAGTGAACACAGAACATAATTTCATTTCAGGGGCTCAGCATAGAATGAAAATATTAAAGTATATTAAAAAAAACACAGCAATAAGAATACTAAAATTTCAAAAACATACTGGAAGTGCAAATTAGTGAAAGTGACATCGTTAAGTTAGGTAGTGCAAATATTTTGAGGAAACAAGGTATCCAGAATAAATGACAATTGTCACTTAGAGTTCAGCAGGCTGATGACATGGGGGGAGAAAGCTGTTACAAAGCCTTGTGGTCTTGCGCCGGATGCTGCAGAAAGCAGTCCATGGTGAGGGTGGGAGGAGTCTCTGATAACATACCCAGCTCGGGACAAGCAGCACTTAGGAGCAATGTCCTGAATGGAGGGGAGAGAAGTCCCAATGATCGTCTCTGCTGTCCTCACACTCTCCTCACATTCCTCCAGTCAAAGGCTTTGCAGCTTCCACACCCCATGGAGATGCAGCTGGTCAGGATGCTCTCTATGGTGCTCCTGCAGAATGTAGTGAGGATGGGCGGGGGCAGGAGGGCTCTCCTCATCCTTCACAGGAAGTACAGATGCTGCTGCTCCTTCCTCACCAGTGCCGCAGTGTTCACAGACCAGGGGCCTCATTTATAAAACTGTGCGTAGGATTGACGTCAAAAGGTTGCCTACGCACGAAACACAGAAAGTGCGTAAGCACAAAAATATCCTGATTTATAAAACAGTGCGCATGCACGTCCTATGCCGATTTCCCTTTATAAATCACAATCCAATCTAAATATGGCGCACCTGTGTGCGGGTCGTACCACGCCCATAGTCACCTATGAATATTCAGAGAAACGCCCCTAATTAATATTCATTCATGACTGAAAGCATGCCGAAAGTAGAGAGAAAGGCAAAGAAGCGCAATTTCACTCAGTGTGAGGTGGAAGTTCTTGTCGGGGAGGTAGAGAAGAGGAAGGCTGTATTATTTGGTGGACACAGTGTTGGGTCGGGTCACCAGTGCCAAAAAGGCTCTAGAGTGGCAGCATGTGGCAGACAATCAGTGCGTTTACATGACACTCAAGAAAACCGAATTACTGCGTTAGTCTGACTAAAATCGGACCGGATCGGATTTCTCATAGTCGAGTTACACCACGTAGATTATTCGATTGAAAGTCGCATTAACTCCTGCATGTATATGTTTCCAGCGGATCGGATTTTGTGTTCTGCGCAGGCGCGAGATTTTTCCCCGGGGCCGTGAGCCTGAAGCAGATGGACGGCGGCGGCGTCTTTCCTCCAAAATCACCGCAAGAAAGAGCGCCATTGTGCATCTAGTTTGTGTAATCATCATGTACACCATATACGAAGTGTACAAAGATGTAGCTTCGTCTCGCTCTTCGTACGCCATCTTTCTTGAATGCCGAGGCAGCTGGTGACGTAAAGAGGTCAGCCGGAGGTGGCCCCTGTTAACACTAGTTGAAATGGGCACAGCGCCACCTAGCGTACCGGGGTATGACATGCTTTCGGCAGTAATTCGATTTTCTCACCGGCATGTATACTCGGATAATTGCAGTTGTCCGATTGAGCAGCATAGTCGAACTATGGCTGTAATCTGACTAAGCTGTGCATGTAAACACACTGAATGTAAATGCTGTTGCCTCAGAAGGTCGGAGTGTGGCCAAAGTGAAAAAAAAAAAGTGATCAGACATAAAAGTGGAAGCAAAAAAGCACCTGTCGTCACACAGGCAGAGTGTCTGTGCCACGGGCGGGGGAACGGGCCAACCGGAGCTCACCCCGCTGGATGAACAACTGGCGGGGATCATCAGGGAATCCCTCCTGTGTGACGTGGTGGTGGAGGTGGAGGGGGACACCGGTGCCGGCCCAATTCATTCTCACTTGGTGCTCTTATAGCAACATGAGTGCAGTTAGTGGCACCGATTACATTTGGGAAACCAGATATTGCTGCAAATTGCGCATTTTTATTTGCCTGTTCACCCACTGTTTAAGGAAACTTTATGTACTGCTGCGACAAACCAATTATATCTCCTAACACGTCTGGCATAACACGGCTAAAGTTTGGCTGGGATATCCCTGACCTGTCAGCCAATTCCCTCTGAAATGTGCCAGTTGAAACCCGAGTGTTGTGAGCACTTGAAGCAGGACCGGCACGGCATGGTTTCTGCGGGTGCTCCTCTCTAACGGGCCCATCAGCCACTCATCACTGTTGGCCAGTGGATCTTGCTGGTCTCTGAAGTTCCGTTCCCTCCGTATCCTTCCGTTTGCCACATCCTCCAACAGTGCCAAAGCAGCCATTGTGCGCCATAACGCATTGTGAATACATGCCTTTATATACCCATCTATTAGGTAATACCTGCTACACATGTGAGAATAATCTAATTGACTAACTTTACAAGATAATTATAGTCTTTATTTGTATGGCAACAAAACACAGTTACAAAGTGTTTTATGCGTTATGCATTGAAAACGGAGATGAAACGAAATGGTCTATATGATATAGGATATTAATATATTAAACTGCATTCATATCAGTGTAAACGTAATTTGCTCTACTGTTGTCTTACTATTGTTCTAAATCATATGTTTCCCGTGTGCACTCCAGGGAGTATGTTTGTTTATTCATTGTAGAAATATTTTTTGAATACATTTTCACACAGTTTCTCCCGTTTCTTTCTTCTGCCATCAGTGGCGCAGTTTCTCCTTACCTCAGTTATGTGCGTACGCATGGGTCAGAGTTTGCGTGGAGGACCGCACATTTTCCCGTCAAGTTCTCTTTTTATAAATCCCACAGTGTGCGTAGAGAGTGGCGTACGCCTTCTTTTGTGCGTAGGCAAAGTTTATAAATGAGGCCCCAGGTGAGGTTGTCTGTGATGTGCACCCCCAGGAAGACCCCCAGTGCTGCTGACCACCTCCACAGCCATGGTATTAACGAGAAGTGGAGTGTGGCTTGGCTGCTTCTTCCTAAAGTTGACAATAATCTCTGGTTTTGTCCACGTTCAGGATCAAGGTGTTTTTGCTACACGAGCCCACCAGCTGCTCCACGTCCTTACTGTAAGCCAGGTCGTGGTCATCCCTGATGAGGCCCACCACTGTTGTGTCAACCGCAAACTTCATAATGTGGTTGGGGTAGGCCTTGGGACGCAGTTGTGAGTCATAAGAGTGAACAGCAGGGGGCTCTGGACACAGCCCTGAGGGAAGCCTGTACTAAGGGTGTCGACACTGGAGGTATTCTGACCGACCTACGCTGACTGTGGTCTTTCAGTGAGGAAGTCTAGCAGCCAGTTGTACAGGTGGGTGCTGAAGCTCAGGGGTCCCAGTTTGTCTACCAGATGCTGTGGAATGATGGTATTAAACGCTGAACTGAAGTCCAGGATCAGCATCCAAACATGAGTGTTCTTCTCCTCCAGGTGTGCAAGGCTCAAGCCAAGAGCGGTGAAGATGACATCCTCAGTGGAGCGGTTTGGCCGGTAGGTAAACTGTAAGGGGTCAAATGTGACAGGGAGTCTGAAGGTGATGTGCTCCTTTACCAGCCTTTCAAAGCACTTCATCATAATAGTGAGTGAGTGCGATGGGCCGGTAGTCATTGAGTGATTTGAGGTTTCTTTGGCACTGGGACGATGGTGGCAGTTTTGAAACATGATGGGACTTTGGCTTAATCCAGTGAGGTGTTAAAAATGTCTGTTAGAACAAAATCCAGCTGATCTGCACATTCCCTGGGCACCCGCCTTGTATGTTGTCAGGGCTTGGAGCCTTCTGTGAGTTGACACTCCTCAGAGACCTTCGCACCTCAGCTATGTCAAGGCAGAGTGTCCTTTCAGCCTGGTGGGGAACAGTTTTCACAGTAGGAGTGTTATTCAGTGCCTCAAACCTCCCAAAGAAGTTATTTAGTTCATTTTGGAAGTCCACATCATCATCACATGCAGGAGGGGCAATCCTATAGTTGGTGATAGTCCGTAGACCTTGCCACATATCCCTGATGTTAGTGGGATCATGGAAAAAGTCTTGTCCCTGCGCTGAAGACATCAAGTCCCTGAGGCTTCAAGGACCACAGACCTGTGGCACTGGCCCCCACATCATGACCCTGGAGAGACTCGTCTTGGAGCAGCTCTGACCCTTGGTCAAACTACTCTTAGACACCCTACAGTTCGCTTATCAGCCCCAACATGGAGTTGAGGATGCGATCATCTACCTGCTCAACCATGTTCACACCCACCAGGACAAGCCAGCGAGCACTGTGAGAGTCATGTTTTTTGACTTCTCCAGTGTATTGAACACCATCCGTCCAGCTCTACTGGCTGAGAAACAGGTGGATTTCCCCCTTGTGATTATTGACTATCTGACTGACAGGCCACAGTAGGTGCGCTTTCAACAGTGTGTGTCAGACAGAGTGGTCAGGAACACTGGGTCTGTCCTCTCTCCCTCTTCACCCTCTACACCAGCGGCCTCCTATTTGTGGCCCCCGAACTGTTATTCCTTCACTATGTGTTTTGGTTGGGTCAGCACATATATACCAGGACTTGTCTCCATGCCAACAATATACAGACCGCTGGGCCACTCACTGCTGCGAGCACAATTTTTGACTTTCACTTTCGTTTTTGGAGCAGTTCGCATATTGACATTTTACCGGCTGTAGGAGCCTTGATTGCATGAAAATGGCGTGTTTCAAGTTTAACTGCTAAAAGAAAAGTGGACAGTGCAAATCGGCAATTCAAAGAAGAGTGGACTAAAAAATGTGCATTCATTCTCCCTCCGCAAGACCCATGTGCTTAATATGATCCCTCTCCCAGGGCAGACAGACATGCAATAGATGTCACGTGTACACCAAAGACAAACAAATCACAGTTTACAAGTTACATTGACAGAATATCTGATACAAATTACAATATATCTAAAGTGTGTGGATCCAGGAGTCAACTGAGCAGGACGAGGCATCGCCATGTGGTGCCCGCACGACAAGCCACACAACCTCCTGTCCACCCTGGTGACCTGGAAGAGGGCAGGCCACACAAGATAATAAGTAATAGACAGGGAGATCAGACTGAAGAGGCATCAACATTTATATAAATACAGAAATAAGGAGATAGTAAAACAGAGGAGAGCAATGATCCAGCAGATCCCAGGGTGTGGTGATCCAGATCTGTCAGTATTTCGAGGCAGCAGGAGCCAGGAGAAGTAGATGGCCCAAGGGGCCCGTGGTCCATCAGAAGGGAGCCTGAATGAAAGAGAGGACGAGGAGGAGGAAGCTACAGAGAGTGAGAGAGTGACACAGCTTGCAGCATGTGGGAACAGAAAACAAAAACAAAAGTTAGAGAAATGCAATGTTAATCAGTGTAAACTGATTGTTTCTCATCTGCAGGACAATGTAAAATCGAATACTCTACGTAACTCATTGAGACAGAGACCAACCCACTGAAGAAGCTAGCAACCGACATCAAGAACTAATTAAAGGCTAAGTCAAAGAAATTACTTTTGAGTTTAGATTTAAAGGTGTCAACAGAGCCAGATTTTCTGATGTCAGCTGGGAGGTTATACCAGAGGAAGTGGGCCCAATAGGACAAAGCCCTGCAGCCAGCTGACTTCTTCTTAACCCTGGGAACCATCAGGAGCCCTGAATTTTGAGAGTGTAAGGTACGAGTTGGAATATATGGTGTAATGAGATCTGACATGTAGAACAGGGCGAGGCAGTGTACAGTTTTGTATGTCATCAGCAGCACAGTAAAGTCTGATCTTATATGTATTGGGAGCCAGTGCAGTGCTGCTAGGATTGGTGTAATATGATCACATTTTCTTTAATGTGTTAAAACTCTAGCTGCAGAATTCTGAACCATCTGAAGACTTGCTCTCACACGGAAGACCCGAAAAAAAAGGAATTGCAATAATCCAGCTAAGACGAAACAAAGGCATGAATCAGGATCTCCGCGTCAGCTGTGGACAGGAAGGACATCATTTTAGCTATATTGCATAGGTGGTAGAAAGTGATCTTGGTAATGTCTTTGATGTGCTGATCAAAAGAGAGGGTAGAATCAAAAGTAACATGTAGATTATTGACAGTTGTCGAGAGTTATGGTCAACTTATCAACATGGTGTCTCTGTCTAGCGTGGGCGATGTTCAGCATCTCAGTTTTATCCAAATTTAGGAGCAGGAGGTTTCCTGACATCCATTTCTTCACCGTGTAGAAGCAGGTCTCTAATTTCGTGATTTGAGATTCATGATCAGCTTTTATGGGCACATACAGCTGAGTGCTGTCTACATAGCAATGGAAATGTATTCCATAACTCTAAATAAATTGGCAGAGAGGTGAAATATATAAGAAAAGAGCCCAGAACAGTGCCCTGGGGAACACCATACTTCACATAAATCTTGATGTAGTACTATTGTAAGAAAAACATTGTGTTCTTTCAGACAGGTACAATTTTAGCCAAGCTAAAGCCATGCCAGAGATGCCAAATTGACTTTCAAGTCAGTCTAACAATATGCCATGATCTATGGTATCAAATGCAGTGCTGAGATCCAGTAACAGAAGCACTGAGGTAGAGTTAGAGTCTAAAGTAAGTAAAATGTAATTTAGCACTTTAGTAAGGGCAGTTTCGGTGGAGTGACAGGCTCTGAAAGCTGATTGAAAAGGTTCCAGGTTATTAAGGAGGTAGCCTGAAAGTTGCTGGGACACAACTCTTTCTAAGACTTTAGAGAAGAAAGGAAGGTTGGATACTGGTCGATAATTATTTAGAGATCCTGGGTCGAGGTGTGGTTTCTTAAGTAGAGGCTTAACCACAGCAGTCTTAAAACTAGCAGCGACAACACTGGTCATGAGTGATAAGTTAACAATATTTAACATTGTCGGTCCCTGTGCTGGCCATAGTTCTTTAAACAGTTTTGCTGGAAGGGGGTCCAGAATGCAAGTAGTTGGTTTTGAGGATGAGAAGATTTTAGATAACATCTCAAGCGAGATGTTTTCAAAGGTGTTTACAGCTGAAACTAACTGAGAATCAGCAGAAGGATCTTTTATAATAACCTTTGACGAGGAAGCCAGAGATGATGAGTTAATTTTAGTTCTAATCTCATCAATTTTATTGCAAAAGAAATGTAAGAAATCATTTACATTAAAGGGTGCACAGCTCATGGACTGTGGTTTTTGAATAAGTTTAGCCACAGTGTTGAAGATAAATCGAGGGTTGTGAATATTATTGTTTAATGAAGTATAAATCATGTTGTCTTTAAATTTTTTTTTTTTTTTTCATTTTATTCAGTAATGAAAACTAAAAATGTGTTTATTTAGGCATACAAAATCAATGAAGGTATTTTTCTGCTGATTAAAATTTCTTCTTCTAAACTACACCTTTATGCATCATTTTAGTAACTATTATAATAACATTGATTGCTGTAGCATTATTATGGGTCTGCCTGAACAGACACATACACATAAACACACACACACACATCATCACTTGCAGCGCGGGGAGGGGACGGATTATCCTCCTTGTCGCAAAGTTGAGGCTCACACATACGCTGAGGCGCACATAGCCACACACAACTCTAAGCTCTGACAAACACAGGAAGACTGGGGTTTCGACACACACTGAGCGCCACCTGTGCCCAAGCTCAGAGAGATCGAAGGGCAAAGTCCCACATCTCTACAGGGAGGACAGAATGGCACTAGTGAGCAGGTAGGCATGAAGGGAGCCAAGCCCACCCTGTCCTACTGTATCAGCTGGCATCTCACAGATTAACACTTGGATGGGCAGATAGGCTTGTTAACACATGCTCCCATCCACCCCTTCCTACCACACACACACACACACACACACACTAAAACAGCTAAATCCTCCACCACAGAGAGCAGATTTCGGGCTCATCGTCTCCATTCTGTCAGGGTGGAGACGTAAAGTGATGGCAGGTGTACCGAAGCAATCCCACTGAGGATTTGCAACACTGCTATGGGTGGGAATCAGTGGATGGAGGCCAGGCTGTCCTGGGGTGTGTGTGTGTGTGTGTGTGTGTGTGTGTGTGCGGGCGTGCATGCTATTCTTTAAGTAATAGATTCACAACATACACACAAAGTACAAGCTGAGTAATGTGACTTCAGCAAGGCTGACCAAATTTGTATATTGCTTAGCACATTTGTTTTGCTGATGGAGCTATGACGCCAGAAATAGAAATCATTTCACCACTGCAAAATTGAGCACAGCTGAAAAATGAATACCATTTTAACAAAGGCGGAGTCAGTTTGCTTACTCAGATAATCTTCTAGTAAGTAAAAGTACTGTTACTTTTCAAAAACAAGTACTCAAGAAGAAGTAATCATAGTAATTACAATAAATTTAAATTCAAATATGTGTTTTTAGATTGTGCTGTCTCCAGATTGGCAGGCCAATGGTACAAAAATACAGGTCCTTCAGTGTTTTCTTGTTTTGTGTTTTCTATCAGCCAATAAACAAAACTTTTAGCTTCCAAATATGAAAAAATTAAGTATTATTTTATTCATCATCTAAGATGAAAATATGATAAACAGACTCTTCTATGTGTCTGCAGGGTCACTTCCCACTGACCAACATGCAGCCTGCGGCACTGCATCACTACAGTATATCACACTCACATCAGAGGAGTGCCTTATCTCTCTGACCCTGTATGTTTGTACTAACGTTCTCCAGTTGTGACAAGGGATAATGATTGGTGAGCCACAGATCTGAAATCCCATCAGTTAAAACTACTCACAGTGACAGCTCTCCCACAACAGAAACACAGAGGGAAGAGCTGCTATTTTCTTCCTCTCCTCAACCTCTTTATAATCAGATATCCTCCTTTTTCCCCTTCACTTCCCTTCTCACCTTTTCTCTCTGTCACCTGGACCATTTCCTTCTTGTTTTCCCCTTTCCCTGCCCTGTCTCTGTCTCACTGCATTTTCTCTAGCACTGGGGTTTAATACACGTACGAGACAACTACAAGTTTATTATCAGGCGATCTGCAGCCAGCCCTGTGTGTGGCAGTGTGTGTCTAACCCAACATGTCAAAGATCTGCTTTCCATCCCCAATAATGTTGTTGCCTGCTGATCCACCACTTTATCAATGCTATTGATACATCACCGTTGTTTCTGGTGAATAATTACTGCTGTCCACACATGCAAATAACACCTGCACTGCATGTGTACAGTTGAGGACACACTCAAATATTCACAAAAGTTTTCAGTAAAACATTACACCTTACCAATATATTCTTATATTTTTGCAAGATATACTGCACATCACAACTGAAGATAGCTTGGTAGGTGGGCTTGTGTGACTACCAAGGCTTATTTCAGCTCTACCCACGCTCCACCAATTTGCCCATTTTTGATTAGCTGGGAGTCAGTTACTAAAACCAGCCAGTGTGACCAAGATCTGGCTTCACTTTGGCCCTTCAGAAACCTATGGCTGTCGTCACAGTGGCTCTGTTCACTATATTATACAGTCAATGGTTCACACCTGCCTCACTCGTGGCTCCTGCAGACTACCCACCATTCTCCCAGTCTACTTACTGATGTTGTACACTGTATCACACAAGGCATCATTATGTAGTGCTGATGCAAAATAGTTACATTTGGCTATCAATAATCATTAATGATTATCAGGGATAATAATTGATAATGATAAACAATAAGACCCAATTTACATTAGATCACCTCAGGGCACCACCCTTGAAGAAGGAAAAAGATACCCAATTCACCAAATCAATGTCATGAAAATGTACTAAACTGACTAACAACTAATTACAACCAAGACTACCATGACAGCTAGTAATGGTCAAAGGATTTTAGAGTACAGGTTGGCATCACTCACTCTTGTACAATATTAAATAGACAGCATGGAGGTTCAAAAAGATGAAAACACACTAAGTATCATGTTCTATATACAGGTGCGTGTGTGTGTGATGTGATGCCAGGTTAGAGGAGATGGTTAGTTGCATGCTGAGACCCTGAGTCTGTGTGAAGCATCATTCGACTAATGTCGAATTAGCCATCCAGGAAAGCAAACTACCAATTACCTGACCTGAGATCACAATAACACTCAAACAGTGGACAAACACATAAATTGAACACGTGTGCATTACATCAAGTAAAGTTAGAAGTCCTGTGCTTAGTCGTGCTATGCTATGCTATCTAGGCCCAGTCTTTGAAGCAAAGGCGCTTGTGGTTGCAGGAGTAGGTTGGGATTCCAGTGTTGAACAATGCTGTTCTTGCTGTGTAAGGTCTGACTTATTTTGTGTTCCTCAGATGGTTGAGTTAGCTGGCAAGCTTTGCGTCGAAGCTGCTGCTAACTGTTTTAACTGTTTGAGTTTTCACTATCTGGTCAGAGGGGGCATTGTCAACCTGACCAATAGTAACTCAAAGCTGAATTTGCACCTAGTTGTGAAGACTGGGGAATTCTGGGAAATTGAGTTTAGTTCAGAGTACATTTTGAAATCCCCAATGAAAGACTTAATGTGTGGGTCCCAACACTTGCAAACTGGCCTTAGACTGGAGTCTTCCTTCTACCCTTATTGCACCCTGTGCACACCAAGTCTGTTAAGGCTTGGGGTATTCAGCTCTGTCAAGGCATGCCTTAGCTCTCATCTCGCAGTTGGCATCCCTGCTCGGCATCTGCTGGTTAGCTGTTAGGTGGCAGCAGAGCCCAGTGTACCAATCAACGCCAGCTAACCCAAGTTAAAAGAGCAATGAACTCCACATAGAAAGGAGTCAGGGATGGACAGTTTGCTTAAACACTACAGGACACCCATCCAGGAGACCACTCTTTGGGTCCAGTGTGAAACAGTGAGTTATTTTAATGTAACATAGTCAATGGAATTCATGTACATAGAGTTACTGAAGTTATGTATGGATTGTATGGATTGTATGTATGTTTGCGGAGGTCACGCTCTGTGGAGCACGCTGCAGTCAGGTTAATAAACGGGAAATTTGAAGGATACTTTTTTAGCCATGACAATAAGCCACCGACCACAAACTGACAATTAGTTGCTGTCAGATCAGACAGCAATGAAGCTTAAGATGAAAAGATTAGATCCTACATTCAGTGACATTGCAGGAGGTAATGTATCCTTAATGCAGCAAGGTAAAAAGCAATGTAATGTTAGGGGACTAGGAATGTAACACATCCAACTTTAATGCTGAATAACAGAGCTTAATTTAAGCAACAATAAACATCAGCTTCTTTTGAAGGAATAGTTTGACGTGTGAGTGAATGCCCTATTCTTTATACCTTTGGGTGAGTACTCTCACCCAAAGGTATAAAGCCAAAAACTGTTCAACATTTTCACGTTTGGTAGGTATCTCACTCAAAACACAGTTTCACAATTAAAGCTTTTATGCACAGCTGGCTGACTAGCGGAAGTCAAGTGAACTCAAATTAAATAAATTTGTATAGCCCAGAATCACATTTTCAGGTTGGAAGTTTTGGCTGGGCAAGGTATTAATCATTGTCTTGTATTTCTTTGATGTGATAGCTACACTAGCATCCACATACTCAGCTCACTAAGCTAATTTACCAGTTGAATTTTAAATCCAAATGTCTTACAAACATGCACCGTGAGCCATATTCCTATTGTCAGACATGTTGTTCTTGTTTTTCCCTTGCAAGCAACTCATAAAGCAACATGACAACCTGAATTGAGAGTGTAGAAACTGTGCAGAATTATCAGCAAAGCTTCAGTCAACTTATTAGTAACTTTAGGATCCAGTCATTGGCCATTTTGTCACTGTCATTTGCAATTGTTTTACTATGACAAACAATATCAGTTGGGGGGAAGGTTTGTGTGTTGTGTACTTGTTTAGTTGGACCATGGATGTACTGTTTTCCACACAATGGCCTTTATTTACATAAAATTTTGATAGTGGAGATTCTCAGTTGTAATGGATTGAAGGTGACGTAGAAAGACCACATAGGCCACATGAGGTGACAGTGTTCTCTCTCAAATACATGCAAAGCAAACACCTGGTAAGTCATAGGATTTTATCTCCCATATTAGAGTTTGCATAAGAAATTGATGAACCCAACCTGTCATTGGATAGTAAAGAGGAATTTGGTGGGGAGCAGTAAAAGAGATGCCTACCAGCTGTATAGATGTCTAGCACGGTGATATATGAGGGATCTGGGAAAGAGGTGGTGTGTGCTGCCAGACAGTGGCTAAGTGATTAGGGACGTGTGGCGTAACCCTGTGCCATATTTAGCCGCGACGGGGCGCCCCGTCCCCTGCCATCTCCTTGAGGCCCAGCGCCAGATGTTGAAAGCTGCTGCGGCACGCCTGGCCGAGCAGGGTGGCAGCAGGGTGGCACAGCAAGCCTGGGTACAGTGAGGATAACACCAAACCCCCTGCCAACTGCCTTTCATTCACTCATAAGCAGAAATGCACACTATAGTTTGATTCAGTATAGGGACATTGGTGTTATTTTATGTACATTTAGAGAAGTTGTAGGCAGATTGTTGATATCTTGATATTATATGTTTTTACTGATGATTTACTCATTACATTTTTGAAATATGCCTGTCATTTGTGGGAAATTCATACTCCAATTGATATCATGAGATATTTGTTATCTTGGTGGATATGTGGCCAACCACTGAATAAACTTCGATACAATTTGGAACGAATTCGAATGTTTATTTTATTTCTTTAATTGCAAAACACACACACACACACACACACACACACACACCTACACACACACACACACACACACACACACATTCTTAACTGACTGATCTCTCTGCAGATGTTGTGCTAACAAGTGTCCCACAATTAGTCATCCTCTCTCTCTGCCTGCTTCCCTTTTTTTGTTCTTTCTTTCTCACTCTAGGACACTCTGCCGGAGGCTGACCAAGATAAAGTTTTGACTGGCAGGACCATTTGTTTTAATCAGGTGTTTGCAGACGCTTCCCTGACCTCCATTAGTTGAAGTTTTAATTGAAATTAACCCCCACTACTACCCCAATTAACCCACGTCCCCCCTGACTGGTGCAGCCCTCGTCCCGAGCATCTGTTTCGGGGCAGGAGGAATGGAAGTCAGAGCGGGGAACCGGAGGGGAAGGGGGGCTGGCGCGACCGCTGAGGATGCAGTGTTGTCACCCGAGGAGAGGCAGCATCACGTCAAGTGTACGCCAACTGCGCCTGGCTTGCCATGAAGCCCCGGGGGGCCTTCTGTCTCTCTGTCTACAACATCCCAGCAGCGAAGCTACACATGGCTTAGTCTTGGCCAGCGGGAGGTGGGGGGAGGTAGGTAAAGAGATGAGCTCCAACATGGGAGAGGAGGATGAAGATGTCCCACAGGGGGGGAGGCACAGAGAGGAAAGATGGGAAAGTTGGGAAGATGAGAGAGTGGAGAAGTAGTAGAGGATGGGTTGGGGGTGTAGAGTGGGATGGGAAGAGGGAGGGAGGTGGTAATTACTGTACAGCATGCTTTCTATCTTAAGCCTCCCTGCTGGAGATAAGAGTGTGCGGATAGAGTACGGAGTCAGTGAGTGTATGTGTGTGTGTGTGTGTGTGTGTGTGTGTGTGTGTGGCCTCAAACACCTGTTTTCTTGCCTGTGGAAGGTGTAGAGTAAGGAAGCTGTCAAAGTGGCCCCTCCAGCTCAGAGCTGAGACTACTGAGTGTGTACACATGCTGAGGTATCTTTGTTTAGCCTTCCCCCATGCCCAAAGAGTATGTGTGCAATTAAAGTTTTAACTACAAATCTAAAAGCACAATCAGTATGAGCCACTGTATTGTATGGACAGCTGGTGTTACAGCAACAGTTTAAAGAAATACTTCTCAATGGTAACTCACTACCTCACCAGTAACCTGTGTGATAGTCAACTTTTTGTTAAGGTTGTTGAAGAATTCCTTCAAACGTATTTTTTCACTTCAGAACAATGTAGCAGAAATGCAAAAACTATCCCACTGGAATTCAGATTGAAAGTTACGAAACTTTGCTTCAGTGATAACTGAGATTTTATCAAATGTGCTATATACTGTACAGCATTTTAACATCAACACATATTATTTCACATTGATGTTGCTTTACATGTAATTATACACTCAATTTCTATACTCAAAGCAGCTAAGAGAAACTTTCAACTTTCATCGATGTGAGCACCAACACCTCACATCGTAAAGATCTTGATTTGCCGAGCATGCGCAATTGTTTTTGAAGCTAGTGACAGATCGACACAGCTTTTTTCTAATACTAATTTCTTTCTTAAACACAGCTGTTTGCATGACCCATAACAACGTGGGATAAACAACTGTTACACGAAGAAGGGGAAACAAAGAAAGAAACACATTTCAGAATTGGACCAGTTGCAGGCATTAATTCAGACCTGGTATAAAATCCATCCTCAGTGATAATATCACAAGTCAACAGCTCTTAGTCTGTCAGTTTACATCTGGCGTCGACATGCATCTTGAGTGAAGATTTGTGATCAGATCTTACTTCCTCCTTAAATGAAACATGTCCATCAATGGGCCAAACGGACAAGATAACAAGATGTATAATGTGTATCATATTAGCAAGAAGGCACAAACATTTAAGAATGTGTATACAGCTTTTCACAAAGTTTATAGAGTTTCTCTTATCTCAACAACTCTCAAAATTTAGCCTGGAGACTTTCTCTAGGGGCTCAAAGAAGTATTCTATTTTGGTTACTGCTTACTATGTCTGTAAAATCCGATATTTATCTAATAATATCTATAAAATATCTAATAAATGAAATTGCGTCTTCTTTCATTAATTTAGTGTAAATTATGACATCAGCTGAAAGTGTGTTCACAAAGCTAGTAGGTAAGACACACTTAGGAGAGAGTAGCAGACAAACTGGTACAGTAATGCTACAACAAACTGACACTTTTCCTCGCTGTTTTGCAAAGTTTGTTTAGTTTCTCCTCACTCAATAACATGTAAAATCACACAGTTTTTTTTACTAGTTAATTACTAGTTCAATAGTTAGTTGAAACAGTGTGTTCACAAACAGAGAGCCCGGACATGTACTTTACATTACAGTGAACCATATACAAATGAGACAGTGTTGCAAGGCTTTCTTCCTTGTTGTAATTGCCGCTTCATGTTGTTTCACCGTGAACATCAATTGAGCAGGCAGTCCTTCAATGTGGTCCAGGACATGTGTGTGCATACACTGCTAAAATGTGGTCACTTGCAGCCTAGACCACCTCTGATGTGGTCTGAGTGATCAGATCTCAAATGCATCCTCAATGCATCTTGGTGACACCTGTATTTAAAGCTCAACCCCAGCTGTATTTTTTAATCTCTCATATTATTCTGAGTCCTTTCCTGTGCTAAAAAAAAAGAAAAAAAAATATGTGTTGTTAAAAGAGTAGTCTTGCACTGTAGATATAACAGCTAACGAAGACTAGAATCTAGGTTCGGAAGAGCAGTTTTAAGACTTATACTCAAGAATAACAGACTACAGACCATAAGGTAAGTTTGAACTGCTGTCAACATTAGTCTAATAAAAAAAACAGAAAAAAGAAACTGTTCCATAAACCTCATCTTAGGTAGTAATTTTAGAAACAACACGTGTTAAAAATTGGCAGACAATATACTTTTAGTGTCCTTCATTGATCATAGAACTTGAATTTGTCTTAAATTTGTCCAATGTTCTACAGAGTAGTGCACGTGTCTGGGTAAGAAAACCTGAAGATCTTTGTCTAAGCCTTATGAAGAGACAACACTACTTATGATGTGAGGAATTCACTTTAAAAGAAAGTCTGTGAGATGCAGTAAATGTACATAAATAGAATAAAAGTTAACCCAGAAAGGGTTTATAAAAGTATATCAGTGAGATAATGGAAGGACAGAATGCCAGCCAGCTGTGAGCTACAGAGCACTGTGATAACAACAGAAACAGAAATAACAAAAGAACCCACAATAAGCAACACTCTCAGCTCCTGCTGATGCATGTCATGGGGTTGTTGGTTGGGAGTGTAATAGCTGTGGTAATTGTAGGGTGCTTTAAAAATGACCAACAGTGCACCAGTGCTCTATTCTTCACCTGAGACAGGAAGAGCCAAATGGAGGGGTTAGGAGCTGAGGTTGGGAAAAGGTGGAATTGGTCGGCTGAAGGGAAAAGGTTGTGTGAGGATGGTAGGACATAAAGGCGAAGGACTTGGCCCCTGCCTACTGTCACCACCAAGAGCCATCCCTCATGTTAGACCCCACAAAGGAGATTTGGCCTTCTCCACACACGCGTAGGAACCGTGCCACTGTAGAAATCTGGTCTCCAGCCAGACTCTATGTATGAGATGGTGATGATGTGTGTGCTAGGCTGGGGGTTGTGGAGTATCAGATTCAGGGTGGAGAATACCCATCAGCAAGTTGGTTTCACACTTTGGCTCATTCCTTGGCTTATCATCAGTTTTGCCCATCAGCAAAACAAAGTGCCTTTGTTATAGGGTAGTATAGCTTAGTAAGTTGGAAATCAGCCCGTAAACCGGAAATTGGCCAGTGTATGGTGAGGAGTGTGGACTGGAAGCTGGAGAGGCCAGTTCACCTCCTGGTATCCTTAGAGCAAGTCCAATCATCTCTCCAATCAACTGGAAATGGCCTGAAACATGCTCCTAAACACTTTCTTGAGGAATAAATTTGGCACCAAAACGTTGTCCACATTCATCTCAAATCCTAACCTAACCCTTCCCCAAGGTCAAACTAATTTACAATACAAATATGTCCCAAGCAACTTGAAGTGGCCTAAAACATGCTCCCAAACACTTGCTGGAGGAATACTTTTGACCCTTTCAATTTTCATCTCTGATCCATCCCATTCACTTTGCAAGCCTGCCTCTAACCTGACACCATCTAAAGATCCAAAAAAGTGCAAATACATGATGGTGGTGAATAAACAAAAATGACCTGATGCTCCTAAACACTTTCTGGAGGAATAAGTTTTGCACCAAAACTTTACCAAACCAGTGCCTTCTTGGACTGTGAGACCTCGTGGCTGCTTTTTAAATCTCCCGCCTATGGGTCGCAAGCATAACATGTTGTCAAAACTGCCCCCTTCCTACACAGATGTCTACATTTGGATTCAAGTGTGTTTAATATGGTGAAATGCTGTTGGAGCCCATTTTATTTTTGTATATATTTATTTATTTATTTATTTTTGAGAACGTGGTCCTTTTTTACCAAACATAAGTGGACCTTAAGCAACAGAAAGTTGAGAACCCCTGTGATGAAACCTCAAACCAATGAAACTGTAACTCAAAGTAGAATTCCTGGACCATATTTAACTGACTTACTGGTACCTGAAGCAACACGCCCCCAACACTGTTATAACATCATAATTTCATGGCGTTAGTAACAGCAAAACTTTGATTCTGATTCCCTCTCCCCCTAACCTAGTGTGGCTTGGAATGTGCTGACAACTATTATGTGGTTTAGATATGTCCACCATGGGGATGTTGCCCTGCTAACATTGGTCCCAAATCAGAGATCTGAAAAAGAAAACTGCAAATTAACCTGTAAGATAGCTGTTACACAATGAAAGGAGCACAGAGGGTTGAATATTGTTTAAAGTTGGCTGATAGATGCAGATCCATGCACAGTTTATGTGAAACTCCTGCACACACAGAAACACACACACACCTTCACTATTTAATAGATGAACTTACCTGCAGATGTTTTCCCTGTTTTTGGAATGGATCCCAATCAGGGGTTCCCATCGCCATAGCTACATCCATCGAGGAACAAATTACAGTTGGGGATTAGGATTGGGGAGGGGGGACAACCCAGTGTTTTATCAGTGGGGCCATGTTCCGTCTGCCGAGCCGCTTATATTTCAGGTAAACATAATCCAGATTCGGCTCTGGCGGGGGTAGATTCAATTAAGATACAGAGACAACTTTGTTAATGCGGCCGTATCTTAATACCCTGGCCACAGCTTGTAATGAATCAGGGCTCAGGGGTGGGAGCTGCTAGTCAGGGACAAGGGAAGAGGACTGAGTGTGATGGTATCCTATGGCGGTGGCTGCTGGAGTTACAGTCACCAGGTCCAGCCTAATACTGTATGGGTGGGGAACTTAGAAAAATTGTGTTTGTCAGGTTTGTCTCAGTGCACATCAGATATTGATTTGACAAGAGAGCACACTTGAAACATTTGTGTTTCTAAGATGTTTTTTATCAAAGAATAAGAACATTATTGGACTGATTACAACATTGTCATAAGGCAGTAGAGAGACAATTTGTTATCTTCTAATTTGTTACTTTGTGAAACTGATCTAGTGCCTTTTTGAATTGTGCCTGCTCAGAATGGGGCTATTGCTCGGCCTCTGGAATTCCTGCTTGCAGCTTTCTCATGACCTGCCCATCCAGATTACTTTACACTCAACACTGAATGCATAGGGTTATCAAAATGTTCACATTAAAAATCTAATTATTAGATGATTAATTGTGGATAACCAGCATGTTATTGTTTTTTCAGTTGTGCATCAAACTGATCTCCATTTTGTTTACATCTGTGTCCTCAAGAGATCACATGAGGTGGTGCCTTGCGATCTCTGAAACGATAACCTTATCATGTCTTAAAATCTTGTAGTGTGTGCATGTTTAAGATGAGAGAGAGAAAATAAACCTCTGGGGTTTATCCTTGTGTGTGACACTGCCAGATTTCGAAATTGGATAAGGTTTAAAAAGTATTGTAGTGTGAGGCCAGCCTCAGTTTGCAGTGGCTGAAGCCACTTCTGCATATAAATATTGATCCTGCTGTATGTCCAAATTGCAGTGAATTCTACTATGCACTTACATTGGTCCTCAGCAGTTGAAATAGATCAGCAGGCCACTACAGAGTCGACAATACAAAACCACACAACTTTGTGCACCAAATATCATGCATCCTTTTTTACATTGGAGACAGAGTTTATGAGTTTCATTTATCAGGACTCAGTTCTAAGCATTGGATTTAAGAAGCAATATGTGAGAACATTAAATTATTTCTATTAATCAGTATTAGCTTGAAAACACAGTCAAATCATTGATTTAATTTTTTATTCATTCTTTTAAAATTCGACAGTATGTATTCATACATTTGACACACAAAAGTGTGGCACAAAACCGGCCATTTCAAAAAGTGGTGGGGACATGTCCCCAGTGTAAATGACACCTATTGTCAAACATCAACTAGTCCTCCCAAATGCTTCTGAGATTCAATTCAAGTTTTAATACCATAAACAGAATCCCCAACGTTCAATACAGTATTCCCAAAAGATTCAGCATTACGTCTGAATGACCATCCATCCAAAGAGATAAAAAAAGATGCTAAAATCCATACAGCAGTCTAGTGCATTACTAGAGTTGGTATTAGTTGATGCACAGAATACAATCAATACAAATGGGGTGTTTTTTTGTCCCCTTCCCTCTTATTAACTGAAGCAAAAAAAACTACTTTTCCTATTTTAGGCAGCAGTGGCATTGGGACATGAAGTCAACTATCACTGATAGTCTAATCTACTCTGGATGTCAGAACTGTAAGTAAGTAAGTCTTTGTCCCAGCAAAAGACCCAGCAAAAAGTTATTTCCCACCCATGCAGAAACAACAGTTTCACATCATCTGATTTGGTGGCCCAATTGATGAAGGCATTTCCCCAATGACATCTACAAGAGCTGCACAGTCCCAAAGCCCTTTTGGTCTTTCAGTCTGGGTCACTAGCTCAACAATCCTTCTTCTGTATCAGCTAAGAGACAGCCACCCTGAGACCCATGTGGTGAACAGACTGCCTAACCAGAGCATATCTCATCCCTCTGGATGTTAATATTTATTGATGGCACTAGGCTGGTGTTAGAACATTAAAAAGGGGATCGGGAAGAAGGGCTCTGCGGACTTAAGCCCTGGGAGGCTTCGGCGACTCAAAGTCTTATTCAGATGATGTGCCGTGAGATGCTTGTCCTTGAAGAAAGGGAATTAGTGTATGTGGAAGTCAAAGGAAAGATGGAGAGAAAAAAGGGGGGGGGGCTGAGAAAGACAGGAAGAGAATGTGTTTGACAGAATGAAAAAATCTGTGTGTAGTTGTGAATGTGTGTTTGCATGCATATTTGTGCACACGCTTGTGTGAGATAGAGCAAACACAGAAGGGAGGGAGTAGAAGGCAAAGCGAGACTTCTTCACGCAGGGTGAGATGATGCATAGAGCGCAGGCTGGTACAAAAGTGTTACCACAGGACCGAGCAGACAATCCCCTCTCCAGGAAGCGCAGATCAAAGCGGATTTAAGTAGTCAAGTCTTGTTCTGTGTGGTTCCAACCAGCGGTCTCGACCCTGTAGCCATACTTTTCCTCTCTGTGCTGAGATCAGTTAGGAGCGGTGACGAAGCTTCAGAATTGAGTCACAGCAAAATTTGATGGATAGGTCCCGCTTTTTCTCAGAAGCAGCTCTCCACATTGTGTCGGCCGTTGTAATTTCTCTGAAGTGCTGAAGATACATTGTAATCAAATGGCTGTGTATATAAAGCTGCCTTTTAGCCTAGCTCTAGTTGTTTGGTAAAATAATCAAGGATTTAGTGAAATAAATGGGTTTGACTGAGACACAACATCATGTTGTGGTTTCGAACATTAATGAATATCATGCCTCATTGCCTATACTTACTGTATACTATAAACCTAATGTATGAGCCACACAGCATTCACATAAGACATTTCTTCCACTTTAAATTTTCTTTCATTTACTTTTGCATACACTTGAAATTGTTTCAGTAATTCCAAACTGCTATACTTTACTTTTGTGGCATTGCAACAGCATTACCTACACGATACAAGATAATCATGAGGAAAGGCTTGTAATACCCCCTACAAATGCTTGGATCTCTTTTACTTGAGACAAATAATTCAGTTTCATTCAAGTCTAATAGATGGTTTGAAGACACTAGATGATTGGCTTAAGCTTTTTTCCAAACTTGAAAACCCTTTAAGCTGTTTGGAAACATGTCATTTGTCCAACTATTCACTAAAATCAATTTCTGAACATGTGTGTTCATTGCATTTGCATTTCATTCAGTTGTCATTATGTGTTTTCCTTGTTTAAACATTTATTTTTACTCTTTATTTATTTAATCTGATTGATTCGGGGATTATTTATTTATTTTATATATTTATCATTTTCTCCAAATGATCAATAGTATGATATATCTGTCCTGCCAAGGTCATTTTTAGTCATCACAAGAGCTGCTGCAGTGATTGCTAGCAGTTATTTGAGTGTGAGAGCTGATATCAAACAACCTGTTCAGTTGCATCATACACATTTACTTAATCTGACACTATTTTTCATGAATGTAGCTAGAAAGCTTTCTAGCTAAGTAGGAAGCTGACACTCACATCCCACCTACGAAGTCCGGATTGGGGGCAAAGCCACTACTAAGCACTTAGCAAATCTGAGATGATGTGGATGGAAATTGGCCAATTGTAATTTAATTTTAAAACTCAAAAATAGGTTAGCTGAAGTAAGTGAATCAGAAGAGAAAACACTAACATTGTGTACCTTGCCTGGTTGAAGTGTGTTGCATTTTATAGGCACCAACTACAGATCTGCAACGTGCAATCACATTGCATTCATGTATATGTCGCCTACTGCTGGTTAATAAATGCACACATTGCCTCTTCTATGGTGGCTTTCTCACTATTATATTTAGGTGTCAACTTCAGGCTCAGAAAGAAGACCCTCCTCTGTGAATGTAAGATGTTGAACCAGTTATTCTTGCTTACTTACAAGACTTCATTGTGGTAATGCTGAAGGTATCTAAATGTGAAGTGACATCTTTGTCCACTAATCTCTAGGGAATAAGCAAATACTTCACACAGCAAAGGTTAAATGGACCTAGAAATGTATGTTTAGGGTAGAAAAAGACATTTCTAGCTCTATTTAACCTTACTGCCTGTGACTCAGGATATACTGATCCCGGTATCAGCTTATATTCGCCTAGTTAACTGCTACTGGCCTATCAGCAGATAAGACGACTTTTCAGTGATAGCAGTAGCCAATGTTTATCTCTTGTGTCACATCAATTTTGCACATTCATGAGCAGGCTTGGAACATCCCTTCCATCAGTTTGCAAGTCTATATAAGTACTGAACAGTTCCCCTTATTGAGTAGGTAGGTGTATAACAGGATACAACCCCTTTTAGAGCTATTAATTTTATTTTAAAATAGTATTCTTTAAAGGTTGTTTCAAATGTGTGTATGAAAAAATAAATAACAAAAAATAAAACATTGCCGTCAGCTATCATAGCCAGCACAGAGATAGAGCAGAGTTTGAAGGCTGAGGCTGCAACAGAAACACAGCTAGTGAACAACAAAGATGTCTGAATAGGCTGATAGAGACAGTATAATGTTGAGAGAGGGGGAGCCTGCAGAATGCATATCCACAGTGAAAGTAAGGTCTGTAAGAGAAAGGGGGATATGGGTCATTCTTGATGTTGATCACACACAGTGACAGCATGTGGGTATGAATGGCCATCAACACCATAGGAAGAAAGATGCTGGTCCCATGTAACTGCTCTGTGTCAAATCCCAGGAGTGAGGCAAACCCCCCTCAAAGCAGGTCGTGTGTCATGTAAATTATTATCCTTCTGATGTCTTCAACCTTAATTACAGTTTGTTAAAAAAATCATTTTTGGAACTCAAAGCCTATTGTTTGTTGCATGTCCACATAAAACATCACATGATCTGGTAACAAGGGAGTGTGTGAATGCATTTTTTATTTTAAGACATGCTAATGTCTTGTGGTGTTTATAAGAACTGATTGCAAAGCCATTCTCTTGGATTGTCAGTCAACCACTTAGGGCAAGTGTCATTGCAAGTTCCTGACCGACACAGATGTCATTCTACATCCAGCACTCACGTTGTGTAAATCGCAAATGGACTTGCGCCCAGTTGTGTAGGTTTTGAAATAAGGTGTAGTCAGGCCATTGACCAACAAAAATCTGTCATGTTAAAGGTAGAGTATTTATTTTTTAAGTTGTAGCTATAAACTTGACAGGACAGAGGAAAGTCTCCAGAGGAAAGTGAATAAACTTTGAGCTTCCATAATAAATATTTCTGTGAAGGAGCTCAGGTTTTAACAGGAGGACAGCTGCCTTACTCCATGCAATTTTAACACCAACCTTGACTGTGTATGTGACTTTTTGGTTGTGTGGAAGATAGAACATTAGCATTAACATGTGCCTTGTGCATAAATGCACACATGGATCTTTCTGACTGGAGAAATGCAGTAATTAATGTGAGATTATGTCTTTCTAATCAAGGGTTTTGCTGGATTATTCTTGTGTATTTTCACAAATTCCAGGTGTTGAGGAATAAATTATCAATCGTTATTATAGTTGATAATAGTTAAGCCACATTCAACTGTTTTTGGAGGTTGTTCCTGTGGCTCAATAATATTTGATGGCTTTCAAGGAATAATCTTATGACATCTATCTTTTAAACAGCTGATATGTCAGGAATCAAAATATCTGGATTTCCCATAGACCCCAGTATTTTCTGAGGCATTAGCTACATCAATTATGGTAAGATTCTTTTTCTCTAAAACAATGTATCTTATTAGGTACAGACCACACTGAGTGGAAGCTTTTTCATTTTTTATACCAGATGGTAAACTCTTGTCACCACCCCTAAGATGTGGGCCACACTCCTCTACTGGTGTCTTCAAACCCTGCATGTGTCAACTTACTCTCGGAGACGTCCATCGATTAGAAACCATGCCTGGATCTTCCTTAACTCATACTGTGAGCTCTTCAATGCCCAGGAGAGAGATGGCAGAATTTCCCTCAATGTGACAGGCTCATTCTCCATTGCTGTCCCCAGGTGGGACACTCCACCTCCCCTTATCATGGGAGAAGATCCCATCAAACAGAGGGTGACAGGGACACATTCCAAACTTCTGTCATGCTAGCTACTGGCAAAGATGTTTCAGTCCGACACTCTACGCTGACCAGTTGAAGGTTCATAGAAAGGATGATGACACATTTCTTCATCAAGCTACTTCTGCCACCTGCCACTAAACATTAAGCCAAGATCGAGAGAATTCATTACAAGTCAACCCCTCACCCTATTTCATTTGCCCCCGCCAAAACCCAGCTCAAACTGCTTGCATCCTGTAATCCGACAGATTAATGGCAGAGCATGAAATGTGGCGTTTACGTCGACAAAAGTTAAATGTTGTAGCGAGGGAGGGGCATTCTGGCTTTGCCTTGTGGATTACGCCCTGCGAAACCCCCTTAATGCCAGTATAATTTGATGGAGCTGCCAATTTGCTGTATGCGCACTCTCTCTGCCCCAATTCGTATTCCTCCTCCCCCCGAACCAAGCCGACTTTGCTGTAGCACTTCTGAGGATGATGTGAAGTTTGGAGAGGCGGAGATACATGTTGGGAGGAGGGACGAGCAGACTGGGATCCCTGCCTCCCCGAAGCTTAAGATCACAGTGCTAATGCATTGCAGAATTTATGTCACGTCTGGCTTTGCATAATATTCTCTCTGAGTCAAAGGTACTACAGGTGCATAAAAAGGAAGAAACATTAGAAAAAAAGTTTGTTAATTTTGGGTAATCTTAAAGGTGTATTTGTCACAGTTTGACATCTTTAAATGTGACACATCACTATGATTACCATAAACAAACAACACCATCTTGAGAACATCTAAAACCTAATAAACACATTTGGGTCAAAAATGTAACCCTTTTTGTTTCAGTGTTCTAACTTACTCAAACCAAAATGCACAAAGTTATCAGCTAGGAGATATATGTCAGCTATGAGCTCAATATTTAATCAAAATAAACTCATATATTGTCGAGAATTAAATACTCTTACTTATATTTTCCTTACAAAACAGAAAAAATCTCCCTTTTAAAGGACTAAGACAAGCTTAACTGCCTCCTTAACTCATTATAAAACACACTTCATTCAAACTAAATTAAACTCACCTACATAATGTTTGTTTGTGTTTCCACTATCACCTCTGCTTTGGTTGAAATTAAATTCTGTAACTGACTCTGTGAACCTAACCCGCTAAATGCTCACTCTTGAGTTTCTCTTTGACTCCTCCCATCCTGCTGAGCCTGAAGCAGCTTTCTGACACACTGTTTAATTTCCTCACTCATTCAGCCAATATAGAAGCACATATTGAAATGCTTTTATGTGCATTAATTTACGTTACATGCGTTAGATACACCAATACTCTGTCAACAATATCGGTTTTATCTTTGATAAGCAGTCAGTGATTTATCCTCAGCTACAACCTTCTTTGTAACACTGTAAACATTGTCATGTCAACTATTTAATGAGTCAACGTCAACCTCACAGTGCTACCTTTTTTTTTTCCACCGTTCCCTTTTGCTCTTGTGCCTAATTGAATTTCTTCTACGGAAAAACAATAAAGGTAATCTATCTTATCTTATCTTACCATATCTTATCTTATCTAATTAAGGCTGCTGTTCCCCTGCATTGAAACATTTATGGTACATTACTGTAGTCATAACATTTAAGTAACCATCACAGTTTTAGATAATGTGAATGTTTCTTAGTGAATAATGTGAATGTGATGGAAAATTAAGAAACTGTAAATCACTTAAATTATTATTGGTGCTGTTGAGCTCAGTGGGTAGAGCAGGCGCCCCATGTACAGAGGCTTTGTCCTCGCCACAGCGGCCCCGGGTTTGTGTCCTGTCCTGGGGCCCTTTGCTGTGTATCACTCCCCCTCTCTCTCATCGTGTTTCCTGTAATTTTTTAAACTGTTCTGTCGGTAAAGCCATATAAAGGCCAATATATGTGTACATATATATATATATATATATATATATATATATATATATATATATATATATATGATTATTATGATTATTATGATTATTAATATTGTTCCTGGGTTGGATTATGACAATTGGTCCATAAATAAGATCTGTTTGGTCTATATTTTCATCTTCAGTTGCTGCCACCTGCATTTTGTTGCAGCTGAATAAATATTGGCTATTTAAATATCTATTGTAAGCTAATATACAGTAAGATTCCAGCACTTTATTGTCCATGAAGGAAATTCAAGTTTGGTTAATTATAACTGTGGATTATACTGAATAAAATGTAATAGTGTTCATTTATTGACTCCTTTCTGCACTCCTGTTTTTTTTAAGATAAATGTCATAGTATGCATTTACATGTACTTATATTTCCAGCTCTGCTGGCTCTGCTCTTTATTTACCTGTTGCATTGGTGAATCATATATGAGCTCCATTGATTATGACTTGTTTTCATTCCTAATGTACATGCTTACCTCTGGCTAAACATAGTCAGTCTTGATTGAACTATTTCTGATCCGCTGTTCTGGTACTTCTGGTCTCTGAGTTTCCCATCTCAGTATTAGAATTGTTAAACTTCCTTTCTGAAACAGGCCCCTTCTCTCTGGCTCACTACATCCCACCTCCCTGAAATAATACTCATAATTCATTGGGAGGAGGAGGAGGGAAGTGGGAGGATGGAGGAGTTTGCTCTTTAGCATCATTCAAAGGACATTTCCAAACTATCGCTCAAAATGACAGAGGGAAGCACGGCAGTGTGCGAGGCAAAGGGGAGAGGGGGTGGACAGTGAGGTGGGCTGGAGGGGAGTGGGGAAGGGTGGATGCTCAGAACAATCATACTCATTCACACCTCCGTCACCAATCCCTTCATCTCCACATCCCTCCCACCCCTCCCCCCCAAGTTCGCCAATTAATTGCAGTGAAAACATGTCTGATTGAATCTTTTCAAGCAAATCCTCAGGCTTGGGCTTTTGTTGGTCCACTCCTTGTCAACATCCATTAAAACAGGCCTTTAATGCTCCCGCCCAGGCCATCTTCTCTGCAAAATATGGAGTGAGCGGATGAGGTAAGGGGGAACTGGAGAGGGAGAAAGGAAACAGTCAGGGGGAAGGAGGGGTGGAGGACAAAAACCTCCGGCGCAGACTGATCCCACTGTCTTCAACTTTAATCAACTGTATGCTAGACCGCTCTTCATCCTCTCTCCTTCTCTCTCTCTCTCTCTCTCTCTCTCTCTCTCTCTCTCTCTTCCTCTGTCTGCCCAATAATGTGCTGTTTGTAATGCAGGAGGCGAGCTCAACATCAATCATTCGCCCCAGTTTTCACCCCCACCACCACCACCACGTCCTCCGCTGCAATAAATATGGAAATGAGCAGGAGCCAGTCATTGGTAATTTCAAGCTCGGCTCACTAGTGTTAAAAAAGGACACAAATGTATTAATTGCCAGCGGCCGGAGGAATCCCATTTTCTGTGGGCAGTGATTACAAAATTGGTGTGAGCAGTTTTTTTTGTCTTTTTCTTTAAAGTTATGGCTGGTGGTATTGTGTATGTGTGTTCAAGTGATAGATGGCGAATGACAAATATAGGATCGGTGATGTCACATGCACATAACCCTTGTGTGGTGATTGAGGTGTAGGCCAGCTTCCTGTAGACATACAGTATGGCAGAAATGTGAGAAATAAGTATTTGCCGTTTTTTATCTTTAGATTATAATCAGACAACTGGACAGGCACACACACGCTCAAGACATGCAACTCCAACACCACCCCTACCTTCATGAAACAAGTAGTGTGCATGCTTGCTGCCCAGCTGGCTGTACTAATGTGATATTATGTTGCGTGGAGACCCAATTATTCACAAGTGATCCCAAACACCTCCTAGTGCAGCTCTGAGAACACCTGTGTGTGGTTGTGTGTGTGTGTGTTCTTGTTGTTGTTGTAGTTTTTGTTGTTGTTGCTCCTGCACAGCACTTACCTCAATAAGGAAGAACCCAAATGGACATTTTTGCAAATGCAGCAGGGAGACATCAGGGGGACAATTCTGTGAAGGTTAAATGATGATGTGAGTTATGATCAAGCTGGGCCTTGTATCTTCAGTTTTCAGCATCATGCAACCTGATAGGATTGAAACTTTCCTCTCCTCTTTGAAGAGTTCCAGGTTGGTGCAGCTTCTTCAATCATAAACACACACAGAGATTAGGTGAAAATAATAGTAATATGTGAAGCCCATGTCAAAGAACATGTGTTTCTATTTGTGTGGAAAATGTATTTCACGCTGTTATTTAAATGTCATTTAACTGAAATGACATTTTAACTTTTTTTCAAGAAAAAAATGAAAAAGGGATTCAGGGAAACCAAAGAAAATTGAGGTAGGTATGTGAGAGTGTGCATGGACAGAAGGAGATATGTGAACTGTAAACTTATCTTAATTCTGTACATTTTTTTTTGTGATTTGATGTACAAGTCTATATTTAGTATATACACTAAACTTAAAGCTACAGTCTGGAGTTATGAGAAAACTGGACTTAAGCAGTATATTTGAATGATACAGCTGGCAGTTCCCTACTTCTTCTTCTCTGCTGCGCTGCAGCCCTGCCTTCAAAGCCCCTCCCACAGAGGAGCCTGCTGTGCACCAGCAGGATTGTAACCATGGTAACCGAGGACGCCAGATAACCAAGATGTCACATTCAAAATAGAAACAACAACATAATCCCTGATTGTTCTATTTCTAACCAATAAAACTAAAATACAATGACGAGTGCCTCATGCAGATCACTGCAGATATCCCGAGTAACAAACAATATTTCTCACATCGCAGTAGACAGAGTTACCAGGTAATCATTACCCGGTGCAACATTTTTGCCATGCTGCCTTTCTGAAGCATGAGCAACAGTATTTCTTTAAACCAATTCAACCACTTCAGAGCGTACTGAACACAAACTAACGTTATAACTGCCTGCCAGTCACTTGAAAGACACTTTCGCTAACCAGTAGCCATAAAGACAAAGCTAAACACCGGAGTTAGCATACAAGCTTACAAGCTAGATTTACCAACAAGCTACGTAGCTCGATTGCAACATTGTAAGGCGATATGTGCTATTGCGAGTATTACTGTAACTGCAACCATCTTAGCCTTGTGGTTAAAAAATAGAATGAATGATATATCAAGCTGGGGTCCTTACTTGGCCATCAGAAAAGCGTCTAACTCTGCGTTGCTCTTGAGTCCTTACAAATCCTGCAGCTCCCTCCACCTCTGAAATGACGCTCCAATATTTATCCTTGTTTTCTTTCTGGCACGGTCTAATTCTTTCTTTTTACACTGCTTTTCTTTGTCAGTCTTCTTATTTCTTTTCTTTGACGTGGGCAATGGTGGGGCATTTTTCAGCTCTGTTGCCTCTCTGCCATTGTTTACAGTTTGAACTTATCTGACCAGGTGAGAGCAGGCGCTGTGCGGGGGAGGGGCACTGCTGAGTATGCAGTGCATGAGCATGATTGACACCTCTCAGACACTCTCCTTGGCTCTGATTGGATGTGGAGCGGTGGATTCTTGCAAATCAAATTACAGCCACCGGGTGGAGCCACAGACAGTGGATTTTTGTATTGTATTCTACTGTCAGATCATAATGACAATTTTAGCAAATTTAACAAAAAAATAGTTACAGACTACAACTTTAAGACTATAGTTGATGCTTACTTCCAGGAAGCATCCTAATCTGGTGTCCAGACCATCTAAACTAGCTCCTTTCTATGCGAAGAAACAGAAGCAGCTCAATCCAAGCTCCCTTCAGATGTCTGAGCTCCTTAGCCTATAGGGTGAGCCCAGCCATCATCAAATGTTTCGTTCAGTGACTCAAGTTCATGACCATAGATGAGGGATGGAACATACAACATCAACTGATAAAGTGAAAGATTTACCTTCTGGCTGAACTCCATAGTTCAGCACACCACATTCACCACAACAGTCAGGTACAACGCCCGCTTTATGGTGGAAGCTGCATCAAAAAAAACATTACTTACTTTGCTACTTTTGTCCTGCCCATTTGGTTTTTATATAGGAATTACCAACTTTGTTGTTGTTGTTTGTGGATTGGTACCTTTGCTTTTACTCCTGTACTCCCTGGTGCCAACACTAGCATAGTCCAGTGCTGTTCCCCAAACCTTAATGCTGCACCTTCACCAGGCTAGATTAGCTATGGTTGTCTTTAGTCTGGTTGCTATTGCTAGCTATCCTCTGAACCAGCTAATCATCATCATGGGTACTGTATATGAAGACACTGCATGCTGGCATACTCACTGCAGCAAGACAGCATCACACTGGCACACCTGAAATGGGATCCTCAGAAGGGTGAGCCAATCCTGTGTTTATTCAACTGTCTTCTTCCCAATCCAAACATCGCTCTGCCCAAGTCTCCTCCTGCTGCCAAAACAGAGGCCACCGATTGCTTAGCCTGTGTTGCACACAATGATGCCACTCTTCCCTGCTCCAGTTCTGTTACCACAAGAGGGGAGCCAGTTTCCTGGCTCTGGGCTATGACATGCAGCCCATCCTCAAGGCTAAACCCATGTCCTAAGTCTGCTTCACCCCCTCCAACTTTGAGCTGTGGTTCTTGGTCAAGTTTCAGGGATCATCCTTCGCTCTCTCCAACCACTGTCATCTGACACGCTTCAGCTGAGCAATAAAGTTCAAGCACTGGACAGTGGTGATGGACAGCACTCTCTAGCGAGGCTCCTGGTTGGCAGTTTGCTCTTTTAAACTGATGGAACTAACATGGCATCATGCACAATCGCAGCAGCTTCTTGAATGGCATTGTGTACAAGTGTTCAATATGTCAGCGTTTTTCCATGTCTGTTAACCGAGACAACTTGGTAGACAAATGTGCATCCAACATTTTCTGTTACATATAGGCAGGACAACTATGTGTGGCAACCATACTTGCCGCTGAGAGAGTTTGCATTATAATTATGACAGTATGAACCCAACTGCTGATGCTAATGATTTTTTAAATGAACTGCACAACGCCATCAGCGAGCAGCAAACAGCCCACCCTGAACGAAGTTTATTGTACTGGGGGATTTCAATCATACCAACTTCAATGGACAGTCCTGCTAAAGTTTCACCAATATATAAACATTGTAACCAGGGCAAAAACACACTAGACAAGGCCAACACTAGTTCAAAGATGGCACGCAGGGCAACCCCCTGCCTCCAGACTATAAAGTCCCACCTCAGGTCTGTGACAATGACCCCTCCCTCCCCGACCAGCTTATTTACTTCAGTGCACATTTTAATGCCTGATGAACAGACTGTACGTCTCACCCCAGTCAGTGTAAAGAGAGTCCTGTCCAGAATCAGGCATTGCAAGGTTACAGGTCTCAACTACATGCATGGATGCAAACTGAAAGGCTGTGTGGAGCAGTTGAAAAATGATGTCTTACACCCCTGCCGACCATTGGAAGGAACTGTGGTGATGACAGTCAGCAACACCAAGTTCCTGGAAGTGCACAATGCAGATGACTTGACCTGGTCCACCAATACCACAGCCTCACCAAGAATTCCCATCAACGCCTACAGACAGCACAATGTCACATTGCTGGTCCCTACAGAAAATATTAAAAATTGTAGAACTTATCATTCGTGTCTCCCTCCCTGCCATAGCTAATATCTTCCAAACCCAAATAAATGTTTTAACATGTCAGATTTTACTTTACATTTTGTTAATTATTTATTTTAGTGACACTTTTTCTTTTCTGATGAGTGCTGTTGCTCAGGAAAACAATACTTTGCTCACATGAATGCCAAGTGTGTATTATGAAGGTGACAAATAAAGAACCTAATTAAGTACATCTCATCTGGCCAATTGTGATCCTCACTTTACCAATACTTAAGACCAAGTTAGTTGGTTTAATGATTGGTGTACATCAGGCCTTGACTTTTCTGCTCCATATTACAACACAACCCCTTGGGTTAATAACAACTTCAGACAACAAATAGCGGAATATAGCAAGGCCAAAAGCTAAAATCTAAACTTCACCACCCTCTTATGGTTGGTATGGTAGTTGCCTACTTTTTTGATTTGATGCACATTAATAATAAGCACAACCCAAGGTTTCTGTTTAGTACTCCTAACCACCTTGTAAATCCTTCACTTGTCTCTAATACTACTTCATCACTTATGACTGTGAAATTTCTTGTCCTTTTTGTTGGCAAGATCAATGGCGTGAGGTCCAATTTCCCCTGACTTTTTTTTTACCTTTGCCCATTTAGCTGTCCTATTCTACAACCTTAACAGTCTCCCATCTCGCTGCAGAACGCTGTAGTTCAAATGTGTCCCTCCTTCAGTCCCTCTGAAACAGTTCCAAAATATTCCTGAATTCATTCTGTCTGTCTTTAGTACTACTTCTCTCTCACATCTGGAGCCCTCCTGATTCTTTTAAAATTGCAAGTGTTCGGCCACTTGTTAAAAACATCTATCTCAACCCAGCCCAGTTAGAAAATTATCTACAAATCTCCAAGCTCCCCTTTATACCCAGACTGAAAAAAATGTTATGGGCCAACTTCTGAAGTTGGTTGTGTAAAATCAGACAAATTTCAATCAAGTTTCCGTCACAAACTAAGTACAGAGACTGCATTACTAAGAGTGTCCAAAGATATTCTGCAAGACATGAGCAACCCCTTGTTTTCCTTTGGTTTTCCAGGTGTGCTCCTCTCTAGGCTGCGGATAGCATTTTAGTACTGAGTTTGAAAGAAAGATTGAAGTAAACAATATTTTAAAATATTTGTTACTGTTGGCTTTCATGTTTGATACTAGTCAGATGCCTGATTGGTACTGTGCATGTGCAGTTTTCAACAGAGATCAGAATGAAGCGAAATGTGTCAATCCCACATCCATTATCAGCTCCAGAAAAAAAAAAAAGTCTAATTGAGAATATAAGACTTTTTAAAACAAGTTTTTATCTTCTTCTGAATGCATTCTGATGGAGGTATATGATTTGCTACGCTCTACTGTTTCCTTGTTTTCCAGCGCAAAACTCACCTTCTGGCAATGTGAATTGTCAATCACCTATTTTTGACAGGTTGACCCATGTTTAAAAAACCTGTGCTCATGCAATTTTTTCAGTAAAAGTGATACTTTGTAGACAAAAAATGAATGAAAATACATTAAAGTTACATGAAGTTACACACACACACACCTGCACACACAGGACTGCAGTCTGTTAGCCATTGTGTTTGTGTGTGTTTATGTGTGTGGTTGCTTAAAATGAATGTGCATGCAATCTGTGTGCTTATGTATGGATTTATTTATGCATAATGTGCTTTTGAATGTATTACTATGGAGTTTATTTTTGTTTATGCCTGCCTGTTAGCCTGTCTCTGCTCACAGTGCTTGTCCTGACAGAAACCCAGAGTAGTGCAAATGAATCTTGCTTTACTGCTATTAATGCAGGCCAACCTCATTCATAAGTCGAACACATACTGTACACACACACTCACACACACACACACACACAAATAAGCACGCACCACAATAATAATAAAAATAATAAATCGACACGGGTCCGAGATGGTGTCCAAGGAATCTCGTTTCTCCATAAATTATGGCCGTGAACTTGCCGCCACACAGCATAATTAATTCTCATGCTGTTACACAAAAGGAAATGTCGAGTGACAAATGGGCACAGGACTTGAAAGCTGCCAGGTCTGCAAAAACATTTTCCACTCCAATTTGTAAGCAATTTTACTGTAAATCGTCAACCAGAACTGGCTACTTCAGGAAACAGGACAAACATGGTAAGTGGGGTGATGAGGGAGAGAGACACGCTTTCAAATCTGAAAGGACTGAATTGCAAATATAACACTTTTCAGTATAAAATGCATAAGGCATTATAAAATCAATGACATTATGAATTAGTACAGACCAAACTTAGAATTAATTAATCATAATAATTAATAGTAATAATAATTAAGTCATAATTAAACTATGAATAAATCTTAAAAACTCATCTTAGGTTTAAAACACGTTCTTTGTCTTGAAAATAATTTATTACTGGTAGTTTTGTATTTAATACCAGCAGTCTTTATTTGCTAGTATTTAATAAAATACTTGGCTGAGTGGTAATTCATAAACAGCATAAATATGTCTATTTATGGTTAATTGCCAATTTAAACTTCTGTTTTGTTTTAGGTAAAACTGTTAAATTATTCTACATGTTCTATTTTTGTTTGTTATTATAAAAAGTTGTGGATAATACTAATAAATAGTGAAAACACCACAGACCATTGATTTGTGACACAGGATGACAGCGGCCAGATCAAGGCTGTGGAACTCTACGATAGAGCACTGCCTTAAATTGCAGCAATAAAAACAAGACTGTCAAAATTAGGGTCTTACTCAAAACTTGATATTTCACTTCTGTGCACTCTTCAGTGAGCTCTGTGACCACCTCAGCCCATGCTCTGACTGCACATTGTTTTTCACTATTTTGTGTATTTGACCTCACATCCGTGTGCATGGAAAGTGATAGTCTGCCCTGGAGGGCCGTCGAGTCAGAAAGCATATAGTAAGTGAGGTGACATAGTATAAAGATGGACACAGACAACCTTCGAAGGAAATCATGCTGGATTAATGGACCTTATAAATTACTTTCAAGTTGGTGACTGTTGTTTTTGTTGTGTCCCATGTGAGCTGAAAACTGAACTGAACTTATTGTTATCAGGTATTAAAAATAATATTTTCAGGTATAAGATGCAGTTTGGTTTGGCAAAATTATCTGGTTAGGTCTAGGAAAACATTGTGGGTCGGAATAAAACAGTGATTTTCACTTTTGGTTTTGCAAGGGGCATGAACAGAGATGATCACACAAAAAAATCTCTATATCATCTAAGTGAAATTTGTACTTGGCACTTCAGTGCAGCAATTTTGTCGCAGCAAAAAACAGGTTCATTTTTTATGCAGCAACTCTTCAGCCTGTCCTTGTCTCCTGTTTTTCTGTTTGTGTTCTCTGTGACTGCCGCTAACCCCCTCTTTCCATCAGGCGGGTGTCTATGGCGGTGTGTGCAACACTATTTTTCTCCATCCACCGGGCAACTGCATTTCCTACTTAGAGCATTACAGAAGCAGAGTGTGCTGCTGGCTGATACAGTAGACCTCCTGGATTTGGTTTATTTTGTCACATTCTCCTTTAATGGTGCTTCGGTCTTGGGTGAGCAGACTACGTGCTAAAATCCTACTATGACGTATTGTTTCATTTTCATGTTGTGAAGTGAAACATGGTATGGGGTATTTCATTTTGAAAAATGACCGGATGCACAATGCTGTTCCTATGTGTGACTTCCTGCCCAGCATGATATGCTCTGTTCAACTTGTTGCGACTACGGTCTGCCTCCGACAGAGCAGAGCGGAGAGCCGCTTCTGGGACGCTGCTGAGATGTGCCCTGGCACAGCTGGTGGAAACATAAGCATTGACTAGAACGACTGCGATCAGCTCTGGCGACCGTATCGCGGCTGTGACTGTCCCAGTGGAATCTAGGAGTAACCCCTGTGTGACAGATTTCACAAAACAATACCGATGCAGCAATGGATTATTACAGCTGCTCAAACTTTCCAGTTGGTGCCACTTTGTTACCACATTGGAGCAAGTAGTTCTCTCAACATCTAATCATCGCCAAAAACCTCACTGGGCTGTACCTAATAGTGTAATGAAAGCAGTGCCTAATGCTGGGAGAAAGCTCACTTTGACTCTGCATTGATCAACACTCCGGACTGATTGGGGCCAATGCAAATAACTGGGAAGTGATGGACAGCAACTGGACTGTCTCAGCCCAGCCTGGAGGAATTAGCCTGCATACCTCTTACCACACACAGACCCTTTATCAATGTCTGTGGACCAGGGGCCAATTTGAATGTGACTGAGGCACTCAGTGGATGTGACATTGACGAAGGAGGCCCATTGGAAGCTATGGTTCAATGACTCATTATGGTGGAGGCTACAGGCTGTGTTTTCTGCATTTGATACAACACTGGCCTTTAAAAGCACTAATTGGAGTGTAAATGTGTCCTTTCTCTTGCATCTGTTTTGTTTGTTCTTATCTTGTTACTGAAATGAGCTTTTAACAGATCAGCCATTAATCTCAGTTTGAAGTTACAGTACATTGTGATAAAAAGGCAATAAGTTAAGATGAACAAAAACATTCAATGTATCTAAAGAAGGTTCTGTCCAGACCAGGATTTGTCATGGTTTATTAATGGTTGTTGTCCAAACAACACCAATAAAGAGGTCTAACTTTAAATTAACCCTAAAAATTACAACAAGGTATATAAGTATATGGATTAATGCCCCATCCTTACTTCAAACCAAAGCATGACATGTGGAAGACAAAGGCCCGAGATATATACTAGATTTTTAACCACCCACTCCAACCTCAACAACTGGCTGCATCCTGAGAGAGTTGTTCCCATGTTTGCCTATAGACAAGGATACTGCTGGACGGCTCCCCAGAGAACTTAGGGGCCATCCAGACGGGCGAAAACGATCTTTTTTTTCTCCGTCTTCCTCGGCATCGTTTCAAGAATATTTGCGTCCACACGGATCCACTGAAAACGACCGAAAATGCTGTAGTTCATATTCCAGGCCTATAGGTGGCGCTTGACATTCACCAAAAACGGAGAAGAAGAGACGGAGCATGCGCATTAAGCTTGCGTGCTGTAAACAAACAGACAGTAGACGTAGAAACCGAACACAGCAAGAAGAAGATGAAAATGGCTACTGCAAGGAAACCAGAATTGTTTGTGTGGACCGGTAATGAGGTCGAGCTGCTGCTGCGACTCACACTCAACTACAAGGCGAGTAAGTTGCAAGAAAGGCTCAATATCTTCTGTGGCACGAACACGAGCATGTAGTCTGCCATTGTTGTTGTTGTTGTTAGGACACGTCGCGGGGTGGGGCGATGGCGTCATCGTTTTGGAAAGTATGCGGATTCGCTGTCCACATGAAAACGGGAGGGCTGCGTTTTCAAAAAAGTGCGTTTTCAGGCGCTGCGTTTTCAGGATCCGTATGGACGGTTGGCCAAAACGATGCAATACATGTGCGTTTTTGCAAAAGAGCGTTGTCGTCTGGACCGGGCCTTAGTCTGTATAGAAATTCTGCATTTGCATGATGCTGTCGATATCCTTACTGACCCCTGACCGTGTCACATCCTCATACTGGCCATACATTGCCCATGCTGTTTATGTGTGTATTGTATCTTGCAGATTTATGGTATTAATTTTTGAGGATGTGCACAGTCGACACTCCAAACAGATGATGAAGGATATGCAAGGCAGCCATCATGAGTACACGCACACATTGTTTAAAACAAGTATATCTCTGGCTTCTCTCCTACAGACCATACTGCGCCAAGTAAAAAAAAAAAAAAAGTCTGTACCCACTTCTGTTCTCACCTGGAAAAAGGTGACAGTATCTGCAAACAAAGTTGTTGGATCATTTTAAAGCAAAATCTCCTTTTGTAGTTTAAAATTAGTGGCAGGCTAAGTGTGATGACTGTAGCTTTCTTAAACAGTCAGATAATCCTGCCTTGTTTACACAGTGATTGAACAGGCTAGTGGAGGTGTAAAATTTAAGCAATGCTTGTACAATTTATCTTGTTGAGAATTCAAAGGCACACAGAAGACACACCTTCAGCGAACACTTATACACATTAGAGTTATTAATGTTGCAGCCTGAATGAGTTGGTGATCTCGTTTGCTTCAAGTTGCAGGAGACATTTCGGCAAAACAGAACACAGATGTCTTCACACTCTACTGAAGATGTTGATCTTCGGAATGTCTTCTGTCTTACAAATTGCCCCTTTAATAACTTAGATGAGGTAAATTATTTATAGAACTGCGCTTTAAAATGTTGACCCATTCTTTTTAGGTTGCACATTTTTGAAAGTAGAACACAATCCCATGGCTTGAGGTTCATACCTTATCAACACATACACCAAAGAATACTGGAACATTTCCACGCAAAACTATAGGACACTAAAGTGGAACAGTGTCCATTTATCTCAGTGGCCTCCCCTTGCTTTTAGTTTTAATGAATTATTTTCTGTGAAATTCCGGCAGCCTATCTACTCCATTATAAACTTTGGCAAAGGTAAAAAAGGGAATTGCTGTCTAATTAATTATTTCCAGCTTTTGTTTCTAATTAAATGCATGGTTAGTCTACTCTGCAAAGGTGGGTGTGTCGCAACAATGCTGTTTTACCACTGCAGACACACTCAGTGAGTCTGGTTCTATCTGTTACACCCACGCATCTACAAGAAACATGATGCTGAGCAGCAGAACAAGGCAAAGTTTGGGAAGGGGAAGTAAAGGAAAGATCTTCTGCAGTGAAATCAACACAAAGACATTTGCTGTGGAATAGAGACCCAGTGTTTGCCATCTCAGGTGTGTTTACCAGTCAGATTTTTTCAAAGCAACATGCTCACAAAGGTAAATGTAAATGCTGCAGCTTGGATATCGAGAACACCACACTAAACTTATATTAGACTTACCATGAGCGAGAGAAGGGACTCTAAGCCATGTCCTATCTTCTAACTATGATTAATGACTGCCAACTGTCATGCATGCATCAAGAACAGAGCCATACATCATGCAATAACTACAGCTGGCAAATACTGACAAGTACAATGAAGCCATGCCACAGCATAGACCTAATGGCACATTTCAGTGTTCAAGCTATTTTGATTCAATATTCAGGTATATGTGTTGAAAAAAAAATTCAATATGTACAATTTTGGCAAAATAGAAAGCAAGAAAAAAGTACATGTGTGCATGGATGCATACATACATACACACACTCAGAGCCACACACCTCTATTCTCGTGTAATCCGTCATCTTGCCTATGGTTTTAATTCCTGTTAACTGCATGGTTGCATGCCGCTGCACCGTTCATTCTAATGGAATTGAATAACAGAGCTGCTTGGCTGCACTTGCACAGGCCTGCTTTAATTGGAATGAATGTTTTTTTTTTTTTTTTTTACATAAATATTCAGGACGATTTTTCTCAACTTAAAGACAATATGCGGCTTTGGTACTATGTGCGTGTGTGTGTATATATCTATAATTATCAGGTTCTTATACAGTATATACTGTATATAGACAAATGTCCCCTGAATACTTGGCAAAGAAAAGTATGGTTGCCTACTGAATTTTATTTTGTGTTTGCAAATTAAAGTAATATATTCAGATTAGAATATGTCCCATATGCAATAATGGTTATAAGCATTCTGGAGGACTAAAAGAAATGTTCGGATATACCTGTATTTCTAAGCTCTGTAGTCATCACAATGAACCAAATATAGGTAACTATCGACATCACCTCAAGTTGTGTTTATGATTATATATGGTCTTGGTGAATACTTGATTTTGAACTACTGAAGGGTGTGAATTAATTCCTGATAATTGACTGTAATTGAATGTATTAAAACTGTTTGTCATTGTTCCTAAATAATATGCTATTGCTAAAGTCTCAAATGAGTGACAATAACACTGAGTGTAGTCTCTTAAAACCACAGGATGATGCCTGTAACGCACAGGCTACAAGGTATAGCCAACACTGTTGACAGTCGCATGGACCGACATTTCTCGTGAGAATCTTGAGAGCTCGATAGTCTAAACATACTGTCAACTGAAATTGACTGTCAACTGTACACAATGTTGTTGATTTTGAACCTGTTAACATAATGTTAGCTTTCTGGTTTCTATTCTTTCCCATAGGTGAACAAAAGGTTTCTATGAGCTGAGTGAACTAGTGCATCTCCTGTTGCTAAATTCTATCTGCGGCTCATCCTATTTACTGAAGTAATGCACTCACAATGTGTAGGAACCACAAGGTATTAGGCTATAATGTTTCTTCTAACTATTAGTATTATTGTAACTAATAGCAACTGTGAGTTATTGCATGTGAAAAAATGTTATATTTTGATCACAAAACACATGTGAATATAAATTAATAGCCTTATGTGTTTTTGTGGGGTTTTTTTGGCAAAAGGCCATGGCATAAGCGGAATAGGGAATTAATGGACTCTGCTAAGGGAACCCCTCTGCTGCAGCATTCCAATGTTTTTGGAACTGGGGTTGAAAGCATAAAGCAATAATCTTGCCAATAATTTAATCAACCAACATAAATTACTTGACTTTTTTTTTTTATTATTTGGTGTTAGATATAATTTGCAAGGCCCTCAAAAAGTGTTGAGTTTCAATACCTGCTTACTGGTGATGATGTCTATTGGTACAATTGCAAACAGAATTCATCATAACTTTGGTAAAATTCTGTTTTATGCTTCTCACAGTGTAAATCAAGGTGTTACCTTCAGAACTATCGTAATCAACTGAAGTTGTTGTCCTGATGCTTAAACAGGAAACATCATGTGTTTATTTCTTTCCTCTGCATGGGTTGCTTGCCCATTCTCATCACTGTACTGTATGTACACAGAGCACTCAATACTCATCAGTACACACTGTGACAACTTAGGGGCCAGATTAGTGCATGTGTAATATCCACCCTCCACCAAAGTGAATTAATTGTCTAATGGCTTTAAATTGATTAGGCATGTCTCGGGTTTGAGTTGCAAATCTCCCTCTAATCCAGGTATTTCCCTCTCAGGATAAGCATGGGATTGCTTTAATTAGCAACATGGCCATGTGTGTTGGGTACAGTAACATGGCAACAAATACCTGGAGCTGAAGTTACAATGTGTTTGGTTGATAAGGGCTTTCTATGGTGGTGCATTTAGCCATTTGCTCAAACACAGTCAGATAATGCCACAGTAGAAAATGCTAAGCTGGCAGAAAATAACAAAAATCTATTTGCCCAGGAGACGCTATAAGCAATGAACAATTCTAAGAATGAGTGTTACAGCTCCAGTAGAAATGTAGTTTAATTGTATATTCCAAAATACAAAGCTTCATCAAGTTATGGATTCCTGTCTACATGTATGGTTTGCTAAAGGCAACTTCCAGCAGCTTTCAGGGGCTGCTAGCAGTGCTGTTGATTGTGACTGTTCAAGGTGATGTGTTGGTACATCACATCACATCACAATAATGACAATTATAACTACAATAAACACAACAACAGCATTAACCATTGTGTAACTGCATATCTACCAAGACAGCCATGCTATGAGAAAAGATGACTGGGGGGTTGTTTGACAAACCAAGATGACTTGGCCCTGAATGATAATGGGAGGGTATTTTGGGGGTTTTTGTGCAGTTAGAATCTAGGTGAACTATCATCACCTGTTACAGCGATTAGCAAGACAAGAGTATAGAAAAACAGCACGCAATTTACAGCATAGGTACTAAAGAATTAAGGTGTAATCTTTTGTGCTCACAGTGTACCAGTTCACTATGTATCAATACATATATGTATGTACTGGGTTACACGATGTGAAAAATGAGTGTAACACTTTTACATGGGATTTTACAAAGAATCTATATTGCAGTTATTTTTCAACTACTGGAGATTGCCCTGAGTACAACATCATCATTACAGGGCCTATACGACCTACTGAACGATAATCTGATTCTTTGGGATTAATTCAGAAAGAATTAATACTATAGTTATTTTTTCAAAACTTGGGACTGCCTTGAGTACAACATCAGAAACAAATGCACTTTATTTTCAATTAATTCCATTTGCCTATATTTTTCGTGTGTTTTGTTTTAACTCTGTTTCCCTCACAACACCTGAGAGTTTGATTTATAGCTGAAACAGTCATTATAATCCAATCAGGTTCTTATGTAATGGAAACATTGTTCATTACTCCAGTAATTAGGACTAACCTTAGATACAATTCAGCAACAGGAGATAAACTAGTCTGCTCAGCTCATTGAACCTTTCATCTCAGCTGTTAGCCAGATAGCTAAAATTATGCCAGCAAGATTAAAAGTAAATAACATTGCGTATGGTCAACAAACACTAAATATAATTTCACAGCATGTAAAACAACAAGACAAGCTAGTTAGCCAGCCATGTCACAACCCCTTTCCTCAAATCCCCGCCCCCCAAAAATAATCACAAACAATTGACCGGCTGTGGCTGCAACTTGACGGGGTGAGTTAATATATGTATGTATACATATATATATATGTATATATATATGTATATATATATATATATGTGTATATATATATATATATATATATATATATATATATATTTTTTTTTTTTTTTTTTATTTATTATTATTATTATTATTATTATTTTTTTTTGCTATTTTCTATTCAACCATTTACATAATTTTGTTTTGTAAGTAGCATAATTGGATGACCATTTTGTTAAAATGATAACAAACCCTGTATTAAAATGGACAGAAATGCTGAGATGAGATCAAACTGTTTTGCTGCAGCAGTCCATAGAGGAGCTAAACACTGCATATCCAAATATCGTCTGAATTTAGTGTAGGTTTTTTATCGTTTGAAAGTGTGTGAGAACTATACAAAATAGTGGACACACTCATTAAAGATCTATTTCAGACAAAATGCATTTCCAAGCAACAATAAAATAACCTCTTCATGAAAGGAAATAAACCGACCCAACAACCAGTGTGAATTGTAAACAGATATTGCATGTGTGTTTGTGTGTGTATTTCATGTAATAACACAATGGGAAATTGCCAGTGCAATCATACACAAACAACTCATTGAGAAAACCCTTGCCCTGAGCAAAAAACACAGCAGTTGGTCTCCAATATGTGAATGACAAATGAATATCACTCAGTGGGTCAGATGGTGTAGACACACTCCATGCTCAGTGCTAATCAGGCCAACCTACAGACCTCACATACCATCAGGACATCCTGCAGGGGGAAATTAGTACTTTCCACTTTGCTAAACGAGTATACTTTCCTCCCAGGGTGAGCGCATTGTTTGTTACATGGGCAATTTCTTTATGTAAATTGTGCTATAATGAGTTGATACCAATTATAGGTAAAATATTTTAGTTTTCATACTGATTCTAACTAGAAGCTTTACTAAAGGCAGAAATGCGCTTAATATTTACTGCGATATATTCATCAGCTAAGACAAAACACATAATGAAAAGGACATCTGGAGTAGCATTCAGTAATTTCAAAAACTGTTACAATGTTTGGTCCTTTCTTGGTGCGTGTGAATTCTTAGGATTTATGAGCTATGGTGAAGATCTGGCAACACTGATACGTTGGTTCAAATGAACATAACTCCTTAGAGGTATAAAAGGCAATATTTCAGCGATGGCAAAAAATGTGGGTCATGGTTAGAGCCAGTGTCTTGTTATTGGAAGGTTGCTGGTTTGATTCCTCTGGTCTGCATGTCAAAGTGTCCTTAGGAAAGATACTAAACCCCAAACTGCTCCTGATGTGCTGGTCGGCACCTTGCATGGGAGCCACCACCATCAGTGTATGAATGTGTGAATGAATTACTGTAAGTCGCTGTGGTTAAAAGTGTCTGCTAAACACCCTCAGTGTAAATGTAAAATGTAGAATCGTTTCAAATTTTAAAAAGTGTCAAAAGTCATGAACCTGCACGCAGACAAAGAAACAAAATCCAGTGCCTTAGAGGTATTGTAAGTACTGTAGTTATGCCTACTGTCATTTGGCATTCATCATGACCTTTGTGTTGTGATTGTAGGCTGAGTCACTCAGATGCTAGACAAAAAGCAAAATACACCCACTCACATCTGGCTTTGGTCTTAGATGGGAATGGCATAAAGGCAGCAAACTGACTTGGTTAGTTGTGTAAAAATATCACAGTTTGTCTTACAATGTCAACTTCAACAATCACCAGTGCTTGATTAGGATATTAAAAAAAAGGATCACGGTTTTGCTTAAATTAACAACTTTCTTAAAAATGTCTAAAAACAAAAAAACATTATTGGCTTCTGGTTTTTGGGCGGTTTCGTGGGTGATTGTCTGGTAAATGAACCACCATCTGACCCTAACCTCCTCCTGATGTGCACTTCCTGGCACTTTATACCATGTTCATTCTGTGCTCCCAACATTATCACCCCCTGTATGTACCCTCATAGGTACATGTAATTTTGGCACATATGTGAGGTAAACTGTGACACTCATACACTGTACTCTTGAGAATCGTTAGGTTTTTAACACACTTTGGAGTTAGACTGGGCTGTAGGACTTAAATGCCTATTTTTAGCAGGTTTACGCACTTTAAAAAAAACATGTATACAAGCTACATGGTCTCACCCCAACTTGTCAAATACGGCAGCTGGGCCAGTAGCCTTAAGCGTAAAACTATGATGCTCTACATACCCCGCTAGCATCAGTTTTGCATGTCAACTACTCTATAGTCAAGTTCACATATGCACATGTTGGGACTTTTGGACTGTTAATAACAGTCGCAGGCTGGTTAGGTTTAGGCAAAAATGTAATTGGTTAGGGTTAGGAAATGATCATACTTTGGGTAAAAATAACTAAGTACAGTCTCATAACATGAGTGACATATGTGAAGAGCTACGCCACTCAGGTTACATAACGGACATAAGTTACATTAACTAACGTATGTCTGCAGGATCCAGTGTTTCTCCCATCCAAAGACCCTAACCATCCCCTGAATCCAGCTCCAACTCCAACTAGACTGGCGCTTCAAGAGGTGTTGCCTAGGGTCCCTATTAGGTCAAACTTAGAAGAGTTGGGCCACTGACCAGGATTCTGTATTTAGCTTGTTGAGAGTGAGAACCAGCTGATACAAGCTAATTTTGGTATAAAATGATATTAATTTCACTTTTCCCCCCTTTCTATTCATTTGCTGTGGTTCATCTCTTCCAGTGACAATTATAACTGACTCCTGCCTTGAACAAAATGTCTGTTGAAGTACAACTACAATCTATAACTCTATTATGCAGCTAAAATCTTTATATTTTCTTACAGAGTTATTACAGCAGCTTAACTGTTTTCCATAAGACTATAGTGGCAAACTATTAACAGGGCTTTCACTCTGATCTATTCACCCAATGCAGGAGACTGCAGTTTGGATATTTGGATTGGCATGATCCTGGATAAAGGGTTTCCTTGAAAAAGCAGTAGGTCCAGATCAAGGTGAAGAACTGAGTGAGCCTCTGAGGTCAAAGTTCAGTGATAATGCCTGATGATGTCATAGCTTTTAATGATTGCTCACCCACCATTTAGGATGTTACATTCATATCATAGTATGTTGTATACCATCAAACTAATGATTCTGAAAGATTCAGATGAACATGTTGTACATTCTTGGGTCTTGTTTATTTTGACGATGGATATTTTGGTTTGGATGATCTCATCCAGCAGCAGTCGAGATCATGCTGTGTTGCATCAAACACAAAAGTCTTACACAAGTGATGCAAAAGGGACGGACAAAATGATAGAAACACTTTTCAGAATACTGCAACACAATTCAACAGCACTCCAAGCAGCCTCCAAAATAACCACACAGTAGAATCAAAAATAGCGTCGACAAAAATGGAACATCATAATCTTCACAAAGGGAGGATTTATTGCAGGACTGCTGTATTAAATTGCATTGGATTTAGCTAGGTGTACCTAATGAACTGGCAGCTGAGAGTGGCTGACATTTTGAGCTTTTTTTGGTTGAGATTCCTCACTTTGACTTAATTTCATAAGGCTAAAGATACAGAGCCCGAAAATCTGTGAGGAAATCACTTAAAATTATTTTCAAGTGTTTCTAATTTCCGTCTTATATTTAAATTAATGGAGCAACTTTATTCTGTTGCCTGATTACATCGTAGATTTTAGTCTTGACTGAAAACAGCTTGAAAGAAGAAACTTTGAATTGCTCCTCCCTGCTAAAGTTGATTTGGGTTGACTTTTCTATTATTTTACTGTTATTTGGGAGAATAAACTGTTGTTAGCTGTAAACTTTATAATAAGATTGATATAACTCCACTTGGGGCTTCACTCCATTAAACACAATACGGTGTGGGGTCAACTTACCACAACCAATGACTTACACAGTTGGGTATTCTATATTTTATGGATCCAATATGTGAACTTTCAGGGTAATAAATGGATAGAGAATTCATTGTTTTTCTGTGTGTTTTTATCCTGGCTGTGTGGGGAAGGCAACATTTCATTTAAAAAAACATTTCCATCAAAATCTTAAACAGTTACTTGAATAATCACATATTTAGGTATTAGTTTGTCATCGGGTCAGAATCGGCGGGGGTATAGTGTTTGTGGGAATTTCTGATCTCAAGACATTAGCAGTTATAAAATCCTGGCAACTGCCCTGACTACAATAAAATACTAATAAAGTGAATCTGTCCAAAGTGTACATAAAACATTGCCTTCCAAAGCCACAGGACCATATCATATTTGACTTCATTCTCTTTTTTACCTGCTCAGTCAGGTGTTCGGGCAGAGCTAGACTGAAAACCAAATCCTGTTAATGCAGGAATCACTTCTATCACAGACATTATCTGCATCAGAAGATTTTTCTGACTAATTCCAATTATCTGGGTCCTATCTACAACTTTCTTTTATGTCTTTTACATGTATTTTCTAATTATGTTTGACTTTATCTTTTGCCTGTTTTTTCAGCCATGGTGGCCACAGCTGATCCTACTTACTTTTCATCTTCTGTTTATTCTACAAAAAAGAAAATTAAAAAAATCCAGGATTTTTGTCTTTAAAAGAGCTAAGGAGCTATAAGTTTAATCCTTCTTGAATTGTATTTTTGAGAGGAATTAAAGCATTATTTGTAAGAAAATGCCCATCAACATCACTTAAATAGTAAAAGAAATGGTCTTATGAATGAAACATCCCTTTATGCCTTTAGTCTTTGAAAGAGGTAGGAGTAAGTGTAAAGAGTAGTGAGGTGGCAAAACAAACGGCTCGTCAGCAGAGGTCCGCTTATCAGGCTGCTACATGACTGTGTATCACCCACTCGCTGAGTATTGAGCCAGGGAAATGTGGCTCAGCGATCAACCAGCCTGCTCCATTGATTAACAGCGTTTTCTCATTCCTGGCCAAGAAATTGGCTTCCCCCTACATGTGTCGTTTGTTTGAGAAGAAAAGAGGACCGGTGCCATGTGTGTGTGTGCTTACGCTCACTCCGAGGAGAGGGTACACTTCCAGCTGAGCCACTCTGCATTTAAAGCTAGCAGCCAAATGCTTCTCATATGGAGAAGGGCTCTAAAAAAACCCTTCTCATTTTGAACGCAAGTATCTCAGTGTTTGCCTGCTGGGCCTGATCTTCCTATTGGCTCAATATTTTGGCCCCTGTTGTACCCTAAAGTAAACCATTTTGTACACACACACCACCCTCCTTCTGCTAAGCATTTAACCCCCCCCCCGCATCACACACACATGCACATACAGTACACTTATTTTGGATCCCAGTGGGTGTGTGGGCTATTCAGACTTGCTGACTCAGAGATTTAAAATGTCATTTAAACCCTATTCTGTGCTGTTAAGACTTATTTTATTTTCCAGCATTAGACTACAAGGTCAGTTTGCACCAACAGCTGATGAGCAATCAATAGAAGATTTGAATGTAAAGAGCCGTGGCCCCGGGGGCGGTCAGTTGCCAGTGCATGGTGTTATCACAGGGGGGGGCTAAGCCCAGTGGCTCAACAGAGACCCATATCCTTCCACAGTCCCTCCACCCCCACCTTCCACCCCACCTCCCCAAGCTTGGTTAACTCTCAAGACCATGATTAATTCATGGTGGATTACAGTCTGGAGGCAGGGGAGAAAACGGGGATTGCATAGGGTCCTAAATGCACATTCAGGGTTTGGGAGATAAAGGTTCCCCCGGATTCATGCCACAATCCCAACGACTGACTCGTTTCCCTACAAGTATGAATAATTTTTTCATCCTCCCTGCAAAAGATCATGCCTCAGTGTTTGGGCTTCTTGATTATTATTATGACTATGTTCTTTGAAATAAGTTAGGAGATGTCCCTCTCAGCCGTCAGACCGCACCATGAACAGTAAGCTGCAGGGAATAATAATGTACGAGCGGGCTAATAAAAGCATAACAAGCAGGAGAGCTGTGGTCACGGCAATTTCATCATTGTCCTTCACAGTTGCACAGCTAACTGCGTATGATTAGTTGACGACCTCGAGTAACTGAAAGGAAGATTCTGAGGCCAGAGCCAAAGTGGTCTGGGAAAGAAGTGGCATCAGCATAAGTTGTGAATTCACTCCCCCTTGTGTTGACTGCAGCAAGCAATCCACTTAATGCCTTAAGTGAAATCAGCAGAAAAGTTTTTTTTTGTTGTAGTTCTGTTTGTCTATGAATTGCTCTTCAAGTCATCATGATGTGGTGCAACGTTGCGGCATGTAGGAAAAGAGAAAAGCTTTTGCTGACATTTTAAGATGAGCATCACAAAACTCAGACTGCCGAGCATGACTGTGGCTTGTTTCCACAACTTGTACTTTTTGACAACTGCCGTTCAATTTCTTGTCTTTGAAGTACATTAATCAAAATTTAAAAAATGTTTACATGTCATCATATATGCAAAGGCCAATCATTTCACACTTCATGTAAATGGAAAATATGATGCCTACAGAGAGCCCTGTGATATACACCTGCACTGGGACCATTAAATACATGATACACTGTAATGTAAGGCAGATAGCTGCTCCAAAGAAAATATGTTCATTAGTATATTTTCTAATTTTATTAGAAACACATTTTTGTCAACATGTTGTATTTATACAGTGAATGGTCTAATATGCACTGGAGGTCACATAAGCTTAGGTTTATTGGAACAATAAAAGACATACCATGAGGGCTTGAAATTCAAAGAGATGTAGCAGCTACTAGCTGCATATTTGACCATCAACTTTTAATAGTTTGGATTTTTCTCCATAGAAGACACAAAAATAAAACCTGTCTAAGTATGTCATATTAACAATTTTATGAATGTATTGTCAGCAGACTAAAAAATTAAGAATTCAATTACTCCTTTTAACACTTACATTTTGTCTCAACACATTCTGCAGATGATGGTGCAAAGCACTTTAACAGTATTTGTGCTATTTATTTTTTTTTAATTTGGCAAATGTCTACTTATGTTTTTATCATTTTTTCAACCTTTTTTTTGTAAACAACATCTTGTACAAACTAGCACAGTGAACCACAACCCCAGCAAATTTGTTTTTATCTCCATACAATATAAATGAAATCAATACAAAAGTTTGGTTGGTTGCTTGGAACATTTTTATATGGATCGAGAGGTTCTAAAACATGGTTTTCGAGACTTCTGGACTCCTGAATTAAATAGATTACGTAAACAGTTGACTGTTCTAAGTCCCATTTAGAACCCCAGTAGAAGATTTTTAGAAGGTAGACTTCATTTCAACATTTCAAGTTCACTTCCACTTTAAATAAAGGGTTTGCAATCCGTAGAGGGTTTGTACTGTATGCCTTTTGAAGGCGGCCTTCTTCAGATTTGGTGGAAATTCTGAAAACAAGAAAAGAAAAAAACAAAAACAAACAAATAGTCCAGACAGAGGAAAAAAATGTCATTTCTTCTGGCCTTGTGTCAAAAAGGTTAAGTGTCAATATGGCAGAGCCTTGAGAGGCAAAGAGGTCTGAGGAGCTTCTGAATAAATCAAAGGGTCAAGTCTAGTGCCTCGAACAAAGTCTGAACGCCGCTCAGCTTTCCTACAGTGCCAGGTCAGCACACAACCAACCCTCGCCCCCTTTATTCTCTCTGTAAAGCTATTGAAGTCTTTGACAGTAGCTAATGATGTTTTTGTGTTCGGGACATACTCTAGGAGATTTCGAAAGGGTTGTTTTTTACCCCACCGGTGAGTGTTAGGGGGTTTGGTCGCTATGGCAGGCCACTGACAGGAGTCAGGTGGGTTGACAGGGTGCTGCAGAGGCCCAAAGAAAGATGTGGGGGGGCAGGGTGAATGGGGGCAGTTCAGCAGTCTTGCCCAGTCTTTTTTTTTCAAGTCCAGTTCTCGATGCGGGGGGGGGGGGGGGGGGGGGTGAAAGAAGCAATTGAAACACCCAAACACAATACTGAAGACAACTTTTTTTTAACATAACTTGTTATGCTTTCCCCACAAAAACAGATCACCAAATCAAATAGGAAAATAAATAAATAAATATGAAAACACCAAAAAAGAAAAAAGAAAAAAAGTGATTCAATGGCGTTGCCCTAACCCTGTCGATATCCGTGTCCCCGCTCTCAACCCCAGGCCCCAACACCGACAAACGTCACCACCCTCTGTTACCAAATCTCTCGCCAGTTAAGTCCGCTCTCTCAGAAAGCTACCACACAGTGCCCTCGTTCATTTCCGAGGGCGGGTGGGACAGGTGGTTGTTGTATCCGCTGCCATTCAGCGACAGTGAGGTAAAGGGTGGACTAGGGCCAAACACCTCAGAAGAGATGCTGTGTAGGGGCCCCGGGATCCCGGGCTCCGGGCTGGGAGAGTCCCCCGGGTGGTGGGACATGATATCGGAGAAGCGCTGCACATCACTGGAGGGGTGGTGGCCCGGCAGGGGGTGGTCCATACCTCCAAGGGGGGTGCCCGTGGGGCCTGAGGAGGGCACGAAGGGGAGATCAACTGGGGTCTGGGCCTGTGAAGATGGAGGCCCCTGAGGGAAGAAGTCATAGTTCCCTCCTGGGCCGTAGTATTCACTTTGATAATCTGCAGATCCAAGAGAAGAAGAAAGAAATCAACGTTAGGTCTGAGAACAATGGCGTGCAGAAATAATTCCGGAGACAGTGAGGAATTCATTGAATATACATTGCTTGGTTTGTATTAGAGAGGGAGAGAGACCCTCGCCGTACTACATTAGGCACAGAGCATGTTACACTTAAATCAAAACTGCAGTTGGGAGGGGAGAACAACGTGGCCACAAAATTAATTAAAATGGGGCCATTTCATCAGTGATTCTACCTACTGAGACCGAGTTTTTTTTTTTTTTTTTTTTCAGTTCAGCAGAATATTATTAGACATTTTGCTTCAGCAGAAAGGACAAAGGCCCGGGCACAAATCAAATGATCAGATATCTGAAAGCCTCTGAAGGAAGAGTGTGGTATGAAATCACACAGACGTAAACTAAATTCAAAACCTAAACTTAACTCACAGCTCGCTGATTTCCAAAAGCCTGTGGACAGACGACCCAGGCTGAATAATATGTCACAGCTGAATTTGTTAAAATAAAAAATAAAATGAGATCCTTATTGCTGAATATCCAAACTCGTCATAATGTTAAGCAAGAGCAGAAAAATCTTTTTATCATTATTATTCATAGAGACCTCACTTTAATTTCGTGCACTAAACTAACACTTCTGTCGTAAAAAGAAACCAAAAGTGTTCCGCTAAAACTTGGTTTCTATTTCTTTGAGCTGGCAGTGCCTTTATGCAGTCAACAAAGAGCTAAATAAAACCGCTTTATTTATCTATTGAACACCTTAGCGAGGTACAGATAAGATGGAACAGAACAATGAAGGAGCGCTGTTTAATGTCAGAGGGAAATCGAAACATAGAAAATAAATGATAATGGGAATAAGGACCATACAAGTTGGGATTTAAAATTTTGTTTTTAAAATATCTGACTGAAACTCGGAACAGTGAGAAGAAAAAAAGGAAGGAAGAAAAACTGCTGAAAGCGAAACATGAAAATAAATCGGGGACAGAGACATTGGACGACGAGTATACTTCTTTGGATTTGTAACTAAATCACACGCATACCTCCGTAGTATGAGAAGGGCCCGTTGGGGATTAGCTCCCCGGGCTCCAGCCGGTCCACCAGCGTCCTCATCCGCCTCGGGCTCCGGAAAAACGCGTGCCTCCGGGCGCCCAGCGCGCTCAGCTGCTTCATGCGCCTCTCTTTGGAACGTCGGTTCTGGAACCAGACCTGGACACACACACACACACACACGCACGCACGCACGCACATACACACAAACACACACGCATACGGGTCAGCTCGTGTCACTCAGCTAACACGCAGTGGGCTGCTGGCGCCATTTTGATTGCACGTCAATATTCTGTGTGGAAGATGGGCAGAGAGTGAAAAATGGAGGTGGTGGAGGAGCGCTGCGCTGCGCCGCGGTGTGATGGTGTGATGTAGGGGTTGCGGAAATGTGTGAATAAATATGTAAACAAACAAACAAAAAGTGGCACGTTGTGGATTTTTTTAAAATATGTAAATAAACCTGAGTGTGCGCACCCCCACCCCCCCACCCCCCGTACAAAAGGAGGTGTAATTAGGTGTCATATTTACCTTGGCACCTGCACCGCGTTGGCTTCTTATTAGAGTAAATAACCCAGCTCTGTATGTTTTGCGGCGTGCGTGATGAGCCGGTGCGTTAAATCCGCAAGGCTCTGCGGCGGAGAGGACTGCGCCCAATTATCGTTACAGAAGCGAGAGTCCCATCTAACCTCCCTAATGATCTTTTAACCCTCCATTTACTCCGACTGAAGGCTGCAGCAGCGGGGGCTTAAAATCTCCAATTAATACTTAATAGGAGGGTTGTTACCAATATATTACCGGGCTCTTGGAGGTTATCATTTCCTAATCTATAGGCCGGCTTCCTTTAATTACGCTCTTCCCTTTTCCCTCGCGCTCATACATATTAGATACCCCTACTCCACCACGTTCACTTCACCGCCATTAATCTGCTGTGCTAAACCTTTTTTACCTGTGCTCTGCCCTGCAGCCTGAGCCAAGTTAGGAAACTTCACTCGGAGAAAAGAACAAAAAAAAAAAAAAAAAAATCGCATTTATGGAAACCTGTTGGTGAGAGGCTCTGCTGTCCGACGGCGTCTGAGCCTCAGTGTTCTGCGTGCGCCTGCTTTGATTCTGATGTGAAATAATAACCGGCTTACGAATCTACGTTACAGTCAGTCCCTATCAGTACACTGGTGCGCCACATGTAATTATCGCTGCAAGAATTTTCAAATGTAGAAAATAGTCCCTCGTAACAACAACAACAACAACAATAATCGCAATAATGATAATAATATTAATAATAATAATAATAATAATAATAATAATAATAATATAATAATAATGATGATGATGTTGCTGATAATAATAATGATAATGATAATATTGATTATTATTATTATTATTATTATTATTATTATTAATAATAATAAAGTGCTGCTCTTTGTTTCAGTTAACGCGGCCCTGCTGTAATTCAGAGTTGTGAGGAGACAGGCTGAAGACCCTTGAAACAGATTTCTGTCCTTCCACTTGGCTGGAAATGCTCACAGCATGGCTAAATGTGGTCGCAAAACGTGATGGCTGCGCTGTGCCAGGACTCCCAGCGCTCCCAGCAGCCCACAGCCAGTTGGCGACTTTGCCCCGGCGCGAGCGCCAAGAATCAAAAATACCCATATAAATTACCCGTTTCTAAATCAACCTCGACCGTCAGCCAATCTTCGGCTTAATGAATTCAATGTGACCACGCAGTTTGAAGGGAAGAGGCCTCCTTGCAAGAGGGGTGAAGGATGTGAGAGGGGGGAGGTTGTTGGGTGCTGGGGGGAGGTGGTGTCTCTCTGATGGGATGAGGCCTGCGCGGTCACGGCCGTCTGGCAGCCTGGCAGGGACATTTTACCATAAAATATAAGCTGTTACATCACACCTTTTAATGGGTGCGTAACACCCTATAAAACAGAAAAGGCGCGAGCCCACCTCCTCAACCTGTGGGTGTCCCCTGAATATTATTTCCATAATATTTCACCCAGAACCAGAAGAGCCCGTCTGGATGATTTACTATTGACCCGTGTGTAAATTACAGGGATGGTGAAAGCGATAATTACAGTAGTGTTTTTGTTGAGGTCCTCGTGGCCCCCAGCTTGAGAAACACCCTCACTTAATAATAAATATGGGCGATTATATATCTCTGTATCTGTTGGAGATGGATGAGTGACTCAGTGGTGAGAGCAGTGAGCCCCCTGAACGCGCTGGAGCTGCTGCAGGACCTCAGCCCACTGACCAGGATACACTATGAGCTGCAGACAGCAGATAGCCCCGCATGTGTTCCTGTCATAGGCTACCATGTGAGCAAAACGTGTCATACCACGTTCACAACGTTTCAGCATTTTGGGAGTGGGACAGTGATTTTAAGTGTGTTTCTAACCATGTGGTTTTTGTGACTAAACCCAACCAGCGCATAGACGGAGCCCGGGAACAGTTCAAAAGTTGAATGAATCTTTGGATTTGCAGGAGAATTCCAGCTTGAATGCCAAATGTGTCCCTTTACCTGGATGACCCTCATGTTGAGGCCGGTCTCCTGGGCCAGCTGCTCCCTGATGTGTCTGGTGGGTTTGGGGGTGGCAGCGAACGCCGCCTTCAGCGTCTCCAGCTGCTTGGCCTTGATGGTGGTCCGCGGGCCGCGCCGCTTGCCTCCGAGGTTCTGGTCGTCATTCTCGTTATTAACCGTCTCCTTGTCGGACAGGGCGGCTATCTCCGTGTCCTTTAGGACCACGTCGTCCTGTAGCTGGTCTTGTGAGTCCGGCGATAAACTGGGATCGCTGCACGCCGTTACTGCAGAAACGACAGGTTGAAATCAGAATCAGTCGAGCAGTTCTCCAAAAATGGAATTACAGCAGCGATACACAGAAGAAAAAAAAAACAGCCAAACATCACAAAACGAATCATATAATAATTAATAATGATGATTTAATGTAATGTGTATTTATCACTGAGCGGTGATGAAGCGGTCAGCTGTCGGCGATGCAAATATATTATATTGTTGTCTTCAAAGTTTTTCCACATTAAAACATGTTATACAATGAGCTGGTGTGTGTGTGTGTGTGTGTGTGTGTGTGTGTGTGTGTGTGTGTGTGTGCTGCACCATTCACACCCATTCAAACACAGAGGTCTGACATTTATCTGACAAATAAAAACAGGCTGATGTGTTTTGCTGAGCGATCTGAAATTAAGTAAAAAAAAAATGCAAAAACAATGAATAAGTCCCCTGCGTCACAGTTTATGGAATAAAACTATATCATACTGACGTTACGAGCCCGGAAGAAGAGTGTAATGTTGAGAGCGAGTGAAAGGCTTCAGCTGGGAATGTGTTACATTTCAGGACAGATTGATCAATAGATGCTTTTTTGTTGAATTCTTTTCTCTGGGTGCCGTCTAAGTCCTGCTCATGGAAATGATGAAGCCACTGCGGGGCTGAACACATCACATCCATCACAATTTATCCCGCCTAACACACACACACACACACACACACACACACACACACACACACACACACACACGCAGGGCTCGCGCCATACCTGAGAGGAGGTTGGTGTCTTTTACACTAGCGTTGCTTAGGTAATCGTCTTTGCAGACGAATTTGTTCTCGTCTATGATGTAGAGCTCCTCGCCGGTGGAGAGCTGCTTGTTGCACATCATGCAGGTGAAGCAGTTGAGGTGAAACACTTTGCTCCGGGCTCTCCGGACCAGGTCGTTCGGAGAGATGCCCTGCGAACACCCGCCACACTTGGTGCCGAAACGCCTGCAGGAGGGAAAGCAGCAGAGATGAGTCCAGCTGTCAGAGATGTCTTTTACATAGAATGAATAAACATCCGGTCAGGTTCGGGGACACGGCGGAGACGCTTGGGACGAAACCACTAACATTTGAAAATTCTGCTGACAGGATTCAGTAAAGCTTGAAGTTAGAGTTTGATGGAAGAAAAATAAAAGACTTTATAACAGCTTCCAGAATTGAATTCACACTGTTATACATTTAAACAAATGAATGAACAGAAGGCTCTATAGATAGAGTCAGGAGAACAGTTTCATATGAGGACTTACACTCGGAACACACTCTGTAGGAGCTTTTTGGACCTTTTTCTGTTTCCAGACAATGAACCTTTACGCTCAGTCAATGGTGTTATGTTGGATGTAATACTACTACTACTACTACTACTACTACTACTACTAATAATAATAATAATATGATAATAATATATTAAAATGTACAATTCTATTTCTTTACTGTACGGGCAGCTAAAAATGATACATTTTAGACAAATAACGCTATAAATCCTGCTGATGGTAAATTAATATTCAGTGCATGAGATAAATATATTGCAACTTATTTTTGAAATAGTAACGTGATTTCCACTGCACACAATGTTCAGACTCGCTAAAGTGATTCTCTTTGATCTGATCTAATCACCATTTTATTTCTACATTTCAGAGCTTTTTTAATCTTCCGTATAAGACGTTTTACAGGGTGAACTCCAGTAAATACTCCGGTCCTATTACTCTAACACAGCAGGCTGCAGTGGAACACTAAATTACAGCCCTGCCATTGACTCCAGCCTTAAACAATGTGTATTGAGTGGGGTGCACTGCTTGTTGACAGCACGTCTGTGATTGCATTGTCTGCGGACTTGATCTTTTTAACTAGTTTACTATTCAAATCCACTTATCACGTCCTCCTCAGCCGGACTGTGTAAACACACCGGGCCGCGGCCGCTGTGGCCGGGGTTTGATCCTGCGCTCCCCGGCTGCTGCCTGCACGCAGTCAAATAAAAAAAACCAAACAACAAAAAAAAAAAAAACCCACAAACCCCAAAGTGTGATTTCCTCGATTTCCTAACAAACCGCCCCCTCTCCCCGCTGAGAGAGAGTGCACACGCGTTTAATGTGGCTGCCTTCTCTTTTGTTGTTGTTTAGCATAAGAATCCAAATTAACAAGCTTTTAATTACTCGCTCCTAATCAAAGCTTATCGCCTGCAAGTCCTCGTTCACGCCTACAGGCACGGACAGGTCGGGCTGTTCGCACATGTATCTATTATTTAGCCCTCACTGTAAATACAACTGAAATGCTGATTTATTTTTTAAATTAATAATGCTATTAAAAAATATATAAAACTTATTTTGTGAACTATTTTTCTGAGAGAAAAAGAAGAGGCAGTCTGGATCAGAATTCTGAATTTCTTCTTCTTTCCAGTGATTGATAAGCTTAATAGATAAGATTAATAGCGCAAAGCTAATTTGAAAGTTGTTTATAAAACTGAAATGTGATCTTCTCTCAATCTGATTAAAATAGTTTTTCATGTAGGTGTGATCTTTGGCCTAAAATAGATGTTTTCCAACTCTTTGTGCTGCACCATCACAGTCTGTGCTCCTATTTCAGTTTCTTTTGATTCTGTAATGTCCTGTTGACCTGCTGCCTCCAGCCCCTCACATCAAAGCAGACACATTAATAAAGAAAAAATGATGAAATTAAAATGTAAAATAATCAACGCATAAATGACCCGAGCTTACCTAAAGAAATCATTTTTGCAGTACAGTCTGCCCTCTCGAGAAAAACATTTCTCTGTCAAATTACATTTGCACTCGCAGCACTGCACGCACTTGACGTGCCAGGCTCTGTCCAACACGTTGAGCAGAAAGCGGTCCAGAATAGGCCTCTCGCAGCCGGCGCAGTGGACCATGGCTTTGGCTGGGCAACAACCCCGCAAACGAAGCGCACACACACAAACAAAATCAACAGCGCAGGGCGAGCATTGACCGAGTTATCTGCTTTCTCCCTCCCTGATTCGCCTGGAGCTCCCGGGTCAATGTGCGCGGAGAAGCCAGTCGATCAGGTGTCACCACAGATTTCTCCCTGCATGCGTAAAAAAGGCTCAGCGTCCAAAAAACCTACAGGAAGGGATGTGAACGCGTCCCCCTTTCTCTTTCTCTCTCTCTCTCTCTCGGGTGTAAAAAGCCAAAAGGCGAAGAAGAAATAAATCAGTCCTCTATTGAATCCGGGGCAAAACACGCGATTCAGCCGAGTGTAGATTTCAACACAGGAAGCTGTGGATCGGCTCAGAGAAGACCGGAGCCAGTTCGCTTGTCCCGGCGCTCTTGAAAGTGACGCATCGGCTGAGAGGAGCGTCTTGTGCCAGTCAGTACCGGGAGAGACGTCTAATAAAATGCTTTTAGGGCAGAGCTGTCACACAACAAGACACGCACGCCTATAAATAATTCAGTGCACTTTGACATGGCAGCGTATCCACTGTTCGGAACCCGGCGAGAAACAAAATCACACACCCAAAAGATAAAAAAAAGAGTGTTTTCCCCTCTCGCTCAGTCCGAAGATCCTGGATGTTTAGCTCGTGGCAGCGGGGGATGCTGGGATGCGCTGGCGGCTCCGGTAGTACTCAGTGTGTATGCTGGGATGCCCTCAGTCTCCAGTGCCGTGTGTATGCTGGGATGCGCTGGCTCTCCAGTACACTGTCTTGCTCCTAAACCTCCAGCCCAGCCTTATTCCCAGCCTCCTGACGTCAGGCCGCGCCCGGGCCAATCAGCTCTGCGCCATGCCAGAAACCATCAAGCCGCCCCATCATAACCCAGCGAGGGCTCTGCTTGCTATTTATGCCACACACTCAAGACACCAATTGTCAAGAATTTCCCTGCAAACTGTCATATGTTAGTGAATGTGTTTGGGAGAAGCAGCCGCGGCGGAGGTCGAGCAGCGCGGAGGGGAAAGACTTCACTTCTCAGCTGCTGAGCAAATTGTCTTCTGGGCATGAGGGGGGCATGAAGGAGGAATCTGAGCAGGTAGATACAGAGGCGTCTTCAGTAGAAAGAAGCCGGCGGCGGATATATTGCATGGCGTGAATGTTTATTCATGCAAAGTTACTTTGCGCCAGAAAATGACGCACATGTCGGGCATGTTTGTTTTGGGGTTTTTTTATGCGTAACTAGAAGCTTTTATTACCCATAAACCACCTGCACGTTTAATATAAATATGTAAGTGCCTGTTTTGGAGCGCATCATCAGTCCAGCTCCGTGTTTTGATTACACAGCAGAAAGCTTCAGAACTTCTGTGCGAACATCGGACTGAGAAGATGATGATGGGTTCCTGAGATGTGACGTTAACTGTTCTCGCGGTGCAACATTAGAGAGTGCCACGTGCCAATTTACTTTATCAGTGTTTCCTTGCGCAGCAGCATCTGTAGCACTCTTCTCTCTGCTGTGATGGAGAGGAAGCGCGGAAGTGAAAGACAGAAAGGCTCGAAAGTTGACAGCTCAGCGCGGCTCAGCCGGTCTGGGAGCTGCGGCCCAGACACCGCGGACGATTCATTTGGGAGGTCCAATTCACTTCAAGTCCACTTTAAGTGCTTAAATAACCCCACGAGCCTCACAGCCTGCCGGATTATTAGTCATTTCCCCTCAAAGAGATTCATCAAGTATTTCGTGTCGATGATTTACATCCTGCAGACTCGAACACTTCTGAGCGTCTATCCCCCCCCCCCCCCCTTTTTTTTTTCTCCTCAGTGAAGATAGATCGTGTAGTCTCGAAGCAAGACGACACAAAACAAGAGAACAACTAAACGAACACGTCAGGAGACGTGCATGTACCGGGAAAGCAGTTTGGAGTGATTCATCTTTGAATGGTTTGTTTGCACAAACTGCTCTGTTGTGGCCTGGTGATAGTTCAGTAAATGTAATCACAGTAGGGACTGTCGTATCCTTCTTTTTTTTGTCAAAAAACAGTAACAGAACGGCGCGTTTATCTCAGCAGAAGTGAGCAGGGACACCTCACCAATAGCCCGTCAGCATCCTCCTGCACATGGGCTGCTTCTCATGCAAAACGCCCGCCCGGCCCCGTCCAGCTGCCTCCCGGCGTCTGGGGAGCGCCCCTTCAACAGGACATGTGTTACTGGCGTGAAGAAAGAGAGAGATAAGGCTTCACAACAGACAGACTCCATCTCTTTTTTTGTTTGTTTCTTCTTTACCACCCGTTCAGCCTCGACATTTTCCTCTCGCTCTCCCTCAGTCTTCCTCTTCTCTTTCCCCTACCGTTTGTGTTCTCGGTGTGGTTATGGACGAAGCTTCTGAGCGCTTTCTGCTGAGCATCTGCTTGTGTTTCCATCATGAGGGACAGGGAGAAAGGGGTCATATGGAGGGGGGGGGGGGCAACCAGAGAGGCAACCAGCAATGAACAAACTCACGTTTTAGTGGTCTACAAAACTCTCTTTTCTTTTTTTCCTGCAGTAAAAGCTGCTGAACAGTGTAAAAATAACCGCAGAAAGCCTGCAGTCTGCAGCTCTCCCACTCCGCCGCCACACAAACTTGTGTATGCGGCATGTAAACAACAAACGTTGTTGTTATTTCTATGTGTAGAAGATGCCTTGATAGTCTGTCAGTGGGGATAATCTCTGCCTGATTTAGAATAAACCAGGGAGGAAAAAGGAGGCAGCTCACAGAGGCAGATTAATCCACGAATAGAAGGAAATCAAAATATAGGCTATGGGCTTAAAAATATCTCAACTCCCCTCCAGGCAAAGACACTATTAAATGCAAAAATGGTTTTAACCTTACCAGTGTAATCCCTCACCAGCAATAGATTTGATTCTCAGTCGCATTTTCATTCTGATGCAGAATGCAGAAGTTGCACATTAGAATTGTGGGAACGCGTGTGTGCTCAGGTTTTAGTTTTAGTTTCGTTCTGCTGTGACGTCAGAATGATCGGAGCCGGACCTGATGACCTGCACGAGGCCCGCTGAGGAAAATGAACATCGAAGCGATGACACCGTCTGAAAAATGAAAAAACACAAAATCCTAATTCGTCTGAAATGCATCTTTTTGTTGTGGCCTTCTAAGATGAATTACATTAGAAACACATTTATTTTATTTATTTTATTACGATTTACTTCCCTTCCTCCAAAGCCTGAGTTGTGACACTACAGGCCACAGTTACAGTAGAGCAGAGGGAGATCCTTTCACTCAGGGCCACAGCGCTGTAAAGAAGCCCAGGAGATTTGGGGTTTATGAAGTGCAGACAAGTGAACTGGTACACTGCGAGATAATTAATCTGAGATAATGAATGAGGCTGTGAAGATGCATGCAATCATTAATTCTAATCATGACACGTTTATTTGTCTCCCCTCTCTCCTCCAGGCTCAGTTAAGAGACACAATGTCACCACAACAATGTGTGAGGGGCACGGCGGGAGGAAGGAGAGGACTTTGGAAGTAAAGACTAAATGCTGAAGCGAGCAGGTGATTAGATAGGTAGAGAGAATGTGTTTCAAATATCAGAGGCAGACACTTCAGTCTGTTTCTTCCTCTACATGCTGTTTTCCGGGCTGTTCGGACTGTGGATGCCGGGCTGTGTGCAGCCGTGCCGGGCAGGCCGGGGAGGCTGCCGGGAGGACGAACCGTGACTTCGGTAACACACAGAGAAATATCACCCCCGACTGGAGCTTTGATCAACCGAGTGTACCGGGGAGGAGGCGGCGGGGGGCGGGGGGAGGGCGGGGTGCTGTTTGCGGACTGTCTCGCTGCAGGATTTCTTTTTTTTTTTTCTTTTCTTTTTTTTTTTTTTTTTGCAAAGGAATATTACAAACAGGCGCTGACATTCATAATTCATAATATGACGCATTGATCATTCTGGATTATGAATGTGTTTGTTTTTAGGAATAAACAGCCGAGTTTCTGTGAAACCGACTCAGTTAATATCATTTGTATAATTTTTCATCTCTATTCCTGCTTGGAAATCTTCCCCACGTGGACCGGGAGAATCTATTCGAAGGCGCAGCGGTCGCGAAAATGAATGAAAGACAAAAAGCTCACGAGGATTGCGACAAAAAAGTATATCTTTTTTTAATTTCATTTTGTTGTCAGTCGCTTTGAACAAAAGTGACTGCTAAATGTAAATCACGTGGAGTAACGAACAAAGACAATTGTCTTGATCACAAAACGCAGAAAACAAAAATGCATTTTCTCCGGAAAAAAAGGCATTTATTTTTTATGAAAACGATAACAAGCATGACATGCATCTGTGTTATTTAGAAGTTACATAATACGCTGAAAATGTAGTATTTGTACGTAATTTGCCCACCCACAGAAAGCTGATTAAACGAAGCGTAAATTGTGCGACTCATTAACACGAATCACATGCCTTCCTGGCTCCGCAGACTGCGTAAAAGGCGCGCACAACTTTGCCATCATATTTATAACGTGAGCGTAAGTGTGGAGAGGAGCGGCTGGGTGAAGGGGAGGATGGGGTGCCTTCGCTGCCCAGTCTGTCAATCATTCTTCACCGCATTATCACGCACTCCCAGGACCGAAATCCCACCCCTCCTTTTTCTATGCCTCCGTCCATCCATCCATCCACCCTGACGCGCGGTGCTCACGCAGCAGAAAAAGGCCCCATGGCTGACATGTCTGAAGAAATTGTGGTGTAACCCACATAACTGGGGGAGGCTGTGGCAGCTAACGCGACGCACGCAGATTCCCACAATCGACTGGCTGAGCTGTGTCCTCCCCTCACTCCTCCTCCTGCTCCTGTAGATCAGCAGCCAAACATATGCCGATGTGAACTCGACGTGGATTATTGAGCCAACAGCAACTCTACGCAAACATTTTCCAGACTTTCCAACTCCGGCCTGCACTGAGAGAAATCCAATGGGATTTATAGATCATCTCCCTACAGCTGTCCCTTCTCTGTCAGTCAACCCCCCACTCCACACGCACGCACGCACGCACGCACACACACACACACACACACACACGCACGCACAGACACACACACACACACACACACACACACACACACACACACACACACACACGTGATCCGACCTCCAGAACAGTCCACAGCTACAACCAGCACTGTCTGTGTGTTTTCTCAAGGAGATCATATCATTCAGTGAATTAGGCGCGTTGGGCTCCACCACAGTAACCCTCTGTGAGCCTGCGAGGTCACCCACAAACAAGGCCAGCACCACCACTACAGTCCCGCTCACTCCTCTAGGGGGCGAATTCAGCCCGAGCAAAGAGAGGGCTTACACAGGATGATACCATCTTTACTATTATTATTATTATTTATATTATTATTATTATTATTATTATTATTATTACTATGTGTTCCTTTACTCCAGTTTATTGCTGTTTTTCATTGTCAGAATAAAGTTCCAGAAGGCAACAGGGTCACCAAACAGTCCGAGGTCATCAAACTAAAACCAGACACATGCTTCAGTGTTACCAGGTCTATCTGTCTTTATTTGATTTGATTATGAGGTTTTTAAATCAAGTTTGATATGAAATATTCCTAAACGATCAAGCCTGTGGCCACTTTAACACGTCTCGTCATAGAATGTATTAATGACGAGCTCAAAAATGCGTTTAATGAATTCATTATTCTAGTTATTCTAAAGTGAATAGATATGCAAATAAATAGTCAATGTATTTCGTGTTTACGCCCAAATTGTGTTGTTTTATACGAGAAACAAAAACAAAACAAAACACGTGTGATTGTATTTTAAACCGAAGGAGACGCCACAATCCTCCGGCCGGAAACCATTCGAAAGCATGAGTCACGCAGGTAAAGGGACATTCTGTTGGTTAGCAGATTTTCACTCAACACCCGAATATATCAGCGGAACAAATCACAAATACAGCATCATATTTCCTTGAGAGCAGGTGGAGAACACTGACTGAACGCGGCGGGTTCCAACACATCCACTGTGAATCAGAACCAATAAACAAAACAACAACAAAAAGCCTCTTTTCATATGAACATGCTCCAAACAGAGTCACTGAGAGACGCACATCCATGCAGCCGCTGCCTCTAAAGCAGTTCCCCCAGTTCAGATTAATGGTACTCGGCGCTTATTCTGGAGTCGGGGTGAAAGGGCTAGGATCACTAATGATTATAATATAATGTGCGGGCGATAACCACTCCCTTTGAGATATTATCGCCCGCTGGCCAATGCTCTGGGGGACGGGCTGCACGGCTGCAGAGCGGCAGATAGCTGCTGCCGCTCTGCAGCCACCGCAGCGGATTTCTGCGCTCGGAAATAAAAAAAAAAAAAAAAAAAAGCCCGCAAGCATGGAGAGAGTGCTGGCCGTTGCTGATACCTGCATTAAAATATACATCAGAGCAGAGCAGACCGGCCCGTCAACGCTGCTTCACATCTGCTGTTTGAAAAAATAATAATAAAAATGTATTAATGACGAGCTGATGAAGATTCTTATGGTTCGAAGACGTGTTTGTCAGGAAATCCGATCTGTCATTTTCACGTCAAAATCGATCATCTTAAATTTATATATATATATATATCTATATATATCTATATCTATATCTATCTCTCTCTCTCTCTCTCTCTCTCTCTCTCTATATATATATATATATATATATATATATACATATATATATATATATATATATATATATATATATATATATATATATATATATATATATATATATATATATATATATTAATAGGAACAATTTTAAGTGACTTAATCACCAGCACCTGAAACATTTAGTGCTTTTCAAAAATGCTTTTTACAGCACCAAGTGGAAAACCTTATTGGGCGTTTTTTTTCTGACCCTAGAAGAATTCTGTCTTCAAGATTCTGTAGTGAGAATATCAGGTCTATATAAATCCTGAATTTTAAAATTGAATTTATTTTAATAGCACATTTAAATAATACGTCTCAAACACAAATATTAAGCCCAGTAAAAATCCCAGTGTTCTTCTTAAAATGTAATTTAATGCTGCTAAATGTCTGCTTGTTCATGAACCATTTCCTGAAGACCAGACCATGTGAGGAGCGTCACTGAATGGCCTCGCATGATTTATGCTCCCAAGGGGATGATTTTATTTAAAGCGTATGATTAGAAGGCAGGGGAGAAATACCGTCTTGTTGAGTTTGAAAGAAAAAAAATCTAAGAATCAGAACACAATATAGCATGTCCTTCAAAGGTGTGTTTGCTGTAAGAAATGACGGTTGTTTTTTGGTTTTATTTTGTATATGCTACAGACATAAAGGCCTGTTGGAGGAACGGAATGATCTGCGGCCTGCCTGCATTTTATAACCTTCCGTCTTTAGAATTAAAACCCTTACACATTTGAACAATAAGCGTGCACCAGCATAAACAATGTTCTGCATATTAATCGTTGTCCAGACACTCCAAAGCAGTAAACACTGATGCATCACAGATGTCCATATATAGCTGGAAACGTTCTCACGTTCCATGAAAAAAAAAAGAACCCACAACACCGAAATCAAACAAGAATCAAGAAGATAATTCTTTAATGTGAACGCCGCAACTTTTGCAAAGCCGATTAGGCTGGAAATCCCTGCATAATTATCGACATTCACTGATCAATAACAAACAGCGCAGTCCTCAACAACATCTGAGTAAAAAAAGGCTGTGAGAGGGGGAAGGGGAGGAGGAGGAGGAAGAAGAAGAAGAAGAAGAAGAAAAAGTGGAGTGAGTGATGTTGCCGTGCTGGACGCATCGCGGCCAATCCCGGACTATCTATCTTCATTGGAGCTTTTGTGTGCGCAAAAAGCAAAGGCGCGCATAAGGTAAAGCCCGCATCAAAGCCGCGGCTTTATTTTTATATCCAATAGATCAGCAGGCAGACAAAGCTTTATTTTCGCCAGGAGAGAGATATTTTACCTCTGCCTTACGGTTTTATGTTGGAGAGGTGTCAGGCGGGGGAAATAGATAGCTAATGCATAGGCAAAGCGCTGCTCGCCTCGCATGCTGCACGTCAGTGGGGGGCTGCAAGGAAGAGCAGGGGGGATTTAGGGCCCCTGGGGGCCCCAGCACGGGGGACTGAACACGGCTTCCACTCATACTGTAGCTCATAACACAGTTGAACACATAAGCGCACAGTCAAAGACACACACCACAGCTAGCCAGCATAGACCTTTTTGTTAATAATCCAGGGCCGGTCCCAGTATTTTAAGGGGGCAGAGGCCTAGCCCCCCAAATCACCCAGCCACCCAGCCACCCTATATTCTTATAACTCAAACTCCAATCTGAACTGTGGTGGGCTAAAAGGCAACAGGAAAACTAGCCTTGGCCTTTGATTTAAAAAAATGCGCATCTGCTCCTGGTCTTGATGGGACCATCTGACTCCAGACATCCCACCAAACCTCACAAGCCCATCTCATAGTCTTGTAATACATCATACCACAGGTTTATATTATTTGCAACAGAAATGTGATGTGCTGATCAGGTAACACAAGAAAGAAGCATGTAACTACTGAACTGATTTACACAAAACTTGGATGGAGGATGGGTCTCAGCCAAGAGTAGACCCCATTAACTTTTGGTGCGGATTCTGATTATGGGATGGATCCAGGATATTTATTTATTTATGTATTTATGTTATCCTGCTTCCTTTACAATTAGGTAGGACATTTTCTGTCAATTTCTCAGGAAACAATGCATGGATAATTCTGGCATATTTAGGTGGCACACAATTGCCTTGGCGGAGGTATGCACTCTAATGAGTACCATTCTAGTTGAAGCAGAATAAACACCCCTCCCCTGCCCCAGAACAAGAGACAGCAACAAAAACACCCCCAAAGTAAAGATTAATTAATGTAGAGAACAACATCATAATGAATGTAGAATTATAATTATTATTATTTTTTTCAGGATCTAACTCTTGTTGTCAGTTGAAACACACAAAAATCTAATATGCAAATTTACTGACTAAAACACATTAGTTAGATCAGTATGAGATTGCTGGAATTGGAATCTGAATTTTTTTTAATCCAGGGCTGGTCCAACCTATATAATAGATGTGAAATAAAACCTAAATTGTGGCGAAAATATACAGTAAAGTTTTTATTTGCTCTTTATGGCAGGGTTAGAAACAAGCAGCCAAGTAGGTTTGTGTCAGTGACCATCTATGAATTAATACCAGACCACCTGACATGACACTGTATACATTTAGTCAGCTGTTTAAAATTCTTCAGCTATGCAAAATAAATGCACGCAGAGGGTTCACAGTTCACAGGGTGCTAAACATGAAAATTGACTGCATGTGTAATAATCTAGTGGTGAGTTCTTGTATCCCATTATGGTCTAACTGCTGTTTCAGAAGCTTTTCCGTACCAACATTGTACATTTATATTACATTTATTAATGCTAACAGTCAAATGTAAACAATCTAAATGGCATTAGAAGTAAGCAGCACCATACAAACAGATCTGTTGGAATCAGTCTTGAAATCTTCACAGCAGCTGAATAAACTTCAGACCCTTCTAAGACATCACCATATAGAACCATTAGCTAGTTGCTAAAATCTTATGCACTGCTCACTTCCTGACATGAATGCAGATTTCTCGCACTATGCTGCAAAGAGTTAACGAGATTTACAATGCCGCTCAAAACACAGAGCATCCCTGTCATATTTCCCCTCATGCTAAATAGAAATCTTAAGAAGTAATTGGAATTTACTGCATACCTGAATAACTGCATATAAATAAGCACACATTTCATCGGGGGGTTCACTGACACTGTTTGGTCGTATAAAAACTGCTGCATACATTATAATACACAGCAAATAATCTTATTTTGCTGGAGCCTTTGCTACATGCTTGGGATTCTGCCCAAATTACAGAGGATTCAAACAAGCGTTTTCAATTTATTAAACCTATATGGGCAACATTTCATTTTAATGGGACAATTTATTTCTGGGAAGGGATTATCAGGCGTTGGTTGAAACCATGGCAGTGTGTAAATCTGACAGTGTTCGTCTCATTTAAAGGCATGCAGCCCCTCCCTTTCCTCAGACCTCTCTCAGTGGACGGAGGAGGAGGATTCAGGTGCCTTTGCATGGCCTCGACCCTCTTTCCTCTTCCTACGGCTGAAAGGCAAAACTAGCTCATTGACTTTGGCCATGTCTCCTGGACAAATTCCTCAATTCTCAACACCTTTATGAGCCCGCATGTGCTTACTGAATTTGGTGGAAGAGGACACAAATCCTCCGGATGGGATTGGCAGTCATGCCCCCAGTCTCTCGGCCCGACACGCTCGGGATGTAAAGTGGCCGTCTGCGCTGCGACCCCCGGTCGAGAGGGCTCAGCGGATTTGGAGATAATGACATTGCCGCCTCTATTAAGATTCACATTAACCATTTCACCACACGACCCCATTTCCCTTTGTCCTAGCCACTGTGTCAAAAGCCTCATAGCCTCACCGTGCCTGTGGTAATTTTCAAAGCTGGCCAAACAACCTGCATGTGCACGTCTATTCCTGGGAAGGACAAAGGAGAGGCTGTCTATATGCAAAGAGTACAGTGGAAATATATCCCACTTGTTGAAAGCAAACCCCCTTAACATTCATGAAACAAACTATTTGGCTGCAAATAGATCCCCTACGCCTGTATCTGACATTTTCCATATTGGAACACACACTCACTCTTAGTAATATGGCTTTTCACTGACTGAAAGACACCTACACCAAGTGAGGTTTTCTCTCTCCCTCTCTCTCTCTCTCTCTGTCTCTCTCTCTCTCTATCTCTATCTCTATCACACACACACACACACACACACACACACACATACACACACACACACACACACACACACTAACCCCTAGTTCCCTCCCCTGCTGGCTCACAGAGCTGAGACTGTGGGAGGGAGGCCAAATTGTTTGTCTCTCCCTGTGTCAAGGCTCTGCAGCGGGGATGAGACCATGAGAACAACTGCTCTCTGTCTGGCTTCTGGCTGATGGCTCCATCAGGTTAGAGCAACAGGGAGTCGGACGCGGGATGAGGGTGAATGTATGTGTGTGATTGTGAGTATATGCGTTTTAGGGTAGGTAGGGTTATCTCTCCGGGAGTCAAAAGTGATGCTATGTACAAACAAAATGAGCCGTCTGAGGAAAGGTGGAAACGTGATTTTCAAAAACCAAAGCGTGATATCGCTGAGTCATTAGTGCCAAAAAAAAACCAACTTTGAAAACATGTCATAGGCATCAAAAATACTGACATAACTACAAAACAAAGAACTCAGGCTCCACCCCTTTTAGAAAACGTGAGCATCCTCCCAACAGATATCATGAGTGCTTCCATAAAGTTTTTCTTGCAAAGAACTCTTTTTGTTAAGGGATGAGTACACAGCAGCAGGGGGAGGACCTAAATGCAGATAAGCCAGACAGGAATTGATCAGGGATTTATTGGTAAATTGAAGGTACTTGAGTTTACAGGTAGGTATGCTGGCAGGTACATGTCAGGATAAAGGGTTCAGTTTGCAGGGTTCAGGGTAAAAGGTAACCACGTCCAGGTAACAGCGCATAGGTATCAGGGGCTGGAAGGCAATGACACAACGCAACAAGGACAGTCTACAAACTGACTCAGCAAAAGGGTTTGTATACTGACAGGAAAAGAGGAAAGTGACGAGGGAAAGTGTAAACAGGTGAGCTTTAGAATAGGAGAGTCCAGAGTTCAGAGTGAAACAAAGAGATGGATAGGCTAGGGACTGAGCAGTGGAGCAGAATACTTCAGATAGATGACCTAGGGTAAAGCAGATGGGCTAAGCCATTGAAAATGGCAACCAAGCCCTGAAGCCAGCAACATGGGACTGCTCTGGAGTACAGGGAAGGAGGCCAGAGACAGCCAACTTATGATATAGAAGGGTGTTGGTGGAAACAGACAACTGAAGATATGGAAGATCTGCCAGTGCATCGGCCAAGATGGCTGAACATCTGTCTGATGGTTGTGGTGCTGGAGAGTTGAAGCTCTGTTGCACTGGGTAGTTGTGGCTCTCAGTGGAAGAACTGGCTCAAGGTAGCACCATGTAGGCTCAAGGATTGGTGAGCAATTGGTCAAATTGGAAACAGTTCAGCAGGTGACTGGGACTGGTGGAAAGATTTGAGGGAGTCTGATGGAGTGGACAGGTAGAGAATGTCAATGAAGAGGCCCGGGGAATTGGGAATGTGACTGGTAAGAGGGACAGAGGGGCACAATGAGACACTATTGATCCTTGTGTACTTGACAAAAGGCCAGTTTTTCATTTAAAAACACTTTTTATGTTCCTCTTCTGGCATTGAGAGTAATTACACAAAAGCTGTTCACAGGTCTATCATGGATCCAATAAAGGCAAATCTGGGTTCATTTTCATGGTGTATGAAGCCAAAAAAGTCTTGACTTCTTGGGTATAAAAATACCTTGATCTTTTGCATTGTGGGACCTATAGAGACTAGAGATTTTCTCCATCCGAAGCTAACTTCCAGTTTAGCCACCTGCAAACTTAAATGGCCATGAAATTGTGCAACTCTTCTAGACTTTCCAAAAGGTTAGTAGGTGTAATGGATCAATCAATCACTAATCATTCTAGGGGGTTGTGATGCTCAAAATAATGTATCTACAGTTTTACAGTCATGTCTTTTTCAATGAAAGCTTATGTAAAAAAGTTATTTTGTGCATCATGAAAGGTTGTAAAAACATGGTTTGGCCACTATGTCAAAATGACTTTAAGACCTGGTGCTGATCCAGGAGGCTTGGTGCTTATGAGGTCATAGACCCCACCATGCTCTAGTTTCTGTAGCTTACTCCATCACTCTGATTGGTTCACCCTTCAAATGTGGAGTCTGAAGCCAGTGCTCAATATTTCTCTAGCCATTAAAGGAATAGTTTAACATTGGGGAAATGTGCTCCTTTGTGTTCTTTTTCAAAACTCAGATGACAAAATCAATGTAATTCTCATTTCTATGTATACATAGATGGAGTCAAGCTGTGGTTAGCCTAGCTTAGCATAAAGACTGAAGCAAGGGGAAAAGCAAGTCTGGCTTTGTCCACCAGCTTTAGAGATGTGGCACTTTCCCTGGATAGAGTCAGGGAAGCTGTTCCCCCTGCCTCCAGTCTCTTATCCTAACAACCGACAACCACAACCTCATTCCAGCTCTGTGCTTTTTAGCACACACACAGGTATATCCAATATGAATGTTTTTGCATCATGTTCCTAAAACGTGTAATCCATACAACATTACTTTTCCTATAATTGAATTATGAGCTTATGCAAAATGACATGACTATTATTCTCAGGAGACAAAGTTGTTCGAACTTTGATTAAACTGTAAGGTGCTGGACCTTACACTTTATTCATGTTTATGCTGCTGGGCTGTTGGATCTCAGGTCTCTGTATAGAGCACTGTGATCGTTTATCCACAACATAAATACTGTCCACAGGAGCAAGGTGACTGCTGACAGTCATCTTATAATTATTGGCATTTCTTCTAAAGTGATTTTGTACAGTGCATGTATTGAAGAGTATTAAGTCATATTTCCATCCCTGCTGATGTATCTCACTGAACTGTCAATTCATAGAATTTTCCGATTGTTCCCTTGTGATAACGTGGACGAGGTCGTTATGCTGCTGCATGGAGAACCCTCCTCTTTCCCTGACTTGCCATGCCTGTAGATGAGTTGAAAGGGTGAGGGGGTCGCAACCTTCCTGGGGGATGTTTTACGGTGACACGGCTGGGAAGGTCTGATTTGTCTCCACTGGAGCGTGCTGCTGGCGTCTTCACACCCAGCCAGTGAGAAGGAGGGAGATGGAGATAAATAGAGAGAGGACAGAGGGAAGAGTGTCGGTGATAGTTGGGGGGGTTTGTTTGTTGGAGGTTTAGACGTTGTAGGGTGGAGGAGGATGGGCTGTAAATCAACTAGTTTGGCAGACTGATGGTCAGCCGCGGTTTCAAAGAATAGCACCCACCTTGACCCCCACTTGGGACTTCCAGCTGAGCCCCGAGGGGGTAGGAGGAGGTGATATTGTACCTCAGATGTGACAAGAGGCTTAGTTTTATCTCAATGTTGTAAACACACATATTCTTGTCACTCCCCCTTGATTCAAGTTACAGTTGCAGTAAATGTTTCAACACAACTCCTTGAAATATTAATGTTAAAAACTCACAGTGACACTAAAACACGGTCAAATATTGAAATAAAGTTTTCCCTTTTTGTATCTGTTTAGGTGTCTCCAAGAAGGGCCTTAAAGGCTTTAAAAACTGCTTTTTTCTCTCTAACATTATTACATTTTCATGACAACATAAACAGCAAAGAAAGTTGATGCTGGAAGACAAGTGAGGTGTCAGTGTCGACAGTCAAGTGTGTATTGCATTGACATGGGCTGAGAGGGTGCCATGCAAGAAAGAAGACCTTGCTCCAGACACAGCACCTTAAACCTCGACTGAAGTTTGCTGCTGATCTCATGGACAAAGAAAAACCGTCTGAAGGAAAACTTAAGATGAAGTAAAAATGTTGTTGTTTGGTCACAATGAGCAGTAATGTGTTTGGAGGAGAGAAGGTGAGGCCTTTCAACCCAAGAACACCATACCTACTGTGACGCATGGTGCTGGTAGTATTATGCTGTGGGGCTGTTTTGCTGACAGTGGATCTCCTGCTGAATCAGCAGAAGATTGGCTCTAGTGTGCAGTTGGGTGTTACAACAGGACAATGATCCTCAACACACATCAGAAGTGGTAAATTAATGGATAAATCAGGCTACAATTGAGGTTTTGGAGTGACCTTCCCATAGTCCTGACTTGAACCATAGTGGACATGAAAATGGCCAAGAGACACCTAACCAAATATTATAATTATTGAGTGTATGTTTTTGAGGCAGGAGATTTGGTCACATTAACGAAGAACTGTTATTCAGATTTGAACCAAACTACATGAATGTTTCTTGGTACAACGTAGTGTGTATTCCACTCGTCTCATGGAAGAAAAATAAGAGCTGTAGAAATCATTGGAACTCACGATTGCCATGATATACATGTTCTTAACATGTGTATGTAAACATTTTGACCACAACTGTATATTTCTCTTGTCCAAGGCACTGGCTCAGATTTGGAGTGGTAACCATGTAACCTTAGGGATGGGCTAAATACAAGTACAAGTACAAGTTTCACTATGTATTATGTATGTTCACCTATCATTGTATGATATGTGACCTAAATTAAGATTCTTCCTCTTCTGATTTTAGAACATTAGATATACTGGTAGATATGTCAATATATATATATTTTCTAAATATATATAAACACGCAACATGAACAGACTAACAGCACATTTACATGAAAAACTGTTAATTCAACTGTAGTAGTGTCAACAACTGCAAGTAACACACATACAATATATATCTTTAAAGAAAAGTTGAGTTAGGAGAATTCAAGCCATTTTTTACATAAGAGTAAAAAAAATGGAAAATGCTTCTTATTTAGTCTGAAAATACTACTAATAGTTTATACCATAGTGAATTGTAGGCAACATGAGGTAACGTAATGTAGTGTTGGACTATCTATATTATGAAATTAAATACACTTTTGATAGTGACTGTACCCAATTACTGATGACTTTCTGTACTCGTTTATCATTACTGACATTATTAACAGATTGAATGATGAACTGAAAAACACATCACTTTCAGAAATGCTTTTGGCATTTCTGTACTGCATGTTCTTACTCCAGGCTGTCATATACACCACCGTGGGCATCATATGGTGTTAAAAAGTGGTGGGGACATAAAGGCTAAGATGTGTCCTTTGTCCTACAGTAGGTTTTGAAAAACACTTCACCTTTTTTAAGGAAAGCTGGGTTGATTAGCTATTTAAATGATACAATTTCAGCACTTTTCAAGGGCAAATAATTTCAAAATTAGAGGTCAAAAACTCCTAGATGTTCACATTGTCAGGCTTATGCCAGCACAGTTGTAACTTTGTGTTGATGAGTGGTGGTGACATAAAGTCTAAAATTAAAAACATTTTTTCAAATGGTCTTTATCATTTGTGATATTAGGCAATATAATGACATTGTATGGGGCCAGGGTGGATAACAAAAAAACAAAACAAAAAAAAAGCATCAAAATGATGGTGCATCAAAATTCATTTAATCAAATTTTTTCTTTGTTCTTGGTGCAAGATTAAGCAGATTTTAACAAATTATGCACTTAAAAATTGATTGAGACAAAACTGGTCTTTTCATAAAAGGAATAGGGACATGCCCCCAACACCCACAGTGTAAAAGACACCCATGTGCACCAGTATTTTGATATTTGTGAAATTTAAAGAAATCACTGATCGATTCATTGATAACATGAACAAAATGTTCCCAGCACACACACATTATAAAATAGTTCGTTTTAAAAGGCATGCAGCACTTTCAACCCTGCACAAAAACACACCACATATAGCAAATTAGCCTATATTGAACAAATTAATCTCACACTTGGCAGTTCATTGATCTGCTATTTCGTTGTTTCTCATTTGCAATCATGGAGCTCATTAATGGAGAAAATTATAGGAGTCACCCTGAGGTGCTTCAGCTGGGGAGGATGGAGTTAAATGAGTACATGGGAATACCAGAAGGAGAATGGTGCCTTTATTTGCATGGAGTTTGCTGGAATGCACTCCCCCATATGGGGCGTAGGATGGAGACTTTGCACCCTGCAACACACAGCCCCAACAGACTCTAATAAATCATGTAATTCCAGATACTAGAAGACAAACATGGGAGCAGACCTAATCAGGACTTGGCAGAGTCCTTTTATCTGCATCTTAGCCAGGTCATACCCAGTACACGGTCCCATGCTCCTCTTATGACAAACACTGAAATGGTTGATAGGCAATGATGGATAGGGGTTAAATCTGACCATTTACAAACCAAATGAGATGACAGTTTTCACTTCTATTGGGCAATAAAACCTTCCACTGTAATCTATGGGATACCTTTTGGTTGTTTGTCTGGTACAGGTAAGTTGAGCATCCCTTAAAGGGACAGTTCACTCAAAAAGGAAAAACACAGTCATTATCTTCTCATTCCCATGCTAATGGAGAGTCAGGGGAAGTTTTGTAGTCTACAAAACATTTCTAGAGCTTCACAGTAAAACAGACTTGCAGCTTTCTCCTAAACAACTGAAGTAGATGGGGACTTGTTTTGGAATGCTAAAAACAGACAAAAAAGACATAAAATGTCATCATACAGCTTACCTGATGTAATCCATGTCTCCGTAGGCCCCCAAGATCCCAAATGGATTTGAAATAAGCCATTTAAGCCCTTGACACTCAGTCCATTTTGTGCACCAACTTCAGACAGGATGCGTGCTAATGCTTTTAGGTTAGCATCTACAGTGAACAATTATACCTTTTTGAAGCTGAAATCTGCTAAGCTAAATGTGTGCACTCTTGTCTGAAGTAAGTGTACAACCTAACCTGCTAACCTGGCGTTACCTGGCTAACCCCAAATCCTGCTCCTTATTACAGGCCAAAGGTATCTCTATTAGGGGATGGACATTGATAATAAAAGTCCCAGAGCTTTGTTCAAAATGACACATTTAACTATCACTGAGGCCCCGTCCAGACGACAACGCTGTTTTGCGAAAACGCACATGTATTGCATCGTTTTGGCCGACCGTCCATACGGATCCTGAAAACGCAGCGCCTGAAAACGCACTTTTTTGAAAACGGGTCTCAGGGTGGAGAAATCCGAAAACGCAGCCCTCCCATTTTCATGTGGACGGCGAATCCGCATACTTTCCAAAACGATGACGCCATCGCCCCACCCCGCGACGTCCCATAACAACAACAACAATGGCGGCCTGCATGCTCGTGTTCGTGCTGCAGAAGATATTGAGCCTTTCTTGCAACTTACATGCCTTGTAGTTGAGTGTGAGCCGTAGCAGCAGTTTGACCTCATTAACGGTCCACACAAACGATTCTGGTTTCCTTGCAGTAGCCATTTTAATCTTCTTCTTGTTGTGTTCGGATTCTCCGTCTACTGTCTGTTTGTTTACAGCGCGCAAGCTTGATGCACATGCTCCGTGTCTTCTTCTCCGTTTTTGGTGAATGTCAAGCGCCACCTATTGGCCTGGAATATGAACTACAGCGTTTTCGGTCGTTTTCAGTCGTTTTCAGTGAAGACGTGTGGACGCAAATATTCTTAAAACGATGACGAGGAAGACGGAGAAAAAAAAGATCGTTTTCACCCGTGTGGACGGCCCCTGAGTCTAGGAAAATGTGCTTTGAACACTGGGGCAGACAAGCAACTTGTGTTATTTATCAATCGCTGTGTCTTACTGGATACTGGATTTCTCCTTACTAGCAGTGTAGGACCACCTGCTCCATTCCTCTGGACTGTTCCCTCATGTTCCCTCATCCAGTACATGTTTGTGTCATGTCTGGGAATCCTTTGTGCATGTACATGTCCACCAACAGAAAAAAATCCATTTATAAATATAATCTACAAATAGAATTTGCAAACGTACTTAGGGTACATATTGTATTTGGTTCTGCAGACCAAGTTGACCCTGCTCTGCAGATGTGATACATCCTAGCCAATGTGTTTTCTCCTTTCTCCTTTCTCTGTATCTGGATTGCAGGTCTGTCTGGATGAGTAAAGTCTACAAAGAACTGCAAAATAGCATTGTCTGCTCTCTGTGCTCAGCTCCTAAAGAGACCTAAAGCACTGGCTAGAGTGTTTTGGCAGACATAACACACATCCTTTCATTTCACCTGGGTATTATAACTTCCCCCCTATGCGTTACCCTTTGAAAAACCCCAGACTTCAATTATCCATCCAGCATTGGCAAGGTATCAATGAAGAACCCAGCAGTGACATCCGCAACTTTCCATGCTGTTCTTTAATGATGAATAGATGCAGATTATATTTCTTTTTGTGTTATTTCTTCTCTGCTGTCACCCTCACCTAAGCCCCCACCACCACCCATCAAGGTAAAAGAAGGTGTCTTGTTGAAATCCCTCCCAGCTCAGAGCAGTGTCTAATCTTGAGTTAGTGGTTGATGGGATGCAGCATTGACAGGCATCTCTCTCTCTCTCTCTCTCTCTCTCTCTCTCTCTCTCTCTCTCTGTATGTGGCTTTTGGCAGACTCCCCTCAGTGTACTTACCACTATAACAATCAGGGGGTGGTGGAGATGGGGGTAACATTGCAGGAGGTTTTGCAGCTGAAAATACAGCATCCACTGCCTTTGTTGGGCGATAAGGGAAAGGTGGAGGGTGGGGGGGGTGGAGGGATACATGCACACATGGAGTGATCTTGGGAGCTCAACAAATCTGAGAACGGCATTATGGGTTGGTAAACACGGATGCCATAAGAGGCTGCAGGATTTGCCGTTTTTCCATTTTCTTTTTGGCGGAGGGCTGGAGAGCTAAGCACAATAACGAGATGGATGTGGTGGGAGTGGAGAGATGGAATGAGACAGACAAAATGAAAGGCGGGAAAGGAAAGAAAGGGAACAGGGAGACAAGAAAGTGAAGAGAGTGTGGTGGAATAGGACAGCGACAGTAGAAAGTGAGAGAAAAGGCAGGTGGAAGGAGGATATTAACAAAGACCAGAGAAGTATCCCAGCTCATGATAAAAGTTGAATTCAGCGTTCAAGGTACGAGGTGATTTATTCATCATTATAAAACACAGGGTTGCATAATGAAATTAAAGTTTATAAACTCCTTCATGCTACACAAATTACATAGCATATATTCAGTTATTAGTATATAAATAAACACAAACACGTAGTGCATTTTTTAAATCTGCATCAGGGTGTGTGTGAGATGGTGATGATAATGTGGTCAGCATCCAGAGTCCACCTCGCTCTGTCACTCAGAACATGTTCTACTTGTCCAGTGAAACAGCTTGATCCGAGATGCTATGGTGGAGACATGTCTCTGTAAAGATGTGGTGGAGACTAGTCTCTATAAGGATGTGAGGGGCACAACAGTTTCTGATTTCACATTGTTTTGCCAGCCAGAGTTCCATTTTGTCCATTCCCTTTCCTTGTGACCATGCATTAGCCAGGAGCAGTCTTAAAACAAGTTGGATTAGCATGGCTTTTATTAGGACTCCCTGGGGCAGTCCAAACAGTCAGGTTGGATGGTTGAAAGCTCCATGAGCCAAAAAAAAAAAGAAAAAAAAGCTCCATGAGCCATGAAGGTCTCAAATTCTGCTGCTCTTAATGCAAAAGACTTTCTTGTCCAATGATGATGACAATATTTCTGCCATTGGTAGCATGTGAATCAGCAATAACAGACACTATGACTGTCAAAAAAATGAAATGTAGCATAAGTTTACTGGCTGCTGCATCTTCATGCATCCCCGTTACCATCGCAAAAGGATTTTATTCTGGTGAATTACCAGATACAAGACAGTAAGTGTCAACAAACTGTGTTTAAAAAAAGATGTTTTTGTTTTAGAGTCAAATCCAGTATTAACTCTAAGTTATTGTTATATATTGTTATTTTATTGTTTGCTACTGTGACATACTGTACAATATCATATCTGAAGCACAACAAATGTTGTGCCTTGTCAATCAAAGTGCTATTAAAATCCCTATTAACATGTGTCATCCAACTGTGCTGTTCACATTTTAAATGTGCACTACAACTAAACACGATTCAGCTGTAACCTTACTGTAGATACTTTAGTAGCATTCTACATTTTAATAAATCCATGGTGATGGTGTTGTTCAAAATGTGATTTCAGCTAGCAACAGTGTCATCTGAATTGTAAAGCCACTTGGGCTCTCCTCTCCCCACAGACATATATGTCTTTACACTTTATTGCTTTATCTTTTCTTTTGCAGTACAACACCTGAGCAGCACATTTTCACCATCTCATCCACTCTCTCCTCCACTGACATACGACCCTGTTACAAGAATAAAATGGTTACATTTTACATTTCATATCAATATTTCTACAATATATGTTATATGACGTTTACATTACATGGATATGAGCATGCTCTCATGTCACGAGGGGATGATGGTGTTATTACAGCCAAAGAAGACGACAGGCAAGCGAGAGACAGTGGTTTGAGGAGGTGTTTAAAGTCTGAAATCACTGTAAATTTTTGAGGAGACGTGGGGACATTGTCCAATTCTGCCGATAGAACCAGGTATTTTAAGTCAAAACATGATGCTAACCCTCACAAAGTGTTTTTTTTGTGCCTAAACCAAACCAGACCATAACCACAGCATTGTCACAGCTTAAAAATAAAAATGAACATAAAGAAATATGAAGTTGCAACATAAAGAGTTGCAACCTATCTGTGGTTTCCGGATGTGTATATTGTCATCAGTAATTCAGGTGATTGTGTTGTGATATTACAGACATGATTTGTTTTTGTATTATTTTCTTCATAATTGTTGTGAATAGATGCTTCAGTGTTGAACACATCATCTTCCTTCTGTCGTGCTGAGACAGCTCATGAAAGGGATTCTCATCAGCAGTTTATCTTCAAATGTTGGACGTAACAGTGTCCGCTGGTCTGCTTCCTTTCATTATACTAGCCTCATCATCGGCTTCTTCTTTTTCCATTGGCAGTGTGTGGTGCATTGTGAACAGCACAATGACATTATGTTTACAACTGTTGACTCATCTGTAAAAGGTCGTAATAAAGTGTAAACGGACAAGATCCAAAATGTGTAATTATTCAAATGTGTGCGGTATTCAAACTGCAGGCTTGAGCACACAACAAGTAAAAGGAAGAATGTAACTGATTCTTGCCAGGAGCATCCAATGCATGAGATCTTTCATGCCTCATCAGCTTGATGTTTAAAGGTGTACGGGGTGGATTTGAAGATAGAAGTGCAACTCAGTGCAGCCACAAGTCTTTAATGTGCAGCGTTTGTGTCTGTCGTGATCTTGATTTGTTCTGGTCTCTGTCTTAAGTTGGTTTTCCTTTGAAGCTGCTCTAAGAATTGCCTTGGTATTCTTCTCCACAGATCTACATCTACAATGACTGACTGAGTTTAAAGTATGCATTTGGACTAGCAGGAAAAAGTATGTAACAGCTGCATCCCTGCATTCAGTGGTTTGGCTTGAGGGAAAGGAGAACTCTCACCCTGCCATCGGCTGCTCAGTGGAGATAAAAGATTCAGAGTGTTTTTACCAGCGTTTGTCTCTGCCACTCTGTATCTGGGAATTACACCAGGGAGCTGGTCGATAACGCCACTACAATCAGGCTCGCCACAGTGAGTAGCATGTTCTCCTTTCAGGGCTGTCACACAGGAAAGACAATGCAGCACACCTGTAGGCTCCACCGAGAGCTTCCTCTGTTTTATTGTCAGCTCAGTGCGCTGGGACTGAGGCATGAGCTGCTGCTCACCCCTCTGGATACTCTCTTTCACATCACACAGAAAAGACTGTAGACTCTCTCTATGGAAGACATGTGCTGCATGCTTGCTCCTGTGTTTGATGCAGTCATTCCAAGTGGAGGTCCTACTGCTGGAGTGAGGGTTGTTCATACAAAGATAAGTTATTCTTCACCAGACGAACAGTACTTACAAGCTTTCTTGTGGTCCTTTGACATATTGAATTTGCTTAGTTGTCAAACAGATAGCTAATTAGTCAGCATTGTGTGGCATTACTTTTTAAAAGTAACTTGTCATATTGCAAGTTTACTGCTATTAAAAAGCAACTTAAAGTTATATACAATATCTGTAAAATGTTCCAATTTTAGTGGAACAGTTTTAGAGAGGTAATGACTCAGCTGTATGATTGTTTTGCAAAATGCTGTTGAATTGAATTATATCAATGAAGTTCGGCTAAATCAGAAACACCTCTCTGCCTCATGAAGGCATGATTTATTGCAGGTCTGATACAACAGTCCTGCAATAATATTTATTAATTATAGATAGGTGTATCTAATGAACTGGCAAGAGTGTTTATATATATATTCTTAACATTACTGCTCATAAGGGGTTTAGCACATAGTCTGCTTAATAACAGAATCTGTTTAATCTTTAAAATGTTTCCTATTATTCTGTAACAGAATTTGCCCACAAATTTCTGAATGTATGCAGAATAGCATCATGGGATTTATGGACATATTTTGAGAGAGATGGGGTGTTAAGGACATACAGCCTTGTTAGCACTTTCAACACTTCACGATGAAATGTCTTCTTGTCTTATTGTGAAACAAATGCAGGTAGTGATGAGTCGATCAACAGTATCTTTATTACAATCTTATCTTACCCGAAAAAAATAATATAAAAAAAAAATGAACAGAGCAGCAAATAAAATAGGACTGCTGCTCAGACAGTGTCATCTGAGTGACAGAATGACTCATGGCAAATAGTGATCAATAAGCCAATAATTTGCACAGAAGACTGTTGTGACTCCAGGCCTGAATGAATAGCTGAAACACTGACTGAATCTGTTGATGCTGGCTAGTCAAATAAATTTGACAACTACTGCCAACAGTGCTGACCAGAGGCTTCAGCTGTTAATAATTTCAATTCCATTCACAGTAACATTTAAAAACAGTAGTGTTGATTGTTTTCCAGGACACTAGATTATTTTTGTGCCATTGAAATGAATTTAACGTTAGTTATCCATTAGAGAGATTTTTCAGTTTATGCATCACTGTCCAGTCTGCTGGTGACCTATGATGTGTAGTAGTAGTTTATGATAGTAAGAGATGGTAGAACAATTGATGCATCAATACCCCAACAATACCATTGCAAATGACATTGGGGGCAGTGTTGACTTACAGGTCAGAGAATTTGACAGTTGACCAGAGGCTGTGTGTTTCAGACCAGTCACCAGCATAAAATATTAGCAGTTGATGTTTCTGTAAACCACAGTTACGTTTACGTCATATCATGATCTGGAGGGGATGGTTGTAAAGTGAGAGGCGACAAGGCTGCCAAGCTAATGACGACAATTTGTAAGCATGAAACCACTGAATATTTTAAAGGAGAACATGGATCAGTTTCCAGCAGTGTTTGTGGTGAGCACAACAGGTATTTAAAGCCAAAACATGCTGTTTTTCCTTACCCCAACCAAGTGAGTTTTTTGTGTGCCTGAACCTAACCAGACCATAAACACAGTGTTTGGACAAGGAAAAAGTTTAACATGTAAGCTAAAGAAATATAAAGTTGGCACATGAAGAAATGTAAAAAAGTCTTATTACTTTGCCAGCATTTATTCTGGCAATTGGGGTTAGAGCTTAGATCCATGGTCTGGCAAACTAAATCAAGGGGTTCCCCAAAATGGAGCCTCTCAAAAAAAGTGGGTAGTTTAAGAAGACTTTTTAGTAACAGTGCTTGAAGTGGAAAATAACATGTGCTGGTACTCTCCTACATATGTTGAGGAGCAGGAGGTGGGGGTAGCCTACTCGGGAGCCTGTGGGAAGTGTTTCCTCTGGTCAGTTCTACTACACTGCTACACTACACTGAATAAATCAGCCAATGTTAAAACACAATCACAAACAGCAGTGATCCTATTTCTAATAGATCATCTGTGTGTTTTCTTCCCTGATTCACTTGTGGCAAGTAGAGTAATTTAAAAAGATGCCAAAACGATCACTGCAATCCGCGAGTCACCCTCGGAGTTCTGTTAGGGGCGCAGCGTACTCTGTCTGACCAACCCAATTGGTTAATATGGGCACCTAAAGGAAGCAGGCAGCGCAGGCAGTGCTGCAAGGCAGAAAAGCGTACTGGCAGCCTATGAGATGTAGAAGTCCTGGTACTGCATACCAGTTAGTACCAGCCCGCTTAAAGTGAAACGCTAACGCTAAATGCTAACATAGTATTTGCCCCTAGCACTCCATTGAAAATGATTTTGACCCAAAATCGAAAATAAAGTCAATCTTAAAAGTGGCGCTTTCCTCGTAATTATGCTTTTAAACAAACGTTTGACTTGGGTACACTCACAAAAAGACCCTCGGTTGCATTTTGGCGCGAGTTGTGTTGCCTTCAATTGGGTTCAGTTGGTGCACTCACAGCAACAAGCTGAGCAGCAGCCAGTGCTTTGTGGATTTTCTGGCCTGGAGTTTACCTTTCATTCTTTTAACCAAGTGACTGGTGGGCACTCCTCAGGTCTAAAAGAGAATGTCAACCACTTCTGTTTACTCTGTTTGTGTTTTGGGAAAAATAATAATTCTATATTTCTTCTAATAAGACGAGTTAGTTAGTCATGTGGAGGCCTGCTGTCTGTTGTCACTCGCCTCGATTATTTGTTCAATTATTTATTATTCTCCACTGTAGTTTGCAGTTGCTCAGAAGGGATTAATGAAGTTGAATTGTTTCTCATTGTATCTTATAAGTGAATGATGGTGCGTCTTCCTTGATCATAAATTCTGTCTGCCTGAATTTCTCATTTCCCTGAAGAGCTGCTGGGCCTTAAACAATCTTTATTGTCCTCAATAGACATGCAGATTATATATGTTGTACCTGAAAAGCAGAGCATGGCCAGTTTGAAACAGAAGCAGAAATATTTCATAGAGCCATTAATACCTTCTCAACCCAATCGCCAGAATAAATGTTAATTTGGTACATTTCTCTAAAACCACAGATGAGTTGAAATGATTCAGTCATGTCACGCTTACAAATGCTGAAACACCTCTTGATGTGAAAGTCAGGGCATAAACATGTAATGTGAATGTGATGTGGCACGTTCTGTATGCATATCAATGAGGTAAGTAGCACCAAGACGTAGAAAATGTTGACATGTCTGTGAAATGTTAACTGCTAACATTATATCCTGGCAACTGGGCTGGTTTCTAGTGAAACTAATGCAGCCTCTAACATTGTTTTTTAAGGCCACACACCTGCACTGAGTGTATAAAAGCATGGCATACTTGCAAAGAAAATGAAAAATCCTTTTTCCCTTCTTTGTTGCTTATAAACTATTGGAGATTGCAAGCAAAAGATAAAAGTTCTCTGCTCAAATGAGTTTCCACTCATTTTGTCTGCAGATTCAGTTTGTTTTCCCTTTCTGTGCTGTCTTCAAAACCTCCCTTTATTCCCTCCTGCTCTATCTTTTTATTCAGCTTTAAATGGATTTCATCTTTTCTTTCCACCACTATAATCATCCAAAAAAGCCTGCAACTTGTGAACTTGAGGAACACTAAATCCTCCCCCCTACTCCATACACACACATTTGCACACATACACACAAACATTGGCGGGGATCTTAGGCATTCACAGGCTGATGATTCCGATAATCTGAGTTCAAATACAATTCCTGGATCACAGGATTTAAATGACATTATATAGAAATTTGATTTCACATCTCGAGCAACTGAACCTCCCCCGATCCCATCTCTTTCTAATTACACTACTTTCCCTTGAATCTGCACCAGACTCTTTCTTCTGCTTCCCTTTTTGTTCATTCTGCTTGAATACAGGCTGGGATATTCTTTAGCGGCACAATGCATGTATTACAATACAAAGTAACCCAGGAGCTGCTATATATTCCCAGTGATGGCTCCCCCCTGAATTGGCTACGTGTTTGATTCATGGTGGGCCACGGTGTTAAAAAAAGCAGGGGGTGAGCCTATCCAGTCATCTACCTGTGACTGACACAGGGAATATTTATAGCAGAATGCCAAGTTCAACTGAAATCATTTTAAATCAGCTTTGTAAAGTGTTTGATACAAGAAATCAAAGGTGATAACAGTGAGGCAAGGTCCTCTAATTTCCCACAATGATACAGGTGTAGGTGACTACTGAGGTCAACTTTCAGTTAGTGTTACATTTACGCACATCAGTATCTACATGTCCAATCAACAGTGACACTGCCTCAAAGTCTACTGAATGCTGCTCAGTATGCATGTCATCTCATCTCTACATATGTACAGTGTTTCTGTCACAGATCAAAATAGGATCCTATTTTGATCTGTGACAGAAACACTGTTTGTAATGAGCAGCATTCAGTAGACCACAGACACAGGTTGAAAACAAAAAGAGCGCTTTAATGAGCTGATGTCCAACGTGAAATCCAAAATCCAGTCCAAAAACCCAAAAGACGGTATCTAAATGACAAAACGACAAGCAAAGGGAAGTCCAAGGATAAAACCTGAAGAGAAAAACACAACTAAGGACAAACCAGAGAGCCTTGAGAACAAATCAGGAACACAGGGAGTGTATGAAGACGACCAGGAAACAGGAGTAGGAGCACAGGAAATGTGTGGACGGAGACAGATGAACCAACACAGAGTGCAAGAACAAAACAGGCTTAAAAAGGAAATAAACAGAGGGACGAGGCGCAGAGGGACAGACACGGGGAAAATGAGGTAGTGAGACAGTTGTATGGGGGGAGTCAGGCTTGGGAGGAGCACAAGAAGGTTTGATGTACTAGCTAACATTATTAATTGCAGCTAGCTAGCTAGCAATAAATGAATGTTACTAACGCTAGCTAGCTAACATTAAGCTTACCATTAAAAGTATCCAGCCAGTAAATCCCGCCCCCTGATCTCAAAAGCCACTCCCCCCAAACCATGAACACGCACTGTCTGACAGCTGCCGAATACCGCCGTCAAAGTCCGAGACGTCACGAACGGTGGGGAGGAGAGCGTATCAGTGCACATCGTTTTCATCACAACATCTAACTACAAGTAGCTACCTCATGTCTCATTCGCTGGTAAGTAACCACCTAATATTATCAAATTAAATGTAAAATACCAACATAGCTATTGCTAGTACTGATAGCTGTCAAGCTAGCTTTGTTAGTCTTCAGAAAGTGTTTTGTTCATGTATGTCGATGTAACTTATTGCTGGTTAGCTAGCAGCAGCTGGCTATGGTAACATTAGATATGGCAAAGCTAAAACATCGAGATTAGTGGTTGGCCTGGAACAGGTTTATGTGGTTAACCTCAGTGATTCACAGACAGACATGAATATTGTATTGGACTCATGATACTACAATGTGTTGCATGTTAGAGCTTCCAGGATGAGAGCATTGTTGACTCTGATGACGAAGACACGCTAGTGCAGGCCCATCATCACGTCAGGGTCACAACCAGCAGTGTCCGAGGAAGTTTTTTTTTTTTTTTTTTACATGATGAGCTCCAATGACAATTAATGAATGCCCTCTTAAATTCAGTTTAAACAATTAACATGCCACTTAAAGGGCGAAAAAAAAGAACACCATTACAATAACATTATACATTTGAAATTGGGTTGTTTTTGAGCCGGACATGTTACTTCATGACTCTAAAACAAAAATGATTATTATTACTTATTCATGCCAGTATTACACTATGATTCTTGTGGATTACAGATGCAAGGACAGAGAGATGGATTTATAAATACAGACAGTTAAAGAACAGTTAGTGCCAAAGAGAAAAAAAAAAGAAAACTTGCATGTTTGTTTGGTACAGACCTATAAATGTCACATCATCATGATTTTTTCAGAGGAAAATTTTAATTGTGATGCCAAAATGACCACCACCACTAATAATACATCTTTTTATATCTTGTAAAAATAATCACGAAATGATTTTGTTTTTTCCAATAAAAGGAGCCCACCTCCAGAGTTCAGTCTCTCTGTTCTTCGCTGCTCTTTGCCTGCCTGAGCCGTGCTGCATTGTTTGAGCCAATCTGTTAAGAATAGCAGAGAGCTGCTAAGCTTTGTCTGACGCTGTACTTACCGTTGAAATAAAGACACTTTGTTAAAATGGCTGTCAAAAGTTGTTGAAGGACAAATGAAAGTCCAATAGTGCAATTCCAGATATAAATAAACAGAAAGACATTTGTAAATCACATGTAACGGTCAATTTCTGTTGAAATATAAAGTCATAGAAGTCATACATTTCTTAGATTGCATCTATTTAAGTTAACGTATCCAAATCATGTAACATATGACTAATGACAGTTATGAGAGTTAACAGAGTTATTTTTACTCAAAATTGTACTCAACAATTCCCAAACTGTGACTGTTTAACAATGTTGATAACAGTCCAAGTTCATAATGTGTGAATTTCTTTTTGTTAGCAAGCTTTTACAGTCTAACAAGACATTGTAGATTACGTGTTATTGGCAAAACTGACACTAGAGTAGAAGGCAGAGCGTTACAGCTTGAGGCTGACCAAGCTGCTGTATTTGACGCGATGGCAGTGAGAATGTGTTGGTACTTGCACTGCTGGGTGTTAATCAAGTTGCAACATTAAATAGAATGTTTTATTTTGTATTTATTGCAGATGTTATCATCTCCACCAATTCCTTTGTCCAAAACTTTGTACACTGTAATGATTAGTGGTGCTGTCCTGATTATCTAATAGCACGGCTGTGTTTCATTGCAAATGTGTTTGTATGTTTTTTCCCTGGTAGTTCAGCTGTAATCAAACATGCAGCCCACCTTCTCGGAGGCTTGGAGGTTGCAAGAACATTCTGATGTTTCTCCCAAAAAACTAACCAAAAAAACAAACAAAACAATCCATTTAAAAATCAATTTTGACAGCAAAAAAGGATGACTTTTTTGTTATTTCAATCTTTAAAAATGTGCCCATTTTGTACCAAATTTGTGTATCTGCTAAAATCTAAAATAAAACAGGCAGTATATCTTAATAGAGTATGTTGAGATGCCATAGATGCTTGATTGACTTCTGTTTATTTTCTACCTTCTCCCTTGTTTACATCTTCTCATTTCCTGGCAATTTTCCCTGTGTGAGATTACTCTCCACACTCAGCACGGCTGGTGGTTTCTTAGACCAAAACAAGATGTGCTGTCGACTGAATTTCAATTAATACACCTCCGGGATTTTCTTCACTTGATAGGAAGGTCTGTAAAACAAATTAGTTTGGCAGCCTGCTCTAAAAATAGGAGAGTTGCTGAGGATGTGGGTTGTAAAACTGGGAGCACAGTGGTCCTGAATGGTTATTTGTTTGAGCTGGAATGACTTTTTGTTTCATCTGGTTTGTTATAACAGACATTACTGCCGTGATTGTAAAGAGACTGCACATATACACACTGAAACACACTCACAGACTAAAGAAAACACAGGCCCAGTGCATGTTCGGCAACACAAGGGAAGCTGGGCAGCAGCCTGCATATACACACTGTTTGTTTTGGACTCAGTGCCGTCTCATTTACACGTGTTAATTGCAGCTAATTGGTTCTAATTAGATGAACAGGAAACCCTCTGGGACCACTCATACCTTTAATTTGAAGTAAATATCATTAATTAACATATGCTAATTCCAAGCCAATTAACATTGATTAAGAGATGCCAGCAACAAGGGGGAAAAGCTACCAACTATCAAAAATTACTAATGACTCAGCAAGTGGGGAGAGAGGAAACATCATGTTGGGTGTCAGGGTGTGTGGGCCTGAGTCCAGGCACCACTGGCAACCTTGGCCCCTGGTCCCGTCACCCTGCATGGGGTCACACTGTGACCACTACCATGGCCACCATTCCCTCTATGCTCACTGTACCCAAAGTATCTGCCATGTATCATACTTACTGTGCCCACCATCTGTCAGGCCCACTGTTCCCACCATGCCCGCGGTACCCTCCACGGTTTCCATGCACGCCCTACCCAGTGTACTCATAACCACCACATCCCCCGCAATCACCATTCCCGCTGTACCCAGTGTCCTATTACTTTCTGTATCCACCATACCTGCCATGTTCAGTCCACCTCTATACCCATCAGTTTACTCATCATACTCTTTGTGCCAAGCTCAACCTGCCCCGCTCGCCGCACTGTGGTTGCCGTGCTCACCACGCTCACTGTACCCATTGTGCATGCTCTGTGGTACACCTGCACAGGAAACCTCCCTGCTGGCTCTGCAGACAGAGGGCATGTGTCTGCCAGGCGATTGAACAGGAGAGATTAGAGGGCTTACTGCTGAGAGAGGGAGCGGAGAGACAGAGGGGGAGGAGGGCGACAGAGAGAGGCCGAGAGTGGAGATGAGTGAGACAGAAGGAGGTGACAGTGATGGTGAACACTGGAGAGGAATGAGGATTAGAGAGTGGAGCTACATACAAGCATGCAACATACATTTACACTTTGGTGAGGTCAGAATAAAACTGACTGCTCAAAGAATCAAATGTCACAGAGAGATATGAAAACTTAATGATGGTTTTAGGGCTGATGTTTATTCAGTAATTTAGTTGGCTGATTCTCTCTCTCCCTCTCTCCTGTGATTGCAAATTGAATACTTTGAAATGCTGATCAGACTAATTAACATGTGTGAAGAGTTCTTTCTTTTTTTAAACAAATGAGTTAAAAGAGGGCTGTAGAAATAGGATTTTAAGAAAATATTAAGGTTATGAGTTCAGATTCAGCAGTGCTCCCTCACCCCCAGACATATTTGAAAGACACTGTTGTGTGCTGGCCAATCAACACCCAGGGATTCCAATAAAAGGAGCTGACCTTCAGAGTTTAGTCTCTCTGTTCTTTGCTGTTCTTGGCCTGACTGAGCTGTGCTGCATTGTTTGCGCCAATTTGTTAAGAATACTCGAGAGAGTTCTTAGTATATTGGGACATATGTGGTTGGAGATTGTGGATAGATAGGTAGGTTCTGGTATTGTGGTGTTACTTGTCTTGAAGTCCTTTTTTTAGATAAGTTAGTTAGGTCTTTTGTTTTGTGGTTCCAAATATAGAGATTTAGTCAGGCCTTGTTTTGTCATATTAATTTCAATGTATTTGGTACAACCTTCCTCCACCACTTTTTTTAAAACCTTTGTTTTAAAGTATGGTGTTGAGCAGGAAGCAAATCACCTTTGATGCCACTTTGACTTTGATTGTCATGGTATTGTCTGTGATAGTTTTAATTACCTACGGCAACAACAAAGTCTAGAAGCTTAAAATGTCCCTTTTAAGAATCGGTCTCATTGTAAAATACAGCAGCCTGGTCAGTGGCCCAATGCCACTAAATACGTGCTGTAGGTACCCCTCTAACATCATTTCTGAAAAGATTTAGTATAAAGAAGAGGGGAAATCCCAGTCAGAGTGGCTGACTTGATTTGAAGTAATGTTACCATATTTACATTACGTAAATAAGGTAACTTGTGTAAATTATGTAACATACTGTAAGTAACAAAAGTGATGTGACTGAATAGCTTAGCTTGATTAGCTTAATAGCTTAATTATTTCAACACTGAAATATGATCTTTTCCTAAACCTAACCAATTATTTTTTGTGCTTTTTTGTGTTAACAAACATCCAAAAATCATAATGTCATAATATGTGAAATGGTTGTCCACAAGCCACAGAGTGGCTCTTGTGAAAAACTGAAGCTAGAGTGGTAAGTGGACCGTCATAGTTTCAAGGTTAAAGCTACTGACCAAGCTACCAGATTTCACAGGTTAGGAGTAAGAACATGTTGGTTTTAACATGGCACTTAAAACAATTTGAGTAAATCTTTGAGATCTGCTCCCTTTTTCCATTGTGTTCCCAAATTTCAGAAATTGACTTGTGAAAGGTTATTACAACGGGTAAACATGATAGAGAAGATTATGAAAATAAGAACCAAGTTGTAATAGACCAGAGACAATATGCTAGAAAAAAACAAGTTTAATTTCAATAGAAATGTGGGAGGGGGATGAGCTGACATGACTGTTTGTGATTGGCCAAATTTAAACACCTAGTGCATATCTAACAAAGAGCCACATGGAGCAGGGGATGTACTCAGGCTCTGGGCATATGGTCAAGCAGACTGCTGGAGAGAGAGTACCAGAGAAAGAGAACAGAGGGCTGATATGGAGACTTCTAGACTGAAGCACAAACTAATTTATCCTGTAGTTATATCCAATCATATTAAATAAGTTTGACATGCCTGAGGATAACATATATTTAGAATGTTTCTCCCATTGTTACCCTCTGTATGACTGATCGTTTCTACTATAAACCAAATCAAGACTTAGGACAGGATCTGTCAAATCAGAATCAATGATCAGGCAAACAGGTGTATCCCTAATCCTGTGTGTGTGTGTCTGTGTGTATGTGTGTTCGTGTGTGCGTAAGTGTGTGTATGTGTGTGGCTGTGTGTGTATGTCTATCTAAGTATTCATGCAAGAATAATTTGTAGGTCGAGCAAGCAGGAGCCTGTGTGTATGTGTGTGTGTGTGTGTGTGTGTGTGTGTGTGTGTGTGTGTGTGTGTGTGTGAGTGAGAGGGTTAGAGGCTTGTGTGTGTCCTCCCCTCAGCCACCATGCCCACAAGCACATGCAGACAACACTGGCAGTCTGTTTACCCACTGTGTGTGTGTGTGTGTGTGTGTGTGTGTGTGTGTGTGTGTGTGTGCATCTTGGAGTTAGGCAGATATAGCAGTGTGACAGATATTAACAATATTTATTCACCTTCGAAATTGTGGCTTGAGCAGCTTGGTACTGAATGCCTGACCGTTAAGATTTGTCGACCCTGTTCTCTTTGACTTGATAATTTTGATTCCTTACATATGCTGAAAAATGCTGTCCAGTGTCGGTCTCATAACGCAAAATGAAGTTTGAAGGTTTTCAACCTTTTAGTCCGTATTCCTAGTAAAAGTCTCCAACATTTGACCTTGAAGCATTCCAGAAGCAAAACACCTTAAGTTTAAGTAACTCTTTAGAAGGAGTGTTACTTGCAATAGATGACCGTCAGTTCTCCCCCTGTGTTAAGAAGCAGCATAAGCAACAACAGATAAACAGATTATTGCTAAACGGTACCAGCTGCAAAGTGTATTCTAACCACCTAACAGAAGGCCAATCTAAAGAAAAACATCTCCTTTAAAGTGTAAACTTTATTTCCTACATTTCTGGTGCTTTACATTGCCATCAGACATAAGTAATATAGTCCAGTTGGTTAGCGCACAAATTACATATTACCGTTACCGAGGTGATAAAAGCACCAAATTTTACATGAAGCTTCTTTAGGATCTCCTGAATGATTTCAGCCTAGGAGCCCAGCTGACATATTGAAATTTAGTGTCAAATCACTCACAAAACAATATCCAAGAAAAACGTTTTTTTGTTTTTTCCTCTCGAGTAAAACTTTCCTGGTAATGGCCATTTAAGACCACTAAAAAAGCTTCCTTTTGTTAATTTGTACTCTGGCCAGTAGATCTTCCAAATTATAAGTGTAAAATAGAGTACCAAGACATCTTAGACCCCAAAAAACCTCAAAAGCCCTGTATAATATAGGCGAAATTATAGAAAAAAGGCAGCAAAAATTGCTTAAATTTTAAGAGATCTTGGGTTTTCTCTTTTATTTTTTAATTCAACTTTAGGTTATTCATTTAGCCATCTACTGAGTTCATAGTTTGGCCATTAGTTCTGCATCACATCACATTAAATCCTATTTGTGTGTGACAGTACAGACGTACTGCTGTTGAATCTGGAGGGGGAAAGCCGACGTAATGATGAAATGCAACGACTGGATATTCACAAGTGCTTCTTCTGTGAGGGTGGCATAGATCAAAGTGCTCTCCATGAAGTATCAACATTTGATGCCGACAGGAATATCCAACATTTTCAAAATTCAAAATGGCAGTTTAAACCATATTTCAACTCCCAGTTTTGATTAATTTTGAGTCAATTTAGATGTTTTAGAGGACACTGAATCTATAAAAATAAATTGCAGGATATTTATGAACACAATTATCCAAATGATGCAGAATATGTACATTTTAATTCACATAACATTACACTCTGAGGTGACATTGGAGGTAACAAAGGCAAGTACCGTATCAAACTATGACTATGGCTAAATAATACAGAGGAAGGAGTATAATACAAGTTACAGTTAGAACACAAAAGTCCTGGAACAGATTTTAAAACAGAAGTATACCCAAAATTATCACTGCAGAAAACTAGAAAACTTTCATCAAGCAATAGCACCTTGTACTTCTGCTACTCTGCACTATATAACCATATATTCATCATAAACATCTTCTTCTTCAACTACATTTTTGTCGTCTTGCTCCTCTTGCTGTGAACGTGTGAGCTGGGTGCAACATGTACTGTCATAGCCATTGCAGAAGCAGTAGCTGGTACAGGGGGCTTGCATCCAGGACAGGCATGATGATTTCCTTCCTTCTCACCTTCCTTCTTGTTCCATCCAAAGTTGGTGATGTCCACAGCTGGTGGATCAGGGCGGACTGCTGGTTTCCAAAGCAGCATCTGTAGATGGGCACGCCGTCCATGGAGGTGCACGTTGCGCTCTGTAGGCAGTGTCTTCAGTGCTGGGGGGGTTTTGCACTTTCGGTATAAGTCATATCTGGCGACATTCAGAGATGCAGACTTCCAATTTGAAGCAATTTGAAGAAAAATTAGGTCTCAACATTCACACCAGTGACATTGTGCTCTATTGATTCTGAAATGCAGGTCCAATGTATTAAGCATATAAATAACCTCAAAATCGACTCAAAATTAATAAAAATCGGTCCACCGGGAGTTGAAATATGGCCACTTTTGGTTTAAATTGTCATTTTGAATTTTGAAAATGTCAGAAATGGATTCAGCATCCTTAATAACCCCCAAAACCACTCCAATATTGTCCAAATCAGCCAAGCAGTTGCTGAAATATTGCCCATATAGGCTAATGCTAATTAATGCTAATAATGCTAATTATGCAAATTGCCCAACATATACAAGTTAGCAACCAGCAGTTTTTTAATACTGGGGACCCACACTGAACATTTCTAATATAAAACTTTGGTGTACTCAACATTTCCGGTTTCACAATGGGGCTCTATGGGCTGGCAAGACTGCTCACCTCTTTGCAAATGCTTTAGTAATGTAAAAGTTCATACACATAAATAAAACTATAAAATGTTAACTTTGGGATTCATTTGAACACTTTATCTTGTGCAAGAACTTGAAAATCACTGTGTTTTAAGCATATTTCATTGATATCGATATACTGCTAATATGAAGTTTTTTTTTCTGAGGGCTCCTAGGCCAAATTTACACTATAGACCCTAAGGAAACACCATGCAAAATTTGGTGCTTTTATCACCTCCGTAGCGGTAATTTCATTATGCCACCGGACTAATATGTATAGTTGAGGGAATGTAAAGGCTGTGTAAAGCACCAGAAATCTTAGAAATAAAGCATATACTATGGACAGAACATATATATTTTTTTTAGGTATACCTTCTTTTAGGTGGCTAAACTACGTCCTGCTGTTGGTTCTGTTTAGCAGTACAATGTTCTGCTTCTCCTGCTCCACAGGAGGAGAGCTGACAGTCATCTACTGCAGGTAATATGCTGACTGACGATAAGTACGTCATACAACCCCACATAAAAAGACCTGAACTATCACTTTAACAAAAAGCATCAACAACTTGATGTCTCTTTGACACATGTAGTCACAAATGAACCCTTAGGAAATACTGTAGTCTGCAAATCCATCCTACCCCCTCCTTGTGAATTGTGCCATTATGTGATGCCAGACAAGTACTTATTCATGAAATGGGGCTAGATGGATGTGCCCTGAGTTTACAAGTAGAGATTCCGACTTTGAGTGGCATTGGCATTGAATTTTTTCTTGTAGGAAGTCAGAAATATTCACGAAATTAGTTGTCTGGAATGCAGCATTACTGCTGTCATCAATTATGATACATACACCATTAATAACTTAAAGGAGAGAGCAAAGGTGTGCACTTATATGTATATGTGTCTATTCTATTCTTTGCCTTTTTAATTATATTGTATTGGTTTTGTCTTTTGAAATATTCTGTCGTTTGGCTGCGAGGACAAACAAATTTCCCCATTTGCGGAACATTAAAGGATTTCTGATTCTGATTCTGATTCTGATATCTGCATACTTAAGACCTGACCTAACTGAACCTGACTGGTCATGCAAACGTTCAAATCTCGAAGCTTCATTTTTCCTGAATGTCACACAAGGCTTGACTTTTCTTGTATTTTGCTCAAGTCTTCTTTCCTCTTTTGGTTTTTGCTTTATTTGTACTGAACGTAACAAAGATACAAACATAAATCAGTACACAAACATTACATTTACATGTAGAAATTAAGAATCATAAACACACATGTTGACACACATGACAAGCTTAAGAGTAGCTTCAGCAACAGACAAATTCATCTCCGTTACCTAAAGGAACGGCACAGGAAATCATTCCTATCTGGTGCCATCAGATTTTACTGTTACCACTCAATCCAAAACACAAATGCAATTTATTTGGCTTTAAATTATCATATTATTATATATTATCTTTACATAAAACTGCACCTTATGTTCCACTAGCTCAGCATTTTATTTTACTTAGCTTGGTATTTTAACTTATTTTGTAACTGCTTAAGCATTTCATTGTATATAGTACTTTATTGTTTTTTGCACATTGTATATAGTACTTTATTGTTTCATATTGTTTCTATATTTGCCCTTATATTTGATTGTATTTGTATTTGAATGTACCTGCTGCTATGATAACCAAATTTCCCGATCTATCTATCTATGTAATAAGGAAACACTGTACCACAACAGCTAAAAGTTATGAAGTGAACTGGTGGACAGAGCTAGCTGCTGGCTAGCAGAGCACGTGTTAAACTGAAAACAATAAATAGTGTCTAACATGACATTGCCTCAAAAATACACAAGGATATTTATTATCTACAAATACTACTGACAGACACATACTGTAGTCATCAAGGCTGACGTGTATCAAAAATACATCCAGCAGCGACAGCATAGAAATTAAAGTGACTTACGAGCCACTTTCGGTTTTTGTTGATTTTAGTGGCCAAAAGCAATACGACACCAGCAGCTGCTGTTGTAAAGATCTTTCCTAGCGTGTCCCGGCAGTGAGTGCATTGGCTTTGGAAACAAGTGAGAGAGAGACCACGAGATGGATCGCGATGGGGTAATGTAATTTATGTGATTTTATATGTGATTTATGTGATCGGACCTGAGTGCAAGCATTAATAATTATATAAAAATGGCAGTCTTTTTACTGATGGTCTTGTTTACAGGTCATTTATAATCATCAGATGCATCATGAGACTGTTTCATAAACATAAAGAGGAGCAACAGAAAGCATCCTAGCTGGAAACATCACAAACTGACAAGGTTCGTGGATGGTCCAGGACAGGACAGGAAGTGAGGTGTCTGCACAGAGCCCAAAGGATACTTAAAAACAACCCCCACACCAGCCACAGTCTGTTCACCCTGCTGCCATCTGGAAAAAGATACATAAGTATCTGCTGCCATACCATCAGACTCTGTAGTCTGGTGCATTTTCCAAAATAGATAGGACTCAAAAGGCTCAATCATTTCTTTAGTTTCTTTTTAATCCTTGGGATTTAAAAAACTTGACCCTACCTATCAAGCAATGTCTTGCCTGTTCAGATGGAACTCACTCAAAGGAATCTGCAAAAGGGCAATTAGTGGCTCTTGATGCATCTGTATACACAAAGTGCTTGGATGTCTGAAACCACCTTTATCTTTTAGGGAAATTGTTGGCTGGATTTTTTACCTTTCCAAAAACCGACATTCACTGCCCTCCAGTGGGCCATTCAGAGCAGGTGTAAACATTTTTGTTGGTCCCATGACAGTAACACACACTAACACACACACACACGCTTGGACACACGCACAGCCACTGGAGAAACTGCTATGCAGGGGTGGACTGGCTGTCAGGAGTACCGTGATTTTTCCCGGTGGGCCGACGGACGGACGTTTTTTATTTTATTTTTATTCATTGATTTATTTATTTCTGCTGCGCCTATCGTTTCTCTGTCGACCCCAAGAGAGAGAGAGATTGGCGAAAAAATCAAACTGAGCTTCAGCGTCTGTCCGAGGAGGACAGCAGCACGGCCAGGCTGCCTGCTGGAGGGAGGAAGAAGTCTAGCGAGGAGCTTGAGATAAACATGCGGGGATGGGTGATCAGCAAACGGGCACGCCACGAGAGAGTGTCCCGCATGATGATCAGGGCGCTGGCGACACAAATGTACGCCACCGTGAGTGACAGCAGAGATGAGGAGTTTGCAACAAGTGCTGGTTGGCTGAATCGTTTCCTCCGCCGCAACAACTTCACTTGCAGAAAGATGCCAGAGAATTCACCGAGAAGCTGGAGAAGTTTGTGACATTTTCATCCCAGATTTTTGCCCCAAATAAACGCCCTGGCTATTATTTGGTAATTTACGGTATGATAACTCTCCCGGCCGGGGAGAGAGACATGCATCACAATGCTCAGCTGCAGACACAGCGGAGAGGTGACAAGTAATGACAATAATCAAGGTTTCCAGTACCATCTCTGAACGAATGTTTGGTAGGAACCAAAGTTATGAGGGTGTTTCTCTTGGACCGACCTGACCGAGGGACGACAGCAGAACGAGACATCCCCATTGGTTATCGCATGGCTTTTCCCCCTTTTCCACCTTGACGCGTCATAGCTCATTACATGAAGTTGGAGGATTTTTTACTTTTTTTCCCCTCCTAATCCACCTATTCCTCCCGCCTCCGCCTTTTCCACCTTTCCCTCCTTGTCCGCCTGGCTCCCAATACACAATGAATGACTTCCGGGATCTTTTTCCTCTTTGTGCGCTTTCGGTCTGAACGCACAGTAATGAATTAGTTCTTTTCGAGTATATCCCAGTCTTTAGGCCTTCAAAATACTCCATCCAGCCATGTTAGCTCAAGCAGGTAAGGTTGTATTCATCTGTGTTTTGCTGGAGTTACTGGTCAACTTGTGATAACATGCATGCCTCATGCCTTATATCTGTGTGTATATTTTATATCTTTGTGTGTGTGTGTGTGTTTGTGAGATACTGTATGTCGTGCTGGTCTGCATCAAGTCATTGGCCAGGAACCACCAGGCAACGACAACAGCCGGTTGCTTAATAATAAACCCTTCAAAGGCTGTCTGATGTCATACACACTCACACACAGTCACACACACACACACGCACACACACACACACACACACACTGCAGCCACATGGACGAGAGACTAAGACAAAAACCACCAGAGAGAGAGAGAGTGAGGGACAGCGTAAGGCAGACGTGGAGAGAGAGGACACTGTTGTTGTCGGGCTTCATGAATATTTAGCAGGACTTGTTGGAGTGAAGATAGAGGTTTGCTGTGTGTGTGTGTGTGTGTGTGCCTGTTCCAACACATTTCCCAGGAGTGTGTGTCTTGTGCATCTGCCTTGTCTCTGTGTGTGTATGTGCGTGTAAAACACATTTAAAACACTACTCTTTTAGTATGGATGCATGTGTGTGTGGTGATCATAGGGACAGCCTTTCCCATCGTAACGGTGGTACTTTAGGCACTGTGGACACCTACTGTACATGTGAGGACCCCCCACCCCCAAACCCGTTAGTTTGACTCTGTGTGCTTGAGTCTTTGTATTTATGCAATCATGACGAGCAGGTCAAACAAGCAGGTCCCTCCAAACTGGTTCACCTGCATGTATGTGCGGTGCCTGTATGTGTGTGTGTGTGTGTGTTTGGGGGTGTGGTGAGGGGAAGAGGTCATGGTGGTGGTGGTGGGGGGGGCTCCCCAGCATTTTGTCATGGCACACTTGACAAAACAAAGACAACTCACTTTTCTGGTCCTCTGCCACATTTGGTATTCAGGAACAAGTCGGGTCTGTGGCTGCAAGGACCCGATAACACCTCCTCTCTCCCTCTCTCTCCCGCTCTCTCCTGGGTGTTGTGGTGGTGGCGGTTGAGGGCTGAGGGGGGTGCTCTCTCCAGACAGACCCTGCCATACGAACGCAAAGCCTCAGCTGCCGCAAATCCACCCCTCCTGCCCCCCTCCACCTCTACCACCCCCCTTCTATTCTTTCGTCGGATTTCACAGCTATTTTTGGATGGACGGGCTAAGCCTTCCAAGGATCTCCACTGGAGATATGTCATCAAAACCCAGCCATCTCCCCATGCAGTCATTAACATAAAAATTAAAAAATGATCTGCAGCAAAAATGGGCAGTGAATGAATTAATGAACGAATGAATGAATGAAGGCTGTTTATATCTTATTGGATTTTTATTTAGAATTTAGCCTAAACACATGCTTACAAAGGACTAACGTGAAAAAAGCAATGGAAACAAGAAATGAGCAGTTTGGACAGGATGGGAGGGAGCATGGATGGTGCTCATCCAAGTATCCTCAAGGTGTCGCTAAAGCTTATTTGCAATGTCTTTTTTTTTTTGCATATGTGTTCCAAAAATATGATCCATTCCAAAGCTCAGAGGAAACGCTGACCACATGCCGTGCAGCAGAAAGCAGCTGGGTGAAGAAGGAATCTGATGCAATGCTTTCAAATACAAAGCAAATGGATGAGAAGACCACACACTCAAAACTTCAATTGACGTTTCTTAATCTCAGAAATTGGAACCTCCACGTGGCCGCCACTATTCAAACTGCGCAAACACTTTCCTCCACATCCACATGGCCTTGAGCACCAAAACCAAACTTCAAAATTAAAACCATCTCATGTCTTTACATACTATTCACTGGATAGTTTAGACTTGTTTGATCTGGGACTATTTTGAAATCAATGTTTGGTGTCTTTATGGACAGCAAGGCTGACATTTTGACCAAGGGTATACAGGGTTTTTGTGAAATTTCTACTTGTCACAGTATTGTGTGCAGTATTAAACTTGAGATAGCAACAAATAAACCTGATTATTAGAGCCATGTTGGGTTTAATCATCATCAGTTGCAAGAAGTTTGAGTGGTTCCGCTAGCTGAGCTGTGATTGGTTAAGTAGATAACATAATTGCTATGATAATAGAAAGCGAGAATGGGTAAGCCAGATCTGTGTGTTACTGGAAGGTTTGTGACATCATGACAACTTGCATGGCTAACTGGTGAACTACTTTTGCTGGTGAGAGAACCAGCCACTTGCTAGGCAGCAAGGAACATGCAAGTGCTGGTTAGTCACAACATGGATCTGGCACAATATAAAGCAGGTGGTTTTAATTTGGTGGCTGATCAGTATATAGCCAGTTCACTAAAGTTAGGTAGTTGCCAAATGGACAAGAAATTCTCAATGTTTATTTTAGGGGCGCATTTGTCTTGACTCATTGTTTCATTGGTAAAATTAAAGTGGCTGATGCCACACAGCAAATCCTCTGTTTTGGACTCTAGACTTGTCAGTCACACAGAGGTCAGTGCTATCAAGAGGGTTTGTTGTTGGTTTGATGGTGGTCGCACTTCGTAGTTCACCAAAGTTAGACTCAATGTGAAAGATCTGCAAGGATGTGCATCACCCTTTTGAGCACTAAATACTGGTGTAAAAATGAAATTATCAGTCAGTAATATACTTGCTGGGGGATAGGGCTAGAAACAAAAGACTAAGGCAGGTAGGTTTTCAAAAAATAAGAAGTGTGTCAAAAGCACAAGCATGCAAAACTTGAAAAAAGGGGTACGAGTAGAAGCAACAAGGATTCACAGACAACCCTACAGAGCACTGTGGCTGTAGTAGGCAAGTTTAAACTAAATTAATGAGGCATTGAGAAGCAGGTGTGCAGACAGGTTGATAGTCAGGTGACAAAGATGGGAAGCTTGCTGAGGGCATCTGGTGGACAGGTGTGGAATTACAAAGACTGAAAGGCAGAAAGAATGAAATTACAACTGGAAACTGAGAATAAAGATCTCAGCCATTAGATATTGGCCGCCTTAGTGGAGTTCCATGCAGTTTTCTTCCTGATGCCCATATGCAATCATTTGGTAGATATTACCAGAATAAAATGATAATAAAAATAACAAAGTAAAGGAACTTAAGAGCCATAACAAGGCAAAAAATAATACCACAGTAAAAATAAGTACATGTATACAGTCCTAGTGAGCATACTACAGTAAGATATGGGACATTTTGACATATAATATCAGCTGCTCTGTGTCTGAGGCTGTGTCATTTCTGCTTCTATTTGCAAGGTGTTTATTCTGTTGATTTTCTTGAGTGTTTGCCCAGCTGGCACAGACTCCGGCTCTGGCAGCGTCAATGCACCACCTCCCCTAGGGGGTGGAGGGATCTAGGGCCTCACGGAGGGTGGTGGTGGGGGTGGCGTGATGTGGATACGAGAGCTAAATCGAGGGAGCAAGATGCCCATCCTCCCTCCTGGCCCTCGCCACCCCCTCTGCGCCGTCCCCTGACTTTTCCCCAGACTATTTACCAGAGAGCATGTGCAACGTCTGCTGAGGCGGTGGCAACGGCAAGCCAACCTGCATGAGCGTGCATCAATGCTAGTCCAAAAGCTGCCACCATCATCAAGGCCCCCAGCCTCCCCTAGCCAAAGTGGGGCGGCTTAGCCCCCACATAATCCCTATTGACTGCCTCTTGCTTTGTCTGCCAATTCCCAGCATTGGATTTGTCTCACTTGATGATGCGCTCCACTCCACTTCTCCCACATTAATCCATACTGTTATTACTTTTCAATACCAACGCTAATTATTGCCCCCCCCCCCCACGCCACTACCCATTCAACCCCACCTTGACATTGCCACACATACCGTTTTGGACCTAAAACAACAGCAAAATAAGAACAAATGAGTTAAGAGCCATTGAAAAGAAGCCAAGGATGACAGCAATGAAGCTAATTCCATCCTTTAGCTGCTGACAAATCAACTGGCGGCTGCAAAGCGAGTGTGAAATGCAACGTGGGATACAGTGCTGGGCGAGGCAGGATGGTGACACGAGGAGGCCATCCTTGCTATACCGCCCTCTGAGACTTGCCAGCTTTGAGGGACAACCAGCTTCTCTGTCTGTCATACGTGCAGGCTCACGTCCTCTGTTTTTTGGATTTGACTCACTTCCCATTTTTCTTACTCTAATCACAAAAAATCATGAGTCAATCCAACAGCAGAGCCATTACTCTGGCATCTTTATTTTTAGGGTTGCTGAGGATGGAGTTTGAGTTTCTGTGTTCATTGCTATTTTTTTCGTCTTTTCACCCATTTTGCCTGATGCTACTCTTGCAATTTCCTTCTTTCTGGTTTTAAAATTTGAAGAACATAATGTGAGTGTAACTTTTTCACTAGAAAACTGCACTGGCTGATAGAGCAGCTTTAAGGTCCAGTGTGTAGGCTTAAGTAGATACTGAATATAATGTTCATAATTATGTTTTCATCAGTGTATTATCACCTGAAATGAGGAACAATTGTGTTACTTCAAATTTAAATTTACAGAGGGATAGATACTCTTCCAGAGAGTCTGACATTTTCACTGTCATGTTTTATTTGATTTGTATTACTTTTTGTTTGTTTCACTTCCTTTTATTCATTTTGTTACAGTAGTCCAGAATGGACAAACCAAACACTAGCTCTAGTGAGGTCCTTTAATGCTTTAAGCAGCCAAACGAGGGGAGGGTCAGATGAGGGGTGTCCAGCTGGTTGCAATTTGCAGCATCACCGCTAGATGCTGCTCCATCCTCTACACTGGGCCTTTAAGAAAATGCATGTTACATGCAATTAGTAAAAACAACACTGCCAATACATTAAAGAAATGTGCCCCAAGGGATTCTGTTTTGCTGCTATTCTAAACTCACTGCCCATCATTGCTTTACAAACTCTGTTAGGTGTTCAGTGAGGTAGCTGTCACGCACAGGTAGAGGTAGGTGTCATGTGTAATAGTCCCTTCAAGTCACTCTGGAGGTTCTTGGCCCCACCTTAAAAAAACAGACTTATTTTCCCAAGGTGTATGTGAATAGTTTGGGCGGACAACATTTGTTTGCAGGTGTGTGTTTGGGTGAATGTTCAGGATGTGTGCAGATGCTCCTGCAATGTTAAATCTTGAGATTACGCTGTAAGCATCGTACGAGCTCCATGGGGCTCTGACCAGGTTTACCTGTCTCCTGGAGCTTTGGTGGTACCCAGGCCTCCAAGACAGGTTGTCCATCTGTCACTGATCCCAGATGAATCCTGTTAAGCAGCTTTGCATTGGGCCCAGCCAGTAGCAGTCGCTCAGGCTACAAAGAAGCTGCTGCCAACGGCCAATCTCTCTGCTGTGTGTGTGCATGTGTGTGTGTGTATGTGTGTGTTTGGTTTAGAATTTAGTTCTGGTCAGTAGAAGCCTGGATTCTTCTGTCTGCAGGAACTCTTTATGCCCTCACATCACTGCAGGCTCAGCTTTGGTTCAAGTAATGTTTGGAATGGTGCACAGAGAGGTGTGTGATACTTTTACTTGATGAAATCCACTCTCTATTGATCTGGCTAAATCGCAACTGGTATACTCCTAACTTTTTACAGCAATATTCATGTTCATTAAAAGGTGACATTTTTAAATTAACATATGTCTGCAGATCTGGGGCTGATGTGGCTTGCCGATTCTCAAAACTTGTAAACAGCTTTAAACTGAAGATTTTACAGTTATACAGATGCATGTTTTTCACGATACCTTGATTCAAGCACTAATTTTAAGAAAAATCCGACAAGTATCTTTCTAGTCTGAAAAATTAATGCTGGAGTTTTACTCATTGAGGTTTTGGAAGGGTTCATGAATAGACCAGTCAGTCTTGTATTGTTTGGCCCAGTTGAAATAGCCTCTGTCTCTATCTACTGAGCCTTAGCAGGATAAAAACATGTGGATGCCTTCGAGACTCAGAATTACAGCAGATTTTCAAATCCCAAATTAACTGATTACCTGTTTCTGACAACATAGCTGCCTGAAAAAAAAGTGGACACTTGCGGGGCTGAAAAATGAAACCATTAGTGGTGCAAAAACTTTCCTCTAAAGTCCACTTGAGGCTGACTCCAAAAGCAAGTCAGGTTCCATAAGACCCCATGTTAAAATTCCAAACTCTACTGCTTTTTTAATAGCTTATTTCCCTGTTAACGACAACAGTATTAATCAATCAATCAATAAATCAATCAGATAAGGTCAGAATTGCTGACAATTGCATTTGTGAAGTCGAAAGATATACATTTTTAATGCAGTTATTTATCTTTTTTAACACTGTTAGTTTTCTTTTTTTCACATTCAGGATCCAAGAGCAGTCGAGCCTTTCCAATTATGCATTGGATGGAAGGCAGAGAAACAGCAGGCAGGTCAAGTTTAAAGTTAGCAAACACTCACAGTATCACAAACTGTTTATGGTAATGAAACTTTCCAAATGAACTGATGTATGAGAGGGTTTTTAACCATGATTAAAGCTATCATAACCTACCCCAATCTATAGCTTGGGAATGTGACTACAGGCCTGAGGTCAAAGTTTAGACTCCTCTTAATTTTCTGTACAGACTTCCTAAATGACATCCAGTGACAGGCATGAAGAATTGAAAAAGTGGAAAGACAAATTGTCAAATGCGTGACGTAAATTGCAGCGCATACATAACAGAGCCTGAGCATTACTGAATTACTGGCTGGAGTGCTGATGTTTTGGTTGGTTCATATTTTCTGAGGGCTAAACAGTGAACACAGACACACAGCAGGTGCAGTAGACATGGAAAGAGACACTTGACCAGTCAGTACCAAAACAACTTACACACCTACGCACAACCAAAACAAAGCAATTCTATGGGAGGACAGCTGTAGCTCCACTCCACTGGCTGAGCATGTTTAAAGGCAGTTATAAAGTCTGAATGCAGACAGACACACGTACACTATGGATTTATTGGTTGAAGGACTGGAGGTAGGAGTAGACACACCCACACACACAGCCTCAGTGTGTCCAGTTGGCCAGTCAAATGGGCTGAGTCCAGCCTGACCTACATCAGATAGCAGGTTACCTTTAATGGCCAAGCAGCACAGAAAGAGACAGCAAACATCCTGCCTTTGTCTTATCACCTGCCGTTAGCTGCCCAGGCAACTGCTTGCTTTTTCCAACACACACACAGACACACAGATAGACAGACAGACAGACAGACAGACAGACACACACACACACACACACACACACACACACACACAGGTAATCATTTGACAATTCCAATTTACTTTGCTGTGACAATGTTTGGGCCTGACCCATTCCATTCCCAGAATAAACATGACATGTTGACTGTCCCTGTCAAAATTCTCTTTAACGTGTGAAGTCAGTTCATCTATTTTTAAAGAACTATTATGATAAACAGTCATGTAGGTTTATGCATGTTAAGATTGCATGGTCAGTCATAAGTGCCATTTACTTATTGTGGATGTTGAAACCAAGACAATTCTATGAAATGATGTTTCTTTCTTCTTGCATGTGAGATCATTGGACCATTGACATGTTTGTGGAACAGCATGATTCAAACTGGGAGAGACACCTCTGGTGATGACCCTGTGCTTTAAAAGGTTTGTGTTATGTGTTGTGTGTAGCCTAATATATCTAAATGTTTAAATGAGCAAATTAAATCCAATTTTGTTGTCGATACATTTCTACTCTATTCTATTCTGTTCTATTCTATACTAAATCAGGTATATAAAATGCCTAAATAAGTAGCATTGGATTCTATTGCACTACATGCACATAGGATGTGCATGTCTATTCAAAACCTCCATCTTATTGCAACTAGGGTCTACTCTATCATTCATGATAACCTGGCAAAGTAATTAATATGATCTGTGATAACACCTACAACACCCAAGTGCCAAAGAGCTGAGCTAGTTCTTCCCTCAACTGGGCTAAGTATAGCTTATCCTTGAGTGTGGTTCCTCCATTTTGTCTTCCAAATAAGTTTTGCTTACTTTTTTTCAACTAATCTGTTGGTCTGCCTGCCTGTATTTATCTATATCATGCCGGTCAGACTTGTTTTTTTAGCATTCTCGCTGCAACCAAAATGAACTTTTTGACCCACTGGCCAAAGAGAGAGACGAGGAAAAAAGAAAAGAAAAGCCCTCCCAGAAAATATTTGTTACTAGCTAAAATGCATATTGGATAAATTGTTTATATATAATTATTAAAAATGCTTTATTAAAACAACTTGGGAATTATCACAAAGGTGCTTGGAGTTGTACAAGAATGGGGTAGAGTTAGTTGATGACAAAGACTTCCAAGTACTGAGCCTTGGGTAACTTCATGCATCATGCTGGTCAGTCTGTTGGTCTGTCTATTGGGCACAGTTGTCAAAATAGCTTCTGTCCCACAGATGGGATTTGAACTGTGAATTGTGAGTGCTCTGCTTGGGAATCCAACCCAGTTTCTAGTCCTTCTGGTGGAACCCTGTGGACAACTGTGTCTGAGGTTTTTTTCTTGAAGATGATAGCAAAAAGTAAAAAAAAAAAAAAAAAAAAAGAAACAATAAGAAAAATACATTTTGAGTGTCATTCCCAACTCGTCAAATACTGATGCTTTGGGTTGGTAGGTCAGGCCAGACAAGCACATAGGATATAACAACATACCATTTATTATTAGCATTGTGTTAGCTAGCTGTATTAGTTTTGTCTTGTCTTCATCTGTTTCCCTCATCAACAGAACAGTCCTGTGACATGTTAAAGAGCCTTTGCCCTCTTTACTGCCACGTCCTTTCAGATTCCTTTGAGCAACAGATTATAGCCGTTGACTAAAATACAAGGTTTGTGATGTACACCTATTGTGTGTGTGCATGAATGTGTGTTTTTGACTGGGTATACTCTGAACAACCTGTCTCCAGCATTAGTAATGGTGGTGTGTGAACGTATGTGTGGTGGTGCTGAGTTTACCGTGCTACAGTAGCAGCGAGACTACATGTGTGTGCATGGGTGAATATTGTGGTGGTGAGTTGTGTGATTGTGGTTTTGTGTGTGTGTTGGGGGGAGTCAAGGTGCAGTGGAGCAGATAGCTCAGCTCTATGCATACTAAAACCACCATCGCCACCGGCAGCAAAGATAGAGCTGGGGGGTGTGGGCGGGAGGGTGCATGGGTGGGTGGGGAGTGGGATGTGGGAGGGAGGAGGAGGAGGGAGTGACATAGCACCCCAGGGAGGCCCTTCCTTATCGCACCTCTTGGCTCAGTTTATCTGATTAGACATGACCAGGAAAACAGAGGTAGAGATAGGCAGAGAGAGACAGAGAGAAGGAGGAGAGAGAGAAAAAGAGAGGGTGAGAGATGTAGAGTATTGAGGATTGGTGGTGATGGTCAAACTGGGTCAAACCTGTCTACCATTCAACCATAGTCATCTGCATCACATCAGACATTTGGGCTGATGGCAAGCAGACTGATATGGACTCTACAGATTGCTCCCTGAACGAGCTCTTGACTCTTTGACCTTATATAATGTCTTATTGGCTTACAGACAATGTCACACAATTAAGACAACATCTTTTCTAAAAACAAAAGGTCACATAAAAAAGGCACATAAAGAGGATTTTATAAGTGCAGCTTTTGATGCAGTGACAGGCACTTTTCACCTTTAAAAGCTGATCACATCGAGACATGTTGCTAGAGCTACATCGGGAGCAAAGCCTTTGTTTTATTCGTGTTAGCGGTGCCAGACGTGCAGTCCTCTCTTGCACGACGCGTTGTGTTTTTCTAGGGATTTTTGGACTGTGACAATGAGTCTTGGTGTTATCGAGGACTTCGGGCCCACACTCACCAAACCGACATCAAAGAACTAGCGGAGAGAAGGGCTGACTGTGGTGTGCCTTCGTTTCACCTAAGTCATGGCCACAAAGCTACTATTTGGTAAGGTTTAGGAAAACAGTGTGGTTTGGATACAAATATGTACATTTGGTAATTTTAGTTGCGAAGATACGTACATTATTTCAGTTACATTCAGCATGTGCCATCCACCTCTGACTTCCTCCCTGCGTAGGCTTTCTTGCATTTTATACTACTTAACCCGACCTCCTCCTTTGCTGCTATAATAGCTAAAACAGCCTAACAATGATGTAATCTTAGGTCATTATGGGATGCTTTCACAGTTTTTTTTGTTTGCTTCTTTAAAGACAGAGCCTTTGTTACAAACAGTGTAATTTTGGGTTGACAATTGAGGATGTTTATAAGGCAGGGACATTCTAACATGAGACACTACCGGGTAGTTTAACTTGATTGTTTTTAGAGCATGTCCCACCCATGGGACTAGAAGTCAGGATATCTCACCCTCTGCTTTTGTTTTAACCATTCTTTCTTAAATCTGTTACTCATGAGAACACCAAATATATGGGAATATGATGTTAAAGTACTTGTGTCAGTGTAAACATTGTAATTAAAGGCTAATTCTCTGGAGAATGTTCTGTCTTAATGCAACAATGTGCTCTCTCACTCTCTCAGACATGAAATCCTGCTGACATTTTGCTTCATGTGAGGCGTCTTTCACATACAATAAAATATCACTCTCATGTCAGTGCTGCACCGACAACCCATCAAAGTCTGTGACAAAATCCATACAGATCTCCTCGGGAATATAATTATTGCTGGGTACACTCTGAACATTTGGAAATGATCCAAATCCAATTAACAAAGAAGGTAGGCACATGAACCCAAAATGGAAATGAATGTTTGCAATGCAAATACAAATTGGCTTAGCAGAGAACATGATTGTACAAAGGATTCCAAAAAGATGACAAAAAGAGAAAGAAAAATAAAAAATGTTCTATAAAGTAGACTTAGGTTAGCTTGCATACATAATGAATACACTTGTACATGTTTTGTCATGTGGTTTAGTCTGGTTTTGTGTGTGATTGAACAGGATGAAAAATTAAAATACAGAGCAGGAAAGATGCTTCATTCTCACATTTTCCCTCCATTTCCCATCTGTGTTCAGTCTGGTCTCATCATCTACAGCCTGGAGGGGATGGAGTGTCTGCGTGTGTACACATGCACGAGCATATGCATGCGTGTGTGTTTGAGAGAATGATAAGGTCTTGAGGTCTTGTGAATGAGTGTCTGTATAAAAGAGCAGAAGGAAGAAGTGTGTGTGTGTGTGTGTGTGTGTGTGTCTGTGTGCCTGGGACATCCTCGTCAGTGAGAGGGCCCAGGGGACGGCCTGGCCTCCTCAGCCTCCTCATGATGATTGATGCTGGCGGGCCCCACACGCCCCGGCCGCCCAGCTAAATTAAAAGCCTATTTTGTAAAGTTGTAAAGAGAACAGAATGGTTGGAGGGTTGGTGTGTGTGTGTGTGTGTGTGTGTGTGTGTGTGTGTGTGTGTCTGTGTGTGTGTGTGGGTGGGTGGGTCACAGCCGGGGCGCTCTCCAGTGTCTTTAGTATCATCAACCCCTCAGAGGATAGCCAGAAGGGGGTCTCCTCCACGCCTGATGCTCTCTCTCTCTCATTCTCTGTCTCATTCACACACATACACACACACGGAAGGAACACACACACACACACAAGAAACCAAACACACACAAATGCATTCTGATCTGAAAGTCTTTTTTTGTGTGAGAGTAAATTAACACAAAGTACAGGTTTGCGGAATTAAACACACTTCAGCCCTGCGATGATATCCACTCACATCTGTGTGTGTGATCTCCTGTGTGCGGGATGAAGGAGCAGTATTTGCCAGAACAGTCATTTAGTGTCAAAAGACATCAATATTACTGTAAGACATTGATTTTAAGCTAATGATTCTAATTTATGATTTCTCCACATAAAATACTATACTTTTCACTGCTGTTCTAGACAAAAAACTTTCATTGTTTTCGTTTGTCATTTCGTTGAACAGATCCTTTGAAATACCAGTGTCCTGTTTGAAACTATTTTAGCTTTGCTCAGTTCTTAGATTTAGTCTTAGTTTTAGTGTACTTAATATAGCACTGTTCAAGCAGCCACCTCTGATTTCCATTCCATTCCATTTGGGAGCACAGACAAGCAAACTGATGCCTGAAACACTGTCACTAAAGTTGAATTGGTGGTGTATTCAATGGACTAATGCACAAGGATAATCCAGTCTGCAGATCATATAGAAAAATACAAAATAAGAAGCTTTCGACAAAATATGATTTTTTTGTACCATAGGCCCTTTAGGTTGCTTTGATGGGTCCATGCCATTGGATGACCAAACATTCAGTGGCAACTCAAAAATAGTGAGGTCTGATACTGAGCCTTGATGGAGACCTTGCATGCATTTTCCACATTCAGCACTAATTTATGTTTTGCAAAATGATCAAGACCAATATGAAATATATTTGAACAAAAGCAAGTAAAAAAAAAATGTAATAATCAACTGAGTCTGATTTACCCTTAGAAAACTGAATAAATCTATAAATGCCAAATATTTCTCTAAATATTATTATAATTTTTTTTTCTCTCTGAATGTCACATTCAGGTTTGTGAACATTCTCTGACACGGTGCCTGTATGATTTAATTTTGAACTTCAACAGCCACTCAAGGAACAGACAGTCACTAGTTTGTATATCGTTTGCAAGTCATTTATCCTCAATGTGAATTTAATTGACCAGGCAACACTAGGAGGAAAGGACAAGCACATATACACACACACCCACACACATGCGCGCACACACGCACACACACACACACACACACACACACACACACACACACACACACACACACACACACACACATACACATCCACTCATGTCACCCTCTAGCCAACCTCTCTCTCTGCCTTCAAGCCAGACATGCACACCCCTCCACTCTTCTGTTGTTGGCAGCAAGAGGTGAGTGGAGTGACAGCCCACCCTGCGTCTGGCCAACCAGCCAGACACACGCACACGCAAAACAGAGGTCAGGCTTGTGTCAACTGGGGTGTGGAGGCCAGCTGAGGTGCCCCGCCTATGCATTGTGCTAATTTGTGGTATGTGTGTGTGCGTGTTCCTCGTTGTTGTATATCTCCACCATGAACACCAGTGTAACCATAATGACCACAATAATTGTAACCAACATTATCCTTTTGTACTTTGATCAACAACAGCATGATATCTCCCTCTTCCTCCTGAGACTGATTCCAGATTTCTGAATGACTGTCTCAAAATATAAATTAATGACCCTAATCTGGTTGAGAATTTTGAGCAATTTCTGTGCAAAATTAGAAGCTACGGGCTAAATTTAACAGCCTGGCTGTGATAGCTGTCCAACTTTTGCTAGTCAGCCACATCAGCGAAGTTGTTGAAAATTATGCGATTAAAAGGGAAAACAATGCGTCATTACCTTCATCAAGGAGGTTATGTATTCACCTGACATATTTGTTTGTTAGTTGGTTGGTTTGTCAAAAACAACAGCTTGGAGATAGGGTGGGTCTCGGCCCAGAATAAACCCCATTAACTATTGTTTGGACCCAGAAAAAGGGATGGATCTAGGAATTTTTTTGCACTTTCTTCAGTTTATTTATCTTTTTCTACATTTTCATTAATATCTCAGGCACAGATCTCGCTAAATAAAGGGAGACATATTAAGGTGGCTGGTATGAGTAACTACAATTTGATCTAGATCCTAGATCTGGTGAGCTTAAATCATGGATAAGCCATTATGGGTGGTTTAAATTTAACATAAGGCTATACACAGCTATTGAGTTTGACACTGGATGAGCCGTCCACTGGAAAATCCACCAATATGACACATGTGTTTACAGGTCTTGGGGACTACTACTTCCACATAGGCAGTAGTATTCCCCAAGACCTGTTACAGATCTGTATGTATAAAATCAGGTGTTAGACAGGGAAACTAGGCTATCGCTTGTGAAAAATGTTGTATTTTGATCACAAAATGCATAAAAATAAAAAAAAAGTCTGTGGTCTTCATTCTTTTTTGTTTTATATTTTGTTTATCAAATCACCATATAGTTGTTATTTTGGATAGACCTATTATATGTATTGAAGCTAGGTATGGAAAGTTACGTCAATTTTGGATATAAGTGGTACTATACACAATGCAGGATATATTGCTTCTTTCGGGCCGGAGCATTAGGATGTAATTTTAATTCTGACCAACATTCTTTGTGAACCTGCTTAACTAAAACTGAAACTAAAACTATGCTAGCTCAGATGTAGCTTCACTTTTTGCTAAAAATGCCTTAGGAGCATTTGGCATGTAAGTCACTAGTGTTAGGTTACAAGAATCAAGACCTTTTTCCATATCAAGAAATGTAGAAATCTGCTGGTGTGAAGGAATTGACAGACTGAATAATGGAGTGGTAACCAATGCCTATTCAGTCTAAATATCAGTCTACCTCTTCATCATCATCACCGCATTCATGATCAGAATTGTCATCATCCTTTACCTGCCCCTTCCCTTTGTCATCTTCACGTCACCATGGCAATTTCTCTGTCATGGTCATTGGTATTGTACCCTGTGGTTCTTCCTTATTCATGAAAATCTCAGTGAACACACACAACACACATGCACACACAGACACACACACTCCTCCCTGCCGTCAGGCCATTTACAGAGAGGTCATAACCCCAATGAATGATGGGAATGCTGAGCTGGAACCTATCAACGCTGCCAATATGACCAACAATACCCCCACCTTCGACACACACACACACACACACACACACACACACACACACACACACACACACACACAGATCTGTCCTTATATACTGTGTTTGAGTTGCAATGGGGATTTACAAATGAGACTATGAGTATGTGTGTTTGTGTGTGTTTTGTATGCACACTGTTACAATCAATTTCTCTTAGAGAGGTGAAAAAAATCTGATTTCCTCAGTCACCTCGTGTACCACCCTGTGGTGTAATGTGTTCATACGTGTGTCCGCAGTTGCATGCTGCGTTTGTGCAGAATATGTCTGCGCCATATGTGTACTTCCTTGTGAGCATATTTGTATTTGTTTGGGAGGTGTCTGTGCATCTGCGAGTGTCTGTGTCTGCATGCAAATGTGGAAATGTTCAAGATTTTTTCTCTGTCTCTCTATGTCAGTGACTTCTCCAAATAGAGTATGTCTCCTTCATATACAGACGAGAAAATGCCCCAAAGGTATTATTCCCATCATCAACTCTTGAACTGTTTTAATTGCCTAAGTCAGTTATATGCTTCATCATCGTTTAACATTGAAAAAAATACTTGTGGAACTTTGGATAACATAAATGCCCACATTACGTATGTAATGTCAGTTACATTATGTATGTGACATAATTTGACTACATTGGTAAGTTTAAATAACTTATATTATAGGTAACCTATTGTTTTCAAATTGAACACTGACAGTGGTTTACTGGGTGAAAGTCCTGTGCCTTTTTGACCCAACGGACACTCTTGTTCTTGAACTCCTGCCAGTTTGGACTTTGTTGCTATTTACACTACTTTGCCTGACCTCCTGTTTGTGGCTTTAATAGTAACTACAGCCACTAAGGGTTGCTACCTGAGAAGAAACAGGTACAAATATATATGGGTTGTAATAAACTGCTCACAGTAAATCTACAAGGTCAACTGTGACCTTTTCTGATGAGGACGGACTGAAATTGAAGAGTGACAGAGGGTGGAGCAATCACCTTCTGACAAATCTGTTTCCTCAAAGCTGTCAAAACCACTGTAAATGGCTAATGGTTTGATTTATCGTATGACAGTGAAACAGCTAGCAAGAGATCCGAGGTCACAAATACCTTCACCAAACCAGGTAAAAATTACTTTCATTTACTTCAACATCTATTATATTCAAACACATAAAAAAAACATGTCAAAGACAAACTGGAGCTGCAGCGGAGAAGAAAGGAGGAGCAATAATGTGTTCAGCCCACTGAAACTTTTAAATGAAGTATGTAAATGAAACTGACAAAAATAATATCCCTGAAAGTGTAACAGCGAAAAGTGTAGGACTCATATATGGCTACATGTAGTCTATCATAGGCTATAGATCTATGTAAGTATTTTGGTATTTCACCAAACTGATTCCCCCAAATTCCCCAACAAGTTTGTTATCTGCCTTAAAAATGTGTCCTGTTTTTTATAATAAGAAGTATCAATTTCAATATTGGTGATACTGGCCTTGTATTATTGGTATCAGATTGAAACTAAATTTTGTGGTATCACCCACCCCTAGGCCATGCTTCTACCTGTGTGTTCTGATGCAAATTAAAAGGTATGTTTCCATAAGTATTTAAAGAAAAGCAGGAAAACTGAATGTGCAGGCAACTGCAGTACAGAGGGGTCAACATTCAACCAGCAAATCTGTGCCCTGGATATTTATAATAGACATCTTTACTGTTCACCTTTATTGTCTCCTCCAAATAAGTTTGATTGTCCATCTGTTTCTTGCCTTGCCTTCTTTTTCGTTAAGTTGCTACATTCTCAGATCTCAGCAATTCACTTGGAGGGTATTATTATTAATAGGAGTGACAGAAAAAAATATAAAATCGGAACCAAAGTAGCAGACGCTCAGTCAAATGTCCAATTATCTCCTCACAAGTACAGTTATATCGTTATATGTGTATATGTGTGTTGTAACAGCAGAAGCCTAGAGAGACATCCAAGAAGTGAGGGGTGGGAGGTTTTGGGTTGCACTCAGGGAGGTAGTCCACCCTGCCATCCTTTCATCCCTCCCACATCCTCGCTCTTTCTGGTCAGGCCCGATCTGGGGCCGTTGTGTCACCAACAGATGGGCCTCTCACAAAAGGACCCCTCAGCCTGCCAAGCCGGTCTCCTGCACACCCGATTAAATCTCAATAGCAAAGTTAGAATTGATACACTGAGTCTATGGTGATTCAATTAGAGCAGGACGGCATGAGGAAAAGGAGAGGGAAAACAATGAGTGGGTAGTTAGAAAGTCATTTACCTGGTGTTATTCTGGTTGGGGGGAACAGAGGCCAGACAGCCACGTGCTCATATTTGGTGGGATGATTTGCTCTGGGCTTGTGGCAAGGGTATATCAAAGGAAGCTGATCTGAACACTCACTGGGGAGTTTCAGACTGAATTGCAAATTACATCTATATGAATGCATACATCATACTCGTACCATGAATGTTTGAGACTAAATACGCAGCTGGTAGCCATCCCTGCAGCTACCCCCCGCGCCAAAAAAAAAGCTTCAGAGTGAGACTTATCTTAATTTTTTACCAGTTTTTTTAACTCCTATATCTAGAATGTTTACGTGATCATAACACCATTCATGACATTCTAATGCCCAGGCTTTAATTGCTAGAAATTGAAAGCAGTGTCCATTTCCGTCTACAAGTGAGGGGCACCAAAATCAGGCATTTTACACATAATGCCTTTAAAGTGATACTCGAGCAATTTATGTGTTAGAGGTAAGGGGCAACAAAAGTAACCCATAATGGTAACGTGTTAGTGTTAGTAATAAGGTACTACTATGAGGTTAATGTCCTAATTTGTGTCCATTCCTCAATAATTTTCATTATATTTGTAAGGGTCCACTGAACAAAATAATCAAAAAGAAAAATGATGATGAACACGTTTTGAAATGAAAGTGAAGGGTTTTATAGTCAATAGAGATGATGTTAATCTGAGGCTATAGCAGCAGAACAAGATTACCTACTTTCATTGAATAATGCCTAATTGTGCTTCTGCTGGTTAATTTGGTAAAAAGTTAGCCGTTACTGTCACATAATAGTAACTGGTAATAATACATTACATTTTGGAAGTAAGTTGCCGAACACTGTTTACACCTCATTGATGTAGGGGGAATGATTCCCTACATTAAGTGCTATATATATTGGGTTGCTGTTCTATTTTGTTGTCATTCATTATTTCCAAGTCTTCCAAACTGAACAACAAAATAAGTTAATAGGTTCTTTTAAAAATTACCTGTAGTAATGCCCCATCATCAGAAAATATTATTAGTGGTTCCAGAACCAAAAGAATGATTCAAATGACTGATTGGTTAGAGTTGGGGTGAAGATTGTGGTTTTGGTTAAAAACACCTACTGGATTTGGGTTTGACAACCTGAATTAAGATCTTCTTAATTAATGTTAAAAGAAAACAGCAATCTAACAGGTCAAAGTCCTTAGCTTGGTTTACCCACATATCTACCCTATTTTCCTCCTTAAATGGTTTTGTGTCTTTCTACAAGAATCGGTTTTCATGCAGGCACTAAAGGCTGTAGGACTAATAAATATAGGAACTTGCTTTGATGGCAGTTTAAAAAATCAGCTCAGAAATACAAATCTTCTAAACCTATCTCCATGTCAATTTATGAATAAAGGAACCTTAACTGACCAATAGTCCAACTGATCGACAGATGAAATCAATGACTGCCTGACAGATGGTTTCAGTAACTGACTGATTGACTGGCTGACCTACTGGAAACATATCATACAGACAGACAGACAGACAGACAGACAGACTAACCAATAGACAGACTCACTCATTCACTAAATGACTGGCACTTATAAACTTACTGACTGGCCCAATGAGAAATTGCCAGGGGCAACCAGGACTTTGGGGTTCAGCTGTGCATTTACCAGTGTGTGTGTGAGAGTGCGTGTGTGTATGGGACAGACAAGCGGCTGTCTGTGATCAAGAATAAATAAGCCAATAAATATTCAATCAGGACAAAAAGAGGCATGATTGAAAGGGCTGCGGGGCCGTGATGAGGCGAGGTCAGCCTCAGGCGTGGATTGGGAAGTGTGTGGAAGCTAGAAATCACATAAGCAAATCTCTTTTTGATTTCCTCATTTGATAATAATACATTACATAATAATGCAAGAATGACAGGCTAACACTGATTCATTCAACTGCTATATTGCATTAAAGATTTGATCATTTTTAAAGCCTTTTTTAACAAATAATATTAACATTATTATTACCTTTAACAAATAAACCTTGCAGTCTCGCACTTGCTTTTATGCCCACACATGATCATACATATACAGCATATCCAGTACATAGACACAAACGGAAGGAAGAAATGTTTGTAAAAAAACTGTAGTTTACCTGTGGTCAAAGCCTACTTTCCAGCACCTTGGAAAAAACTACTGGCTAGGCTGTGCAGTAAGAACAATGGGAATCATGAACCTAGTGTGTCACCCCACACAAAGCAAAAATTCAAACAGGACCTAACCTCATTTAGACCACGTTAGGATAAAGGAGAGGAGTCAAATGATGCACTAAATAACTTGCATAGAGCTGGAAGACAAAAGTCTCAGTTAATGAGAGGCATGCGTGAGCTCCTATATCAAGGTACATACATGATATCATGTCCATCTGCACATAATCGTGTGTGATTCTCTGTCTCAGAATCAACAGGGGCAACTGATGCAGAAGCAGCATACAAAGAGGAGCATGAATGTGTTGCTTATACCGCTGTGTGTGTGTGTGTGTGTGTGGGTGTGTGTGTGTGTGTTTATTAGTGGGATCTTTTCTCTTGGTCTTTTGCTCTTGGCATGAATTAGTCAAATATACTCTCCACAGTGGGAGTATTGGCAAGGCCAAGCCAATAGGACACAGAGGCAGACAGTAAGATGTATGTACTACACCACCACACAAATGCACTGTAATGCATTGCAATGTGTCCCTCAGCAATGTGGAACAATTGCATTCCTATTATTCACTCGGGGAGCAACATTATGGTTTGGCTACCCCAATTTTGGTCTTTTTTAAAATACATTTATCATCATACAGCCCCTGCACAAGAGTGATTACATTTAAGAAGCCTTTATCAATGGCCATTTTATCAACAAAAACAACTGACAAGAACAAATGAAGAAATCATGCATTTTTGGACCACCTTTAGTGGATTTAGTTTAACACTAATCGTTGGTGACAACATGCTTAGACTGTCAATCACAGTCTGTCAATCCACACAGGAGCTGAACTGATTATAAAGGTGAGAAACATTGCCCTTTAGCTTAACTTGATCACTGTCTCAAAATTGAACATAGGTATTCCATTTTATTTTTTGTAATGTAACAACTATTTGAATATTCCAAAAATCGTAACCCATCCCCACAAACAACTGTCAACATAATCAACAGAATAATCAACAATGAAAATAATTGTTAGTTGCAGACCAATAGAAATGCAGGAAATCTAAGAATAAAGACAGGAATCTCTGGCTGTATGTCTTCTGCATATCTTGTGAAACGATCATCTGATTGAATTCATACTTGTATTGCTGAGGACTCAAGCAAATGCAGAGTTGAGTGTCAAGTTGTTTGGATGAGAAATATCATTAAAAAAAACAATTAGGGCCCCCTCTCACACTTGTTGCAAATTGGTGTATATTTTCACGCCCAGCGCCCAGGTTACCTACCTGCGTCCATCTTTGTGACCAAGGGCTCGTTGGTCTAAGCTGAGGTGTGGTCAGGCACATGGTTAGCACTTTGCTACCTTGAGGCAGAGAAAGCAAATACCATTTTCCAGCAAAAACTTGGTCTGAACTCAGTGGCATAGTGTTTAAGAATGTGTTTTAAAAGGTGCATCATTCAGATACACCCAGAACCATGTAAAGGGAGGGTTGGCGCTAACCTCCTGCATGGATATCCTTAATGAGGTGTCAGCTAAGTTTTTAATGTTAACGTTATGATTAACCTATGCAGTCAGTTTGGAGAATGAAAAAGTTTGGATGAGCTGTTCAGACAAAGCTTCAAGTAGCATTAGCAGAGGTCCAGCATGTTAAAACAAAACCAGGGGGCCGATGAATGTTTTCATATTAGATGTTTTGGCAAATGTTTAGTCACATATTGTAAAAGATGTATCTCATTAATCCCTTGACAGGGAAATTAAGTTTGGTCACTCTGTTGTTACTTCCTTTACATACACAGGTAACTCTCCAGCTTCTAGTCCACTCTCCACATAGACTGCTCTAAGCGGGTCTTGAACCGGCAACCTCTTGGTCACTAAAACCAGTTCTTGTAATCTAAGTTACTGCTGCCTCGTCTGAGTAGCGATATTAGCTCTGTGTGCCTTTGTTTTTTCATGTAAGCTTAAATCTATACCTGAACTTTGCCAGCCAACACACTTTCATGCATGTGCTTGTGCTCTACAACTGCTACTGTGTGTGTGTGTGTGTGTGTGTGAGCATTTGTGCACATGTTGGACTGTGTATAATGAATGAAATGTGTGACATGTGCTGTCTGTCTGGTATGCCAGGCACGTCAAGCTTGCTTAGCATTGGCCCAGGCCTTATAGAGATGGCTTATCAGTGACGGTACATATAGAAGAACAGTTTGCCTATGCAGAGCCTCCTACCCCCCAGTCATAGAGAGAGAAAGAAATCCTTATCACGTAGACCTCGTCTTCCCCTCAATTCTCTTCCTCCCTCCCTCTCCTCTCTTTTCGCTCTCTATCTCTGTCTCGTCTTGGAGATATGCTAATCGCTGTGTAAGTATATCCTGTCAAATAATTACCATATATTAAGCTCTACTCATCTTGGCATAATTTCCCCTTCCGCATAATCGTACTTGGGCTTCTTCCTTCGGAAAAAGCAGCGGACAGAAGGGACTTACCTTAGGCAAGTTAAGCATGTTAATCTTCATTGATTGAATATCAGGCTCATCAATGTGTTAACAGAATGTGTGTGTGGGGGGGATCAAGTGTGTGAGGAGGAAAAATCTATGCATTCATACAAGAGTTGGCTGATTAAATAAAGGCTGGGCACTGGTTATTAATAAAAAATTAAAATGTATATTTACCTCAGACTGTACCATGTATACTGTATAACATACTAATGTATTACACAGAACGTATTTGGTTCCTTCAGGTGATAAATGGGGACTTTAACAGGCCATTTAGGCATCCCTTAGAAACTTCAGAACACTACCTCTTGAGGATTATGTTATTTTGAATACTTTCTGAGTTCCCTTCCCTGCCTGTGGCCCTCAGCAGAGTCCATTGGCCCTTGTGACAAAACTCCTAAAAAATACAGGTTAATTTTCTAAGGCATGGTTGAGGATAATTTGAGTCTATTTTCAACCTAGGCTTGAATAGATTTTGTTTTGCAATTAAAAGCATGGTCACAATAGCACAGTGAAAGTCAGGCTTATATGGCACCAATCTTTTTGTGGACAGTGTCAATTTACAACAGTCATTACACTGTGCAATCAGCATTTAATTCAGAATGACAAGTTAAAGTAAAAGTTGCCTACTGCCTGTTTAATGAAGCAGGGCAGAACCGTACTTTGAGTGTTGGAGGAAGGTGGAGTTATAAAGTGCTGTACATGCCAAGTTGCTTGCAAGCAACAGTAAATGTAAAGATCATCCTACCTTCAACCTTGAAATTGTTCCAGTCCACCATCACTAGGGTGGCAAAAGATCCTAATTACCTCAGAAAGTCACGAATTATAAGCCATTCCCAAATTCTGCATCCTGTCCCAATAGTGCCGAAAATTAGATTTTACCAGAGTTTTAATGATAAGTAATTCCCTAATAAAATATGAAATACTGATCCTTGTGAAGCACTGTTTTGACTCCAGCAGTGTGTATCCTACATGAATCATGGCAATTTCTTTGGCTGAAATTGTAGATTGAAAAACTAAACAGAGGGAAATATATGGTGTCATGGATAATGATTTAATGTACACAGCTCTGCCTACATACACAGTCTTTGTGTTCTTCTATCTGAATGAAGGAGGGCTGAATTCATGAGTAAAAATAATCCAGATAAAAGCGTCAATCCACCTGTAAAAAGGAACAAGAACACAGGATATTACATCTATGCTGTTTAGATTTTTCTCAGGGGAAAACCCCTCGTTATATTGTCCCATCCACAGTTTAGAATGCTTCCTATGTTCATGCTGGTCATCCCAACCATCGTGAAGGATGTTCCAGTTCTATTATTTCTGTTCAGAGATGTGCAAGGGTGCTTCCCAGAGGAGGCATGAGTGAGGATCCCTCTAAAGAGACAGATTTTTAACTTTGCAAAGGTTGTTTTTTTTTGTTCCATTTTTTTTATGTCACAGGGAATAATGCACGGATCTTGATGAAAAAAATCAGCTGTATTTAGGTGGCTAGTCTTGTGAGCTTAGAGTATGGTTAAGCAGTTATGGGTGGTTGAAAATGTTGAATGATATTGGGCTACCTAGTTTTATATTGTATTAGGCTTGATTGAATTAAAGGGGACTGTTGGACTTTGGTGGAGCTATGCGCTTCTTAAGTGCCATTCCCATTTTTCCTTTTAACCTGTGTCTCGAATGATATTCAGTAAGAAAGGGAAGTCTGCTGTTATTCTGCAATGAATACTTTCATTGAGTTACACATGAGGCTGGAAATCCCCTTGCACTAAGCAGAAACTAAAAGGAATGTGAGATATTTTGGCGGGTGGGACAGGGGTTACCTCCAAATCACCTCCATGCCCTTCTCTTAAAAGCTATGCTCCTGTGAGTGGTTGCTTTTTAGTGTACCTAGAGATTTAACAAATTTAGGGAAAAATGAATTCCGTGATTTTGCAACTTGGTCGTGAAAAAGCTTGCGAAGAGATCTCTAAAATAAACTCATATGGCATGTTGTTGTTTTTCTTGAGAGGCCAACGGTGTTAGAATATCTGTTTTTTCTGTTTTATTCAAATTTTTGTATATCGTATTATATATGTTGCATTATGTTGTGATTTATATGTCTGCTAACTTGGCCAGGCCTTTCTTGTAAAAGAGATCTTGATCTCAATGGGAATTCCTGGTTAAGACGACAAAAAATGTCAAATAAGAATAGAATAAAATAAAAATGACACTTACAATATATTATACAATTTTCACTTTCTCCAAAACATTTGGGCTAATACATCATCTCTGCAAATTATGAAACATTCTGATTATGATATGGATTATTACATAATGAATTTACAAGCAGAATGTCAACAAATGCAAACATAATAACTGTGAAACCCTTATTGTATATAACTCTCTATAAGTCTTAAATGTACCTGTGGTTTCCAGTATGGATATTTCAGTGCATTCAGCATGTGAGCAGTGCACGCAATTTACACAATGAGGTTGGACTAATCTGTATACAGTATAAATACAGAATTCAAGTCTTTGATAAATGTGCAAATGTTGGTTAAACAGTTTATTTTTAGGGGGAAACATATAGAGAACTAAAAACAGAACATTCAACAACAAGCCGCTGCTGTGTGCTCTTTGGGAATATTTTGGAAAGTGCATATACAGTATGTGCCAATACAAACTCCGAAAGTCACCACAGATCTGTTATAATTTTACAATCCAGCTGTGTTGTCTTCATCAGAAATGGACATCATCTCCAACTGTTCAATGAGAAGAACCTTTCATTCCCCCAAAAGTGTTTCCTTGCTGTGCAAGGTCCCTTCCACAAGGAGAGATGGAAGGATATGATGCAAGGAAAAGAGGCCATATGCACACACACACACACACACACACACACACACACACACACACACACACACACACACACACATATATACTTAGTGCATCAGGATCAGAATTCAATACAGTTAACATGTTGTGTGAGTGTGTGTGTGTGTGTGTGTGTGTGAGTGTGTTTCTGAATGTTTGTTGAATGCATGGCTTCCCCAGCCTGGATCTGTCCTCCAGATGACACTCCAGTGACATTGTAATCTACATGACTGATAAATGCTCCATGTCATTAAAGCCAGGAGAGGCTCTCTATCGCTCTCAGTGCAGCTCTACATCAGAGAGCACTGAACCTCGCCTGGGGAAGCCACAACTGGGATTTTTTTTTAAGACTGACACTACTATATTTGGACTGATCTTCCAATAGTTTGTATATCTTTTTTTACTTGAATATTGTAACACCGAAATTAAGCCAGTGTTTTAAAAACATGTTTTGCTCAAGGGCTTTAAAATTAACTAGAATTAACAAGGATTCATATACATATGTTTGCCAATTCATGAGCATCTGGATATGCACTTGCATGTATGTATGCACACTTGTGTGAGAGTGACAGCAATGGTACCCTTTCAGGGAGCCCGTGCTCTCCAAAGAAGCATCCATCTCTGGGGTCTTTTGTGTTGGGAGGAGCAGCCAAGGTCAGCAGCTGAAAGAGCTTTCTTTGTGTGTGTGTGTGTGTGTGTGTGTGTGTGTGTGTGTGTGTGTGTGTTCGTTGCCTCCGTCTAGTGACTCAGTAACAGGATCCTTGGCCTATTAATTGGCCTGACAGTGATAAAGGAAATGGAAGTGGATGCTATTTGTCTCTAATGCAGCCACGATCATATTAGCCCAAAGACAAATGGACACTGTTTTCCCACTTGAGCTACTCTAATTTTTTAAAACCCCTCCGAGGATGTTTGTGGACAGTGTGTATATGTGTGTGTGCATGCTGTTGTGTGTTTGCATGATCTTATTAAATGTGTCTACAGTGTGTAAATGCGCATGTGCAGTCATATTTGTTTCGTTTGACATCTTGAAAAACATGATTCGATATGTATTATTAGCATTAAGGTAATTGTTGTGACATGGGATATGATGTAGTGATGACATCAGCACTGGAGTGTTTTTGCACTAAAGTAGTGCGTATTTATGTTTTAATCTGCTCAAGTATGCCTGTGTGTATTATATGTATATAATCTTCTTTCTCTTTCTATACATATGTCACACATTCTCTCTCATATGTGTGTGTGTGTGTGTGTGTGTGTGTGTGTGTGTGTGTGTGTGTGTGTGTGTGTGTGTGAAAGAGAGGGTGTGTGAAAGGTGGTGATGATGGGGACATGGTGATGAGTTGGGGGATGGTCAACACCTGGCTGTACCTGAGGTCAAAGCTCAAGGAGAGATTGAAGCCTGAAGCAGACTACTGGGTGCTGAGTTGGGTGTGAGGGTGTGGAAACAGTGTGGATGGTTTTAGGGGGGAAACAGCCTTTATTCTCCTCCAAAATGAACCTTGTTTGAGACACGTGACCTAATAACACACACACATACACACAAACAGACTCCTTTGTACACACATGCACATACACGTACACATATAAGATATAGATATATAATATATAGATATATCACTAAGATATTTCCTGGAGTAATGGAAAAAATCCATTATTAGAGTAGATTCTATTACAGACTTTGTTAATTAATCCCATTTCAGCCACATCCTAAACCAAAAAGACCTCTGCTGTCATATTCAGTCTGTACACTCGTAAGGTTTTATATGTAGCAAAACACATTTCATTTAAAGTCCACCTGAATTCACAAAGAGCTATTATAAATACAAATTTAGAACATTTAAAAATCATGTCAAAAGATTTTTTGATGATATTGGAAGGAAGAAAAACGGTCTTTGTGGAAATACGGCATTAGAAATGTTCCTTCACGTTCAATCTAGTAGAGTTGGTGGGCCAGAGTATGTGTTTGATTCACTGAGCAGTCAGTGGTACACAGAAGAAGAAGAAGAATCCTCTTTATTTGATCACATATCTTACAATATACAACATAGTGAAACTTGTACTCTGGGTCATGTTTTGATGGTGGGGGAAACCGGAGTATCCAGAGGAAACCAATGCAAGCACAGGGAGAACTCGGGAGCTGTTGAAGGTGCTTCAGCTGACTAACTTCATTTTAACAACAGTTTTACCCTCTAGATTTTAAGTAGCTTGTGCGGCAAGCCATGGTGCAACACAAAGAGAGTTCTGCAAGGAAACTTAAGCAAGAAAGCCAGTCTGTAGTTGTTATGATGCTCGCAGATTTTGATCAAAACCTTAGCACATACAACTACACTAGATTATCTACATGGTTAGATTAGGGCATGTGACAAACAAATGTGCATTTCTTTGTAATCAATCAACTAATCAATAGGGGCTGAATTCCAAAATGACTTTCCAGAAAATGTGTTGTTAATATGGTTTCTTTTTCAGTATACAAATGCTAGTGTGTTTTTTCAAACAACATTATATAGCCAGGAGTTGCTCTACTCCTACTGCTAAATGATGAAGTTTCTTTTGCCAAAGCTCTTCCATCTTGCAGAAAATGTGGCCCCTCCTGTCCCCCCCTTGTATTTGAATGTGAGCAATGTCTCCAGAAATGGGTATCCGTGTTTAAGTGTGTGTAAAGCATGATAAGGGAGAATGGGATCTGATAGGGCATGATAAAATACCTGGGTAATGTCTAGGTGGATTTTTTATGTTTCTCCCGAGGAGCCTGTGTGAGGACGTTATCTCCAGACTGGGAAGCCATGTTTCCCCCTCCAGGGAATCCCCCCCCACCAGTTCCACCATCCTCAAGCACTGGTTATACTGGGCATATGTCCACCCCCCTACATAAGATTCCCATTTATACTATCTTTTCCTCTTCTTTTTTTTTTTTTTTTGGCTTCACATTGGTCAGATTGCTCCTGAACCATTTTTCAACCAGCTGCTTTTGTCAGTAAACAACTTTATCTCTTGGGATATAGGTTATTCTCTCTCGTATTATCTATATTATGTTATCACCTTTCATTATCTTTTGGCTTAAAACCATATGGCACATGATAGTGGATCCTGCGCAACTATTAGAAACCAAAATTCTCTGTCTTGGACAGAATGTGGATCAACGGAGGACTTATTCCCTTCATTTCTCACAAATGGGAAATAAATGAAAGTAGAAAAATGTGCTTGCTTCAGGTTGATTCACCAATTAATGTTTTTAAAATGTTCACTATTTTATAATTAATGCTTAAACCCCATATCTGACATATATTTCCTACTTTGCCAATCCGTAATTGCGGTGTTGATTTTGTATTAAAAAAAGCAAATATGCTTGTTATCCATCCATCTTACCCACGACATAATGATACAACTTACTACACAAAGCATCAATCTACTGGCAGTTAAACAGAGGAGAAGACGAGTAAACTGTTGGCAAGTCGTGAAGCTACACAGAGACTTATATAATGGCGGTTGAGCAGTATGGAGCCATTTATGTGTTTCCTTTTTTATTACAAAACAGTCCCAATCTTCTTCAGTTGTTGAACAGAATGCTGCTAAACTGTCTTGCTGTGAAGCTCCAGAAATGTTTTATGGATTAGGGTTAGGGGTTAGGGTTAGGGACTTTCCATCGGCATGATGGCACCTATCCTTTAAACCCTCCCTGTTAATATTGCATACTGTTCTGATGCCACTACTGCTACATTGTGTAACATTGTGTGGATTCTACATACAGACAGGAGAGGGTACTGTTCCTGGGATGTCCTAAGCCAGGGTGCAAATGTGATCAAATTGCAGCTTTTTTTAGAGCATCACTGCATTTGATGACATTGCCATTGTTTTTTTTGTGTGTTTTTTTTTATGTTTTGTTATGAATTGCTGGTATTTGTTTCATAACTTGGTGGTATCTGTTGAAATAATGAGTAACACCATTTGTTATTTTTTAGTTTGGATAAATGGAGTTTTGATCAACATTTCTATAATAGTTATTTTATTATTATAACATTTTATCATATTAACTATATAATGCAACCCTCATTCAGTTTTGGACTTTATTATTTTCCATAGTTGTGTCCACTCAGTTGTACAGTTCCATAGATGGTTATGATGGGTGCATTTATTTAACAGTGAGACACACTAAGCTTATTATAGCATGCTGCAGTTCATTATCACTGCCAAGCCACTGTAAGCCAAATATATTGCACTTTAAGCACAAATACAATGTTCTATGATAAAAAAAATGAAAAATTCAGATCAAATTATCCAGTATGTGAACATTTCACATTGTAAACTGCACTGACATGTAATTGCATCCAGGTCTGAGGTTGCATCTTTGCTTTGTGGTCTAGTCATGACCTGAGGTGTTTTAGCCCCCCCTTAACCTACACCCCCATCTCTCTGCTCAATGGTCATTGCTAGACTCCATGTCTCATTTGAATATATTGATTGGGCCATCTGTAAGCCATTTATCTCCTTCAAAAGACCATAAAGTAGGGCTCCCCACCTCTCAGCCCGCCCACCACTGTTTCCCTGACAGGGAGAATATACACTCACACATAAACCAGGGCACACAGACACTCACTGGCTGAAGGAATTGACCAAATATCCCAAAATATTGAATTATTTTTCTGTAACACAACCTTTCAACAAATAAAAGCACCAGTAGAAGCAGGCGTGCTCGCTGCGATTTGAGATAAGGGCCAGAATACACATCATGTAAACACAGACCCATGGTGGGCGAGCTGAGCGCACAACTCCAGCCTGCACTGGGGAACCAAACACTGTCTAATGCTTCATTTAGTGTTGCTGAAATTCCCACCAAATAATGAAACCAATTATTGCATTCATACGGTGAATAATGCCTCCTTCAAATAATCTGCTTATCTGGCCTTGCCTCCATGGCTTTATGGGTGTGTATGCATGTCTGTGGATGTGTGTGTGTGTGTGTGTGTGTGTGTGTGTGTGTCTGCCTATCATCATAAACTGCACCCTGATGTAGCCGAAGCAGGGTTCTGGCACATCTGCAAGCCCTAGATATTCTTTGAACATGCGTACGTGTCGTCAGCAGAGTGCATGCATCATCATGATTGACTTATTCGTGACATTCCCAGTGGTAAAGCCTAGGTAAAGGATTACCCTGTAGTTTTGGACTGCTGCCCACTGTACAGTAAAGACCCTTGAACACACACACATAGGAAAAACACTCTCACATACAAACTGTGCGTCTCCAACAGGCTTATTTCTCTTTGTGTGAAGCGCCTTTTACTGCCTCTTTGTTCCATCTTTTGTCTCCATTCTTCATTCAAATCTGTTTTCTCCTCAGACAAACCGTTTGGCGGGCAGCCATTTGCAAGACCGAGCAAGGGGGAAGCACAGAGAAAGAAGGGTAGATGAAGAGAGGGAGACAGGGGAAGGCAGAGGAAGAAAAAGAGAAAAGTAGGAGTGGAAAAAACCAGGGAAGCATGGAGTAGAGGTAACTGAGAGGGAAAGACTGAGCAGGAAAAAGAAAAAGGGAAAGAAAATGAAATGGTAGAGGTGTATTCATGCTCAGCCCCTCAACAACGATTCCCCCGTTTCCTTAGCATAGCGGTTGCGGATCACTCTTTACTCCTGCAGGCTGCAAGTTAACATTTGAAATTTCTCTGCTCCGACAAGGTGAAGGGTGGCGGTCGCTATCCAGCGGAGACCTTGCCTCTGTGTGTAAATACAGGGCGCAGGCAGATGGTGGAAAATTGGCGTCGGCGCTTGAACCATACGGAGCATATGCACATGGGGGAGTTTTCAAAGACCCAGGGCATGGGGTGCGAGCCGAGGACCGGCGCCTGCTGAGGCTGGCACAAGACACAAGGCACTTACATTGGCACTGTTGAGGGGTAACAGTGGGCCTGAACTTCTCTTGGAAGGCCCCACAACCAGCGAGCTGGATTTTCTATTCAGACAACAGATCACTGTCTTATTTATAGCTGCACTTCTTATGTAGCAGTTGAAATGTGTTGTATGCTAAATAACAATATTGGCCTGAAAAAAAGAGAAATGTCATATTTGTCATCACTTCTTGCTGAGTATACTACAAGCAGTGTTGTGCATGAACGCGTTCAATGAACGATCGTTCATGAACTCAATCATATTTTGGGCGAACGTGAACTGAACGCACGTATTCCTGCCTGATGAACGATTTTGTGAACGCGTTCATTCTGGCGTTTGTGAACGGCGCGTTCTTACAGTTTGACTTCGTTCAAGACAGTGCCAGATTTCCATTGAGCCTTCCAGGCAAAAACCAGCGAAAACACACCGTGAACAGGCCTTAATATGTAGCGGAAAATACCCAGTCTGGCTTTTGTGTATAAAAAGGACGCTGGACGAGAGGTTTGTGCAACTCTCTTTCCTTTCGATCAAAACGAAACTTAACTATTTCAGACAGAAACAGCTGCATACCAAACATGCAGTGAGGCATTACCAAATGAACACAGATTAATTCGTCCTGAACGGACACAACACTGGCAACACCAGCCACCACAGAGTCGCACCGCAGCATACGTCATCAACATGTGAAGCATGGAGGCAAAAACAAATGAAGGCAGCAGCACTACTTCAGACTCTGCCGCCACCATTACTATGGCATCTTTGTATGATTACTTAAAACAATTTAATGAGAAGGTCAGTGATGATCCAGGTGGGAAAAATCTGACCCTTTTGTGTAAACTTTGCCCACCGGGTTTCAAAAAGCAACTCCGTACATCAACAACGTCAACAGCAAGCCTGAAACAGCACATTGAACTAAAGCACCAGGCCAGTCTTTCAAGGTATGTGCGAGTAAATAAAAAATCAAAAGACACGGCAGCCAAAACCGATCCTCTACCACCCAAATCACATTAACGGCGTATAGTAGCGGCTCCGCTGTCTTCATCTCCCAGCTGCAGCTAGACAACCTGGTTTTGCAGTATATTGTGGGAGAGCTGCAGTTTCAGTGTTAAAACTGATAAATAGCTGTCTGTGGTTCTATATAGGCTGTGGCAATCATTTAGAAAAATAATAGCTCGCAGCAACATATAAAAAAAGAACTATGAACTAGTTCAATTTGGAACTGTGAACTTAGTTCAAAATTTTGAATTATGAACTATGAACTGAACTAATTAATTTTAAAATGTGTGAACTGAACTTTGAACTAGTTCATGTAGAAAGTGAACTTTCCCAACACTGACTACAAGAAACTTTAAACTGGGTGTGAAATCGTCTCATGCAAATCCGAGTATCAGCAAGAACATTGGCTATTTATGATAAAAATTATTATTCTTAATGCTTATTCTTAAATAAGATGCTCTGTAGTGTGATGGTACAGTATTGACTAAAAGTTTACTTTGTTTCACCAATGTCATCTTTTATAAACCCAAAGGCAATTTCTGTTGTTCACTAAGTCTGAACTGAATGTACACACATCCTATCACCAATAAATGAGATGCTGTAAGTTCACCATGTTAAAGTAAACTTAAAGGAAAATCCAACAGACGTTAAAACCTGTTTTGTAAAACGATAATCTGAATTAAAACACAATTTAGATGGTTGCCCACCTCACCTTTCTCAATATACTGTTGAAGTCATTATTATTATTATTCTGTAAGTATCTGCTGCCATAACACCAGACTACGCAGCAGCTTCACTCCCTAAGCTGAGAGAACTCCACACCGACAGGCCCTCATCCTCAACAACACTCAACACTCCACAAAATAGAAGTAGCAGGACTCAAGGACATTATTTAGTTTTTGAAACCATTTTTTAAATTCACCTTATACCTTATTATTGGGCTCACCTTATTTGGTATATGGGTGTGTTTCTTTATGGGTTTTGCATGCAGTCCTCATACAGGCCATCTGTTAAATATCATGATATACAGCTTTACATGTTGCATTGGGATATGAGTAGGACTAAGCACGCATGTAACCCCCTGATTCCAGTGGGCACATCTCTGTTACCTGGAGTATGCACCAGTGTTTTGTTCTGTCCTCCATGCAACTTTATATCCCACCGGAAAGTTTCAGAAGCATAACGACAGTCCTGCCTGATGTCATTGACTTACTCAGATTGTGTTTACTTCCTAATTTCTCCTTGATTTTTGTGCCTCTACTGTGGTTGAGTAGCCTACGTTGTTAAATTGTTTACTTATTTGTCTGTTAATTGTCGGAAAGATTCAGATTTGTTTTTTATTATCAATAATTCTGAGTGGGCATCGGGTGTTTCATTGTCAAAATTGACTTGATCCTCAGTGCCATTCAGCGGTCTGACTTCCTGCCTTGTGTGATCTGTGGGAATAACAGGCCTGGTGGAAACTGGGGGTAAGGGCTAGTATGGGCCTTGTTTGCTTATTTTTCTAAAAGGATGTTTGTTGAGCCTGTACGTTGAACATACCACCAAGTTCATGTAAATTTATTGACCTTATATCTAAAGTAATCTTTATTTTTTTTACATGTACATTGTGTTATGGGTGGTGGGTGATCACATAAGAAGATCATTCTTTAAGTTGTTGGTGGATGTTGTAAATCATACCATTTTTTGGAAGGGAACAAGAACCAGAACATGAACAAGAAATCTGATACTTGTACATTAAACATAATGCAGCCTATTTAATCAAACTCACTTCTCACATGTTATTTGCTCCATTACACCATACATTCAGATTTTCGACCTACTGTGGACTTAGCCTATATTTGTACACCTACCTTCATGTGAGAATTTATGGTGTTTTAATTGCATTAAAACACCCTTAGATTTCAGTTCTACAATGTGCATATAAATGAAGACTGCATCTTACCAAAACAGCCATTTACATTGACGTTTGCACAACATTCCCCCCTAAATTGGCCGCTGTGCTATAAAAACACTGTCAGCTTTTGGTCCTCCTTCAAGAATAATTCAACTTCTAGTACAGCTCCTCCCTGAAAATCAGGACAATGATGTACAAGTGTATCTCAGGCCAGTGTGTATGTTTACCAATCGATCTACTCCACCCTGACATGTTCAGAGTCCTAGTGTCATTATGGCCACTGTTTGGTGCTATAAAACAGAGTTGGACAGTGCTGATAGCAGTGAGGGATATGGATGGGCCTATACAGAGTTAGACAGCAGCATCACCATACATCTTCCAGGGTAGAGGCCTGTCATCGCTGTGCTGCTACAGAGAAGGTTGTCATAGAGGTGTAGTCATGCGCATGTCCATTATACTGTAACACTGATGTGAACCTGCTAGCTAACTGTAAACATACATTCAGATGAAATCACACAATTTCGTAGTGAAAGCCTTAGTTCTGCCTTGGCCCATCTTCTTATCACCAGTCCATCACACCTTCCTAAAACACAGACACACAGCATCCCCCCTCACACACACATACACATACAGTCCTTTCTTTCTTAGATGTGTCTGTACACGACTCCCTGGCCGCAAATCCTTCAGTGGGATGGATGAGTGTCTCCAGCCCATTCATCATCCGCCTTATCCGCCACCCTCGCCACTGTTTTTATATCAGCCAGCAGTCACACTGACAACTGGTGGCCCTCTTTCCCCCTCTCCCCCTTCCGCGCTCCTTTCCTTATTCCCCCCCCACAAGTCTTTCTTGTGCCATTTCTCCTTTTTCTTGGTCCCTAGTGCCCTACTTGCTTTGCTTGTACGCCTGACAGTGCGCATGTTTGTTGGCGTTCATGCACGTTTTCTCGCCTCCTCCACCTTCTTCCCCCTCTCATACAGATCTCCTCCCGCTCTTCCTCTCTCACCCTCCCCTATCGTCTTCCTCTCTCCATGTCCCTCTCCATCTATCTATCACTCTCCTGTGCACCATTGGGACCGGAGTGGCACCTTCAGAGCGGCCCGTAAAAAGGCCCTATAAAAAGCCCCAACACGAGAGAAGAAAGGGTAATGATGAAATTTAACTGCTCCTCTTGGTGCACCTGGGGTCTGGGCCTGTATGTGTGTGTGGATATATAGCATGTGTGTGCCGTGTATGTGTTTGTGTGTGTTCAGCAAGCGTGAGGCCTGGGCACTGAACCTGAACTGCCCTGCTAGGGGGGTCAATGTCACGGCACCGCCATGAGAGTTATCGCTTTTTAAAGACGCACTATGGATTTTGTGGGGGAACTCATTTACACCAGCATAAAATGGAAGGTGGCAGGGGAAGTTTAAACTCTAAAAAGGACAGGGGACTGGGAGACCGGGAGGAAAATGGGTTCGATGTCTTGAGTGGCCTCACCGGTGTGATACAGATTTAACCCTTGGTGATTTTATCCTTTTTTTCTCAGGTGAACTGAAACAAAAACAAATCTAGGATAGACTCAAATTCAGAATATTATGAGTTCAAGTTATCTTCCTTTGTCTGTTCAGATGTAGCTTGCACTTTATTGCAGTATATTGTGTACAGTATATGTCTATAAAATCCATACAGAATTATGTCCACTGCAGATGCCGAAATAGCATGTTGTTAAACTGATTTATGAAGTGTGTCGCCTCAACATTTTTTAATGTTTTATTGATGCAGGACTGCCATAACGTCAATGAATAGATCCCATTAAAATCTAATGGCCTTGTGGTGTATGTGTTTGTTGGTGTAAGGTAAATTCTCAAACTGTGTGTGTGTGTGGTTATAGCCACATGCACTTTCAGGCCAGCATGTCAGGGCAGGACTATTTTCAGTTCTGTTACTGGCTGGAGCCCAGGACACCCCCTGGGCTCAGATGCTGGCTCACTGGCCTCCTCAGCCTTTCCCTGCCTCCCTTGCCTCCCACCTGTCCCTGGCTGCAAGCCTCCATGGCTGGCCCGCCGGCGTGGAAAATCAGCCTTTGATGGGCCTGAGGGGACTGGAGGAAGGGAAGGGTTGGGTTATGGAGAGGATGAAAGCCCCAGGAGGAGCAGCATGCACTGACTGACAGGGCTTGACACTGGAAGGGCCCATAGCCCAGGCCTGGCACCTTTCCTCTAGCAACTACCAGGCCTCATTGACTGGCCTCCAGAGCTGAATCCCATACTCCAGTGTGTTCCAGCCCTCCATGTAAGGACTCCTTTTTCATGTCCAATGTCCCAATCCACTTAAAGTTGCACTAAGAAAGTTTATATATCACATTGTAGAGTTCTACCCACTATTTACCAAAATGATAAATTGAGGCCATAACCTAGAAAGCCAGCTCATGACTTGTTTCTCTAATTGTTCACTGTGGGACATCAAACATCATTTGTTGTAAGCTGTAAAATAGATAACTGACACTCCTCAACATGAACCCGTGCTACACAGAGTGGACAACTGCATTACTTATTTGGCAGTTTATTTCTTTTGATTATCAAAACTGGAAAACAATACAATATGTAATGCAAAGGCCTTTCCCCCAAATTGTCCTTCAAAATGTATTTTCTGTCACTTTTCAACTTTCTGTCATCTAGTTTGAGTAGTCCAAGATGTGAACTGCTCAGCTTTCCTAGACAGTTTTCCATGTTTATGAAGATGAAGCAGAGTTACATCATCATGACATCAGTCTGGAGCAAAAATGTGTGAGTGTGAGCAGTTCAAAACTGAGCTTGCTAGACACATTGAATGTGGGGCGAGGTAGACACTCAAACTGTGTGTAATGTACTGATGGAAAGTACAGTTTAGTTTTTTTAAAGCACCTGTCAAGAGCAGATGTCAAGTGCTTCAAAATTAAAACAAAGCCAAAGCCATGAAATGCAGGTGTACACACTGTACTTATAGTTAAAAAATAATAGTGATAAGAATGTAAATAAGATACAGAAAAATGAAATAACTATCAACTAACCTGAAGGTTTGTAACACGAAACTATGAGTTGATGTACATCATATAAACATAGTGTTCTTAAGGACAAAAAGCTCTATTGCAAAATATAACTGACCAGATATAATATGAAAAATACATTAAATGTCTTAAAATTATGTTTCTTATACATTTTGTTGTGGTGTGTACTTACATTATTCCAAATGTTTCCGACAATGTTCAAACCCAGAGAAAGACATACGTTTACACGAGCTATCAGTGTTTTTCAGTTGATCGTCTGACACTATAACTTTCTAGATTCAGAGAGTGAGGAGGGCAGTCTGCAAATGAGACTTAATACAACGTGAATACAACTTCAAAGCATTACTTTGTCTGTTAACATTTATACCTGAGTCATGTCAGATATACTTTCAGCAGCAATGGTGGTAGTTTGATGGTGTGTTCATCAACAGTGAAGCAAGTTTGAATTTGGATCACTCGTGAGCAACCGCAATGAATTCAGGTCAACCTCTCTCTTATATCAGCCCACACTAGGAACTTTGGTTTCGTCGTTTTCCCCTCTACTCTCTGAAATATTCAAGCAAAGTACATTTCCGATTTACCAGCTCTAGTTGGCAGTCAATACTACAGAACATAAACACTCAACAATGGAGGCCACCTCTCCGCAGATTACTGCTGCAGTTAGGTTAATAAATGGGCGTCAAGATAAATCCATCTTGGAATCATAAAAGTCTAAAAGTAATCTCTGAGCTCTCCTCCTGTCTGCAAACACCTCCAGATCACAGCAAAATCAGATTTGATTCTGGGTGTTTTATTCCTCCAGAGGGCCCGACTCTCTCCTCCAGAACCAGTCTGTGCTGAGCAGCTCCAGTGGCTCTGCCCCACTGCTCAACCCGGCCCTCGCCACACAAAAGTCTGTCTTATGTCTTGTTTTAATAGAGAGACCCCTGGTGGCAGAAATGACATATTGTGCGATTGTTAATATTAACCATTAGCCTTGTGATGGTCATGGCCCAAGGTCACACTTTTCTCTGCTTTTATTAAGCACTACAACATTGGTCTTAAAGTTGGGACATTTTACCAATATCAACCAGTGAATAACTGATATGGAAGGGAAACTGAAGCTCTGAACAACTATAAAGTTTTTTACAGCTCTGGTGACAATTCTCACCACAGTAACTGCTGAGAAAGTAACAGATGATCAGACAGGTTGTGAGCAAACCCCGAGCTTAGTCCAAGGGACCAAAGGGGTTTAAAGAATTTGAATAAACTGTTGGATTGTTTACCTGTATAATCGTCTGTTTGCTTGAGCATGTTGCCCTGCTTGTCCCTAATTGTAGCGATGTTGCCGTTGTTTAAGATTTCACTAATTATGAGTAGAAATTAGAAAAATGATATAACTGGAAAATTAAGGCCTCCCTCCAAGGTGCCGCCCTCCTCTGCTCAACAATGGTTCACAACAACGTATGATTTGTCTGGGCACAAAACCACAGAAAAAAAACGACAAGGTCGTCACCTCTGTGGTTACACATACACTTGTATATTTTTTTTTTCACTTTTTCCTTGTATGTGGCAGTTTATTTACTTATGGGATCTTTAATTGTCAAACAACATACTTGCACCAGTCTGTGTAGAATGTCCATTCTGCCAATGAACAATCCAATGAAACATGTGCCATGCATAAATTACTTCTACTTCCTGCAAAACAGCTTATTGCTAAATGGATTAGGGTGACACACATATAAACAACACAAACATGCTAATCCTCATTAGCACTGCTGAAAGCCCCTCTGATGCAGTGGTGGAGAAGGGGGGGCATGTAGCCAGGCTGGATGGTGGGAGGCAAAAGTCAGTTAGCTGCTGATGCAAATGGAGCTGGAACCTGGAGTGTATACACGCACTCACTCACACACACACACACACACACAAATACGCACAAACTCAAACAGTGTACACACAGACAGACAGGTTGTGTGGTTTCCTCGTGCTAGATAGAAATTGATCGATAGAGGGAGTGAGTGTAAATGAAAGAAGAGGTCGAGGAGTAGACGAGTGGCAGTAGACATGGACCTTCAGCCAACAGTGCTGGCACACACCAAGGCTCCCTCTTGGTTTTTGGATCTGACAATTCCAATGTAATAACAGATAAATAGAGAGGGCTCATCAGGCCACAAAAGCAAACAGCTTGGGCTTGCCAAAGGGAACAGAGGGAGTCAATGTTGGAGGGCGTGCGTATGTATTTGTGCATGTAGAGAGAGGAGAGACGGAGAGAAAGAGCTAATGGCTGACATCTGGCATCAGTTGCTCCCATCTGAGTCCTGCGCTCCAGCCCCATACTGTCATGCTGAATGATAAAGCAGAGAGATTGCCTCTGAATCGGCACACTTGCAGATCCCCTGGCCAGCCCTGAAGGTATGGGCAAGAGAGCCTCTTTCAACCATACACCGGTTAATGTGCCAATTTGTTTTCCAGAGCGCTGGAAGGAAGAATTTATCACCATGTTCTGCTGCTGTGGGCAAATACTAATAAAATGCTCTTTTGCTGAAATTCATTTAATTGGCCACAGTAGGGACGGAGAACTCGAAGAGGAAGAGGAGAGTTGGCCTCTGCCAAGGCAGTTTGCAGATGTTCACAGAGACCCCCCTGCCCTGTTACGTAAAGCTCCCCCAGCCCCCAGCCTACCAAGCACTTGCTTAAATGTACACACTCCAGTCACTCCCACCAGTGATACTATTGATACCAAAGAAACAAATATTTGTAAAGGGTGATTATGCTGCCCAGTTGCCAGGATAAAATGTTGGCAGTTAATGTCTCTGCAAACCACTGGTGTGTTCACATTACTACATGTCATGTCAGGCTATATATATATATATATATATATATATATATATATATATATATATATATATATACATATATATGTGTATATATATATATATATATATATACATATATATGTGTATATATATATATATATATATATATATATATATATATATATACACATATATATATGTATATATATTTAATTATTTTTCTATTCTTTTTAAAGAGACCAGCCATTTTTTTGTGTGCCAAGACATGATCTTTCCCTTAACCAAGTGGGCTATGTGCCTAAACCTGACCAGAGCATAAGCACAGATGTTGTCACAACATAAAATAAAGCAATGAAAAGCTGAAACATGGTCCACTATGTTCACCAGCTAGTGTTGATGAGTGCAGTGAAAAATGCTATTCTGTGCATTTTTTTAACAAAGCTGCCTCTTTCACATACAAGTTAAAGTTAAATTAAAATCTAAGTAAACTTTGTTAAAGGTCCATTTTGTAAGATAGTTGATTGTTGAGTGTTGATCCCAACTGGTCAAATACTGATGTTTTGGTTGAGTGGCAGGCCCAAGCTGCTAACCCAAAGTGTCAGTATTTGAGAAGTTGGGAATGAGACTCATCAATCAACTATATTTGAAATTGGACATTTGATATCAAAATATTAATTGAACTAGTGTAGCTTTAAATGTACTTTGTAGGTCAGTTCACAGTGGGACAGTTTTCAATGGATCTGCTCTCTACTGAAGAAATAGTAACCGCGGAATCAACTGTCTACTGTGAGGCCTGTGGGCCCAAGACAACAGACACACTGTCTCTGGATAGCTTTAAGCCTTTTCATCTTTTAGATAGAACAGCTTGGAGAGATGAAAAGAAAGAGAGGTGACAATATGCAGCAAAGGCCACAGGTGAACCAGGACTCAGCCTCTGGAAATGGGGTACAGGCTGTACCAGGTGAGCTATCAGGGTGTCCCATCATGTTAAAGTTTTAAAATGTAATTTGCTGTGAGCATCCATTCTCCTCTGAAGCAGGGCAGAGACAGATAGCTAAAATGCAAAGACAAATATGTTTAAAAATTCAACTACCTGTATGGTCAGATACAACGTAGTCACATAGGGACACCCTTGCTTGCCCCATTGCATATCTGATCAACCTATCAATTAGGCAAAGTACTTTCCCAAGCACCTGGAAAATAGCAGTGGTATCTCCCAAGCACCTGGAAAATAGCAGTGGTATCTCCGATCCATAAGTCTGATGATAAAACAATGGTGTCAAATTATTGGCCCATTAGTGTCCTTGCAGTGATATCCAAGGTGTCATAAAAATGGGTAGCAGAACAACTGAAATCACACCAAAATTTGGGCCACAACCCCTTACACCCAATGCAATTTGGTTTTCAAACCACTCTACAGAGACAGTGAACTGCTTCTTCCTTGAAAACATCAAGTCAGAATTAGATGGGGGTGGTGTAGTAGGTGTAGTGTTTTTGGACCTTAAAAAGGCTTTTGACACTGTCAATCACCAGATACTTTTAGCAAAATTATCTAATTTTAATTTCTCAGCCGATGCCATAAAATGGATGGAGTCATACTTAACTAACAGGAAACAAAGTGTACACATTGGTAATTCTCATTCCTCATACCTTGACTGTAATATTGGTGTACCCCAGGGGTCAGTATTGGGCCCTATCTTGTTTAGCCTGTACATTAATGACTTACCTTCAGTCTGTCCATCTGTGAATATACAAATGTATGCAGATGATACAGTTCTCTATGTGCATGCAAAAAGCAAACATCAGGCTGCATCTAAACTAACTGAAGCGCTGGTCCACTTTTCTGATTGGCTTAAAAGGTCACGTCTACATCTGAACATTAACAAAACAGTCTGTATGTTCTTCTCTCAGAAATCTAGTGCACAGCAAGCTAATGTTTTTTATTGAAGGCCAAAAACTCTTGGTTGTGTCTGATTTTAAATACCTTGGTATCATTTTAGATTCTAATTTAACTTTTAAAAAACATGTTGAAAAGGTGGCTAATACCATCAGATTTAACCTGGCTAATTTTACACACATAAGGCCATGTCTAACAACAGAGGCAGCCAAACTCTTAATGCATGCCATGAACTTTTCTCACATATCATACTGTTTCACAAGCTGGTCCCAAGCAAACATGACAACTCTGAAACTCAAAAAAAACAATAGAAACTCTTTATAAGCAAACCTTAAAAACACTCAATCAAAAACTTATCAGCTATCACCACTGCAATATTATAAATAAGTACAACGTATTTAATTTAGAAAGCTTTTTACATTATCTGGATGCTTGTCTCATTTTCTAAATATTACATGGGCTGGCACCTCCACCACTGGGTGAGTTTATACAGCAGAAAAACAGCAGTGGCAGGGCAACTAGGGCAACCACCAGGGGAGACTGTGTTATACAGTATAGACGTAGCAAGTTTGGCCGAACAGTCTTTTCAGTACGGGCCGCAAATTACTGGAACTGCCTTCCTATTGAATTTAGAGAAAGCACCAGCTATCTATCATTTAAAAGAAAACTTAAGAGATGGATTAAAAACAACCAAAACTGCAATAATCAATAACTGACCTACTTCATCTTAAGTGCTGCACTTCCTTGTACTGCACTTATTTTTTATTTTTATTTTTCATGTCTCTTTTCTCTCTCTCTCTCTCTCTCTCTTTCTATCCTTCTTGAATTTTTTTTTCTTGTTTTCTTTTCTTTCCCACTAATGTAATGCCAAGGGACTACAGGTGAAAATGAGCTTTTTTGCTAACTCTGGCATATTTACATTTTGAGTGTAAACTGAAAATGTCAATTGATGTGCATTGTCCCTTTTAAATAAACAAACAAAAATAAATAAACCAGATATAAATAAGTTAATTTTTTTCAGAAATTTAGTGAATCAACCCTTTAAGGTCAGATTTAAGGGCATGACTAGGACTTGTTTTCTGTCAGTGTTATCTTTCCCTTTGCTGTTTCCCTGTCAAAATAGTCTATCTAACCCCATCTTCACTCTATAATGACTTTATAGTGGAGACCCAGCGCTGTCAGCCTTCAGGCATAGAGCATATTATTTGCCAATTAAAGACTGCATCCGGCTCACAAATTTTTTAACAGAAAGTTGGCAGACATCACTCACATTGACAGGTAAGAAACTAGACAAAAGGAAATGACAAAGAGAAGAAGGGCTGATGATAATCCAGAGGTGAGGCAGGTTCTTAAGGAGAGAAGGACGGGGTAAAAGTGGCTTGTGCTTCGGCTCCTGTTCCTCTGCCAGCCCCGAGTCAGAGCCAGCAGAGTTTCTACCAGGGGATGCTCTCCAGAATCTGGCCACACACTAATTACTGGAGGTTTTGTTCAGGAAATTATCTCCATGTCCATTGCTGCATTTCACAGCAAATTAGCCGTGGAAATCCCAAAAACCAATAAATAAGTCTGAAATTCATCATGGGGGTCTGCTCTGATTGTCTCACTTTCTTTGTCCTCCTCCCTAATGCTGAAGAAAATAAGAGCCCATTTCCTTTATTTGGTAATTCTTTCTGCCCTCAAAAAAGAGACAAATAAATTCTTTGTTTGGGTCGCGCTGTGAGGTAGTGATAAGCTGTCAGTATTGATGCCAGAGCGTGTAAGAAAGCAGTCTTAGTGCTGTCATACACACAACCTACTGGACTATTCTTGCCATATATGAGCACAAGGGAATTAGTATGTTGATAAATAGTTATTTCAATGTATATCACGATACTCATATTAGTCCAGAGATGAGCAGGAAGAGCATAATAGTAATTCATCAAAAGCTAAATAAAAATAATAGATTTTGAACCAAGTTTGATCTTTTTTTTTCATCTTTATGTATGTATACACTGAATTCTATCCAATATAATGATGATAAACTGACCAAAAACTATAATAAAAAATGTTAGGATCAAATTTGTCAGGCCTAAAAAGAAATAAATTCAGAGCAAGAACCACAAATAAACACTTATTTATCAGGTTTTGGAAGTACATCACAATTGGACAATTCCATGCCGCACTATTTACTTGCAGTTCCATTGTGCACAACATCGTCTGTCCTTCTGTTTAACAAGGCAGTAAGAGTGTTAAGGTCTGGGTGTTGGACCTTTTTGTCTTTGTATTGTTTCATTTGTAATAACAAACTGTCGTCCCTAACCTCAACGAAATCAGTTGCCACGTGCAGATATTGTAGCTACTGTATCTTTGGGTTGCCACAGTAGTGAAATTTTCCCTCTCATTTATAAGCTTTCATACGGAAAGAAAAGACACTAATTGACTGTTGTTGTGAAATAGACTTGTCGTAGGAAATGTAGTGCGTTCAGTTAGCACTGCCATCATTCAGACAAAACAACTAGATGATGTGCCTCTGCAGCCTCACTTGACACGCAGTAGCAGAGTATTGCTAGTCATGCAGTCAGCGTGGCTGCTCTAACCTCATCACACGGAAACCACAATGAAAAGCAAGAAGTAACGCCAGGCGCAACTTAACCATCCAGAGTGGCCAGCCTGTTTGTCCGGAACGCTGCACAGCCATACCCTTCGCATTCCCCATAACAGGAAAGGGAAATATCTGGCTTTGGTTGAGAGAGTTCACGCGATCGTCTTCAGCCCTGCTCAAGCCACCTCTACCAATACACAAATTTCCTCCACTGGCTGGGAATACTGGTCTTTTCCACCACATGCCATAATACCCTCATTCTGGTTCCTGGCTAATTCCACTGCTCACTGCTACAAAGTGTACCCCAAGTTGTTGCTCAGTCTCCTCTTTTGTCGACTGACAGATGTCTAAACTGTTTCTCGCCAAAGCTGGTTTTCAGAAAAAAAGTGCAGGTAGCTCCCCAAACCACCTCAACCCTGTATGCTGCTGCTCCACTTTGTGTTCCAGTGTACAATATATCAATAGACAACACGCTGTCTGAGTCAGTGAAGGAGGACTTCAATCTAATTTTTTATGTATTTTAACTTTTAGCTTTCACATTCTTTTCACCAGTGACATTGTATTAATTTTGGACAGTTTTCCAGACGCCCAAGTCTGCACACATGACTTCACACACAATCCCCCCACATGGACTCTCGTTATAGATCATTTGAATCTTCTCTGGGACCGCTGCACCATGCATTTATGACTAGCCATTGTAAACAACCATGCCACTCTAGACTCTGATGTGGTCATTTCCTCCCACCCAGAGTCACCTTGGCCTTGGACTCCCTCTGCAGGTATGGACACTGCCTTTAATTAGGAAAATAGAACTAATTAATTAAATAGTAGGCCACACCGTTTGTCCACAGGTATTACTGGTTTCAGAGCCTCTAAAATTCAGTACATATATTCAAATAGAAATACTGCTTTAAATAATCTCAGTACTCAGCCAGCTGATATTCCATGCATCACCCCAAATATAATGACATCTCTGCATTATTTTCTATCATGACAGGCCTAGGGCCATTACACTTTTTAGAATCCACTTACCTAAAATGGGTTTTTATTCACACCCTGGCAAATGAATGCTGCACTAGAATTTGAGTCCTCACTGTAACCTGATGTACTCAAAGAGTCTCAGATTCGGAGTATTGATTTATGTCAGAACTGTTTACCAGGATAGCCTGTTGTTGCTGTCATACTTCCAAGTACCATACATTGTTCTGGACATCTGTCCTGGAGGTAGTGACCGTCACTTATCAGACTCTGCTGTCCTCCATAGGGCCGCAGATGGTGAGGTCCTCGAAGAAATTGGCAATTTAATATCATCTCTTGTTAATTCTGAGCTAGTTATTTTGGGTGTCTTGAATCTAGATTGGCTCTCAAAAAACTCTGCCAGGCTATAAGAACTGTATTTGGAGCCTACATCAGTTAATTACTAGTCTTAAACAACCAGAGAAATCTAATCCTTCTAAATCATGTGATAATACTCATCCTCATCCACCTCAACAAACAATCTACTTGAGTACCCCACAAGAGCAGTTTTTGCTCAAGACATCAGTAACCACTTCCCAATCGCATGTGGAAGAAATATTTGAAACCTCCTGACAATAACATTATAGTCTTTGCACATTAAGGAAAAGGAATATTCAACATTTTAATTCTTTATACTATTTTACATCATTCTGAACTTTTCTCAGACTCTGACCCAGCATTTAATCATTTTATACCATTTTTAGCACTGTTCTTAATGAAAATGCTCCATATAACCACATTTCAAGTCAAACATAGTTCTAGTCCTTGGTTCTGTTACCAAAGCTCTTATTGTTTGAGCAACAGCCTGGTGAGCCTAACCCTTAGGCCAAAAATATTAATCATTTAACAGATTATATTTCAGGCAGCAAGTGAACAAATGTCTCCGACTTTATCTGCGCTTGCAAATAAATAAATAAACAATGTCATTTATTTTTTAAATAAATATGAGTTATTGTAAAATTATAAAATCCTTGACTAATGGGTAAGTTTTGTAAAAATGTTAAGCTTTCCTCCTATCAGTAAACAGGTCCAGATCAGAGCACAATCTGAAGTGTCTCCTGGGGCCCTATTTAGATAGTCTATGGCACTCTGTCTAAAGTGCAGCATGCTAGTGCATTTAGGGCATGTCCAAGTCCATTTTGCTAGTTAAATGGCAGATAATAAATAAAAGAGGTGGTATTTAGACTCTGAATTAGTCATGGGTGTGTTTTGGGCGGAACCAATCCGAGTGTCGTCTCCCATTCCCTTTGTGTGCCAGGTGTGCCAGGGCCTGCTCATATTAATATGTGCCACTCGTCTTTGCTGAGGGACAGGGATGTGATCCTCTGGTGCTGGACCCTCTGATCCCGCCATTTCACAATCATCTGTCCCATCAGCAACTCTGTTGTCTGCATGTAAAAAAAATAAACTGATATTACACTGAGGAAGAGGAGGAGGAGGAGGAGGAGGAGCACTGCTGAGTCTCTCCATGTGTGCATGGATCTCAGTCTGTGGATCAGGCAGGACAGGTCATAAAAATCATCCTGATCAATAACGCTGCTGTGCGCCGCTTTGTGCCCAGCATAACATAGAGCCCCAGAGACTACCAGTTTAAACCATTGTTTTTTTTTTTTTGCTTTCCAAAGGCTCCATTAAAAAAATGGCATTTGCACCTTGTCTTAGTAGAGCTCAGATAAACTTAACTTAGGACAACTTGGTATGAGTTCCTTAGTGTTCATTTTTTAGCACCTTTTTTTCCAAATTTTAATAACTATCTTATTTTCTGATAATGAGGGGAACCTTGCATCCGAGAGACCCGTATTTGAGTTCAAGTCATTACAACATTCTGGATTCGGTCCATGAGGTCAAATAGGATTCCTCACCAAGTTGGATAAAGATGACATATTTTTCTGTCTCCTCCACAAACACATCAGCTAGCATGGATGTCTAAACCCTGGAGGAGGGGTCATCAGTTAGTGACAGTAAGTGGGTCAGTCCATTCTGCAGGGTGCATGGGTGGGCGTCCAGACCACCCAGGCCCTGACACACCCAGAGGATGAGCAGGGAGAAGTGCTGGTGTGTGTGTGTGTGTGTGTGTGTGTGTGTGTACTTGAGTGGGGTCGGGTTTAGGAGATGTATAGAGGTACTATACCCAAATGACAAGCCCACTGGTCTCATGGCAAGGCACAATTAATGACCCGTGCCAACATTACAGAATGAAAAATCCCCACTGTCCGAGCAACACCCGCCCAGCCTGGCAACTGGAATTCTTCATTAGGTCTGGCATTGGAAGAGATGGTGTGAGAGACTGTGTGTGTATTATATTTGGGACAATACATGGGGAAATATTAGACAGTATGTTGTACCAGTAAACCAAGTGTAATCCATATCAAATGAAAAATATATACATATATATATTTGGGCAAAACAGCTAGCTATGAGAAGGTGGTCTGTAGCAAACTGATCTTATCTATATAGTTAGCAAAGATATCTTAAGGAACCACTTGGAAAGAGATAGTGAGCATACGTTGCTGTTGTCCAGCTTATGCTGACATAAAAAATACTTTCTACTCAAGATGTCGTCCCTATGAACAGAGTTCACAGTGAGTTCTGTGAATTACAGACAAACACTATGAACTCTTTCAGATGTAATTTTTAAGTGTTAGAACCAGTTTTCTTTAGCTTGAACTATTCTCAAATAAATATGTTTTCAAGTAATGAAGATCACCAGGGTAAAAAAAAAAGAGAACGTTCACATTCATATTTGTGGTCTCTTATCTAGTTCACATAACACGTTTATGACCTGACCATCATTTATGATCATTTGCATGCGTCTCCCTTATGCTCAACCTGGTTGTTACCTATTTAGGTAAATGGGTAGGACAAGGTCAAATCTGTCCACTTGCTGGTTCGAGTCCCGGCCTGGGCGCCCTTTGCTGCGTGTCTCTCTCCCCCTCTCTCTCATCCCGTTTCCTGTCATATCTTCAGCTGTACTATTATTAAAGGCTAAAACAAGTAAGACAGTTTTACTGAAAAGCAAAAACATTGCATTTACTCTTTTGCACATATGTGCGAAAATAATGCAATTTGCCTGAATGAATGAGAAAATAAGCCTCCCTGGGAAAGTCTATTCCAGGGTACTGGAGAGGAGAATTCGGCCGATAGTCGAACCTCGGATTCAGGAGGAACAATGCGGTTTTCGTCCGGGCCGCGGAACACCGGACCAGCTCTATACCCTCCACAGGGTGCTCGAGGGTTCATGGGAGTTTGCCCAACCAGTCCACATGTGTTTTGTGGACTTGGAGAAAGCATTTGACCGTGTCCCTCGTGGCATTCTGTGGGAGGTGCTCCAGGAGTACGGGGTCGAAGGGCCTCTGTTAGGGGTTGTACGGTCCCTGTACGACCGGAGCAGGAGCTTGGTTCTCATTGCCGGCAGTAAGTCAGACCTGTTCCTGGTGCATGTTGGACTCTGGCAGGCTGCCCTTTGTCACCGGTTCTGTTCATTATTTTTACGGACAGAATTTCTAGGCGCAACCACGGGCCAGAGGGGGTCTGGTTCAGGAGCCACTTGATTTCATCTCTGCTTTTCGCGGATGATGTGGTCTTGTTGGCTCCTTCGAGCCAGGACCTCCAGCATGTCCTGGGGCGGTTTGCAGCCGAGTGTGAAGCGGCTGGGATGAGAATCAGCACCTCCAAATCTGAGGCCATGATTCTAGACCAGAAAAAGGTGGCTTGCTCCATCCAGGTGAGGGGAGAGTTCCTGCCTCAAGTGGAGGAGTTTCAGTATCTTGGGGTCTTGTTCACGAGTGAGGGAAGGATGGAACGGGAGATTGACAGGCGGATCGGTGCAGCGGCCGCAGTAATGCGGTCGTTGTATCGGTCTGTCGTGGTGAAGAGAGAGCTGAGTCAAAAGGTCCTATGGCCATGAACTTTGGGTCATGACCGAAAGAATAAGATCCCGGATACAAGCGGCTGAAATGAGTTTCCTCCGCAGGGTGGCAGGGCGCTCCCGTAGAGATAGGGTGATAAGCTCTGTCACCCGGGAGGAGCTCGGAGTAGAGCCACTGCTCCTCGACATCGAGAGGAGCCAGCTGAGGTGGCTCGGGCATCTGTTTCGGATGCCCCCAGGACGCCTCCCTCGGGAGGTGTTCCTGGCATGTCCCGTCAGGGAGGAGACCCCGAGGAAGACCCAGGACACGCTGGTGTGACTATGTCACCCAGCTGGCCTGGGAACGCCTTGGGATCCTCCTGGAAGAACTGGAGGAAGTGTCCGGGGAGAGGGAAGTCTGGGTGTCCCTGCTCAGGCAGCTGCCCCCGCGACCCGGCCCCGGATAAGCGGACTAAAATGGATGGATGGATGGATGAATGAGAAATAAAAAAAAAAAGAAATGAATGAGAAACACAAAAAAAACATGGATATTAAAACTTTTGCTCCGACTGTGTCAAAATAGGACTAATGTTTAGGTACAATTACACATATACTGTCATTGAATGTACTTTTAGATATTACATTTGGCATAATGAACAGCTCCCGCTTCAGTTTCTACATATTAGTGTAAGCATGGGGTGGGGGCGTGAGGGGAGTTTGCTCAGAACAAAAAAAAGAGACCAGTTTCAGACTCATCGCACCTTCTTAGAACAGCTTTTACCATCAGTCCAGACTCAACCAACCAACCACTGTGCATCATCCACAGAGCCAGGAAAAACAAATCGCACCAATATAAAGCGTGGAAATTGCTCTCAAAATAACAACTGCATATGTAGAAATGTATTATCTTCACCCTCCAAATCCAATTTATTTCATGCATATCTTACCATCTAAATTGAATACAGCATGTAGCATGTACGGGAAATCACTTTCAAAAGACTTGCCTTATCTTATCACTGAGTCCTATCTTATCCTCTTGCTTTCTAACCATGCATAGGCGTCAAAGTGTGCAGGGCTCTGCTGAGGGTTGTCTCACTTGGATTTTATTGGTCTTCTCACACAATGTGTTTTGCCGGAACATCGCAAAACTACCGTACATTTTTAAAGGGGCCTTCTCTCTGTGTTAATTGACATCTATGAAGTTAACACATTTTTAATTAAGGGCAATTATCAGATTCTATGGGCTTTTAATTATGACCAGATATACTTTAGAAAAAATATTGGCAAACTGCGAGAAAGTGTTTGAAAACCAGCATTTAGGATCTGGAAAAAGAAGATGATTATTTAAAGGGTAAATTATCTCACTGTGGACAGCACTTCATAAAATTTAACAAGTGCTCTCTGACAAAATGAAAACCTTAATTAAATAAGGGCATTGTTGTTAATTGAAATTAATTGACAGACAAAGTTTGGTCCTGGTTCTCTGGTAGTTCCATTAAGACTGAGAACAGTTATGTGGCTCGTCCAGTGATTTGAGATCTGCAGAACTGAGCGGCTGTTGTTCAGAATTGAACAATATGAAATACACAACAAAAATGTGCTGTGGCCACTTTCAGGTTTTGTGATAAACAACAACAAATTAGCAAGTAAGCTTTAAAGGTTAGGCCAGAGAAATATGAGGGGGTCTTCTCCATATTCAGATTTGTGCTATGCAGGTACTTAGATCAGTTACTGGGTCAGACATGGTTCAAATCACCAGCATCCAGTCTGCAAGCTTTGTGATGGCAGTAACTGTTTTGCTCTGTAACTTACCCATCCCTTTTAAACCTATACCTGACTTTAATCCTAAAGAAATTGGCTGGTAGAGAAAAAGGGAAACTTGTATGAGATAACATTTTTGTATGAAATGTACTGCAGTGCAGATACAGTGGACATGATGCATCTGTACATGCATATAGTGTATTATCTTAACCCATTTATCCTGTTGAGGGGCACATGGAAGAGCGGAGTGTCATCTAGAAGAGGTCACAAGTCTATCCAGCCAAACATGTTTGATATTAACAATTTATCGGTACTTTCCGAGCCAGACCACAACAACCAGTGAGAGAGGCGTCCTGGAGCAGCTGACATTACGGCAAATAGGCGGTAAAAGTTGTAGCGCTAACGTTAACTAGCATACTGCTATTGACAGAACCTTAAGATCTTATCTCCAGTTCTCACTGAAGAATAGAAATCCCCACTCATCCAGAGTTTAACCTTAACTAAGCTAATCTACATTTTGTTTACGTGTGCTTTCCTGTGTGACAGTGTCAATCTGCAAAGTGCTGAAGCCACACCTCCATGACTTACTATCAGCATAAATAATAATGAATTTTCTGGGGGAAATTTTCCTTTAAACCTAGTTTTTTGAACTATGTATTTTTGAGCATTTTGAGTTTTGAGTCTGACAGGAAGGAAACTCCAGTCTCTTGCATGAAAGTCTGAGATGCCACTTGCCTATCCACCATCCTGATCCTCTACATGCACACTTTGTGCTTCGCTACATAAAGTATATGAAACTTCCTGTGTGAACGTTGGAAATGCAGTAAATAGCTAATGGCTAATCCTCTCGATTAATGCTGCTGTAAGCATTATTTATTTTTCATATTAAAATGAGTGTTAAACACAGTGATCAGTGCTATAGAGTGTTTGATCAGTAACCCATGACTATCCTCCCTGCTCATGCAGTCAGAGTGTCTTGGTGTGGTGTGTTTTAGATCATTCCCACACTGAACGCTTCACAGCCCTGCCCATCAGGTTGCTAACTCATTTACCAAAAAACTTCCTCTCTCACACTCCTGCCTGACCTTTCCTCTCACTCCCACACTTATTAGCCACCCCACTTCTCTATTAGTCCCATCAGCACACAAACAGACAGGCCTTGTGAACAAAACACAGACTATAGCCATAATCTTGTTGCAGGGGGTGACTTGTTGCTTTTATGGAAATGAAATTAGTGCACAGAGATTATTCCTTACCCTGTTGACTGTTCCTTAGTTGTCAGTTTCATGTAGTAAATGAACTTCCTAATAGTACTGTATTGACAGTGATGTTGTATTGTCCTGAAGCCCTGAATTTTTCCATTGAATTCTAGATTATTGCAGAAAAGACACTCTGTCGATAACAAAAGTTTAGGATAATTGCAGGTTTTATTCAGCAGGATAATCCTCACAGATGGACTCCACTTTTATTATTTTTGAAGCATGAATGCAATCACCAGAAGTAAAAAGCTGCATCGCAGTTGCATGACTTCAACATCACCACCACTAAGCTTCCTGTGAAACATTACTATACACACTTCAAATGATCAGTCTACAAATTGTACAGGCTCAAGTTAGAATAGAATGCCACTAAAGGTCTGCCGTGAAGAAATAGTGAGCAGATTTGTCCTGTGTTTGGTTTGAACACTTAAATGTTTTTTAATTGAAATGTGAGGAATTTACTGATGTATTTTATGTTGTAGAAAAAAACTTGAAAAAAAGAGATAAACCTCACAGTCCAAATACTGATAATGTATCACTGGACTGAAAGGTAAATGTATTATTGACAACTACTGACAATGCTCTGGTGATGTTCACGCACAAAAATTCTTACAAATATGACAAACAGCTTCTCACCAGGCGAGCCTTGTCAACTGTGACTCTACCACCATGCCCTCCACCTCCAGATAATATAGTCAGGTCACAAACATACATATATACATGATATGACATTTTTTGTAGAATTGTCAATATGCAGCCTATGACATGCAAAAATGTGAATGTATAAGACGTGTACAAGAACTAAAATAAGAACTGCCAAAATGTTATCCTTGTGACTGGGCTGTTCTTGGAGGCTCAGCAAACCTCTACAACTACATAAGTGCAGCTTGAGCAAAGAACCACTGCACATGTCTTAAAATCTGAAACGTGAAACAAGCATCTGAAGCAAACCACACATTAAATAGAAGACATGTTTTTGTTTTTTAAAACAAGGTTGAACCTGCAAGGATTAGGGCCCGATTCAAGTTTTAATGCAATAGTTGTTGGACATGTTTACAAAAATCCCAGTGGCAGGGAGATGCTCTTAATGGCACAGGCCAGTAAATTTGGCCATCTCTCTACATGCTGCAATTTTATTTTTACCTTAAATTATGACAATTTTTAGCTACTATGTTCATAATGGGGCAACAATATAACAAGAGTAATTTAACAACCTAACCTCACCAGCTTCCTGCCCATTCGCCTGGTGTCTACACCTCTGACAGCTGTTGTTACAATAAATGTTTGGAAACCTTGATTTGGATGTTCCAAAGAGAAAGGATCAAGATGTAAAGTAAGAGAGACAGAGAGAGAACTTAAGTAGAACCACAGGAAACAGCTGAGAGCAGAACAAAGTTCCTCCTGTCACTCCATTAAACAGGAGCGTCCTGCATCCTGCACCCCCCAACCCCTCCCACTGTTCATACCTCCCTCCCCACAACAAACACACTCCTCCTCAAATCCTTCATGCCAAACACACTCAAGATTAAGCATGTGTGAAATTGAGGACTTTCTAATACACATCCCCCCGCTTCTCACCACAAGCATGTACACACACACACACACACACACACACACACAAACAAACATGCCACACACACACACGCAGACACGCACACACATCACAAGCACGCACATCACACACACACACACACGCGCACACATCACACACACTCACACATATACAAATGCGACACACACACACACACACCTGCACACATGCAGACACACACACACATGACACACACATGACACACACACCTACACACATCACACACACACACAACAATGCCACACACACACACACACACCTACACACATGCATACACACCACACACACACACACACACACACACACACACACACACTCATCTCCTGCCCAGGAATAAAAAAAGGGGAGCAAATAGGGAGTGAGTAAGCAGCAGCAGCATATTCTGGTCAGTGTGAATACTTGCAGTGACTGTAGGTCACAGGATCTAAAATCCATTATGTGATGGCCTGTTCAAGACAAACGTCTCCATTTTCTCTGGAGCCTGTTTCTATAACTGTCGGATAAGCATGGTGACCCATTTGCTGTAATCAACACGGACACTGATTGGACATCAAGAGATATTTATGTTTTCATTTACAGTTTTTCTTGATTGCTTTGACCTGCTTACAGTTTTTTTCGATTGCTAAGACGCAATCGGTCGAAACTGAAGCGACATGTTCAAAACTCTCAGCACAGTCTGCAAAACAGAAATGCATGTGGGCTAAACTGTGTCTCACTTTTCATTGCTTTCAGACAAAGTGCATTCAGTGACCACAGTCACCGAAATGGACGAAGTCTTTTCTCATTCACTAGTTCACACCTGCAAAACACTATGCTTTAACAGCACATTTTTCAAATGCTAACACACTTCGTTCAGTTAAAAACACACTCAAAACAGAATGATAGGGGAGAAAACACTGGGAATTTCTGCTGTAGCCACATTGAAATCCATTTAAAATTATATCAAAATATTGACAATAAAAATAAATAAAACAAAGATGCAATTCCAAACAGCTGATGGTAGTTTTCAGCTGAGAACTGATCCAGGTGATCTGCGTTTGGCCTCATTAGAAAGCAGCCAAGGACGTCTGTGCTGTTTTTGCCTCCATACTCGCCCTTCTTGAACCCCGTTGAAGAATTTTTTTCAGCATGGAGGTGGAAGGTTTATGATCACGCTCCACACAACCAGCTCTCCTTGCTGATGCAATGGATGCTGGTTGTGGAGATATTTCTCCCGAAGCCTGCCAGGGATGGATCAGATATTCAAGAAGATTCTACCCTAGATGCCTTGCCAGAGAAGATATAAGATGTGACGTTGATGAAAACATGTGGCCGAATGTAGATGACAGGGTCTGAATATTACAGTATACATGTGTTGTTTTTTAGTTTTATCTCTTACTGTAATTTGTATTCTACCCCTGGAATTCTGAGATTCTGCATTATTTTGTTTACGTAATCTTTATTTTTTGTATGGTCCTGAAGTACTTATGCAAAAGCACAAATGTTCTTGAATAAATTTCTGCATTCATGATTCAGTGTTGTTGCAATATATTACAGCATATACAATAATTTAGAACCAAAAGTGCAAAAGATCCTTTATAAAATACTGATTTACTTGACAAAAATCATTCTAACTTGAAATATAAGATGTATTTGATGTAATGTTCTTTGTTGTTAGTATTTTGTCGTTCCGTTTGTTAAGGGTGATTGTGTGTGTTTCCAAAGTGAGACAACTAGATAGATTGTTATACTTTACTGTAATATTGTATATCTTTAACTTCTTTTCTATGTTTTACAGTTTTTATTGATTGCTTTGACCTGTTTAAACAAACTGGAATCCACTCGGTTTTCATCATCACCGTCTCAACAGAGCACAAGACACCTCTTGCTAATGTGTTAACCCTTTCTCATTGGATTGACACATTTTCCCCACCCTTTTGCAGAACAGTTAACATGGATGTCATTCAAGCAGTCCAAACTCCATTGTTTTAGCTATGGTAACCAAACAGAAACCATCTGTTCCTAACTATTAGAAACTGTCTACATCAGTATGAAATCACTAAAGCACCTGTTTGACACTCCTAAACACAAATCTTCAATGAGCAATCAGTCTGCAGGCCTTAAAAAGTGCAGCGGCTGTGTTGTTCTTTGCCAACATGGATTGAAGAGGTCTAAGGCAGATGAGAGTGAGAAATAGGTGCAGAGGAATGTCAAAGTTGGATGACATGCAAGAAGATTTTTCCCTTGGTTAATTGCAAGAGAGGATAATGAATGTGATGTGGATGAGGCCATGTGGCCCCATCGTCAAGACAGAAGAGCCTGAGTATCAATAGTGGCTATTTCTTATACTCTACAGTAATAGATTGTTATACTTTACTGTAATATTTTATATCTTTAACTTCTTTTCTATGTTTTAAAACAGGTCAGTTGTTCAGGAAAATGCTCGCTGTGAAGCTGCAGAAATGTTTTGTGGACTATGAGACTACCAGCTTTCTTATTTTCTTATACTCTAATAGATTTTATTTTGGTTTCCATGTATTTTGTGTAATATTTACAGTATTTCAGTTTTCAGCCACAGTTCGAAAAAAAGAATCAATGGAATCAAAAAATGCATCAAAGCATTTCTGATTCTGGATTCAATTCTTTGCAAGACGGCAAATTTGACAACAAATGGCATGAAAGCTACGTAGAGTAATGGGTCACAATGACAAGCAATGGTGCACCGATTCGCACTGAGTGCTGTATTTTGTATTTTGTTGTCCACTGTGTAATGGTTGATTGGAAGAGCTCATACACTTGTTTGCAAGTTGTGTTGATTGAAGGCAAATTTAGCTTTTGTTGCATATTTTAAATGTTTTGGCACGGTTAGAGCCTTTTGGAAACAAAATGAGTCATTTTGACCATGAGTGCCACTGTTTCGGCCTGTGTGTTAACTGTTTTGAAAATGTGGAGTTTGAGTTGACTGCTGCATCAAAGCAATCAATAAAAACTGTAACTATAATCCATGACACATGCTTTTGTAGTCCTGGACCAAAAGTGTGTTACCTCGTCCAAAAGACTAATATGACCTTTACATCAGCATGGTATTTATTTGAATTTGAGAAACATTGTTAAACCTAGCACGTAAAGTTTGAAAATAATGCTACTAAAGGATATGGTACATATAACCTACAGGCAAACTATTCTCTTCCTATCATAGACCTGGGGTCTCCAGACTTGTGCAGTAATTAGCTAATTTTAGCCCTCATAAGCTAAAATTGAGCTATTTTTTAAATTGAGCAAAGCTTATTATTTTTTTGACTGAACTATTTACTTGTAAGAGTAATGTTATGTTACTTTTCTTCCAAAAAATGTATATAATAAAATAATGCAGACTACAAAGAATAAATATAAATGTGTAACTTTAAAGATACTGAAAGGGTGATCTGGAAAGGATTTGTTTCTAGAAGTTGCAGGGTATGTAAGATGTGAAGGAAAATATCTAACAGGGTAAAATAAATTCTTTCTTTCATTGTGACTTCAATAAATTGATATTCGGTACAGTGTGACCAGTGCAGGTCATGCAAAAGTAGCTGAATAACCCTATTGAACTGGCAAACTGAGTGCTTGGCATCATTGTGAAGAATCAGGCATTAAGGAGCTCCATTCTCTTCTCGCCCATGACATTTTTCATAGTCCGCAAATCATCAGAAATCTTTGACATTATCTCTGCTATTGTCTTCCATCGTACACGCACACACGCTGTATGTGATTCGGCTGAGTTGAAAGCAGACATTTGCTCGGTGTGAGAGCCATCACTGTCGTATTCCTTTGTTTGCTGCACATGACACACTCCCTCTCCCACTGTGTGGTAATATGGCTATTTTCTCAGTCAATTTGCCACTCTCAGCATCCAAGCACATGCAAATATGGAAGATGATACCGATTGGGGAATAGTGCTCGGCTGTAAAATGTGTACCAACTGTTTAAGTCTAGGTTATTGTTGGGCAGGGATGCTGGTAGTGTTTTGAATGTATGCCCTGCTTTGAGGGAAAAAAAAAAAATAATAAGATTTGTACGAAACAAAGAACAAAGGATCAAGATGATGGTTTGAATTCTGACCCTGGGCTTTCATTTTTCCCTTCATCATTTGCAAGTAACAACTAATAGATAGCTATAAATCAAAGACCTGCAGTCACCTTCTGTTGATTGATAAGGCAGACAGACCACAGTTTTTAGTCATGGCCTTATTAATGTTAACGCTCAGTAGAAAATAACCTGAAAATAAGATCAGCAGAAAAAATATTGATTCATTGTGTCTGACACCCAAAAATAACAGGGACAGCAAACAGATGTTTACCCTGAAAATGGCGGAGTGTCATAAAAAATTAAATTATACACAATTACACATCATCATGATAATTTTACTCATCGCTCATTTTGTTGTTTAAATACAGAAACACACAGTCCATATGAACCGTAGTGTATCGATACACTAGTGATATTGGTGATATATTCTGCTGCCTGCCGTGTTTGCCAGAGAACATGGTCAGTCAGTGCGTTTACATGCACAGCTTAGTCAGATTACAGCCATAGTTTGACTATGCTGCTCAGTCGGACAACTGCAATTATCCGAGTATACATGCCAGTGAGAAAATCGAATTACTGGCCGAAAGCATGTCATTCCCCGGTACGCTAGGTGGCGCTGTACCCATTTCAACTAGTGTTAACGGCGCACCTCCGGCTGACCTCTTTACGTCACCAGCTGCCTCGGCATTCAAGAAAGATGGCGTACGAAGAGCGAGACGAAGCTACATCTTTGTACACTTCGTATATGGTGTACATGATAATTACACAAACTAGGTGCACTCTGGCGCTCTTTCTTGCCGTGATTTCGGAGGAAAGACGCCGCCATCCATCTACTTCCGGCTCACAGCCCCGGGGAAAAATCTCGCGCCTGCGCAGAACACAAAATCCAATCCGATGCGCTGGAAACTTACATGCAGGTACAGGTACATGCAGGAGTAATGTGACTTTCAATCGAATAATCTACGTAGTGTAATTCGACTGTGAGAAATCCGATCCGGTCCGATTTTAGTCAGACAAAGGTGTATACAGGCATCTTAAAAATCCGTTCATAGTCAGACTAACGCAGTAATTCGGTTTTCTTGCGTGTCATGTAAACGCACTGACTGTCAGCTTACATTGTGAACTGAGTGAATTCTACACTGCTCTTTGCTCAACAAAAATTAGCTGGAAGACTTTAAATGTTAAAACCACATTTTATAGAATCAGAACTTAACAAATACAGGTATTTTGCTGACTGGGGATGCATTATAAATGGACTACTATTGACCTGTGGAAGGCTGCAGACAAACATTGGCACCAACCGCTGCTGCTGCAGCTGCTCAGAGCTGAACAGCTCTAGAGGAAGGAGACAGGTCTGATCGAGAGCCACTTTATGTTATAAGTTTACAGAGTAGAGGGTGAACGGATGAGAGTGAACCACGTGATTACTGAGTTCATTTAAAGGCTCATCTGTACAGTAAAGTAATGTGGCTGTCTGGGGCGAATGTTCACTTGCGTAAGGACCGTGATATAAAAACAAATGATCCCACAATCAAACTCACGTGAGTAATGCTAAGTGAACATTTTGTTTGAATTCAGTTTGAACACACCATAACAGTGGGTGTCTCCTGAGTCTGACTGAAATGTTCATATGTATCTGAGACATTGAAATTATCTGTGAGCTACTATAATTGACACACCTTATTTTCAGGAGCTGCTTGATTCAAATACTGATTAACATTTTTTATACGATATGCACGAAAGGGAGCATAGGAAATTGAAAAGATGTAATCAGCTTCAGAAGATGTCTCACTCTGTTGGAGTTTTTCAAAACAACTCAGTCAACTCACAATTGTGCAGTAGTGTTACAGAGGGGAGCTTCTTCCCTCACAATCAATCTTTGGTTGATGAAAGACGGTGGCTGCAGAAAGCACTAGCATCTTGCAAACAGACAAGTTTAATACAGAAGTATCTGCTGCCATACCACCAAACTATGGAGCAACTTCATTCCTCAGGCTGTGAAACTCTTCAATCCATCATCAACACTCCATTTTCCAAAAAAGGTACACCAGGACTCAAAGGAATCAAACATTGTTTAGTTTTTTTTAGCCCCTGGTGATTTAAAAGATATAGCTTGTGTTTACAGAAAATATGCATTTCAGAAAAACAAACAAAAAGGGAGCCTGATGTTACAAATTTCATGTGGCATTGTTGCACAGTGGAGTTGCAAATTCTTTAGTGGTCCTCATTATTCGAGTAAAAGTATTGGTCTGATGTCATTTTTTTGTTGGAATCTAACCATCAAGAGTGTAGACAACTTGAGCGTGAATGAAGATTTAGTCCCATGAGGATTAAAAAAATGCTCTAGAGCATTCTGCCCTCTCCCAGGGCTGCTGAAGCACCACTTGGTCCACAAAGACTGCTCCCTGTGCCTAGTACATGGGCATGGTTGCTGAAAGCAGACTGCAGACAAAATGGTAAAAAGCCTCTCAGATGTACCGTAAATGCCCCCTTCCTTCACCGACATACCAACACAAATACACATTGCTGAAACAAATTCACAGTTTGCAGATATGCACACTAAAGCTTGCACACACGAGTATCAGATGATCTGATAGCGAGCACTGAACGAGGTTGACTGGAGCAGTAACCTTTTGACCCCGGGATGGTTTATCAGTCTGACCCAGACAGTATAGCAGTCAGGGAGCTTTGACGGGTTTCATCCAGTATTGTTGACTACTTAAGTCATCTTAAACACCTCCTTTGTGCTGTAGTTCTATAGTTGCAGAGACCACATACTGAAGAAACTAGGTTCAACCATCTTGTATTGGTCTTTATTTATATGTATGTGGGTAATTACACGGTTACGGTGTACGTACAAAGTATGATGATCACTGCTTGTGTCACTGTCCATAAACCACGGTGTAAAAAAGACGGCACGCACAATACATGAACACAATAGCATGGCCTAGTCCAGCTGGCACAAATATGCCTCCCCATTGAACATACTCAGTGTGTACTTTTACACACAGGTGGAACTAACAAACATCAGTCCTCAAAGGGGTGATATAGAGCTAATCAAAGCATTGACACGACAGCAGTAATAAACTGACATTGTGTCTGTGGAGAAGTGTGTACAGCTGTAACTACTAAGAAGGAAGAGAAAAAGTAAGATTAGAGGAGCCAAGAGGTGACAGAGTGTTATAATTATGCCGATGCATGCAGAGCCCAAACAGAAGTGGTTGGCTTTCTCTTGTTGTTTCATGCTAAATATATATATCCAAACCTGACACCCGCACACACACACACACACACAAATACAGACACTCCTTCCCCACACCGCCCCCTACTGCTCAGGTACACCTTCCTGACTCTGTCCCCCCCAGTTGCTAGGCAACATGTTCCTTGTGCGGACACCCACCTGCCTTCAGGCTTCAGCGCTCTAAATTTGGTCTTAATTGCAAATTGAGTGGGAGAACAGGCCGACGCTGGCTGAATGAGAAGCAGGCAGCCGAGGCTCCGGCTGCGGCCACTGAGACAGTGACAGAGACAGTCAGAAGAGAAACAACAGGCTTTAGATATACACAAAGGCACACATGCAAGCAGATGATTGGATGGAGAGAAGAGAAAATGTTTTCGTACTCTTCGGAGTGTTTTCTATTTTACAACAAAACTGGTGCTGAAAATGTCAAAATACAGTCAAGTGCGCCCACCAGATAGCTTCCTACCAAATCATGGAAGGTTGCATTATTTATTACACTGTATACATGGATATATTCTAGTAGAATGTACATTTCTTGTATTTTTGTTCTGTTTTTGTTGTTCTTGCTTATATATAGTTTTCATTTTTCTGCATATTTCTGGGACTTTGAACGGCAGCTGTAACACAAGCAATTTCCCCTCGGGGATCAATAAACTATTTCTGATTCTGATGTTTGGTGTTAAGAGATCAGGGAGGATATTTTGAGATAGATCATAACGCATTTTTTCATTTCTTCACTGAGTGTGATCAGTGATAGTAAATGCATGCAATGAAATTAGAATAAAGAAGTTTAGACTTGATTTCACCGAACGGATATCATTTGTGCAATTGAGGAAAAATCAGTTGTGCTGTTTGATTTTTAAGGACAACGTGAGAGTGGAGGCACAAGGTCTGTTCAAATTATCTTGGATGAATTTTCCTTGCTTCTACTTTTCTTCAAAACACATAAAAAACTTAATTTTAATATAAAAACATTTCTTAAAGCATTTGTCTAGTTTCAGGTGTGACAGATTGGAAACCAGCACCATGTCACTGGGTTGTGTGGTGACAACCTCTTTTTTGACTCGTTTTCACATTCCAATTATTCAATCAATACATCACAAATATTCTTCTACAGTTATCTTAATAGTCAGACATAAAGCTAGATAGGTTCATAATAAAACGAGAGCAACACAAGTATCCAACTGATTTACTGCAGCAATTGAGCAATAAAATCAAGATTAATAACAATTTTTTCTCCATAATGACAGTTATTTGCCTCATCATTAGCTGAACTTGAAATGTTTCTCTCAAAACTTTCCAGGCTTTTTGAAGTCTCCTCCAACTGAAATATTGCAGAGATACACTGACAGGCCAAAAACCCTTAAGAGAGCACATATCGGAGAAGGGCCCTGTTCCCTCAATTCAATTACCACAGCCCTATACACAATCAACAAGAGACAACGGTGCACCGGATGCTCATTTCAACTCCTCTTTCCCCAAATCCCCATAGAAATCTCCTTCGGTCGGACAATGCACTTTTTCCCATTTGAAAAAAAAGAAAGAAAATCAATATCTGGTTTCAATACATGTGGAAGCCGATCAATACCAGCCCCAGCTCTCTTTTTCTCTGCCACACTCTTCCTCCAGTTTTCCCTCCATCTCTGGCAAATGGTAAATAGAAACAATGGTGTATGGTTATTGGGAGGTCAGGGTGCAGCCGGAGGAGAGAATAAGGCTGCTGATGAGAGTGCTTGAGCTGGAATCACACAGGCATCAATGCTGTTAACCTCTCTGTGGAGCATCATGGACAAAGGAGCTGGAAAGACGCGCGTGCACACACACACACACACACACACACACACACACACACACACACACACACAAAGAGAAATAATAAATGAATGCAGAAGTTAAATTAAACTCACTCAAGCCTGCATTTTTATATAAATCATGTTTTAAAGGGTTTCTTGGTGAAAAAGAAAGACTTTAAAATGAAAACTAATACTGTCATGTTACTGTCCTCACAAAAACAGTGATGACGTATGACATCTTTTCTCCATGTCATTGACAAGTACAATACCTTATCCTATATTATTTAATCTTAAGGTTCAGTCATACACTAAGCAAAGCTTTTAAATTATGGCAGAGTTACACCAAAAATCCCAAAATATCCGATCACGTCATTCATAACAAATGTCTGATCTCACCTGCTCGGTCTATTTCTAACAAATCCTGAAAGACCATCTTGTTGAGGGATCATACCAGCAATGATGCCCATCAACATGTTCACGTGCCAACCCATGGGAACTCAGGTGCATTACTACATGATAACATTAGTATTTAGCACTAATGTTATCATGTAGTAATGTTACTGGAGCAAAATGATCGCCTGTAGCCCAAAAAGCATTTTTCCCATAGAGCACCATTATAAAAGTGACATCTGTAAAACTGTTGCCAGGACACTTCGAGCTGAATCATGACTATCTATTATGAATTTATGATCATAGGAGGTTTTATATTGCTACAACTTTTCTAGAGCCTCGAAAAGTGATTTCAAAATCTGTCACGTCATCACAATATAAGTTAATGGCAGAGTGGGAACTCGTGGACAGAGCCAGCTGGAGCAACATACTGGACATATTTAGTGGGCTGCATAACCAGGAAATAAACCCAGAAGCTGGAAAACTATTTCTGGCATATGCACCGTGTAAGAAATTCTTAGTTCTTATTCTCCTATTCCATTTAAAATCCATTTGGCCTGCTACAATACCATACACACAGAGACAGACTGACAAGGGGACAACACTACCAACTCATACTGTAGTATTCGACATGCGTTTGCCAGAGTGACCACAAACAAATATGATGTTTCCGAAAGATAAGAGAGGAGCACTGGAGGGCAATTAAACGGGGGAGGGCTGACCCCTGCATAGAATTACTGGAGGTAGGCGACATAATGACCCTGCTGACCTGCAGAATCTGAAGACTTACAGTGGTGTGACATTTGGTCCTGGCTGGAGCCCGTCAGCCCTGATACCAACACATTTGTTTTATTTTTTAGAATACAATTCATTTCCTCAGAACACACACCTTGTAATGAGTGTGTTAGTAGCATTTCTATTTCCCAAAAAGGAGTGTAAAACTGAATGCAGGCAATGACAGAGTACAGTCTTTGTCAGGCTTTTCTAAGCAGTCTTTTGAGAGCAGCAGGATGGGTGCCAGCCAGCGTGGGCATTATGTGGTCCCCCTCTCAGCCTGACAAGGACCCCTCTTATCCTGGATGTCGTGGCTGCGAGAGGGTGGGGGGCACAGTGGGGGCCCTAGGAAGATCTATGGGACCCTATGGTGCTGTTGTCTCAGGAAAAAGGAATTACAAACAAATTGCTGAGGGCCAGCACATAATTTCAAGACTCGTGGCAAGTTTATGACTTGCTAATGTTCCTAATTACATGGCCGTGAAAGACTTAATTAATTGTGGGGTGCATGGGGGACACAGTAAGGATGGGGGGAGTTAAGAAGAAGGGTGTAGAGAAAAGTAAGGAAAGAAAAAAAAAACTAGACCCCAAAGTAAGAGAAAGAAAATAAGAGAGTGATGAGAAAGAAAGTGGTTGCCTGTGTTTGTTATCATGGTTCCAGTGCATTGGTTTTTACTGCCTGAGGAGAATTTAGTGGCTCTCACTATTGCGTGCAAAAGAAAATGTGAGTCTCCGGGAAACACGACCATTAGGATCAACCCCTTGCTGATACCTAATATGCCCCGCGTTCCCCCCATGACTTTGCCAAAGTGTCTGTAATCATATTATTGTAAATGTTGGTGCAGTTAATTGCATGGAGAGGAAAATGGGCTACGCTTGGCGGGTTATGGGGAATTTTTTGAAAGTTTGTTTGCCCTCTGGAGTATTGGAGGCACTAATAATGGTGGATTGGAGGCGAGAGCGCGAGAGAGAGGAAGATGGAGAGACGACGAGGCAGGAGGAGGGCAACACTTAACCGGGAGTGTTTCTTCTCTCACCGCAGTGTCTGATATGAGTTCAACAAATAAAGCAAAAATAATACAGTGCTGTTGGTGTGGATGACTACTCTTGTGTGTTTTGAATTCAGTAGCAACTTGAAAGCAAATGATGGTGAGAACTAGGTACGTGAAGTACTACAACATTTTCACAACGCTCACAATGGAAAAATAGCAGATCTTAAAATACAGAAATTAGGATTTGATTGAAAATTATGCAAATAGCAGCAGACAGTGACATCTCCATAATATGCATTAAACATCTCAATATTGGCTGATTAAATCTAGTCAAACATTTGTTAACTTTAGTTGTTTGTTACATTCATTTAGCGGCTTGTTTAATAGGAGCAATGTAGCAAACAAGATTTAATGCCGTCGTTGAAAAACAATAAATGTATTGCACATAATTTATGCACCAGTTATGCTACAGTGACAAGTTGCAACTGACTAACCTCAGCCTCAGGTGGAGCAATGTGGACAAATCTTACATGTTTCAAAGAAATCAAAATAAATTAGAGAAATTAAAGATTTAAGGTCTGGCTGCACCGATTCTCATTTTGATATAGGGGAAAAATGCTTGTTAATATTTCATAAAACCAATAACAATTGTCTTTGGCAACGCTTAATCTAGGTTGCAGCAACATTGTCCCTGCCTGCCTGCTACCCCCTAAAGCAAGGCTATAACATATAAGATGTCCAACTAATTAAGATTTTTTTCAGAAATAGCACTTAACAAAGTTTATAAAGTTGCACCTCGCTCAACAACTCACAGAATTTAGCAAATCTATAAGGGAGTCTAGGAAATTCTCTCCCTCCTCATCCCCCTGCTGTTGTTGACTGCAGTTGATGTGGCTGCTTTGACCAATAGTATGTTGGAGTTCAAATTTGCCACCTTAGTGTTAAAAATTCTCAAATGGTTCTTTGGGTTCTCGTCATCATTGGAGTTGGAAAAGAAAACATTTTGACAGAACACCCGTCAACGGATTAGTAATTTTGTCATTTCAAGAACCAACAAATGTATTTTCCCTGATAAAGGTAGACACAGGCACGTGTCAGCATTGAGCTCATCTTTGAGCCACATTCAAGGAGAAATAAGACTGTTAATAGCACACATGCATGCACACTCCCACACATACATGTGTACTTGTGCATGTTCACTCTCCCTCCCAGTTATGAAAAAGAGGGCAGTACAGAGGCAGGCCTGAACACTCTGGGCTCACCCAGAGAACATTAGTCATTTTCCAGCTCATTGCTGAGGTTCATTTAGCAAAGCCTCCTCCCGACCATCATCAATATCTCTCCTAAAGAGGCCTATGAGCTGGGAAGGACCAGGCTGCCCTAACCTGCTGTGGGTCATGCTTCACCATGCCTGCGTTGGATAGCGCAGAGAACTAATGAAAAATGACAAGAGGCTGTTCAGACTTCTCTCATTTTTGAGAACCTGTTGCATCATTTTTCTTTACATGAATGTTGTTGTCCTGGATGAGACAGTGGAAATTGTTTCTGGAGTGCATCAGCAGCTTTAACATATTCCATCTTTTTTGTTTTTTCCCCTTTATTTTTAGTAAAAGTGTATTTTGATCTTGCCTTTGTTAAGTGTGGACCACAGTGAAATGTGTGACAGCAGAGAACAAAACTAATATCAGTTGCTTTTGAACAACACATTTGCCTTAACATTTTGTTCGTATGGGTGAACATTGTTAAACAACATTTTTGTATAATAATAATGAGGATTCAGTATTTATTCAGCTAAAAGTGCCCGTGTCATATAAAATCCAACCTGTTTTATTATCCCACAATATCTGGCTAATGAAGAAGAGCAGGCACACATGTTGAAGATGCCTCACAGCAAGACGGATGCAACTCAGGATTCATTTTTAATCCTTTCATTTTTATTGCAGATATTCACTGGAGAGGGTGAGCAAAGAGAGAGAAGAGATAGGCAGAACAAATGAGGAGGAAATAGAGTAAGAGTGATAAGACTGCAAAGCTCTCAAGTGAAAACAAAGAAATACTAGTAAAGAATAGGCCAGCCATTATTTACAAAGTTCTTAAAAATGATGCCAAACTCTAGCTTGTTTCATTCTTAATGCATGCTTCCATGAACCTGGCTTTGTGCACCGGGACATTCTCATATAGCAACAGGGAAGGGTGTATGTGGACCATAATCTCTACATACTTTTAAAATAAAGCCATACAGATAAAGATGGAAAGAATTCTAGAATATTATTCTCCATTCAAAGTACTATTTAGATATAAAGCCCAAGGGGTTAGAGAAGCTGACTACTGGCCTGAAGATACTATACTTGCACAAACCACAAAACCCAATAGTAAACCAGATACAAATCCCAGCTATAGAGTTTATTCAGTGATGAGTCTTTGAAAAAATAAGTGATTATAGCTGGAGCAAAATGTCTGTCGTTTTACCTTGGTTTCAATCACTCACCCTTTTCACCTTCGTTGCCTCCTCCTCCTTTCTTTTTCTTTTGCAGTGTGTCTGCGGTGGCAGACTGAATAGTAAAAATGACAGGGGCTCATAGGGAACCAATCTATATGCACATGGTGTCATCCTTACACTGTGCAATCAGTATTTTTTTTAGAATGAAAAGTTAAAGTAAAAAAGTTATAGACTGCCAATTTGAATAAAAGAAAAAATCAAGTTTTTCAAAAATCTTTTAAATGCACACAGTAGCTTGCAAAAAAAGTAATTTGTCACTTCTGGCAGAGTGATGTCACATAATTTGCCGTTATCTAGTCCAATGAAACTATTACTCTTTGATACTGGCTAAAAGCAGCAATATTACTCGCAATGTTTATTTTGACCAGCTGGCAAAGAGTACATGACCCTTGGCCATACTGTGGTAGCAGTGTGCAGTTTGGAAAGATCAAACATTGGACAAGTCAGGAACAATGTATCAAGATGCTCAGATGGTGAATATGTGTACATGTAATATGGAATTCAAACCAAATCACTACATGTATAATCAATAGTTCAATTTGGACTATGACACAGGGTAGAATAGTGGAATGAAGGAGAGATGGAAGACCACGGGTTGGATGACAGGAGGGTAAAAGGCAGCATCCTGCTGTGATAAAATGCTGACTACAGTAGTTTCTGACTGGCAGCATCACCTCAGTTTGACTGGTCCTCCAAGGTGTGTTTTTAGTTAATTTGTCCTTAAACAACTTGATTCGACCATAACACCATGTCAGCATTTCCACAGTACTGATGAAGCTTGATGCGGGTTTGCCAAGGTTAATAAGGGATGGTAAGTATGAAGCAGCAGACTGCTGATACTCAGTATTCAGTTATTACAAGGCACAAGGCTGCCAAGCAAGAAAGCACAGTTTGACTCTGTGGGAAGATTTGCAGTTATGTTTTGTTGACCAAAGCCAGCTAATTGTCAATATATGGCGGACCACTGCCAAATGTTTTTGTAGTGACCAATGGACTTGAGTCCCGATGATTTGTGATGCAGTTTGGAATTCACTATTAGTGATTCCTTAAATTTAAGCTTGCTCTGAACTTAATACTCTATCAATTCAGACTTAAGCAATACATACATTCAGCATTACACCACAACCTCATATGTAATTATCGAAAAATATAAAATCATCAAAATTAGCCCCATGTTTGTCAGAAGCAACAATAAAGTGATCAACATATTAATGCATAATTTATAATCCAAATACATTCTATACATTTTTCTGAAAAAAGCCATAAAATGGCTCTATACAGCTTATCCAGCACAAACCAAGTCTCCAGACACCCAGAGATCCAAACTTGGTTGAAAGACATTATTGACACCCTTGCACTTTTAGCTTAGCAGCTACAGTAAAGATTGCAATGGACAGGCTGGAGCCACTTTGTTTTTTTGTTTTTTTATTTTTCCAGTTATTTCTTTTTTGCACTTTTGCAAAAGTGCAAATAGTCCCCCTCTCCTCAAGTTGTTCAAGAGAATTTTAAAATCGATTTCAAAATCAACTCACCAATAACAAGCAGTGGGTCACACACACTTTGTTTGTATGTATGACATGAAATAATATTAATAATATTAAATCTAAAATAAAAAATTGAAGTGTTGATGTTTGATCAAATATTTTCGTGAATGTATTTTTTGATCAGTCAGTCCAGCTGGCGTCAGGTCAGTTTGTTTGCCAAAGGAGAGGCACAGACGTACTTATTAACTCAGTTTAGAAGAACTTACAAAAACAAATGCATATTTACTGACTGTTACAACGTGTAAAATGCGTTGTTATGGAAACGTTGGTGCTTTTTTATCCTTGGATTGCGTCATCCGTGTAAACTCTGCCCAGTAGCTTGCCTTGGTATTTTCATGACTTGATTCTAGCAGACTGTCGTAGCTGGTATATAGCCAGTTGACCATGTGTTTACTTAATTAAATGTCAGATGAAAATGAAAAGACTAATTCAAGCAAAGCTGAACTTTTGTACTGGAAAGGAGACTGAGAAAAAGAGAAAGAGAGGTGTAATTGTAAAGTTTCATTGCCAAATTATCATGATGGCCTTTATATTTCACCACTATATGGTTCAGTATTGAGTATATAGACTACTTTGCTATTCTTTGAATGAGTTGAATATAATAACCTCTGTAGGTTTTCTTTAGGCCTCATAGGCTGTATTGTAAAATGCTATAATGTATGAAATATATTTATCTCAATTTATCAATTCACCAGAAGTCATCATTTAAGGAGTAATATTTCAGGCTTGATTGAATACAGAGGATTGTTGGGTCCTCAGGGAGGTATTTACTCTTTTGATTGGTGTTCCAGTTTACAAGAAGACCATGATAAATATAATTTATAATAACATTTATCCAACTAACCAACTTTGTTAGTGACAAATTGTCAATAACTACATTCAACATACATTTCTTGATCTTTTTGGATGATCACTAATGAAAGATTATAGGTCATCATCTATTTAATTTATGACACCAAGGCCATTAATGAGAGCACTACAGATATCTTGTCTATAAATTGTAGCTGTAAAGCTGAGTAGGAGTTGTCAGATTGATTATGTACTGTATACTGTAGTAACATATATGGAGATTGTCCTCTTTCTGATGGCTGCAGAGTGCCTCTAGCTGAAAAAGCATGGAAATGAAGTGGAAAATGCATATGATTAGGCAAATACAATCTGCTTTGAACCTGTGTGTGTATACTGTATGTGTGTGTGTTTACGGGTGAGAGGCAGATAGAGATAGCGATAGAAAGAATGATGCACTCTAAACACACGATTACATCTGCATTTCCACATCCAACATTTGTTTTCATTAAATTGCCATTCCAGCTTATTTGCTTGTGCATCCCTACATTTCACAGTATTTGGATCAAATTATGTGGTAAATGATCCACAAAAATTTTACTAGACTTAACTTATACAGCATGTTCACTACTTATAACTGCTTTAGGCATTTAACATATGATCACACTGTCTTCGAGAATCTGATTCCAAGAACAAATAATCTCATTTTTTTGGAAACTTTGATAACTTCATGTTTAGACTATGGTTAACCTCTTTTTAAGGCTAGAATTTATGTTAAATGTTCTCTTAAATTAAACTTGGATACATAGCATTGTGTTCTACTGGTTCTCTTATATGCATTTCATTTTCAGTTTGCACTCTTGAGCAGTAATGAGCATGTTCTGAGGCACTATTCATGTACCTATTTAGTTCAATCTACTTGGACTCAAAAACATGATTGGACTCGCACAACAAATAAACAAAATTTCTCATCCCAAAGGCAATTTTGCACACAGGCAATTTTCTGTGCTTGTGGCGACCTGGCCACATCTGTTTGTCTATTATGGTGGTGAACAGGGGGGTGGGGGGGATTGGCCCAGGTATTTTTTTGATCATATCAACGACAGCAGGGACATGGGGCATCCATCATGACCTGACCACCTCTCCCGCTTGCATGTACTTGAACAGGCCCCACAAGGGGTAGCAATTTTCCATTTTCATTTGTTGACCACTTGACCATGTGCTTTCCTCGGCTCCAGCAGATGAGCTCTTATTCATGGTCGACTTCTGGTCTGTACACACCTGCAAGCTCTGCTCTGATGCGCTGGCTTCTGACAACATAGTCCGCGCAGCATAAGACACACTGCCTCAGCACCAGAGATCTGCAGCGAGGAGGAGAAAAACTAGGGCAAACAAACGTAAAGTTGAATCCAGTAAATCCTTGATGGTTTTCTGGGTCAGAATCTTCTGTCCAATTGAGTGATGCTCCAGTCGCAGAGAGCAGCAGTCAACGACATGTTTCACTTGTCTGGATAGAAAAAGCAGGTATGTAAGTTCCATAAACATTAACAGTAGTCTCAGTGTTACAAATGTGGAGGTGAGATGTCAAGAACGGCTTTTTACATTAATTGTACCAGTGAGTGAGTTGGTGGATTCCTTCTCCCGTCAGTGTACCACAGCATCCTGCTCACTCATCTTTCTCTCCATGTTGGCCCTGCTCCCTGGAACCACTTGCTGCTCTCCCTCTGGCCTCCTCCTCTGCTTCCTCCTCCTCTCTGTCTTCCTCTTGTTTTCCTTCCATTCATCCAGCTTTCCCCCCTCTCCAGTGGCCCAGACAATGGGACCCTGGCTGCAGCCAGCCGCGGGGCCCATCAAGCCGACTGAGTCTTTTCACAGCGAAGCCCAAGGGCTCCAGGGTAAATCCTACAACTTGGCATGGTAACATGCCAGCTAAAGGGATGCCAATGTCCGCCAGCATTGCTGCACTCTTCATTTGCAGCCTCCTCTTTTTGTTTTACAGTGTCTGTCTTTGTATGTTTCTATCTCCCGCTTTGTCTCTCCAATTTCTTGCCATTTCCATTTTCTGTAGTTTCTCTTTGTCTCTGTCTTTGCACACAGTAGAGTGTTGAATGTCTTGTCTACCAGGTGTCCCACATCCAGTTTAAAAAAGGCTTTATTCTTCAAAAGGTTACATTTGCTCCCATAAAAACTGCAACTGAAAGAAATGGTTACTTTACAGTTATGCCTAGAATGCATATAGTTTAAGAATTTATACCAGATTATTTATAGAATTTGCCAATATAGCCCAGTGAGACAACACATTGACAGTTCATTTAAAGGAATAGTTTACTGCCTGTATAGAGCTGGACATGGTTAGCATGGCTTAGCATAAAGACTTGGAAGCAGGAGAAAGCAAGCCAAGATCTGTCAGAAGTTCAAAAATGGACATGCCAATGCCATAAATTTCATTAATTAAAACAATAATATTTATATTTATGGAATTTAGCAGAAGCTTTTGTCCAAAGCGACTTACAATAAGTACATTTTTTCAGCGTCTCCAGTTCTCTCAAATACTGACACTCTGGGATTGTGTCCATATTCAATGGATTTGGAACGAGACCCAGAAATCAACTTTCTTACAGAGTGGACCTTAAATTGCATTATATGCAGGGCTCCAGACTAACATAATTTAGGAGCACATTTTAAATCGACATGTAACACAACACATTTATATTTTCTCCATCTGAACTGATAAATTACTATGATACATTTTGTGCAATATCCACTCGCCAAAATTTTTGTTCAGTTTCATGTACAATATCATGCAAAATTTGAAACTTGTGCCGGAGGGCCGATGAAGGAGAGGAGGTGGGCACTTGCAGGGGCTGCTGGACAGCAACATAGAAGGTAGCTGGCATGAAGAATGATGGGCTGGACTGCTGTATCCACTATTTGGCCTTCATTTTCACCATGTGACCCCCACTGCCCCCTTTCACTTATGCCTTTATGGAGTCATTTGCATACGGCATTGGCTGTATTGTTTTTTATTGAGGTCATTTTTATCAGCGCTGCATGGCAGCCGTGTCAACAATAAATCCAGCTTTCTCCTGGACAAGGATGACCTTTTTTCTCTCTCTAATCAAGCCGTTACAGGTTGAGTCTAGACTCACAGAACAATCCATTCACTTCATCTGTTTATTTGTGGTTATCCGCTGAATGTAAAATAGCTCTAGAATTGAGAATACCAATACAAGCTGTTTTTTGTTCATAGGTAGAGGAATTTCCAACGTGAACTTGTATGCATATCAATGTTACCTCAGGTTACCTCTATCTCGGGCTCGACTTATATGTTATGTTTCAGGGCTGATACTGATATTGATTATTAGTAATCAGGGAGGCCAATAACCAATATTTGTAACTGATATGCATTTACAGTAAAAGAAAAAAGGCATCAAAATTCTGAATTTCATGTACAGCAAACTCAAACGCTTAGCTGAAATGCATTTACGCATATGTTCATTTGAAGTAGAACTAATAGCTTTTCATTTAGTTTCTTCAAAATAATACGCTTAAAAATAATATATTATGATTACTGATATATCATCACTTTAACTGGTTCAGGGAGTGCTCATAACATTTGTGTTTATACTGCTGGATAGTTTAATCTGTAACAGTATATCTATTTATTAGTTGATTTTTACTTTATAGTAATAATCTGAATTGTAAAAAGTTACTAGTGTCATAAAGTATAATATTTATGGTACTAATGTAGGAGAGAAGATGTATAAAGTAGTACAGAATATGTAGTACCTAAAAATGGGATAAACAGAGACCTTAGATGCAGTTTAATTATACCTAAATTGTCTAACAATATCCTGCAGAAGTGCACCTCTCTTACTTTACAAGAAAGAGTCAGACAGCTAAGAGGCAGGTTAAAGCCTATCATTCCTTTGCTAGTCAACAGGCTAAATCATTGACCAGTAAATGAACTTTTTCAAGTTCACTAATAAATTCACTCTTAAACTTAACATTGGCATACAGTATTATTGGCTAATGTTGCACGTCATGCGTAAAAACACCAACTGATGCAGGCAAGCTGTCACTTTCAGACAGGCTATACACAGGCTAACAGTATCACTAATGTTACAACAAAGTGCTTTAGGGCCCATGTCCACACAGCATTTTTCTTTTTTCTTTTTGCTGGAATGAAGCACTTGTGCGATGCATGTTGGTTTCGATTGACAGCCGCTATAGCTATATTAACAGATACCACACAAGCTTACAACGTGTAGGCAATAACAGCACAACACTTACCAGCAACTTTCAGTGTACAGACAATCTGCACCCACAAATGAACTTTTCTGTCACTATTATGAGAGTATCTGTATGATGAGGCCTTTTTCTTCCTGGATTACTGGGGCAAGGGTCAACATGTCCTGACCGATCCAATATAAGATTGGTCGCCTGAAAAAAAAACAGTAATGTCACCAGCTCCTTTCTAAAGATTTGAGAGATTTTCTACTCGAACTGCTTGGAGCAGGAAGCTGCTTAGAAACAATTAATAATAAGAAAATAATGCTATATAGATGTGGGCCCTTTTTAGAGCATTTTCAGTAGTGTATTGGGGAGACTGCGCTGGATTGTGACAATGGAAAAGACCCTAGGACTGTGTCTATTTAATTTATTTTTACTTGGAATGTGATGCTTATAAGTTCGGAAATACTTACTGCCTCACCTTCATAGTGCAACTCCACCAGCTCACTAGGGCATGTCCCATTTCTCTGCCATGTCTCTGTGCCTGTCAGTGGTCTCTATGCCTCACAGTGGTTTGGTCCACTGCTAATCAACCTGCACTTCCACACATCAATTCAAATGTTTGTGGACTGGTCTCTTGGAGTGTGGTGTTTGTTGACCAAAGGAAGGAAAAGATTTGATTTTAATGGTGTCACAACACTGTTCTGATTAGCTTTAAGCACAAAAAAGCATTTGGTTTGGGTAAGAATGTATGGGAATTAGGGGTGTAATGATTCATCTACTACATCGATGAATCGATTCATAACTACGATCCAACTACATCGATCTGTGACGTCATCGGCACGTACCGGCAGCAGCGTGAATCTCAGAACAACAACAAAATGCAGCATGGTGGATGGCAGAGGAGACGGTGAGTGTGTGTGGAAACACTCTGGCTTTTGCAAAGACGGAGATGTTCTAATTAAGTTGCTCTCTGTTTGTAGAATATGTAAAAGCCAAGTAAAAAAACATGGCAACACAACTAATCTCTCAAACCACCTACTAAGGCCCCACGGGATTTCACACAACGCCGACCGTCCAGGCACCTCTTGCAGCGTTACTGCTGCAGCAGCAGTGCAAGGTGACGTCAGCTCTGCAGAATGTCGATTCTCTGTTTTTGGTATTACTATTGTACCCTGGAGAAATGTTGGTTGCACTTACTGTACTCTTTTTATATTGAAAATGAGAGCAGAAAAGGTTAACCTCCTGGTTGCACTTCATTCAAATAAAAGGTTAATACATTTGCCATTAATTGATGTTTACTTGTTTATATCCATAATTAATTTAAACCTGATTCTCTTACAAGAAACAGGGATCTAGAAAACTGTACCTGCGCTGTCCAGTATCCAGGTATGAATGAACCAAGATCATCCTCGAATCGTATCGGCAACCGCGAATCGTGATACGAATCAAATTGTTGTTAAAATGAATCGATACACCCCTAATGGGAATACATGGTGCACTGGCAAAATATCACTTTTTATGAGGTCAAGAAAACACTTTTTCATCATCAAAACTATTTGCCGAAGATTCTGCATTTTTCTGGGTAGACCTTAACACTAACCCTGTTTTGATTTGTTTCTTATGTCAAATTGATTTCATGTATTCTCTGATGCTTTATTTAAAGTATCAGTAGTTATGCTATTGATCTGCCCTCTGCAAGACAAATCTGCTATCAGTGTTGCAGTTTATGTTTAATGTCTGTGTTCTGGTTAAATCATCAGCACGAAATCAATATATCAATTACACACACACGTTTTATCTCTTCCTCTCTGCACCTGCAGTATCATGTTGCCAAGTCTAGATATTCAACACCTGACTTTTTGTACTTTGAACATCTCCATACTTTCAGTGATCGCTACATCTGCTCTGCAGTCTGCACCTGCACCCCTCAGTGCCTCCGCCATCTCCCTTAACAGCGACCTGATCTGAGACAGCTGCTGCGAAGGATTAAGTCTGGTTTTTAAACAAACACAGCTCTGCAGCTCTTGGCAGGGGCCAGGGGCAGAGGTCCAGCTCCAGGGCCCACTGAGAGTGAGCCATCCCTGGGGAGAGGTAGAGAGATGGGCCCCTGTGTAATCTGATGAGCCCCTAAAGCTCTTCATCGGGGCCATGGTAAAGAAGAGTTGTTTTGACTTCATGTCCATATGAATTTCATATAAAGAAGACGGTACAGTTTATCAGTGCCAAATGCAAAGCTTGACTGAAGCAGTAATTTTGGCTGCCAATGGCCTTTCAGCCCTTGACAAGGACAGGAACTGATCACAGCTCCACTTGCGATAACGGTGAAGTGTCTTCCTCCTCCACCTTTTGCTACCTTTGTCATCCTGTTTCTCTCTGCATTCGGCACCACGTCACTTCAGACAGGGGTCATCTCCACAGATTAACTCAGAAAACCAGATCCAAACGAAACATGCCGTGGGGAACATCTATCACTCGCAGATGCAATCATGGTAAATGTGTCTATTTGCATCACCCTTTTCTCCTAAAGAAGGAGGTTTAGGGGAAGACAGGGGGAGGGAGGTATCCATCTCTCTTGTAGTTGACAGTCCCCATTAAAACGCCAAGCGTGCTGAGGACTGAGCCAGGGAGACGGCCGCAACTTGTTTCTCACACTGTTGTGACAGCGAATGCAAATAGCCCGACTTTCCCCCCGGAGAGAGACGGAGAGTGGCAGCCGGGAAAAATGCAGAGAGAGAGGGGTTTAAAAAAGAGGAAGATGAGTATGACCAGCTAGTGGCAAAGCAAAATGAGGAGAAAACCACTCCTCCTTCCTTTAGTCTCTCCCAATGACTTCGGCTCTGCCATCAAAATATTATATCAATAATTGCTGGCAAAAATTAAACTAGTAAAACAATGAGACGGCCCTGGGGGCTGCCTTCCCCCACCAAATTAGTCTGTGCATTTTAGAAGAAGGTCACTTCCTCCTCCTTTCCCTCCCTTTCCACCCCACCCCCGGCCCCCTCCTCCCGCTTCCATCGGATCAGTGACACATTCTTCGGTGTGATAGCGCTGACCTGAGTTTGAATTTAGAGTGTTCATTAATAGGATATTATGCCATATGCTCACTGCACTGTCTTATTGTAATGTCTGGCACTGGTTTAAGAATTTGTAATTAGTGCTGATATAATGAAGGGACTGGAGGGCTAATGCTAACTGTGGTGCAAAAAAGGGATTTGCACTTTGGATTGTAAACTGGCTGGATTGGTCATCTGCTGACCCTGTGACTCGCCAAGTGCAAAATGGGAAAGGCCTTTATCGGCGTCCCTTTTTAGCGAGAGTCTCAGAGGGAGAAATCAGTCCTAGCCAGTCCGAAGGTAGTAAAATGATTTTATCACTATGCTTAAGACATTACTCCTCCCCTCAACTCATATTTAGGAGATTTTCAGAGGACACCTCGCAAGCATCGATCTCTAACGCTGCAGAGTTCTGCTTTTTCCTTTCATACTTCACAAAACTACTTATGTGTACAATCATGTGCAACACCATTATTGTGTATCGTTATTATTATTATTATTATTATTATTACGATATTGTGTTTTATGTTTTACATCTACAAGTATGTTTATACATTATTGTCTCTGTGAAGCACTTTGTAACATCTTTACTTATCCAATATGTTCTCAATTCCAACTCAACAATACAGCAGCTTGGTCAGTGGCCTTGAAGGGATAGTTTAGATCTTTTGATGTGTCATTGTAAGTACTTATCCCTAGTCAGTGTATTACCTCCAGTAGATGACTGTCAGCTGTCCAACAGCCTGGAGAAACATTTGTACTGCTGAAACCATGCAAGACGTATTTGTTTTTTAAGTTTAAGCTATGTTTTTAACATTTTTGTTGTTCATGTTACCATTACACAGCCTTTTCCTTTGACGCTACATTCCCTCAACAGCACAACGTCCGTATTGCAACACACAGGCTAAAGGAAAAAGCTGTTCGCTTCATTCGAGTTGAGAATACTGAAGTCAGGCATTGTTACAATACAAACATTAAACTACAACATAAAGAACTGTAAGGTTTCAACATATTTGTAGTCTGCAGAAATTTACATTGCCAACATTGATTCTAGCAACCGATGTGTACAATGTGAACCCTGGTCTAATGGTCTTGTGGTGCTGCTGAACATCAATATTTATCAATCTTTCCCCACATATCCTTACATGCTTTGAGTTAGCAGATAAGTTCATAACAACGTTTATTTTATTTTGACTTAGTTGCAGAGAGTGACATTACTCACTCTTCCAATTTGGCTTCACATAAAGATCCCACGTGTTTTAAGTCCAAGTTTAAAGAAAATTTCTATGCTGCATTTTGAGACATTTCAGAAGCTGTGGTTTTTCACTCATGACTTTAACCAGTAGTATATAAGTCAATGATGTCCTGGCATACAGAGATACTGTTCTCCCAACACTTGTTTTTCTCACATGCTGCTGTTGTGTCCCACCAGCACTAATTTTCATTCATAATGATCTTCATGGGTGGCACTGAAGGATGAGGGTTTGAGTGGCTTTTTACTTGGCGCTGTCCCAGCATTTTCAGCCTTGATGTGTTGTCATAATTATGCTGTCCGTGCTAAATGCCTATTGTGTAAATGTGCAGTGCAGCTGCCAACAAAAGCAGAAAAAATGAGGGATTTCACCATCACCAGGCAGTAAATAACTGCATACAATGTGGGTTATGCTAAAAATCTATCCTCATAGAAGGCATAATTCTGGGAGCAATGTATAGAACAAGACAATGACACAGGATGTCCTGCGTTGGCAGCTGCAAACGTAGCCATCAGAGCCCGTCAGAGCCCGCTCACAGGACTGCAGCCGGCCAACGCTGTTAATCCATGCTGAGGAAACGAGCAGGATTGATGAGGCAGACGGACATATACTAACCACCACTGGTGCGGTCACAAGTGAGGCTTATTTAGTTTCTGGGCAGATACTAAAATGTTGTGTATTGTACGCTTGTAGGCTACAGTTGCTTGCTTTTGTCCTCATCACCAGCTGATTTGAGCCTCTCCAGTCTGTGGAGCTAAGTGAGTGTACAATAAGCTATGTTTCTATCAAGGATCAGCTAAAGGTGATTCGAGCCTTAGCTCGTTCACCAGCTGATGATTTATAGGAAGCTCTGGTTAGCTTTCTATCTCTCTTTCTCTCTGTACTAACCCACGTAAATGCATTCAGGTGAACGCACACACATGGTCTCGGAACGGCTCTTTAGAAAGTAATCATTATCGACCCTGCTATAACATCAAACACGTGTGGTGTGGTCGCACCTACACCAAATTCAGAACATCAGAGTCCAGCTCTGTCCAAACCACACTGTGATTAAAGGCACATGTTAGGTCCACAGACCATCGTTGTTGCCATCTTGGCTTTCTCTCTGTTGAAGTATTATTGAATATTGATCAATTTGCTCACATTAATAGATTCTATTATATTGTTAAAGAGCAGTTTTCTGGGGTTATTCATCCATATGCTTTGTGGTAACTGCTGGCTGTGATGGTCAGGGCTTGGATCCATTTCCTTTAATTCTAAATGTTTTTAAAATATTTACATGTAAAGTGAACCCCTTACTAAAAAGAAGATCTGGTTAGTGGTCCCTGCTTCCAAGGTGGCACATTTTATTGATTTAATTAATAATTAGTTTATTGATATTACTGCCATGCCTTTGTACACCAACACTGAAGAACATAAAATACCACTACAAAGGCAAAGTGAAGGAATTATGTATTTATTCCCTGCATTGTAGTATCAGCCTCACAGAATATGACATGTACTACTGTAGGATAAAGCAATGTATAACCAAGTGCATACAGTCTCAGATTAGTGCCTCTTCGTCACACACACTGACTGTGACTACTTGTCCACGTTCTTGTGGGTCATCATTCCAATGTAAAATAGATATACTTGTAAAAGTCCGAAGTATCAGTTCAGGAGTTAAATGGTTAACAGGAAGATTACGCCTATGGCTCTTTGTATTCTTTTCAGTCTGTGTTGTTTAACTTTACAGTAATTTACACCTCAAGGACTTATGAGGTAGTGACTCTTGTAGGTCAAATTGTCCAACTGTTAATCATCAACATTTTATCATAGCTACAGGGTTGACTTGTCAGGGGAATCTATTTAGAGCACCTGCATGTTTTGATAAAACTGAATTATTGATATTTAGAGTTAATTGGATGATTGAATCAACAACAACTACATGTTTTAATATTGAAATATTTTATCCCACTCCTACACAAAAAGAAGGCATTTAACAGACAAAGAAGTAAGTAGAGTGTATAGTACATACAATGCATACATGCATGCATGATAAAGGCAGTTTACCAGGGAAAAAAGGTGCTCTGCATGCTGTAAAGTGCAGGCTTCCAGATTTTTTGGCTTGCAAACAAAAAATGAGTGTTTCTTGACCCAAACCAAGTGGTTATTGTGCCTAAATCTAACCAGAGCATGAGCACAGCATTTTAACAGTAATAATAATAATAATAATAATAATAATAATAATAATAATAATAATAATAATAATAATAACAACAATGATAATAATTATTATCATTATAATATTGAACAGAAAGAATCACACATTTTAACTTATCTGTGGTTTTGCAGAAACGAACTTTGCCAATATTTATTTTGCTAATATGGTTGTTCCACAGTATTCAAACTGCTACATCATACAGTATTTGTACATGTAACAAGAGGGGAAAGATGAAACAAAAAAGTCCAGTTATGATGAAAAAATGTGAAAAGAAGAGTTTTACTAGATTAACTTTATTTTACTTACGAATATGTTTTTTTTGCATGATGATGATGATGAATCATTTTTGATTTTGAGATTTGACACTGACTTTGAGATTCCAGTCTTGAACTCCTTCAAGCTACTTCAAGCTACACACCTCAGGTGTTGAATTCTGAAAGCAAAGGAAGGCAAGGCAAGAAGGGAGGCCCTTCGGTGACAGATTGGTCCTTTTTTAAATTAACCTAGTAAAACACTTCTAAAATTCTCCATCTATTAGTCTATCAGCTCAAAACATTTTAATTTAATTGTCAAAAAAACAAACGACAAACAAAGCTAGATGTACAGTATTTGTGTGTAAACATGTTGTACAGCAACAGAAAACTCTTCTCACCTTCTCTGGCAAGCCAAAATTAGATTATTTTGAAAAGTTCCTGGGCAGACAAGCCGAGCATTGTTGAATATTCGACTGCTCTCCTGCACATGACATTGCACATAAATATTCAATAAATTAGCTGCTGCCGTTTTATAGATTGATCAGTCATCTCTGGCACACTGTGACAGGCAATGCTGGGGATGAAATATTAATGCTGACAAATTAGGGATTTCTGAGTAAATGATGTCACATTGCACGGCTTCACTCAAATTGACTCCCTGGCATGAGGGCACATTTGCCAGCGCTGTAATATACTCCCCCCAGCCTGTCCCCTTCCCTTCCCTCCTCTTGTCTCTAACCCTTTTTCTCTTCCCTCCCTCTCGCTCCTGCCTCAAAATGACATTCATTATTTTATCGTTAAACAGGAGTCGTTCTTTTCCTGCAGCCAGGGAACTAAGAGAAAAGAAAAAGCAGAGAAAATGAGGCACCAACAGGCCAGCTCGGCCAGGCTTCACGGTTGCAATTGGAGTGCTTCTCTCTGTGACCTGGGGCCCCTGTTGAAACTGGCAGTGTGTTGCTCTGTGGAAGCAGCAATGTTGCAAACTCTCTGGGGAAATACAGCTACATGTATGAGGCGCAACCTACTGGGTCAGGACGGCAGGAAAGGGATTGTCTGTCAGAGTCTCAGTGAGGATTTCGACCAGCTCCAATCACAGACGACCAGAATCACACTGCTGCTCACTCACAGATATATGGGGATTTCGCAGAAATCGTAAATTAAACTGTGTGGCCTTTTTATGAATACAGAGATTGCACTTAAATATACATATAAATTGTACTATGCTGTGTTTACTTCTGGGAGTGAAGTAAAAAATAAACTGGACATGATACATAAGGGTCAAGGTTCAAAGTATTCCGTTTAACTATGAAATCATGAAAATTGCTATCAACTCAACCTGATTGCAGAACATAAAATGACATAAAATAAAACCACAGAACCACAGAAAATACTCAACAAGCAACAAGAACTACGAAAAAGAGCACCATTAAAACAACATTGCGAGTGTCAAATTTGAATTCAGTAACTTTAAAGGCAGACAGGTGCTGTAGCTGTACGTTTGTATTCTTAGCATTATGTTAAAGTGTTTTAACTGTTGCTGCAGAGCCACTGTTACATTAGTTGATACAACTGTGCACTTGTGTGAGGTTTTCTAAATTTTACACATTTTAAATGTGTCTCTATGTCCCAGGAGTTAAATCATACAATAAAAAATGTTTTGGCCACACAATTATTCTTTTCCTTAATGACTTTTTGTCGTTTCTGTTTTATAGAATAAAGTGAAGGATGAATTGAAGAGTCTGAGGAATTAAATTGCTCCATAGTCTGGTGGTAGGGTGAACAGGCCGTGGCTGGGCTGGGTGTTATCTGATAATCTCACTATTATTTTTCTACAAAGTTTTATTTTATTTGCATGTTATGCAACACTGCCAAACGAGACATACAGCCCCCCTTCACATTTACTAATACGCAGCTTCTATAATTTACCCTTTTAGTTTACCAAACGACAAAGAGAAAGGCCCTGCTCAGCAATAAGTCTGAGCTCATCTGCTGCTAGTCAGCCTGTAATGAATGAGGCCTGTGTCTCAGATCAATACTATCTGTGAGGAATCACCAGCAGGCCGGACAGCCACACATGGGCTGCTCAGTGCTTTTTGTGGATTTTATCAGCACTACATGTAAACCTGGTTGGGGAGGTCCCATGTTATATGGATGTTGACTAACCAGAAAAAATGTTGTTAAGATTTGACAGCTTTTAATCCCGATCTAAAAATATGCCATTATGCTGACAGCCAGTTTCTCCAGTTTTCCAGTTTGCATGTTATTCAATTTTATCAAAACATGCAGGTGCTCTTAATAGATCCCCCTGACAAGTCAGCCCTGTAGCCATGATAAAATGTTGATGATTAACAGTTGGACAATCGGACCTACAAGAGTCGTTACCTCATAAGTCCTTGTGGTGTAAATTACTGTAAATTTAATCAACACAGATTGAAAAGAATAGAAAGAGCCATAGGTAACTTTAAATGCAGACAGGTGCTATAGCTGTAAGTTCGTATTATCATCATTATGTTTAAGTGTTTTAACTGTTGCTGCAGAGCCACTGTTACTTGATTAGTTGATTCGATTTTATAAGTTGACAAATTAGGATAAAATGTTGAAAGTTAATAGTTTTGTTAAACCGCTTCCATGCTCACTTTTGTGAGGCTGAGGGGATGGTGGTGAAGATACAGGCCATAAGGCTGCCAAAGCCAGTGACTGCAGCCTGGGACTGGGCATCAATATTTGTTACACCACTGGATATTTCTGATGTGGCACATTTGTAAGTGTGACATTGTGTAATTTAATGGAGCCCTCAGCACATCTCCAACCATGTTTGAGGCGACTAAACCAGGCATTTTAGTGTGATCTTTTCCTAACGTCAAGCAAGTGGTTATTGTGTGCATAAATCTAACCTGACGATTAGAATAGTGTTGTCACAACAAAGAACAAAAACTTCCTTCTGTTTTTTTTTGCCACATGGCAGCAGGGTGAACAGGCTGTAGTTGGGGTAGGTGTTGTCTTTTAGTATCCTTTAGGATCCGTGCAGACATCTCACTTTAACGATATCAAGGATGCTCAGTAGATGGGTATCTATGATGTTCTCTTGTCCTGGACCATGCATGAACCATGCCAGTTTGTGATGTCTCCTATCAGGGTGCTCTTCTGTAAAAGTTGACAAAAATGTGGTCTTTTTAAGTTTTATTAGGAAACAGTTTAGTTTTTATTGTGAATATCATAGCAAGCCTGAAATGTGTTGAGCTCATCCTGCAGCGTGCCCTCATACATGTTGGGGACACTCCTGCTTTGCTCCTGTGATGTGCTGGATTGCCTGCCACATATCTTTAGTGATGTTGGTGTTGAGGTCTATCTCATGTCTCTGCTCATGTCTCCTCTCCTCTGTCTCCAGCTTTCAGTCTTGCTCTTGGCAGTGTTGTATGCTTTCTTGTAACCTGACCAGAAAGCAGCGTATTTGGCACTCCATTCATCCAGTCCTTCTGGTTGGGGAATGATGTTACTGTCTTTGTCATCACCACATCATTAACATATTTGCTGATATATAATGTAAGATGTATATTCCACGACACGGTTGATGTTATTCTAACTGGCAACATCTCTGAACATTCTGTGTACTGGAGAAGAATACTGTGTGAAGATTTTCTGTGGTATTTGTGTCCGGCATGTGTCCTTTGAACCGGCTCCGGCTTCTACCAATGACTCCTACCTCAAAAATGTCAGAATAGGGAAAAAAGAAAAGGGGAAACTGTCTATGGTCCATCTATCAGCCCTGGTGATGAATAGAAATGGAATACCCTCCCCTCTCGCCTCGATCTCTCAACACCCACTTCTCTCTCCCCTCCCTGTTCTTAATGCAATCACTTGGCTTCACCGCTGCTGTCTTTTTTCCTCCTTTTTTGATGCCAGCCCGTTTTTGTAAGCAAATTACTCCGTCAGAACCCGGCGGCGCCTGTCCATCATGCTGAAAGAGGAGGTGGAATGTCGCCCAGACAGCTGACTGACAAGAAGGCACGCACGGGGAAAAACAAGATGAGGTGGTGGATGTATGGAGCGAGGGATGGAGAACCAAGGGAGGAAGAGGAAAGGGAAGAAAGGGAAGGACATATGATGTAGAGGGCAAGGGCAGGAAAGATAAGAAACAAGTTGAAGTGAAAGCGGGGGAAAGGAGGAGAAAAAAGTGGGTCTCCTTTTTTGTGGAGTGTCCCCTGGGTGTAGCAGTATCAAGTCAATCTGGGGGGCTAATTCGTGTCAGAGTTTGAATCCTATCTCCTTGAGAGGCCAGCAGAAGGTTGATAAAAACTGAAGTGGAATTGAAGTTGGATCCACAGGAGGATAGGGGGCACAACAATGGGGTGGGGGGTAGTGGGGTGAGCAGTCTGCTCCCCACTCTGATGCTCTCCCTATCTACTCCCAATAACGCTGACCTTGCCCAAAGTGTCTCTGCCACTCACACTGCAACTTCCTCACTGTTCTTTGGGAAAAGTTCAGGTCTTCTTTGCAGAGTTGCGACAGTTAAATTCTATCATTTATGATAACACTGTACTCATTATAGTAATTATTGAGATCACAAAGATGATGACATTCATATAACAAAGTCTGACAGGAAAAGAAGTAAGTGTGGTTAGACCAACGTTACAAACTCAAGACGATTTAAAACCCAAATCTAGATGGTATACCCTCAAAAGAACCACTGTGATATTTTGGACAGTTACAAAAAAAGTAAGTAACATCATGACTTCTATTCTTCACTTGGAACACATGAAAAACACTAAAATCATAAGCACTACGACATAATCAGAGTGTGTTTGAAGATAAAAGGGCTATCCCATTTTGTCTGCTCTCAAAGACAGAACCTCTCCTCAACGGGCCGGTCAGAGTCTTATTATGATGAAATGCTGGACTTAGTAAGGGGTGAGCTATAATATGAATAATTCAGCTGCATGATTTAACAATGAGTTGGAGTGAATGACATTATTTTCGGTGAAACAAGAGAGTTCTCGCAACCTGCGCGGGGTGGACTGAAGCACTGTCAATGACATCTCATTGGGTAGAAGATTTTTCTAATCTCTAATCTAATGTCTTTTAAATCTGAAGTAGAACCATCAAGCTAGACAATAACATTACTAGTGTGTAAACAGGAGCTCAGTGCCTGTGGCCCTCACCAAGGTAAACGATGATCTGGTATGAAACTTTTATACTGTACCAGTGGTATTGACGTGAAATATGAAATGACCACATAACTTTTCTCATAACTTACCTCTGTTTGTGTCCTATGTAGAGCTGAAGAGAATAGTGACTCATATTTACTTACTGACGTATCTTAGTTGTGTGGTGACACACTCTCAAGATGGGTTTGAGATTACAATGCGAGCTGAGCTCCCATCAAAGCAGTTAAATTATAGATCTTAAGTGAGATCCAATCACAAGAGGTCACTCAAGATTCATGTTGAGATGCATTTAATGTATGGGAATTGACCCGTTCCGCTATTATTTGATTCTCTTATATCTCCACCCTTAACATTAATTTGGGTTAATGTTGATTTTTTAGAGACCCCCATTAAGCTCGGATTATAACCATGCTCTCAAATGTGGCCTTTGGGAAAAAGTATTGCCAACTGCTTTCAGATGTAGTTGGACAATATATCTTACAATGGGTTTGTTTGAAGCAACAGATATTACATTTAGTTTTTGCTCTGTGCTCTGGAGAACACAGTTTATACAGTTGATTGTGTTAGCATGTTTAATTATAATCAGCATCTGCAAAAAGGTTCAAGTTTCCCAAAGAACTGCAGGTGATGGCTTTGTTCCAGATCTTATTCCACAAACTTTACCCTTCCTTTCTTTTGCTTCCTTCCCCTTATCCCCAAATAAACCTCCACCCTGACTCTCCTCTCAATCCTGAGCTGTATTAATACTAAATTCCGCCTACAAATCACCAAAAGATAGCAGAAAATTAAGCACTTAAATTTGGGATCAGACACGCATGCAAGACCCGTAAATGATAGTGATAGGAGGGGTGTATGAGACCATTTTAATGCAATTTAGGTATTTTTTCACATGCTTTGAAGAAAGCTGGCATTCATCTGTAGTTTCTTGCTCATAGTGCCCTAGTGCCAGAACTGCATTTTCTAAAAACCTTTTGGGACGCTGTAGTGTTTATAAGGAGGTGGTGACAAAGAGAAAGCAAAACAAATAAAACATGTTTTAAAAAATTTAAACATGGTGAGAAGAAGAAATTAAAGTCAGTAGGGCACTGTCCAGACAGACCTAAATCTTTGACCTTTTGCAGCTCTCAAACATGGCTCAACTTATTAAGTTAGTCTGCCACTTTCATAGACTCAAATAGAACCCCCACCCCCAGCCCCAGCCACAGATACACACTTTGATTAGCGCTGTCTCATCCCTGTTCCCAGTACAGAAAGCCCTCCCACACACTTTACGAGCTGAACACCAAAGCTCACAACAATTAGAATCCAAATGTCACCGGAGGAACATTTGTATTGTCAAAACCCTTTCCTAAAATTACGTAATGCTAATACCGCTGTAGTATTCTGCTATTTCCTTTTCAATTTGTTGCGGTGCAGATGGGAAAATGTGTGAAAATATCAGTCACATGTTTTTCTTATTAATAAGGACAGATTAAGAGATTTGCTATTTGACGCTCAAGCCCACAACTGTGAAAACAGCAGGCAGGAAAAGCAACTTCTTTTCTCCCCTCTGGAACAGCCCCCACTTAGAATACATGAATACAGATCTGTGTGAGTGGGCATATTTATGAGCGATAAATGTGTTTTTCGGGTGTGTGTGAGTGCATATCTATATGCATTTTAGGATTAAAATGGATATGAGTCAGTACTACAAGATTCATGCCAATTGTAGTATTTTTTTTCTGATTTGCCTCCAGTTTTTGTTGATTTTTTGGATGTTGTGATCAATGTCAAAGCATAGACAAGTCTACAAGGAAGTCTCTTGGAAGAATACTGATCTTTCTATTGGAAATTCATCTGTGAAGAACAGCAGCTGTCTGGCCTCTGTCAACACTGTCAAACGCTAAAAACACACAACCTGCTTGTCTCTCAGTGACCTTTGAACTTCTGTGCAGTAAAAATGCCTTCAGCTGCCAATGTCACAGCCAAGGCTGGCAGCAGCGGCTTTGTCTTGGACGTCATCCTCCCTCCGCTGCCCATAGCAACCCCACCACAACAACCCCCACACCACTACTAACCCAACAAAGCCAGACAAATGATTTCGATTTGTCCTGTGCAGTCCACGGAAGAAGTTATCGATACAATCCGCCCAATGATGTCAAGGATTTGTCAGCAAAGCTTATGAATGACAAAAACAGCCCACCTCCTTGCACCCCCCCAACCCCCAACCCAAAAACACCTCTACTGCAGGCCAAGGAGATTGAGAGGAAACTTTATTGATTTCTTCTCCCTGCATCCTCACCCTCACCTTATTAAATAGAAGCTCAAGCTACAAAGGCCAGAGCAGCAGCTTTTGTGTGCTAAAATGTGGCTAAAAGCTTTCTGGAAGGTTGAGAGAAGGGATTGAATTGGATATTGCATCTAATGCTGCCTCCAGCAGATGGGCTTTACAGCTGACTGAAGGAAAGGAGCTGTGTTTGGCTAGCAAGTTGGCAGGATGGTTGTTTGACTGGCTGGCTGACATCTCTGCATCCCCTCTTTCCTTAAACTTGGGTTGTTTGTGAAAAAGATCAGTGAGATGGTGGGTAAATAGATCAACTTTGTGCTGCTGACAAAAGAGGGTGTTGGAAGGATGGTGGGCCGAGCTGATGCCATTGAGAGGCAGCCTGACAGAAGGATGTGATGCCAAAGATGGTATGTCTGGCTGGGAGTGGACATGCTAAATGAGGGCTGCAGAAGGGTCCAGAAAGGGAGAACAAATAGGAAGAGGGAGGAGTGGCAAGTGAATGCCAAAAGTGGACATGAGAGTGATCAAAGAGAAGAGCAATACATTGGTGCACAAAAACACAAACATTTTTTAAGGAGCTTTTTTGTGAGACAAATAAATTGCTTGCCTGATCAACACCACCCTAATGGGACATTTTTGGGTGAGGGCTGCATCCAACAGTTTCTGTAACTTTTCTAAAAAATCAACAATCCATTCAACATTATGCCATGATTGGATATGAGATCAGATATGCATACATGTCAGTTGGGATTCAGGTCTGTATGTTTATTCAAAAGACGCTTTGTGTTGTGTCTAGTAGTGGTGCATCACTCCAGTCTTGTAAATGAGACATACTGGTCTTGATCTACTCACTGCAAGAATGAACATGTAAGGGTCCGTGCATTCTTGATTAAAAGCTCTGTTTCGTTGTCCACTTTTCTCTTTTTACAGCACACCATATGAAATTCCCTTTCACTGCTCATATGGAATGCATTAAATGCAGAGAACTAGTTTCACTCCATGGAACTTTTTACCATTGTGTATGATTAATATATACTCTGCTTCTCCTCCTTGTTCTTTTTCTTCTCCTGAACTGAAGGAAACAAAATACTCCTCAATACACAAAGTGCAGGAATTATACAGTATATATAAATATATATATATATAAATATATTTATATATATATTATATAAATATATTTATATATATATTTATATATATATATTTATATATATATATATATATATATATATATATATATATCTATCAGAGGAGGCTCGTCCATAGAGGCAGAGGAGGTTGGTCCTCCTCTATTTTTGAGAGGCAAGAGGAAGATAAATTTTTTTTTAAGAAAGAGTAACTGGTTGAAATAAATCATTACCAAATCTCAGTATCATTTATAAAATATTATATATATATATATATAATATATATTATATCATAAAAAAGTTTTAGAAGAAAATCCACTTAAAACGGTTGAACAGCGACAGCTGCAGACGGAGGAGACAGAGCAGTCTGTGAGAGGAGCAGGGAGCAGGAAGGTGGGGGCTAGAGGAGGACGGAGGGCTTCTGTCCTCTGTGGGAGGGATCTCCTTCCATTCACTCAATGCATTAAGGATTTTTTCATGCTGATCTATGATTGGCTAAGACACGTAAAATGACGCGCTAAGGGAGGACGTCCTCCCTTACCAATCAGCAACCAGAATGCAAGATTGACAGCAGGTTGGTCCAATAACAGTTCCTGAATTTAATTCTCACGTTTATACACAAATCCGGGGCGAAATCTATGGGTGCCGCCATCTTGCCTGCCGCCATTATTGCGTGGCTGCGGACTGTGACTTGCCGGTGCCCTCTAATGGATTTTCAATGGAAGCATCCTGCTCGTGAAAACGTCAGGTGACTTTAAACGCCGGATTCAGGTGTATATTTTGATAAATAACCGCCGATTCCAAATAAGTGTCGGGTCTAATTATTATTATTTTTTATTAAAGAAGGAGACGTGACCACTGACACTGCACGTCATTTCTTCTTCGCCTTTTTCACGTGTTGTGCTGCTTTCTGTCAGTCAGTATCACATTGGTGATCACCATGGCTCCGGTGCAGCAAAAAATAAAAAGTACAACTTCAAATTCAAACTTTCTGTCGTAAAATATGCAGAGGAAAACTCGGGAGAAGCAGCCGCTAGATGTATCTCTGTCGACCCCAAGAGAGGGAGAGAAACTGAGCTTCAGCGTCTGTCCGAGGAGGACAGCAACAGGGCCAGGCTGCCTGCTGGAGGGAGGAAGAAGGCTAGACAGGAGCTTCAGATAAACATGCAGGGATGAGTTATCAGCAAACGGGCACGACAGGAGAGAGTCTCCCCCAAAATGATCAGGGCGATGGAGAAACAAATGCCTGCCACCGTGAGTGACAGCAGAGATGAGGAGTTTGCAGCAAGTGCTGGTCGGCTGAATCGTTTCTTCCGCCGCAACAACTTCACTTGCAGAAGACAACTATTGCCCAGCAGGATGCCAGAGAATTCACAGAGAAGCTGGGTAAGTTTGGGACGTTTTCATCCCGGATTTTTGAGAGGGAGGAATTAATCGCCTGTCCCAAATTGCCGCCTGGTTTCACAACATGTTCTTCCCGGCATTATTGAACAGCATACGTTTAAAAAAAAATAAATAGAAGAACATTTTCGCATCTACAGCTAACGTCTTCAACAACCGCTACGGGACCAACACGCTACCTCCTTAGCAGCAAAGCACCGCAGTAATGGCGGCGCTGCTTTACTTCCGTGTTTCGCCGGATTTATGTATACAACCGTAAACAAAAATACTTCTATTTACTTTACAGCTTTCACTGGCAGCCATGCTCGGACAAAAAATATGGAGTTTTCAGCGATATTGGAATCGGTTTCAAAGGAAATACAAGCACATTTCTAAAAGAAAAAAAACTGTTCGTAGAAATCAGAGAGAAGCAGTCAGAAACATAATTCATAGTTTTTGTTTCTTTCGTTCGTCCTGCTGGAGGACATAACGTTAGCGGCACAGCAACACAGTTACAGAGCACACAATACAGAGTAGCAACAAAGTCACTGTCGTGAAATGTGAATGTTGAGTGCTAAGGTAGTACACGGGGTAGTGCAGTTGCTTGTCATACAGGTGACTGGGGTTCGAATTCTGGAAAAGATACAAATTTGATAATTTTTTTGTCTTGTATATTAGCCATTTAATGAAATGTTTTTTTAAAGAAGTCTTGTAAGTCATTGTTTTATTGCTTAATTTTCATTGAATATAAGAAAGTAGGGTTAAGTAGTTGACTTGTATAAAATAACAGGACACCGTGGACTGGTTTTCCTCCTTTCCTCCCCAATTTTTTCAGTCACCAGCCGCCACTGATTTATATTTTATATATATATATATATATATATATATATATATATATATATATATATATATATATATATATATATATATATATATATATATATATATATATATATATCAAATTGAGTTAGTTTCACACAATTTGAAAAAACAAAACAGAACTGTAACTTGTCCATATTCATCTGTGCCATCGTTACCCAGGAATTCCACTGGTTGCATGTACGTTGCGGAACGGCTACTGTACGCACCTGTATATCAATAATCGTATCACAGGAGGTAGTGAGAAATTCCCATATCGACATAAGTTCTCACCCTGACTGGTTATTATTTAAAGCTTTTCACCCCACCTCTGAATGTTGACTGGAACTCGTAGAATCCCTTTTGCCATTACAAGTGGTCACATCACACGTAGTAGGAACAGCTACAGCATCTTCCAAATATTCCAACGTGGTGGGGGAAAAAAAATCACTGAGCAAGATTTATATTTATATAACAGTTACTTTGTAAATACCCTCCAACATTCTTTGATGTACTCGTTGACGTGCTGTTCAAAATTTGTTACAGTCTGCCACCAAATCCTCCTCTCCAACTTGGCATCGCTGACCCTGCTTTAACCTGGTTCACATCATAGCTGACAAATCGCACCTTTCAGGTCACATGGAACGGCTCCTTGTCCAAACCCTGCTTTCTAGAAACTGGTGTCGCTCAATGCTTCAGTATTAGGACCGCTTCTGTTTTCAATATACAGTAGATTACTAGGCTTTGCAATCACATCACATGGAATCTCTCACCACTGTTATGCAGACAACACCCAACTGTTCCTCTCTTTTCCCCCATCCTCCGATACCCACTTGCAACGAGTATCTCGGAATGTCTGGCAGACATCGCTGCTTGGACAGCTGTGCATCACCTCAAGCTTAACCTTAGTAAAACTGAACTCCTCTTCATCCTGGGGAAATAATGCACTGGGGAGGACGTTACAGTATCGCCTTCGTCAACTGCGAGGAACCTGGGCACAATCCTCGATGTCGGACTGTCTTGTGCCCCCAACATCACTACCGTGGCCCGATCCTGCATCCGCAGGATCCGGTCTTTACTCACCAAGGGAGCAACGCAACTCCTGGTCCAAGCATTGATCATCTCCTGCCTGTACTACTGCAACTCACTCTTGGTTTGACTCCCAGCCTTTGTCTAAACCTTTGTAGCGTATCCAGAACACTGCAGTGCGCCTTATTTTTGATCTACCTAAATTCTCCTATTTGACTCTCCTCCTCGGTGACCTCCACTGACTTCCTGTTGCAGCCCTCATCGGATTCAAGACGGTGGTGCTGGCGTTCAAGGCTGTCAATGGAACTGCACCCATTTACCTCCAAACACTGGTCAAACAACACGCCCCAGCGCAAGCACTTCGCTCTACAACATCAGCTGGCCAGCTGGTACCGCCAACACTGGGAGCAAACTAAGCTCACTCAGCGGAGTTGTGACTCTTCTCTGTTCTGGCACTCAAGTGGTGAAACGAACTCCTGATCAATGTCAGGACAGCAGAATCACTCCCCATCTTCCGCAAAAGACTCAACTTCACTTGTTCAGACTTCACCTCGAACCCACATAGCATGACTCCATCCTACTCCATCCACTGCCCCCCAAAAATAAAAACTAAAAGAAAAAAAAAAAAGCATATGCACTTGTGGTATTATCCTTAGTATTTAAATTATAGCACTCATGCAATTAAGGTATATTTAATAAATAGCAGCTTTGATGCTTAGATGAGGGCTTCAAAATTGTTTCTACTTTATTGACGGCGATATGTTATGGTTTCTTTCTTGTGAAAAATTGTACTTATTGTAAGTCGCTTTGGACAAAAGTGTCTGCTAAATGCCCTAAATGTAAATGTAAATGTATTCCTGAGTACGGCAAACCAGGCGCTCCTCGAAGTAGACGAGGATGTCCATAATGTCATAGCCGTCCCTTTAACCACCACTGCTTAAAGTCCCTATTGTGATGCAGATTTAGACCTTGGTCATGCAAGGAGCAGACAGAGAGCATCATGTGTTGTCATGATTACAGGCAGCAAAAGAAGATGTCAAGCTGGGTCTACTTTCTGTTAATCTCTTGTTAGTCCCCCAAATGTATGGAAAGGCAATTCTAAATTACTGGGACCCACTTTAAACAGACCATCAAGTAATTTATAATTTTATCAACAGCAGTCAGAGAAGTAAACCTTCTTTCCTGTGACATCTATATATCCTTTACATTAGAAAAGAGTAGAGTCTGTTCCAAAATATAGTTCAGAGTTGAAAATCTTGAAAGTTCAGGACCTGGCCAAGTAATTTTTGAGTCATTGGTATTGAACAACCGTCCCGGTAATGCACCTTTAACCTTCAACACAAGGGGATCCAAAACCATGAAAATAGGGGAGAAAGTATGTATTAAAGGCATACATTTGTGCCCTAACTCACCAGCCCCCCACTTGGCCTTGTCCTCTCTGTATCGCAAGAGAACACATAAGGACACCCATCTTCTGAGGTAAGCTCTTTGGCAAATATAGTGCTGATTAAAACAAACAGGCCAGTGAGCCTTACTGCTGAGGAGGACAGGGCAAACAGGACAGGTGCAGCAGGAGGCCTGGGGATGGCATGAACATGATTGCACAAAGGGCAGAACATAGACAATTGTCTCATTTCCACTGCATGGCATGGCTTTATTGGCTCACTCGGAATTGTTCTTAGTTGGTTCTCCATTGTTAAAATGTGTATATAGTACCTTGTGTTTTTTTTGTATCACCAGGATTGAGGTTCCAAGCGAGCTGAGTCGATACTGGAAAAAAAAAAAATATATATATATATATATATATATAAATACTGCAGATTTTGGCACCTATGTAAGCTGATTAGAGCAGCCAAACAGTACATGAGTGAAGGATGCAGGTAATCTAGAGATTCAGTCTTGTCTATTTTTTGCACAGATCATAACAGTGTTGCACTACAGCTTCAATGTAAACATCTCTAGAATTTGAGATATGAATGATACTGAATAGGTGAAGGGCAGAAATGTATCTGTATCTCTTCGTTCAATGAGGGTAAAGGAAAATAACTTCATCATCTTTACTGATAACTATCACAGGTGCAGCAGCACTGTCTCTTGGACCAAACACAAGCATGTGAGCCGCGCAGCAGTTCAACAACGCAGTTGTCAAATGCCACTCATGCATTATATGTTGCCCAGCAAACGTAGAGCTTCCTGACAGAGGTGTCCGCAGTAAGGGATAGAGTACACCGCAAGTTCTGAGTCTGATTTTTTAAACTGCCTATATTTTTTCCTCTTTCAAAAATGTATGCCTTCTCCCCACTACCATGAAGGAGCCCACAGCATTTGTGGATTGCATGCAATACACACAAACATTCTTTTAACTAAAGCGATTGGGGGGGAAGATATGTATCTTAATCAGAGCAAAACCTACACAACTATCACAATAATGTGGGGGGAAATTGGAAGAAAATAATTCAACAGGCCATTTGCATGACAAATAAGAAGATTCTATACGCTAATGTGACCGTGAAATATGGTCCAAAACTGAAAAACTAAAAAACAACTAGTTTTAAGTTGATTTGTCATACTCAGCTTGTTATCTTTTAGTTTTTCCTGCTAAATGTTTTGTGCGGCCTGCCTTCATCCCGACCATATAGGTTGAATGTGCAGCGTATTACAACACATATTTACTCTTAAACTGTAGCCCCGAATGGATGTAGTAATAATGTACAGATTCAATGTCAGATGATGGAGGTGCTAGAAAGTTCCCATAGGGAGGTGGACAAGTAGGACAGATGGATCAAACACACATTCACCTGAAACTAAACAAAAAGTTAATGGTGAGTAATTTGAACCGATGTAACATGAAGATGTTGATAAAGGTTCTCAGTCAGTGCTCATCTGGACTCCAGGATGACACGTGAGTTTAGATGAATGGCCCCACTGTAACAGCTGAAAGCAGACCTCCTCTGACACAAACGCGTTTAGGTGGACCCGTACCATGGTCAGGGTGAATGCGATGAGCCCCCTGCACGATGGTCTCATTCTCCAACGAGCCGCAACTCGGTGACAGCTGGGAGTTTGTCGGGAGAGGGGCCAGAGAGAGTGTCAGGTTTTAAAGCAGCTTAGGAATAAGGACCAGTGAGCTTGGTGGGAGTTGTGTGTTCTGGCAGAGCGCAGGTAAGACAGTCAGTCCAATTGGGGAATAGCTCCTGGGCTTCAGCCCATGGAAGCTGTCTGCTCCGGGTGACCAGGTGAATGGTGAGGTGGTTACGGTCAGTTGGAGCCGCGACTCTGCATACGGCTGAGTTTTTTCCTGACAATGTTGATGAGCCACACTGTTTGCCAAATATTTTTTGACAAATAACTTATTTTGTGCTCAAAGTCACTTAATTTAAGCTGTTGCTAATATGTAATAATAATGTATGACTATATTATCATCTGTTATGTGTCATCTACCAATAGTGGTTATAAAAGCAGCATGGCTCCTTTAAGAAACTGGGTAGTGCATAACGTGTTAGTGGTTGAGCAAGAGACGGAGAGATAACTACAGTGACTATGTTCAGACAGAACAGGTAGTGTTGACCGGGGTAGGCAGAAACATTTAGCAGAGAAGCTGTCTAGTAGCAGCAGTGTTGTAAAGAAGTACAAATACTTTGTTACTGCACTTAAGTAGAATTTTCACATATCTGTACTTTACTTCGTTATGTATATTTCTGACAACTTTCACTTTTACTCCACTACATTTCCTTAATAAAATGTGTACTTTTACTCTGATACATTTCTCCGACCATCTTCGTTACTCGTTACTACGAATTAAAATCAGAAGAAATTTGAGTAGGAGATGTAATGCCTGTTTGTTGTCACGTCAACCGCCAAGCACGAAGAAGAAGAAGTCCCGCTTGTCCGGGCTTGTCACATTATTGATGCCATCATGGAAGCACCTGCTGCAGGCTCTGCTGCTAACGTTAACACTCCAGTAGCAGATGACGAGCATCTCGACGACTACAGTGGCGAACTTGGTGAACTCCGTGGTAGTGACGAAGATAACTTAACACACCCGTGGCCGTATTTGCAAGGAATATTTTCGTACGTTGGAGTGAAAGATTCTTCCTACCGGATTAAGTGTCTGTTATGTCTACCGAGAGTCACTGAAATATTGGCATTCAGAAACTCCCCGTCCAACCTGAAGAAGCACATCGAGGTAGGTTAAATTAATTTTCATTCAATGAAGCCATAATGTCAATGTTATTTAACATTAATTAGTTTTCATAAGCCTGTTCAGATAGGTCCAAACAAACAGGAGGGTGGAGGCTCGGACTGGAGGCCGGGGACGTGGGCTCAGACCCACTAGAGGCCGATGATGAAGACAAAGGTGTTCTGGAGGTCGGCGACGAAGACGTAGGCCGGAAGTCCCTGGAGGTCGGTGACGAAGTCGAAGGCTTTCTGGAGGGCGGCGAAGAAGACAGACGTAGGCGTTCTGGAGGCCGGCGACGAAGACGAAGGCTGGCAGTACCTGGAGGCCGGCGACGAAGACGAAGACGTTCTGGAGGCCGGCGGCGAAGACGTAGGCCGGAAGTCCCTGGAGGTCGGCGACGAAGAGGAAGGCTTTCTAGAGGCCGGCGACGAAGACGAAGGCTGGCAGTCCCTGGCGGCCAGCGGCTAAGGCGTAGGCTGGGACCCACTGGAGGCCAGCGGCTAAGGCGTAGGCTGGGACCCACTGGAGGCCGGCGGCGAAGGGCGACTGAGGAGCTGGGGCCGGACTCGGCCGGGCCTCCGACCGAGGAGCAGGGACAGGCCTCGGCCGGGCCTCCAACCGAGGAGCAGGGACAGGCCTTGGGTCGCCGACGAGGCAGCTGGAACTGTTGTCAGCCATGCCATTAAAGGGGATGACCCAGCTGGCATCGGCTGAGCAGCCAACATAGGAGCTGGGGATCGAGCTGAGGCATGGGCTGGTAGCTGTGCTGTGGCTGAGGCATGGTCTGTGGCCGGAGCTGAGGCATGGTCTGTGGCCGGAGCTGAGGCATGGTCTGACGCCGGAGCTGAGGCATGAGTTTGGGCTGGGGCCCCAGAGCCTGACTTCAGGGAGCCAGGACGTGGACGGGCTCATTGCTTTCTCGGTGGGGCCTTGTAGGCCAGCCGGGTTCCCCAGAAAGGGGACATATCAGGGTTGGCAGACACTGTGGTTGAGACTGAGGCCTGGGCTGGTAGCCGAGCTGCGGCTACAGCATGGGCTGGGGCTGGAGCTGAGGCAGGGGGTTGGGCTGTGGCCTGGAAGAAGAGGTGGCTAGCAGCAATCTGCCGAGCCCTGCTGGTGGGGTTTGTGACAAAGTCCTGGTACCAGCGGATTATCTCCAGGCCATTTACTGCTGGGTCTATTTTATACGGTCCGGTCATTCTGTCAGGTTCTGGTAAACAGGGGAATACTCAGGAGGAAGGGGTTAGACCCAAACGCAGTAAAACAGGGGACATGAGGCAAGATCAGAGATAAACAAAAAGCGAGCTTTATTTTAAAGCTGAGTACAAAACCCAAAACAGACAAAACAGGGACAAACGAACAAAGTAGCAACTGAACAGCGAAACATCAAAGTGCAAAGAAAAAAGGGCAAAGTACAAACCAAAACCAAAGTTCAAATCAAAATGCAAAATGCAAAACTCAAAATCCAAAAACACATACCAGAAGGAACAGGGAACCAACAGGGAACCGACAGGAACAGAGACAGGAGCAGGCATGAGCAGGGGCAGACAAACCATACGGAAGACATACAATGACCGGACAGGGAGTGAAGGAAACACACAGACTAAATACACAGACACTGATTAACCAACGAGGAACAGGTGAGGAGAGAGAGGAGGGAGGAGGCCAGGTGAGGTAACGAAGGGGAGGAGCACAGAGGAGCAGACCAGGAGGGAACAAGGCAGACAGACAGAGGGAGACAGAGGGCAGACCACAGGAAAAGAACAGGGAACTTAAAGGCATATGAGGCATGAAAAATCCAACAAAACACAACACCAAATCCGGAATCGTGACACAGCTGGTAACAAACGGGAGACAAACGACCAGTTTACACAAATACAGTATAGGCTACACAACACCAACAACAGCAGTGACTCCAAGTCCAAGTTAATAGTGTTAGTTACTGGGTGGTAGGGGTGGGCTTCCATGAGTGTTTATAATTCTTGCAATTAGTTAAAGACAATATCAAATAATGGTTATTTGACTGTTATTGTTGAGTAACTTTTAAACCCTGTAGCTTAAGTTGTTTTGCTTATAAAATGTCTTTCTCTCACTGTTTCAGAGAAAGCATGTAGGCTACCTCAAAAAATATGAAGAGCTGACATCTAGAAAGAGAAAAAGGGCTCCTGAGACTCTTCCCACCACCTCCACCATTAGGCAGACCACACTGGTGAACACCAGGACTGTGTCTCAGCGGTCCATTGACAAAGCTATCCTGAAGTATGTGGTCCAAGGGCTCCAGCCATTCCATGTTGTTGAACAACAACCATTTCGAGATTTTGTGAATGAAAAATTATATCACGGCTGACTCTGTGCTCCATAATTGATGCCTCCATGGGAATGAAGAAGGCGGTGACTGAGGCCATGAGGGGAGTCGACCATATCGCCACCACTACTGACTGCTGGTCTGCCAGAAGGCGGAGCTTCATTGCCGTTACTGGCCATTGGATTGACCCCAACAGTCTCAAAAGATGCTCAGCAGCCCTAGCCTGTCAACAACTGAGAGGTGCACAAACATTTGATGTGTTGGCAAGCGCCCTGAATGACATCCACTCCGAGTTTGAATTTTCAATTTTCATTCCTTAGTAAAGAATATATATTTTTGCTTTCTTCTTGGGGAGTGATGTCACGTATGCGACAAGTCACGTAAGGTGTAACACCAGGCAGTGACTCAAACACAAACAACAATGTAGGGAGGAGAGAGATGCGCGTTTTCTTAGATCGAAATACAGTCATTATTTCTGAGTTTGTGTCACCTAAATATGAGAATATCAAGGTTTGTTGTACTCTCCGTGCTGGCGACAAAGTACTATCAAGCTTCAAAAACACGGCGTCAAATTTGAAGAAACATTTGGAGTTGCAGTACAGTTAAGTTTACAGAGCAAGTCACACCAGCTGGTGTTAAGCAAAGAGCTGCGAGCAAAGCCACGACCTTGACTTCTGCAGGAGGTCCCCCACCAACCAAACAACAAAAGCTGGACTTCGGTGCAAAACAAGTAAGTGGGGGAGAGTTGAAGAAGTTGGTCTGGCGGTATCTTACAGAGGAATTCTGCCCTTAAACAAGGTTGACTCACCCTTGTTTGGTGCCATGATAAACAAGATCCCTACTACTATCGATGCCATGCTTGGTGTTACTGCTAAAAATGCACTTCCAATAAAGTGAGTATTGGCAAAACCGGTTGTCATTTTTATGTTGAGGCGGCGGGGGTGTTGTCATCAGCTGCTGAATGTAACTAATAAAGTATGTTGTAATCTAACTTAGTTACTTTTAAAAACAAGTAATCAGTAATGTAACTAACTACTTTTTCAAAGTAACTGTGGCAACACTGTTTAGGGGCCACTAGCAAGCCATTTTTCCTTGCGAATGACTGAAACCTAGGATTGTCATCAGTTTTTGTGCACATTAAAGCCCTCAAAAATGTGCTTCATTGGAAGGAAGAATAATCAATCCTTGCATCTCACGAGGGCCTTCAAACTGTTGGTACCTAACAAGGCATGTATGTATTGCTGAAAGTAATGAATAAGGAAATATGAATAATTTAACACTAGAAGTGCTAATGTTCGGAAATACTTTAACTGCCGTGTCCAAAATCTTTATGACCAATATGACTTCTGTGGCCGAAATAGGTAAACATTATATAATTTTCTTTGCATTTTGTGTAATTGATATCATACTTAAAAAAATGAAAATACAGTCACTTTTCAGAAACCACCAGCATTGAAATTTTTAGTCCAACAAATTTATCACACATATACAATTGAAAGCTAAATTACTGTCATGACCATTGAAGTGTTGATTAAGAAGAGACTTTGACATATAAAAGCATTCAAAGCTAGAGTCAACATGGAAGTCATTTGAGCAAAAACCTATACATTTTAATTATTGAGCTCTTTTCTTGACAGCGAACATTGTGTGCACAACAGTGTGCCAGAGAGATGAACCTGGATTCTCTGGTGGGGAGTGAGAAGGGTGTCTTTTCTCAGTGTATTCAATGGTTTTAGTGTCAGCTTGAAGGAGCCAAGAATCCTGCCAAGACTAAGTAACTGATCTACAGGCATTTGTGAGCATGTGAAATCTTCCTCCATGTTCTCATTCTGCCCTAATTCAATTAGGCTCTTTCCAAACAAGCCTGGGACCACAGATTCTTTCGGGTTTTTTTTTTTTTTTTTTTCAATTTTCTTCTGAAGAGGAGCATCAGACAGTTGCCGAGGTGTCAGAACTAAACTTTAACCTCATCACTTCAGCCTCTCCATATCTTCTCTGCACGCTAACACCCTGATAAGGATCAGATGCTGCAGCGGTCAGCCAGGATCCCATGACGTCAGCCAGGCCAAATAATCAACTGAGCAGCTCTGCTACACTCAAGAGAAACCAATGTTATTGGTTGTCTTTTATCCATGGTAATGATGTTATTCTCATATGGCACCCTCAAGACTGGCACAGAGCCACGGCGGCTGCAGTGTTGGAGTGTTTAGGGCTGAGTGTTCAGTGTGTCACAAGCAGACAAAATGTCAAAAACAAAACAGAAAAGAGAAAGATTTAAACAATTCTGCATAAACCAAAAGACAATCAGCAAGGAAGTGAGTAAGTAACAGGTGAATCTTTAATATCAGAGGAGATAGAAAGCAGTTTCTCTGAAACAAAACAATAATTTTCTATATTCACATAAGTATACTAACAGATTATTCAAATAAAGTGCAGCTTGATATCATGATTTGGACTTGCTGTATGTGTTTTTTCTGTGCTTGGTGGGGGTTTTCTTCCTGTGTTTCAGAGGTACATTTCTACGGTGGCCGACAAGGGCAAACGCACAGCAACGTCCAAACGCTGCATATACATAAACTATGCAGAACCAAAGACACAGAAAACACATGCAACAACAAAATGCTGCAAACACAGAAACGATGCAAAACCGAAACGACACAAACACACAAAACACATGCAATAGAGAAATGCTGCATATTGAGTCCGCACAACGTTAAGTGTCACACAACGCAAGTGTTAAATAACGGAAAAGCGCCCGCGACTAGTAGATCCCGATCTCCTGACCTGGTGGATGCATGCGTTTGGCCGTTGCTGCGCGTTTGGCCTTGTCGGCCACTGTACATTTCAGAGGCTGGGCGTGGTTCCTCGGGAGGACTGGAGCTCCTGTATCACACACCTACAATGCATCTAATCAGCAGCTCCAGCTTAAAAACCTTGGTCTGCTCCACCCTTGTTGGCAGTTTTCGACTCCACAAGGTTGTAGATGACTGAATCTCTCGTGACCTTTCTTCTATTGTTTACCTTCATGTGTTTCTGCTCTCCCGTTGACCTAATCATGTTTTTCCTTAACCTCACTAGTGTTGATTGACTCTGAGCCTCATCTCCACCAGCAACGCTGCCATCCAACCTCCCGCACCTTTGTCACCAGCCTCGACTACACCAAGGACCTTCAGTGTCTCACTTCCCCTATCACAGTAGACGCCACTGTGAGTCCTGCCACCAAACCAGCTGACCCCCAGGCTACATCCATACCTGTGTCTCCCCCTCAAGCACTACATGAATTCATGAATATTATGCATGCATATAATTGGATGTTATGGTCAAACAGCTTGTATAACATGAATGAAACAGCAGATATCAATCAGCTAGGGCAAGCATGCCTGACATTTAAAGGGATAGTTCGGGTTTTTGAAGTGGGGTCATATAAAGTACATATCTATAGTCAGTCTGTTCCCTACCGTAATCACTGATCAGCGCAGTATCAGTTTGGAGAAGCAGAGAGCCGCTCCAGCCCAGACGCTCAGCTTTGCACTGCAGTGAACGGAGTCCAGATGCAAAGTGAATTTTAACCACCTAAAACAAGGCCCACCTAAAAAAATCTATAACAGTTCAAGTGTACGTTATATAACGAAAATTCACACCGCTTTACATCGCCATCAGACCACCCTTTCTTTTGGCACTACATTGGTAGAACCTCCGTATCCCAACGCATTAGCGCAACTGAAACTCTGACCCAAACAGGTGATCTGCCAACTTCACCATGTTATGTTAGTCAGAAGGATTATTTTGGCTTAACCTGAAAGTGGAGGTTTTGAGAAAGAAGGTTCTAACAGACTGATTTATTTTATGTAATAACTTTGGTTTACCAGCCGAGAACACAAGTAAGATGCTGCTCTTGCAAAATGCATGAATGATTTGAATGAATGAAGCTTTTTCAAAGTATAATACCATTGTAATAAACACAGAATCAGGTTGCATGTGCAACAAAAACTATCGAAAAAAACAAAAAAAAAACAGGCTGAGTTAACATGAGTGGGAAACTTCAAGAATTAGCAGATGAGTCTAATCACACTCTCTTTTCGAGAGATTTCATGAGTCGGATGTAATGGCAACTCTAGGCTGAAATGGTCTTTGTCAAGTCAAGGACTGTAGGCTGTGTGATAGTGAGTCTCAGCAGTAATCCCCACCGGGAGTGACATCCAGAGGAATAGCTACAAAATACTGGAAGCCCCTCTGACCTTAGCTGACACCTTCTGTTGACCTTGGTTTGACTTTAGAGTGAGGTCCCTGAGCTTTCTAACAGAAGCCCAGCTCCATAACGTACATTCTCTCATCCATTTCTCTCTCTTTCATCTCACTCTGCTTTCCCCATTAAATAGCCTCCCCACTTCATATTTACAGAGGCTTACAAACGGGGCCAGGGCGCATGGCTGCTGCTCCTCGGATACCCAATCTGTCTGCCACTTATCTGAGGGATTACTGCGGTGAGGGCCAGCTACCGCAGATTAGAGACAAAGGCCAAATTAAAACAGGGCCTATCAACAAACACCGGGACATGATGACAGGGAGGTGATCCAATTACACTGATAACCCACCGATCCCCGTGTGCTGCAGGAGACACTGGAACAAACAGAGGTAAACAGATATACACTCCCACCCAACAGCACATGTCGATAAAGATGCATACACATGCATGCAGACACATCGGCAAGCGCGACTCAATTGATAAATAGAGATGCATTGCAATACAGCTGTTGAAGATTATAACAGGTTTATAGTTCATCCACTGAAACACATCAATCATTATTGTATTGGGTTTGGTTGGGCTTGCGTAGGGGTCTTGATGTACCTGAGGTAAGCAATCACCATGCTTGACAAGGGTAGGCTGAGACACCTGTCAATCAAACAAATGCTTCAGAGGAGAAACACTTCTCTTATTGATAAACACTTAGAGGGACAATGATTCCTGGAATTTCATCAAAAACATTGCAATGATAGTATTGCATTTGGCATAACAATCCTCAAAACTACTCAAAAAGAATAAAGGGAAAAAAAAGGTAAAGTGACATTTAAGTGTGTGGTTACAGGAACAGCTCACCAAATGACCAGTACAGATAACCAACTTCACCATGTTATGTAGGTCAGGAGGATTCTTCTCTGTGTAAAAAGATGGCTCATTGTCCTTGAGATTAATCCATAAGCATGCGTCTGATTCTGACAATTAGGATAAATTGTTCAAAAATCAAAATGCTGTGGAACTGGGTCCTTTCTCACCCATCGATGGCTTGATGAACTGGAACAACAAAGTTGTTAGAGTTACAAAAATCTCTGGGGTCCTCAGAGTTACTGTCTGATAACATTTTGAAATTGCTTATTTGTAATTTAAATGTTTAAAATAATATAAAATCATTATTTATATGTGTCTGAAAATACACATTAACATCAATCCAAAATATTACACAATATTGATGACAGTATACCAATCATCCTATGAGCAAGCTCATCTCAACGTACACTAAATCACCTATCCATAATTGCAAACTAGTCAGCTACAGTAACTATATATTACTGAAACATATTGGCCAGTTATCTCTATCATTATCCCAAGTATATCAAAACGGATGTTTTTTTAATTTATCAGAAACCACCAGAGAAACAGAACAGGTTGTAATACACCTAATGTTAGCTATGCCACAAGACGCCTGATTACACAGCTACAAGTAAGTGCAAAATAAAGACACAAAATTATTCAGAGAATTATCAAAGTTAAGTTCGGATTTATCTTACTTGCCGCACATATTATTGTTGGCCCAATTTATTGTGCAACACATTTTTATACAATATGTGTAATAATGAGACCCTGCCCAGTACAAAGTACACTGTAAAAGAACCTTTTTGAAAGAGAGCAGTTGATCTATTAGTGATTATGGGAAGACAACATTATGAGCTTGATAATGAACCATTGTATCCAGTTCAAAAAATGCAGTAGAATGAAGCTGTTGAGCATGAAGATGTTCTCAATACTTGAATATTATACACAAAAAAATTGACCAGGATCACACTCTAGATCAAGTAACTTAACTGTCATGCCAACTTTCTATTTTTTCATAGTTTTTAAGGGCATTGACAACATACTCCAAGGAATATTGTACTTGTAATACACCTAATACTTGAAGACTTTATCTTCCAAAAATTAGCTGGACCCTCGAGCCCTGCCATTGAAATAAAATCTTCAAGACAGAAATAAAGGTTTGATTTTGGAGTTTCAGTAATTCAGTACACAAAGATACAATATGCAATTAGAATCTCTATAGGTATGTTAACAAGACACTAAAACATCGACACACAGCGCAGCTACATCAGCACATAGGAAGTGTTCATGGATGCCAAAAGGTAAATGTGATGAGATAAGGGAAAAGCGCCTGTAAAAAATGTCAAGATCAGCAATGATGACGGATAGAAGGGAAACTAAAAATAGCATAAAGTGAGATAATAGATAATACAGTGTCATATAAGCAAATGACAGTAATTTATAACAAGGAGCTTCATAAAAATGAAATAAATTGTCTTTGCAGTTTTTTTTTTCATCACTGTGCTGTAATGACAGTGTCATATCTTTGACTCGAGCTCTAATGGAAAAGCCGCAATCCAGGAACTAACTACGGAGTGAGTGACAAGAAAGTATGAGCTCATTGTGGCCCCCGACAATGCCCTCAGTGCCGGCAGCGAACAGCCATCCACCTCCAACTCTCCTCTCGGCCAATCACGGGCTAGCTCATTACTGCCGCAGCCCCATTGTGTTAATTGAAGCCACGCTAACTACACCGTTCCTCCTGCTCTATAAAAGCAGAAGACTCGTCACCCTCGCTGGCCGCTTCTCCCTCCAGCTACACAGGTAATTGAATTGTGGCAGGTCTCTCAGTAAGCTGGCTTGTTTTAATAACTTCACTAGATTATGTTTAATAAGTGTGCCGTAAACGCTCTTTTCGGCAGGCCAGGGAGGATGAGGAAGGTCAAATGTGATAATAGAAATGAGGAAAAGGGCCATTTTCTTTGCCCCGCTCTAGGGACAGATGTAATCACTGCAGCCCATCACCTTGTCTGTACAGCATGAGGTTCAACTATGGGCCACAATGCTGGGGACTGTAGAGTTAAGGTAGATCAGCTTCAATATAAAGATGACGTTACAGGGAAAAAGAAGACGCTCATGCTGATTCCACAAGCTTTCCTTGTCTGTACGTCTGTTATCATACCAGCTGTCTTGCCTGCCATCTGCTGTGTAAATATTCAGCTCTCTAAACAAGCTGTCGCAGGGGACCTCCAACAGGAAGAAGTATGAAAAGGCTCAGAAAGTAAAGTTACAGGAACTGAAGCATCATTTTTTTCATCTTGTGTCTCAGTTCTCCAGTTTAATCCAAAATGGGTTTAATGTTGTTTTTTATACAAGGGATTTCTTTGGTGTATACTACCAATAGGACAGGGACAGTGTAATCTGTTGTCCAGTCCTTTGGACAGTCTGTTACTGTAACACAGAGCTACAGTAGGTACTTCGGACACCAATGATTACGAAAATAGCTATTATCACATAAAACAGGTGGTGAGAGGCCACAAAAATTATGCTGACAAAAAAAGTATATGTATGTGTTTAACATGTGCAAAAATTGTTTTAACTAAAATACTGAATTTATACCAGTATCTTTAGTGACGTTTTCACATGTTGTTTCTAGTCACCAAAAAGTTGCTCTAGCTGTGATTGTTTTGACTGGCCCTGTGCATTTTGAGGTCTGCCAACAGTTCAAAGGTTCAAAGATCAAACTGGGGTCATGTCTTATCAGTCTGGACTCATGGTTTGGTTTCACTGATAGCTAAGTGTCAGCTTTGGCAGCTTGGCCATTATAATAGGCGGGACCAGCACAAATAGATCAAAGGTCACACTGCTGTAAAAATAAGAGATAAGGGAGCAAGTAGGTGCCGTGTTTCAAGTTTGGTCTAACTTTCAGGTGTTGAAAATTAGACTCGGATAGATAAAAAAAAATTAAATAAAAAAAAAGTGGATTTTGAAAGAGAAAGCAGAATAGTATGAAGGCCTGAGCAGAGGGGGACAACTTAAGACACTATTCAGACAGTCAAATCAAGTAGGGGAGATGAATCGGCACTGGGGGAGTCGGATGTTGATGGGATGATAGGAAAGAGGGGGAGACAGGCTGCAGACAATGATGCATAGGGAACGTAAGCGAGCTGATCAGCAGTCAGCAAGGCCATGTGGCCAACCCCATCAGTGGCACCACTGTCACACAGAGGCTTATTTGCATAATATTGTGTGTTGTCAGAGGAGTGACGGCTCATGCAGGTAGTTATCTGTAGGAGCAGGACATACGTGTGTGCCTCTGTGTGTATGTGTGTGTGCCTGCCTGCTCCGGCCGCCTATTCCTGTCACCTCACAGGATAGGTGGCATCCCCTAGCCCTGTGATTAGTGTGTCAACGTCTTAACATGTCGATAGGAGCGCGCTGCAGGCATCTACATTCATATATAAATGTAAATTCAAACCCTCCCCCTCCTCCCACCTTCACACACCTGCACCGTGTCGTCTGTGACAGTTCAGGATTGATTTCACCACATCCCATTCGCAGAGACAGCGGCAGAGCGAGCGCTGGGATCGCTTCGGACACTGGCAAACAATCACAAGACGCTTCAAATCATCAACAGGGATGTGGGAGCTGGGGGAGGAAATGACAGTCACAAAATATCCCAATCAAGAAAACTTTGTATGAAAGCCATCGAGGAAACTTTTGACCCCTTATTTCTTCTTTCATATTCTAATGACATGTCTCAGTGGATGACTCCTCATCAGAGCTCAGAGGAAAATGACATGCCTCATCAGATTCTAGGAGAGACTACGTTGTCAATCCAAACACACTGATTTGGGATTGTGGGGAAACATAATTCTGGTTGACGAAGCCATTGCTGATTTTTTTTTATTTTTCTCTGAGGGGCAAAGAAGTTTAAATTTCTTTTCAAAGGGAGCATACATCCTCAACTTCTCTGTAACAAATTTCACAGCAATCCACCCAGTAGATATCCCATGAATATTTGTACAGAATTGTGTGCCAGTCCATCCATTTAACATTTTGATCTCATGTTTCACTAGATGAAATCTCAGGGGATCAAGTCATGGGGGTTTATCCTCTGGGAACCATGGATGTAAAGATGTAAACAAATATGAAAAGTTATGACACATTTTCAATTGGAGATCAGTCTGGAACAAAGTGGTGGACCAGACCAACTGGCTTCAAAATGAAAGTGCTAACATTCAGATCAGTGGCATTTTTAATGGATTGCAGGTCAAAGTCAGAAGAGACTGAGGATGGAGGTAGTCAGAGGGTCACAACAGGGTGATTTTGGGGTTAGGCTTTGGCTTGCTCCATAGACGGGTTGGCTGTACAAGCACGTCATTAGTGAAAGATGCACCTCTCAACCAGTTGTGGTATGCAAATCCCAGTTACGCTGAGCTGTCCCGCCAAGTTAAACCGAGTGGAGCCAGTTGACTATAGCAGTTGACTATGGAAAAACACCAATAGATCGTCATGTTAGCTGGCTCACTAAGTAAACTCTGCATCACTGATTTTGTCCTCACCAAGACAATCAAATTTTTCTGTTTCACTGAACACTGTGGGGCCACGTTACAGCATCCATTTCAATGCTATCACTGACCTCCAAAAGCAGAGTACTGTTGCATGTCTTACATGTGTCCACACACAGATCACCATCAAAACCACCAGATCATCTTGTTACACGGCAATGTTCTGCTAAGAAACCCTGAGTTCATGTTGATGTTGCATCGACACCTACCTAAACACTTTACTCACACCAAGTACATACCTTCATTACACATGCCCCCGTCCACTGCCCCCCAGCAGCATACTGTGCCAGGCAATAGTACAAAAAAACACTCAGGAAGGGCTCGAGAAGCATTACAAAGAGCTCAAGGTACTGACCTGGCATAAATCCAATTCATGTAGGCCCAGCCTTGCAACCAACAACACCCAGGGGATCCGCTTTCAATTTCATTGAATCTTTAGAATATTAAAGTGGCCATTGAAAAAACATAGAATCTGCACCAAACCAACACAGGTTATCTTTAAGAAGAACAGAGTACATATGCAGTATGTCTGTATGTCCTTAAATTTTTATTTATATAAAACTTTGGATCTGGTCAACAGACAGTTATTGTTGTTGTTTTAAACATATTTTACCAGGTTTTCCAAATTCAAGGGTTTTCAAGTTAATTTTAGTGGAAATGTAATATTGCAACATTGGCCCTATTTTGGAGCAACATTTGTGAATTTCTGTATTTGTATTGACAATGCAAATTTACAGAGCAACTAGGATTGCAGGGTAGATTGCTTATTTAACAGTGTATATCATTAATATGTCATGAATGAATAATAATCATGCGGTCATTTTTTTTATGAATACAACTTTTCATTTAAAAAAGTGTATGATATTTTCTTTACAACTGTCTCAGATATAAGAATGTTCTTTTCCTTTTAAAAGAAAAGACAAACATTACACATTAGACATTTCATTTTTATTAATGTTTGTTTGCATATGAAAACAAGTGAGAAGAGCATTGTTATGTGACAGGTACAGATTCTTTTTTGACTACAGCCCTCACAGAGATATGTTGGAATGCAACGCAGACATAACAATCCCAAAATTAAATGTAATAATTGTTTACCACAATAGTAATCTACATGTTCTTATGAGCGCAGAAAAAATGTGTATGTGAGACATTTTATTTCCTAGAATCCTGACAGAGCCAATTAAACAAACAACAAGATGAGCTTGAAGGAAAGTTTGTGTGACAACAGGTTGTGTGAGTTCATGGCCAGATGTCTTGACCTATAAACACATTTACTATCAGTTAAGCAATGCAAGGATAAGCAGTCACCAGTGACTGTGTAAATGTTGTCTTAAAAAAGTGAAAAAAGAAATGACGCTTCACTTCGCAAATTCATGACACAAAAATAAAGACAAACATCTACAGCAGGCCTTTTGGCCTGAATTTATGATTGATTGTAATGAAAAAATCAAACAGAATCATGGCACTGGGACAAAGGCGTGTACTAAAAATTGAGAGTCATGCAGGTTTTGTGTAGGTTCTGCTCATATCACAAAACTATTATTACTCGATCACGAAAAAAACGAAACATTACTCATGTCCTCTTGCATCTTTGTCCATGCAATGTACTTACATTTAACACATTCTTTTCCTGGACAGCATCAGTATGAGAGCATAATGTTTGTTTAATAAGAATATTTATCTATTTCCGTTTTTCTTCTCCTTTCATCCCTTTCTTGTATCTGTAACAGATTTTGACTATTAAAAACAACTTTGAATGTAATGGTTTATCCTATAATAAACAAATTCAAATGGCTGTCAACTGACAGTGAATGTGAGTTGTTTGTATGTATGTATGTCTGAGAAACAGAGAGAGAGAGAGAGAGAGCCACTACAGCCACTCCAATTAAAAAACATGGGCAGGGAAGAGGAATGTGCAGGTCTTTCCTTAGAGACCAGAGTCAATACAAACAATGAATGACACGCTGATGCAGGCAAGGAGCTCGCTGAACAACACACACAAATGAACATCAACACAAACAAACCAGTCAGCAAAGCAAGTTAAAAACACAGGCATAGAATCTCAGAGACGAGATAGAAAAAAGCCTATCAAGCATGTTTTCGTGTTTTTGTCATTTTTTTAATCTTTTCTCCTACATCTTGTGACTGGCCTAATTGAGTTGTAAATCATCAAATTAAATGTTGATTTCATACTGAGATGTCAGAACATTTCTTGACAAAGCTGGGGAATGGCATAATTACAGAGGAAATTAAAAAATGCGCCCAAATGTGCTGTTGCAAACAGAAACAACAAGCATATTACATTCCCCCTGCAGGCTACATCAACACTAACTGTACAGTACACTGCATTCAATAATAATGCATTTAATTAGCTATTCAATTTTTCAGTAGCTTCTTTGAATAGGTTATGAAATGGTTTAATAAGAGAAGAATATAAAATACATTTGAATTGTTATTTTTTTCTCCAAAGTGTATGTGCTCTCTAGAGTCAGTATTGATGGGAGCAGATGGTATCAGCAAGCTGCATTAGCGGCAGGCGGTGTGTGTGTGTTTTGTGTGTGTGTGTGTGTGTGTGCGTGCATGTGACAGGGCTAGTTTCAATTCATACTTTCCCTGCACCTTTGATAGTCAAGTGGATTACACCTTGTGTTCAAACAGAAAAGGGGGAAAGAAAAGCGGCAGAACACAAAATGGAATTAGGAGGCTGCTTATAGGCCCTGATTCATTTATTGTTAACTCCTTCCAGTTCATTAAGCTTAATCCCTGTTAGGATGGTGAGTAACTGAGGACCTGAATGGGCCCAGGCTGGCTGACGGGGGGACATGTGCGCCTATTGTGGTCCTCTCTTGGGTTAATCCTAGTCCCTGTGGTGTGTTTCTGTGTTTGTGTGTGTGAGATGGGGGAGAAAGAGGGAGTCAGCTGGACAAGGGGGTGAGCGCTTTTCCCCTTCTGGGTGCCCGTGCTCTGTCTGGGTGGGTGTTGAGTCCAACCCTCCTCCCTGAGGGGGTTTTTAGCCCTCTGAGTCCCTGTGACAAGCGTGAAGCAGCCCACTCCTTTTGTGAATCAATCTGGTGGGGCTCTTCGCGCCTTGCCTGGTCAGACACACATACACACACACACGGAGGGTCACCGATGGCTGTGTTAATACAGATGTACATGCCAATAAGACCTCTTAATCAGTACACAAGAGGGAGAGATTGACTTTTAAAGAAGACTTACGGCCCCGCTTTCTTTCAGCCCCGGTGGAGTCGTTCGCTCTGTGTCGCTCTGACTCCTTTAATTTTCCCTGTATGGCTGACTCTGACCATTCTCCAGCTCCGCAGAAACACATCTGAACTGAACAGATGAGACAGGATGTGTAAACACATAATTGTATTAATGTTGCAGATTTCATTCACAGTGGCAGTTCAGAGTGCTTAACAAATTGCTGTAAGGCAGAACAAGTCAAATATAAGTCCAACCCCCTTGTGCGATTTGTAGTTAAATAGCAACAACCTTGACCAAACACCTTTTACATTATGGCCATCACAACTAAAAGCTTAAAGCTTATATGTAATCTCACTGATACAATGAAATGTGAAGTACCTGGTTAAAAAAAACACAAACATCTCATAATACATCTATTTATTGTCCCTCGAAGAAAATTCCAGAATCTCTTAATATGCAAATGTTTATCATTTGAAAAGTTTAACAGCAGGACACAAGATGTCTCCTGTTCCACAGAAAGTATGTATGTTTTCAGAGTATGAGTGCAGCAGGTTTCCACATCACACTTGTTAACTGTTTGGCTTCAAGTCTAGTTTTGATACCACAAATCCTGTTAATGCATGTTAAACTCAAGTCTTTACACAGAGACATAGGTTTGGTTTTGATATTGGTGGGGACAGAGGACGTCACAGATATTGTTATGTGAAGCGTTTGCAAAGCGCACCCTGCCAGGAGGTTTCTCTGTGTCTGCTGGCACCAGAAGGGCAGAAAGCGAGAGAGAGGTGATCGAATACAGCAGGGTTGTAGTGCTATTTGTTTAAGTACTAGAGTGCACCTCATGTGTATGGGCACTGGCATGCATGTTCACTGTTACATTCTTTTTAAAAATTAACAATTCATTCATAAAGACTACTGGCATCTTTTAAGGTGGAACATTTTCTTGCATGCGGAAAATACTGTTAGTATAAAAAATATTTAGCTACACAATGACCCAGTTGAAGACAGATCATTTATGAGAAAGTCAAAATAGTTAGAGTTAGAAAGTGAACATTATGATGTTTGTATCACATTTTCGACACAATAATTATGACTTTAACACATACTGATGCCCTTCATCTCAAGCTAATTTAATTTCAACATTTTTATCTCATAATTATGTCTTTTTATGTCATATGTATTGTTATATGTGTTTTTTCTCCCATACTTTAAACCGTTTTTATATCTCATAACTACAAATATTTATCTCATAAGTAAGGCTGATACTTTCTACTGTTTTTCTCTTTCATAATTATTACTTTTTTCATCAAGCCTAGTTTTTATCTTATCCTACTCTTCAGCGGCCAGTAATGGGTAGTGTAACTGCAGCAGGCAGGCTGGTTTTTGTTCAAAGCTGCTGCTGCACTGTAACTTATGTCATATTCATTGTCCAACTGTGAATATTTTTGCCACTGAAAATGTCAGAGCAGAAACTCCTCATTGACTGTGTGCGCAAAGCTTGGACATGTCACATTTTAAAAGAATATAGGTTCATAGTCTGGCTCAGGTCCTAAATGCAGTTGGTGCCATGCTCTTACAGCTGGACACACAGGATGTGTGTGTGGCGTTACCTCTTGCTTTTCATTTCAGCATCCATGTCAACAGGTTAGACCCTTCACACTGCTTTATGATGTCAAGTTTGGCTGCTGCGCCGCTTCATCAAGAGTTTGAGAGTGTCATCTATTTCTACATGCCCACGATTCTCAGCAAAAAATGACTTGAAAACCACCTGTAGACCTCAGACCCACATCAGTGAGCTGCAACTGCTTGGTAACGCAGACACCACGCCGTACACAAGTATCCAGTGTGCCCCAGGTCAGGTAAAAAGCAACACTGTGGCCCTCGCACACAGAGTGAATGACAGGACGATACTGTACGTGCCCAGCTCGTTACATATGTGTCACATAATGTAACAAGCTGCACATGCACAGCTGATCAGCTCTGCTAATGAGAGTGAGGTCAATTTTTCAACCAATGTTGCATGAAAGTAATGTTATGTCAATTGACCTTCGCGGTCCTGTTTATTGTTTAGTTTGGCATCACCCTGTGTTAAATGACAAGCAACACAAAATTAGGACAATGTGAAAAAGGTGACTTATCATGACCTCAACTGCTTCCTGCGCTGGCAAGCTTTTTATGTAGCATTTATTGACAGGGAACTGATGCTGCTATGCAGGCATGTGCACACATAAGGCCCAAGGGGTGCTTGAGCCCCTGCCCTTTTTACCTCGTATTAAAAAGTGCCCTTTTTGTGTGTTTTTTTAATGAATAAATACATTCCTGTTGTGCAAAGGGATGTGAAAATATCTATCTCTACGTTTATCTACCGCACGCATTTCATACGTAATATGGTGTTGTGTGTGTGTTGAGCCTATAAAGCCGCATCTCTGTCCACTGCAGCTCCTGTCTCTCACAGAGGAGAGAGAGAGAGAGAGAGAGAAAGGGAAAGAGAGAGAGAGAGAGAGAGAGAGAGCGAGAGAGAGAGCGGGAGAAGCCGCTGCCTCATCAAGAACTCCACCATGCACGTCAGGGCCGCTCCTGTCTTCTTAGCGGCTCTATGCAAAATGCTATTTGGGGGCCCCTATTTTGTCAAACTATGATGGATAGATTCTTAACCCTTTTAGGTGATCCATTACGATGCAACAATCTATGACATTTTAAGAGGAAAACAGGCTAGAGTCAGGAAAACCTCTGTCAAATTAAAATCAAACATCTTAATTTGACCTACCCTAGCAAGTTGAACTGAGAGAAAATGATAATACAAGGTGAACGATGGGGATCCTCTTTATGTCAATGAATGAAATTATTGCAGTGTTCCTCAAAAATGTTTATTTTAAATTGTAAAACATTTTTAAACTTAAACATCCTGGTCCGCTGGTGCTGAAGGCGGCCGTGCTGCTTCCTGGTCTGTGTCTCCAAAATATTTCAGAATTGCTCCTGCAAAGACAAAACTCCTCAGGTTACCAAGCAAAATAGATCCTAAGCAAATATTCCTACTATATAATTGAGTTATGTTACTTTAATGCAGAAATTCATGATCTAATTTTATATTAAACTTTGCAATATAGCCTACAGCACAGTGTCCCAGCACAGCATGCACCCATTTTCAAAGTTGTCACTTTTAAGCAGTTCGACACATTGTACTTGTAAGTGTTATAAAACGAAGATGAATGACTGATGAGCACTATGTGATACTGAAGGAATATTTTTGTGTATATTTCGCAGGGTATTACAAAGTGGACTACCTAACTGGTGATACGGTCTTAACCTATTTTCTGTTGGCAGAACTAACGGTCATATATACTATAGTTTACTTTAAATATACTTTAATTTGACAAAAAAATATATCAAAAACACAACTAAACTGTAGGAATGTAGGCACATTTGTTCAAATTATATCGTCACAATATATATTCTAATAAATGTTGTAAAGACAGACTGCAACTAACTCAGTAGAGTAAACAATAACTCACTCAGAACAATAATCCACTGCCACAGTAGTCCATAATCCACAATAGGCCTAATATGCATTAGTGTTGTTTAGCACACTTCACATTTGAGACCTATAAACTGAGGACACACTAAAATAAAGTAAAGTAATGTTACATGGCAAATATTTAACAGCAGAGGAGGGCTATGACGGACCAGCAGCTCCACTGGACGAGGATGACAGACATCTGCCTAACAACACATCCTCCCTCCCAAATCTAAGGCCAACGCACTCAACCTGCTATAATTCACCAGAACGGGCGTCACTTCAGTCAATCAGTCTTATGGCATTCACATGTGACATATACATTTTATTTGAGCCGTCATTAAAGCTCCCCCTCCACCCAACATCATGAAAACAACGTACCTTTATCCTGTGAGCGTTTTTCTTCATCTAGTTTCTTCTTCTTTCTTGTTTCTGCACCAGATGAATAAGTTTGTTTTGATGCCATGACCTGAATGACTGGTACCAGCGGCTACAGCGCAACTGGCCGCGCCTCTCTGCGCTTAGTAGTACTGGTCGTCATAGCAACGCGGCATGGTAGAGACCACTGACCAACCAGCGGGCCAGGTATTTTTCACATCTTTTCCATAGGGTCGCTCCTCAGATATTGAGACTGGACTTAAGGGGGCCCCCTGGTGGTGCGGGGGCCCTACGCACCCGCATAGTCAGCACATAGCAAGAAACGGCTCTGATGCACATAGATGAGATGTGACAGTTGAGCGACTTGAACCTTTGTGAGTTATAAAACTATTAACATAACTTCCTTGTGGGGGCTAACAAGTCACCTTCCACTTATTCAACGTGCTTAAATATGAGTCATATTTCAGAAGAGTGTCCATTTGTGCTTGTTAAACTAACTGCTTGTTAATGAGAGTTAAGAATGATCAAATATGACAGCTGTCTGTGTCGACTGTTTATCTTGCCACAAATCTTCCAGATATTGAGTTTACTGTGACTTTGCTGTTGTAAACATTGCTGTTCCTACTAACAGTCACAGTAGTCATTTCTTGGTTTTGTCACATTTTAAGATGTGTAGCCTGTATTTCTAGTTTGCAATTGCCCTCCAATAAATAGCCTAATAATAAACCAGTGTTTTATTGCTTTTTAAGAATGGCAGCTGAATTGCATGTCTTCCAAACCTCAGTATTATGATAATGTGAATAAACTCATGTTGACAATAATTTGTTGACACAAAAGAAATGGCAATTGCACAGCTACACAGGATACACAGCTAAGTAGTTAACTTTCTATAAGTACTTTGTTTATTATTTTTACATTAATTAATCTAAATATTGTGTTATTAAGGCCTGAAAAAAAATTTGGTGCGTGCTGTGCACGCACGTACTACCCTTTCCTGACTTTGAGCCCCTGCCCCTCTATAATCATGTGCACGTCCCTGCTGCTATGTCCATATGGACCTTTACCTTAACCTTGCAGAACATGGGAGGCGCTGCTCTACCACTTCTATTATTCTCTCTTCTTCTAACTTAGTTTTTTTTAAACGTATTAATACATCTTGATGAAGGCACTTCATGAACAAGGCGATGGCTGTGTTGTGTGGTAGTCCTCGAAAACAGATTTGTGATCAAATAATGGCCATTTGAATTGTTACATTGATACAAAAGCTTCCTAAACAGGAACTGCAGAGTAGAAAAGTCTGTGTGTCAAAATCACAGAATTAATGTGTGTTTTTGGATAGCAGTGTAATACTCAGTCTGGCCAAATTAAGTAATTATTTTTTTACTTGTGACCCCTCACACACAATGTCCACTCAGACATTTTCACTGATTTTGACATATCAGATTGTTCTTAGCTGTGATTGACTGGAATCTATGTGATTTTCCAATTACTTCAGGATTGCTCCCCATCGTGTAACCTGATCTAATGAGCCAGAATAAGTGAAACACCTGTGTAGGTATACAGGGGTTAGGGTTAGTGCATCCTCGAGCTGTCTCACCCTCACATTTAGCTTCAGTGTTTTCCACCTGTGAGTAACTGCAGTTGAATTCAGCTCTAGTTGTGCATTCCATCTGAGATTGGAAGTTGGCATTTCTGTCTTATTTGTGTCTCTAGAAATCAGATGTACACACTGTACAGTCTAACTGTTATCTGTGGACATGTGTCTGTCTGGCCAGGTTAGCTTGGGCTGGTTTTCCAACTTGTTGTGCTGGAACGCTGTTAAATGAGGTGTGACATCATTCCAAGCTTCAAATTCCGACTTCTGAAGTAAATTACCAAATTAAAGCTGTGTCCCAATTCAGGGGGTGCATCCCTCGAGGGATGTGGCCTTTGCGGCCTTCGAAGGTGACTCCTTCGGAGGGCCATCGGCGGCTGGTATATCTCCGGTTAAGAGAGGACAATGGAGAGGTAAACCTGTTATTTGAAATCACATGTTAATGTTAAAAACCCAATACTTACATTTAAATGTGAAATCTGCGGCACTTGATGTCTGCATTGTATTTTTTTTCGGGACAGTAGCAGTGCGCAAACAATCTTGGGATGTGGGAGGCCGCGAAGGATAGTGGCAGTGTATCCTCCAAAAAGAGGGGAAAGAAGGCCGCATTTATGTGTTGCTTTTTGAGGGTCCTTCAAATTGGGACAGCCTTCACAGTGACGCATTTGTGATGTAATTGGCCTTCAAATGCGTCCTTCAAAGGATGCAGCCCCTGAATTGGGACACAGCTTATATCTTGTCTGCCACTGTAGTTCCTCTGAAGCCATTACTACATAGAAACATTTACTCCTCATCAGTTCCAGTCACCTGCAGATCATTCACAGCTGTTACAGGGAAAGTTAAAGTACTGTTATTTTTATTACCATTTGAAGAATGCATGATGCTTAGCATGACTGTGACAAAGTTCAGAATATGTCCAGCTAAAAGCAACATACATTTAAGCACTGTGTGAGTAGTATTGTGAATGTATTTTTGTAGGACAAAAAGGATTGACCTTTCAAGCTATGAACCTGCAATGTTGATTAGAAATTGTGCCTTTGACACAGTTCAGTAAATCTGATAAATTGGTGTCAACTGTAAAGCTGTACTCAGGTGTTTTTGATTAGATTGACATTTGGTAGACAGAACATTATGAATTGCTGAACTGTATTTAGCAGGTCCTCATAATGGATGAGAATTCTTGAAATGACTAACTTCTCTTGTAGTTCTGCACCCAGGATTGCTGATCTTGCAACACCATTAATTCATCTGTTTTTTAATATGTTATTGCAAGATTTGTGTTAACAAAAATCTAGTTTATGTAAAAAAGTTGAGTTGAGTTTAGGAAGATATTTAATAAACATATATATGTGTATGTATTAAGCATATCAGTGAATATCTGATTGGTCCATAAAATATATATTGGCAACTGTTGTGGAAAGCAAGAGCTCCCAAAACCTTGAAAATGCCCTTACCCACTGGTCTCAGGAAGGCATAAAAAAGAACAACAAGTGCTTTTTAGTTTTTAGATTCAAACAGACAAACATCATAATATGCCCAAATGTCCCGGAGCATTTTACAAGGACCAGGCAGCTGAGGAAAAGGGAACACAAGTTCTGTAATCAAAAGTCTTAATTTATTACTTTGCTGGGGAGAACACAATTGGCACGGACACAGTACGATACGAAAAAAAGTGTCCTGAGGCAAACCAATCAAGACAGAACTATGTTACCACGTTGATACAAATGCATCTGAATGACAATGAATCAAGTTGGACAATAGGGCCACAATGGCCCCTAGATTAGCGACTATTACTCGGATGCATTAGTGCTTCGCAGCCGTATTAAAAGTCCTCGTTTAGCACCGTTCAAGGGGCGTACGAGAAATCCCCAAGTTTCTAAATTGGAATTTCATTCCCCCAGGTACTTCTGCTCATATGAGAAAAGTTGGAATGCATTTGATCTGTCCTAATTTCAATTAATTAGCAACAATGGTTGCTCGGGGAGTCCCACAGGGCAGAGGGAAAAATGGGCTGAAGGGAAGCGAGCATCAGAAAAGTGATGGGAGAAGTGGCATCAATAAACTGTTAGAGACTCATTAGCAGGCTAAATGGCTCTCCCAAAGTCATGACACTTTAACACGGGACCTGATGCCTAATTACTGGCCCCAGTATCCATTACAGGCCCCTCCTCTGCTCCCCTCCCTACATTCCTCTTTCTTTTTATTCCACCCATCTCAGCCACAGTGGAATCGGCCTGTTAATGATTGCTCTACAGAGCAAGATTAGAGGGCCATTGTAGTGGGGAGAGTGTGAGTGTGGGCAGCCAGCATGAGGAAGTGAATGTGTAAGCTGGTGTCTGTGTTGATTAAAACTATCACTGATGTAAAAGTACCAAAATTGCCTGTCTGAGTCAACCTCTTTAACTCTGCCAGACCCACCTGTGGCCACTCATTACAAACATGTGCACGGCTAACAAGTGTCAAACTCACAAAGGGTAATTCACGTTGGAACAGAGATCCCAAATTATATGGATGTTTGTAGAAAATTGTACACAATTCTCCTTGATTACAAATTCCATAAAATTTTCCATTTAATTTTACTCATAGAACATAGGGTTTCAAAAAGCTGTTTGAAACTATATATATCTCTCTCTCTATATATATATATATATACATATATATATATATATATATATATATATATATATATATATATATATATATATATATATATATATATATACATACATTACAAAGCAAAACTTCCCACCCCCAGTCAAGTTCAATCCTAGCAGTAATGGTATTTGAAATATGAAATATGCTGTACTTAGAGGTAATACAATGAGCAGTATGCAAGGTATTCAGTGTATAACTGTTTTATTGTTTCCCATTTTGCCCATTAGCTGGTTGACAGTTTCATAAATAACTGTGAAATGTGTAAATGTGCAGAACACAATCACCATTAAAAGACAGAGAAACAAAAATGTATAAAGTGACATCTTCAGTACATTACAGGGAGTGCATAGTTTTTTAAAACATTATCACATTAAAAATGTTTTGGTTTGGAGGCTGAGTTGGCTGTCAGATCCTGAGGTCACAGATTCCTTTGGGCTGGCCTTAGTTGATGGCAGGTTAACAGTAGACAGTAATAGACAGTAGCTTTACTGCTGCTGTAGATTATTCTTTAGTATTTACTAGGGCTGTCAAACGATTCTTTTTTTTTAATCGCAATTAATCGCATTTTGTCCATAGTTAACTCGCGATGGCACATCTAAATGTACCTTAATGTATTTTTTTCATGTTATTAATACTAGTTCTTAAAACATAAGAAAGCTGCGTCTCCTGGCCAAAGTGAAGCCTTTTTTCGGCAGGACCTCGAGAAGGCGATCCATGCATTTATCAGTTCAAGACTGGACTATTGTAATGCACTTTATGTTGGCCTCAGCCAGTCTTTAATCTCGCGTCTCCAACTTGTCCAGAACGCTGCTGCACGATTTTTAACAGGCACGTCCAGGCGTGAACACATTACCCCTGTGCTGTCATCACTCCACTGTCTTCCAGTTCGTTTTAGAATTGATTTTAAACTTTTATTGTTTGCTTTTTACGCCATTAATGGCCTGGCTCCCTCCTACCTGTCAGAGATTTTAACTGTCCGTGATCATGGCAGGGCCCTCCATTCTTTCGGCCAGCTCATGTTAGAGGTCCCAAGGTCAAGATTTAAACAGTGGGGTGATCGTTCTTTTGCTGTCACAGCTCCCAGGCTGTGGAACAGACTGCCCCCTGACATCCGCAACACCACTGACCTCAGCCTTTTCTTGTGTTTTCTTGCAGCACTGTAGCACTTTTTTGTGTTTTTATGTATTATTTTATTGCTTTGATGTAAAGCACTTTGGGTACCGTCTGGCTATTGTAAAGGGCTATACAAATAACATTTGATTGATTGATTGATTGATTGAAATATGCTTGCTTTATGAAAATGTTAATTCAACACTTCAAATCATGCAGGAAAATAAAAGGCTAAAAAAATATTCCCTCACCCTAAATGGGATCAAAATATGGTGATGTCAGCTTTTGCCGAGGGGGGGGGGGGCAGTGGGCTCTCTGCATCTGTAGTGTGTTAGGCTTGCAAATGATATCTGAGACTTGACGTACTTCAATGGTAACTCATTTCATGTCGACAGTACGTGCAGATAACTTTTGTCCTATTGACCGAACCATCTGGCAGTGTTTTGAAAGTGAATTTGCCGTTCATGAGTCCTTTCTCCATTTACTTTCACTTTCGCTTTTCAGTCCACCGTGTTTTTCCCGAACGCCAACCCCGCTTCTTCTTCTTCTGATTCCCTTTCTTAATCTTCTGCCACCCTCTAGATCAAGACTTCAGATGCCATCGACGGCTATAAATCAAACAATGCGCGTTTCTTTTTTTTTTTTATGCCTTGCGTTAATTGCGCGTTGAAAAATTTATCCATTCAACAATTCGATTCAATTCGATTCGATTCGATTCGATTCGATTCGACGATGCATCACAATTACTGCACATGGCTATGTTTTTATCGAAGGATGCAGGCAGTCAGATATATATATATATATATATATATATATATATATATATATAAATAAAACTCCCTTTTTATTTTATGTGCTCTGAGAAAGCACAAACATCACAAAAACTAGACCCACGAGTTTATGTAGTGCCCTTTACTCGTTAACAATATGTTAATTGACATATGAAATATGTTATACTGATTTAAATATTTACAATTGCCTTGATAGTCTGAGCCTACCTGTGTGAATAAATATACTCAACTAGCTTGGCTCATTGTGAAATTACCTGGGCTTTGGTTTCGTGGTAACGTGCAGGTGTAACCTTTTCTGTTAAGTGGCTGTGTGACGGGAGCTTATATCCCGGCTCCAGTGTCTTCAACAGGTGACAAAACCCAGTGTTGTCAACAACAGAATAATGCCGTAGATCCTTACCGATAAAAGCCACCACAGATTGGGTTATTCCCTCTCCTTTCTCCGAGTTGTGTGGCAGAGTTGGCAGCGTACCATCAGTTCTTGGCTGGACTGGGTCTGCTGTCTCTTTGGCAGCCGCTATTGTTGACGGTAGCCTCTCCGGGTGAAAACGGCTAATGTGGTTTCTCAAGTTAGCGGTATTCCCGAGGTATTTGATTTTTTAAAATGCTAGGTGAATTTCTAATTACTTTTTCTTCAGCCATATGTCGCACAACGAATGAGGTGACGTCAATCAGATGAGACGCATTTACCGTAGTTTCTGTGAACCGGCGGAGAGAGTAGAACAGAGAGAGGGTTGAAACAGAGTAGGACTTGTACTGGTGCGGCCCAAAAATCATCAAGTTATGTTAATAGGCTATAATCGATTATGGCGTGTTACTGCATCGATGCATAATTGTCCACATCCGCATCGCGATGCATCATTAAAAAAAATAAATTTCCACACCCCTAGATCACAGGCTATTGTTTCATTCATTCATATCCTATAAATATTTGACAATATGATCATTATCTATTGTGCTGTAGTTTTCTGTGCTTTTCAAGCTGTATTCAGTGTTTTATTGAGTACAGATATAACGTGGGAACTGTTTTCATTGTTGGTTGTAATTAGTATTTGTTTTGTTGTGAATTAATTTGTATTATTTTGTAGTTCATTCGTTTGGTTTCCTTGTGCCTTGGGGATACACTGATCAGGCATAACATTATGACCACTGACAGGTGAAGTGAATAACACTGATTATCTCTTCATCATGGCACCTGTTAGTGGGTGGGATATATTAGGCAGCAAGTGAACCTGTTGTCCTCAAAGTTGATATGTTAGACGTGGGAAAAATGGGCAAGTGTAAGGATTTGAGTGAGTTTGACAAGGGCCAAATTGTGATTGCGAGATGACATCTGCAAAACTGCAGCTCTTGTGGGGTGTTCCTGGTCTGCAAAATACACAGTGCATCACCGTTTGTTGCGTATGGGGCTGCGTAGCCGCAGACCAGTCAGGGTGCCCATGCTGACCCCTGTCAGAATCATGTTTTCTTTTACATCACGTGGATGGCAGGGTGTGTGTGCCTCGCATACCTGGGGAACACATGGCACCAGGATGCACTATGGGAAGGAGCCAAGCCGGTGGAGGCAGTGTGATGCTTTGGACAATGTTCTGCTGGGAAACCTTGGGTCCTGCCATCCGTGTGGATGTTACTCTAACATGTACCACCTGCCTAAGCATTGTTGCAGACCATGTACACCATTTCATGGAAACGGTAGTCCCTGATGGCCGTGGCCTCTTTTTGCAGGATGGTTTGAGAAGCACAACAACGAGTTTGAGGTGTTGACTTGGCCTCCAAATTCCCCAGATCTCAATCTAATCGAGCATTTGTGGGATGTGCTCGACAAATAAGTCCAATCCATGGAGGGCTCACCTCACAACTTAAAGGACTTAAAGGATCTTCTGCTAATATCTTGGTGCCAGATGCTACAGCACACCTTCAGGGGTCTAGTGGAGTCCATGCCTTGACAGGTCAGGGCTGTTTTGGCAGCAAAAGGGAGACCAACACAAATTAGGCAGGTGGTCATTATGTTAAGCCTGATCATTGTAGATTCTACCTCAGCTAATGGGGATCCAAGTAAAACAACAAACAATCATAATTAAATAAATAAATAAACTCTCACTGAAACTGGACTGAGGCTGGAAACTGTAGGGATTCACTCGTGTTTTGTGCCTGTATTGAATTTGTGGCCTAATTCCATTATGGAGGTGATGATGACATCACCAGTGTGACAGGTTCACTGACAGGGCGTTCCTGACCATGCCATTATAATCAGGGCCTGATTTTGGACTTTAGACCTTTGGGTAGCCAACAGCTACTTTGTGGTATTTTAATTGGCAGGAAATGTGTTTGTTAAAATTGTATGAAACACATTATTATCTGGAATGATAGGAGCCTTAAAGCATCATCAACTGTGTTGTCACCATATTTTCAAGCCCTGCCTTATAGACAGGCCCTGAGCTAAAATCTAAATACAAGGCCTCTCTTAATATTTTATATATTATTTTCGTTCAGTTTATATTATGCTTACATTGTGCATTCGAGTAAATGAAATTGTGCTTGATCAAGTCACAAACTCATAACTTTTTATAAAAGACACAAGACACAAGACTGCAATGGGGGTCGCAGCTAATACTTTGACCATACCCTGGTCATGAGATTCAATCACACACAAAAGTGTGTCAGTCTGAATTTCAGTTGCATGTCTTTTAATGTCCTGATGTACATGCTGTTTCACAGATAAATAAAACAATGAACCTTTGATTTTTAGCGATGAATATGTCAGCACTGATAAATCAATTAAATAAAAAAATATTGCAGTCAGCATTAGGTGTCAAAATACATAATCAATGAAGCCCTACTGGAAGCACATCTGAGAAAAAAATGCTGACGACAGGAGTTAAAAAAAAGAAAGAGGAAGTGAAGAGGCTTTAAAATCAGACCATATCTACAGTATAGGGGGGTGGCGGTGCTGATGAGGGGGTAACTGATCTCATCTCATGTCCTCTCTCATGCTCGCTGAATGGGGTCCTAATTGGCAGGACTGTGTGAATAGGCAGCTGGCCGAGGAGTGCCTGTACAAAAGAAACACACAGTGAGACAATGCTGGAGACGAGGCCTTCTCCTCTATTCACAACCTCTACTCCCAAACTAAAAAAAGAGCTGAAGAGAGAATGAGAGAAAGAGAATGAGGGGATGGATGGTGTGTGTGTGTGTGTGTGTGTGTGTGTGTGTGTGTGTGTGTGTGTGTGTGTGTGTGTGTGTATGGGGGTAGGTCATGCAACAACAGAGATGAGTGGAGTGGAAATCGACAAAACAGAGAGAGTGAGGAAAAGAGATAGAGCGAGCAGATGAGAAATAGAAGGTAATCACAGGAGATTATCTTCTTGTGATGGAGGCAGAGCTGCAAGGATAAGTAGGCTACCCTGAGGAGGACGATCCCAAACCAGTCAATAAAGCCCTATGTCTGGAGCCTTGATATGGGCGGGTGCGGTGGTGCTTGAGGGGCAGTTGGGGCAGTAAGGGTCCAAAAGTGGCCCTCATGATGTAGGGGCAGAAACACTTTGGGGGGCCTGTGGGCTCAAATTTCCCTGCATGTGTTCTAGTTCCCACAGAAATACACAAAGAAGAAGGTGCTGGACGGGAAACATGTGGAGAGCGCACATTTTGTGCATTTTATGTATACAGTCTCGTGTCTGAATGCACATGACTGTTTTAGCCATGCTAGCTGTTTCCCCATGCTTCCAGTCTTTATGCTAATCTAATCTAACCAATTGTTGGTGTTGGCTTTATATTTAGTTTACAGACTTGAAAGCTTGTTATTCAACTTCGAACTGCATGCAGCATTATGGTGCACCAAACACTGGTCACATGCTGTATGGTTCTACCAATAAAAAAAAAAACAACAACAACAAAACAGGTGTTAAACAATGAAAAGTGGCTTTCCTTTAACACAGGGGCAGTTCACTCAATTTGAATTTGACTTTCCACAACACTTAGTGTCAGATTTTCTGGACAAAATGTATTTCTACCACATCCAGCTGTCAGAATAACTCATCCACTTAGAACTGGTCTGTGTTAATGACAGTGCACTGTTTATATCCAATCAGCAGTGGTTACAGTATATACAGTAGTTCATTAGAATAGGCAAGTATTGTAGGTGAACTGTCAATCCAAATAGATTCATTTTATAAAACGTTTCTGCTGGGTAAATAATATGCTGGTAGATAAATATTCATGGCTGCATGTGAGCGTGTGTGTGCAGTTGTTTTCTATTTATTCATATGTTGGTTTGTCATTTCATCGCTGTTTAAACTATGTAGAAGCCGTGACGGCGTATTTCAGCCGGGCTTTTTCCGCTACAGAAACATCGTGTGTGTCATTTGCGGGAAAATGATGCATTTTGGATGAGGCAAGTTGGAGGAAATGACACCCGATATGACCTCCATTTTATAGAATGGTCACAGGCATAATGGAAACTCCAGGAGGTAAGGAGGTTGATGGATATAACCTTGGCACACAAATACATGCATACATATACTGCACACACACTGTGCACACACACAGGTCTACAGGTGCTTAGAGAAGCACATATCATCTGATACTTGCACATTTAAAGATGTTTAGAAAGGTGATGATGGTGAGAGATGTGGAGGGAAATTTAACACATAAACAATGAGAGCAGTTTTTTCACAGACGTCTTTCACAAGTCTGTGACATGTTTATTTCAAAAAGTTTGAAAAGGTCAGATGTGGACAAAAATTCATATGAATTTCTAAAAAAATGTAAACACACCTTAGACCTACAACTTAGCTTCCCAAATTCTGTCTGAGCTCACAGTAAAAAGCAAAGAAAAAAAATAGTTAAATGCATCCATTCTCTGACAATGCAAGTGTAAAAATTGGGGATTTAAATTAGTAATCACCAAAATCATTCAAAAACTTGATTCTACAGTCCACATTTGGGCCGGTGGACCTTCACCTTACATTCACAACTATCTAATTTGAAAAATGCTCAAAGAAAGTCTTTCCTTTCTCTATGACACTGTCTTCTGTTGGTCATAAAGACGTGATAAATGCCAGCAAATCATCCATCTGTTTCCCCACAAACTGTCAATTAGAAGAATCCCACCTTATCCATCAGAGCGGTGCTATACTCTCACTGGGAACCATCGAGCAGCTGTAGGCCTCATCTGTGCACTTTCTGGTGCTATAGGCAGCATGGCGGGATACCTCCGTGTTCAGCACAACAGATGTTTATGACTCTGTGTGTCTGAGCTTGTGTGCATGCGTCAGAAGGTGTGATTTCTGCTTTTAAATTGATGTATCTTTGTGTGTGTCTGTGTCTGTGTGTCGTGTAAATATGCAAGTGAATGTGTGTGTTTGTGAACAATGCCAGCCGCCCCTCCACATCACTTGCCATCTGGATAATTGATCGTTTGCTATCATGAAAAAATAAAAAGAGAGCGAATGTGTCATAATTGGCCACTTCTTAAACTCCCTGTTTTTTTTTTAATCTGTTTTCTACGTCTGTTTTATTTGTGTGGGGAGCAGGCAGTTGTCATGATGATTATGAGGAGGGTATTATGGGAAGGGATTATGCATCATCCTGCAATGTTTGAAGATGATCAGTGACCTGAGGCTTTTAGTTGGTGTTTAAGGGCTCAGCACACAACTACCTAATGCTCTGCTTGAGCACAGTATGGCCCATGTCTTGTATCAAGGTATTATATCAGCAAAATACTTGGCAGATTTTCCACAGAATGAGCCATGTTCCACATTTTCACTAAGACAAAACATGTAAAAGATACTTTCTTTGTTAAATCACTACACTAAGATTATTGAGAATTTGTCTTTATATTTTTTCTTGGAGAGATTGGTTATTCATTGTCATGTGTTATTTTAAGGGCAGTTTGTAAGAAAGTTGATTTTTGAGGGTCATCTCCAACTCTTGGGTGTTTCTCGAGTAGGAAAGTCGTACAAATTGGATCTTTGAGCAACTCAATGTGATGTTATTCAGTATAACACATAATAGAAATCAAAGTGTAATTACAGTATGAGCCTTTAGCACCTGTTAGGCCATTGCTAATTCAAGTTCAGTTTTACCAAAACAGACAAATAGCAGCTATCACAAGTTATTCATTGCAATACTCAGTACATTGCTTTCGCTTTTCTCCCATTTCTGGAATCTCCAAAAAACAACATATTTCATCATTTCCAAAACAACCAGACCTTCATCAAATGCTCAAAGTCTGAGTAGGGCAAGAACACTCCTTGATAAGGTTCAGGAAAACATCATAGGTACTTCAGTAACTTCAGTTAAAAATGTACCTATGGTAAAAAAAAAAAAGTAAGTTATGTCACATTGTTTTTACGATGTAACTTTGCTACAATAGTAAGTTCAAATAACTCACCAATAACTTCTGACTGGTAATGCAGAAGTGCTTCAAATGTAGTAATCAACAGAAGCACTCAGCACACAGCTGAATGACAGTAAGTCTTACTGATACTGCTCGCTACAGTATGAATGTGGATCATGAACCGATAGATGTCAGACTGTCAGTGACTTTTCCTCCACTGCCTGCACTTCATTCCCATATCACCAGCAGCAGGGAAGAGGCCTGAAACTTTGGATTGAAATAAACACATTTTAGCATTACTCTGGCGTGACTGCATGTGACTCTCTATGGGGAGTGTTTATTGTGAGTGTGCAGGCTGTCAGTTACAGACCCACTTCTTCAAACAGCCTGGTGACTGGCTGAGCACAGGCTGCTGAGAAGATGTCCCACATTGTGTGTGTGTGTGCGTGCGTGTGTGTGTGTGTGTGTATGTTTTGCACTATCCCAAATTGTATTGTAGTAACTCTATATTATAATGAGGTATTATAATAAAGTATGTTGGACCTGCATTATTAAGAAATATTTTATTTAATACCATGATTAAAACAATAGTATTGTATGAAATGATATTCTGAACTGCATATTACAGTATCACAGTATACTTTAACACTTCTGCATATTATACATTACATTGGACCAGCTTCATCTTTCTGGGGCCGTGTACAAACATGCAATACTCGGAATATCTAAATACTACACTGACTCAATCATAGTATCAGAATAGGAACAGTACACAATTGAGCTCAAATTGGGCTAAACTCATAACCCAGCTTCTAGAGTTATACTGCAAATTTATAATCCATTCTGCAACATGGATCAAGTTCAAACCAAAGCTGTAAGTATTTTGTCTTCCTCCTGTTCCTCCTCTTGCTCTCACTCTCTTTATTGAGTACATTAAAATAAATGTGAGATTCTTACGGACAAAACAGGGCTACAGTTTTATGTAATTTATAAAAAAAAAATATATATTTACTTGGTAGGGAGCTGGAGGTCGTTGGACTCTTGGTTCTGTCTTTGGCTGGGTAAGCTTTTACATTGTTCTCAGTCAGAGTTAATTAACACAATTGTAAGCATCACACAACACTCGTGAATGCATGCACACACACTAATTACCGATATAGTGTAGATATAACAGACATTTTCTCTCATTAAACTCCATCATAACTAGTCTGCTGTCAGCCTTTCCCTGACTTCCAATAGCAACATTTGACTCAGATATTTAACCAACACTGTTGTCTATCTAATCCAACTCTGTTCCCAGCAATATCTTTTCATCCAGCCTCTCTCTTTCTCTCCTCCGACCCTCATCACCCGCCTCTCTTTTTCTTAGATGGCTTCCTCCACCTCTCTCCCTGTGCATTATGTAGATAACCCGGGAACGCCATATATCCCCACCAGGTCAAACGGAGGTTGCAATCACACACTGTGACAGTGGGAGCCAATCCCAGTCCATCATGGAGGAGAGGAGGGGACTGAATCTCTCTGACTAAGTGTGTGTGTGTGTGTGTGTGTGTGTGTGTGTGTGCGCGCGCGCGCGCGCGTGTGTCCATGCGTGTGTGTGCATGCGTGCTTGTGTAGCAGGTTTTAGCTGAGGTCTCTGTAGTGAGCTTATAAGACAATAGGTTGAGTAGGGGAGTCAGACAGGGAAGGAGGGTGGGGGTATAAAAGGAAAGAACAGGAAACTTTGATCGTTGTTGAAGAGAAAGGGAGACAATAAAGGTGGACAGAGTGTGAGCTGGAGAAGTAATGTGAAAATGGAGGTTACATAGGATGACTTTTAGGAAAGATAGGAGATGTGTTTTTCTTGGACAGGATGTAAAAACCTGTATCATATCGTCATCACAAAGTAACAACAAATGTGATTTTTGTTGTTGATTAAATGTGCCAGGATCTTTGTTACAGTATGTGACTGTGTTCTTGCAAAAGTGTTTTAAGTAACTGAAAGCAGCCTCTTTCATTATTAAATCAGAGTGTATGAACGGTGTGAACTCTCCTGTGTTGGCCTATCTAGTGTGTCCTTTAAATATCAGGAAACAGACTACACTTTTGACTTTAGACCAGCTTACTGTTGGTCTATGGCGCTGTCACTTTCTGCTGCATCAAGATAGAAATCTGCCATCAGTGCACCTGACCACACCTCACTTTAAGACCAACACCCCCAGGGGTGAACAGGTCTGCACAAGTACATTTGCTTTGTACACAATGTGGGCACTGGGGGTTAAAATGACAACTTTGTCAGTCTGAAACTAACAATGACAGTTGTGTTGCACTGTGGGCTGCTTTGTGCAGAGCCTAAGATAGAGAACTTTATGCTGTAGACCAAAATGTGAACATCTCTGAAGCTTGTGCTAACCATAGACCTTATTTCAGGCATCTAACCGAAAACCCATTCCAAAAACCACAGCCTGGCCTGTTGAAGTGGCCTATTATGACCCTGCTGTTTTTGTCCAGTGCGGAAGCAAAGGTCAGTTGTGAGTTATTTTATTTTACTGACTTGTTGCAGGTACGTATGCAACGTCGGTACATTCGTAAACGAAGTTTCCGAATTAACGTAGTCAGTTTGAGCGACAACCACAATGTTTTCTGAAACATATCCGGGTGAGCAGATAAAACTATACAGACATTTGCATCAGAAAACAATTTAAAGGACAAGTTCACAGTTCATCAAATCCTTATTAAAACAACAGTCAGGCCCCCATATGAGCATTGTAAAGACGTTTTGCTCTGTGCAATCATTCCTTCTTTTCTTGCCTGTCATTAGATCTCTTCCTGAGATGAGTACCTGTTGTGTTAAAATGTGTTCATTTTCATGAGGATTGTCACAATGTCCTGAGTGACATTCACATTGTGGATGTTGTTAATACATCCACATAACCACTGCCCTCCCCTTTTTTTGTTGGTCCGTCTTCATATATCAGGTGCTTCAGAAGGCTGAGATCAAGGCTTTGTAATCATGGCGTTTGTCATAAGGCATGAGAAGAGAAAAAATTGGACCAGTGTCTATTCCTTTAGTTGTCTGACACCATTCACATAAAAGATCTCTGGCACAACTTTTTTGGATGGTGCAGCCGCCACACTGATAGCATTTCCTGTTCCTGTTCCTACTATTTGGTAAAATATTGACATAGTGATCTGTCTGCTGCACACCTGTACAGAGCTGGAAAAACTGGGGTGAGTTTTATGGAATGATTGTAAACCTGTGTGTAGCCAGCCCACTCAAAATTTAGGACAAATATTACCGGATGAGCAGATGCTTGGTGAAATTACTTGCTTATGTTCATGTTACATATAAGGTTATCTGAGACAGTTGACAGGAACATAAAATATAACATAGTTCACAGAAAAGTAGGGTCTCCTACGTCAACATTTGGCAGTATAAGGGTTACATTCAAATCAAACAATTAATATATACAATGATATCACTCTCCATCTAAATTAAACATATCAAGTCTAGTTCATAATACAAATTATGACTCTGGTGATATGCAGACCCAAACAATCAATGTGTTCTAATAAGAGCAGAAACTTGAGTTAATCTTTATCTTTAAGTAGTCTCCAACAGGTGCACGCTATCCCCCTTTTTGAGTAATGTCAAATTGTGTTTGCCCAAGATGTTCGTTCTTAGTGGATCCAAATCAATTTTGTACGGTAACTGTTTTTTCAAAGGAGCACTATGTCGTTTTGAGGAAGGAATTCTTATCAGATCTTCACTGACATTTCCTTTTTTTTTTTTTTTTGCCTGAACAAACTAAATAAACAAACTGAACTTAATAGACAGCACAATTATATACATTCTTTTGTTTGTTTATATGTGGCGGACCCTGCCATCTTTCTAGCTTCAAACAGTGTTCTGGGGACCTAATTTTCCACTGAGAACAGCTTGTTTATTCGGTTATGGAAAAAATACATATTTCTGAGTTTGTTATATTAGCCCATTAATATTTCTCAGCGCTGTATCGTAAGCAACTGGATTTGTGTAAGTTTCTTGAAGACGTTTTATCTCTCATCCAAGAGGCTTCTTCAGTTCCAACTAACTGGAGGGGAGTTGCAGGCTTAATTGTAAATATTAAAATTCTGACATTGAATTTCTTCCTCAAAACCACATAGTGCCCCTTTAGATAATTGTAATTTTCTATCTTACTGCATTAATCTATGATTACTTTGCGGTAGTGGGGCCTAATGAATGTAGTGAAGAGTGAGTCTGATGAACCAAGTTAAGCTCATTATCTTTATTAAGGTTAGGGCAATATAACAATAAATTTTTTACATATTTAACTGAGATCACAGGTGACCTTTGAAATGTTATTTAAATGTTATGAATTGCAAAAGGAACCTGGTTATTACTCCTATGCAGATAGGGCCTTAAGTGTGTACACTAACTCTGGGCACAGACCTTTTTTTCTCAATAAGTCATTACAGATTGCCTTAGAGGAGGACTTCACAAAAAAATTACTCTCACCGCCAGTCATTGAGATTCCACCATGCAAAATGAATTAAACCTGTGCTCCGTGTGTGCATACACATAGAGCACAGAGCACAAGAACCTGCATATTACTAATGTCCGAGTGTTGTTTTTCACATGCTGACCTCCGCTCTTGAGCTGTGATCAGGCTTGAGTGTGACAGGTAGTCTGTTTACCAGCGACGATCTGTCCCTCTCTGTGCATGTGTGTGTTTGTTTCCTGTGTGCACACAGTGGGGAACGTTCACGGGTGGCTGAGCTGACATGTAAGAGTGTGTGAATGTATAAGGGAAAAAGTGTGTGCGCAGGTTATAGGCTATTGCATTTGTTTGTTATTTACACTAGTGCTCCATTTAAAAACAGACAAACAAGCAAACAAAACAAACATTCTTTTAATCTTTCTTTAAATTTTTTGGTCATAGTTATTTTTTCCTGACAGTTTGTTTTCTTCACATTTTTGCTGTCTTTGTGTTTGTCTTTTTTCTACGGCATTTACTTTTCTTGTTGTCTAGTTCATGCTTTGTCTTTCTTTTAATATTCTTCTTCTTCTTTGCCTTTGCGTCTTGGCTTTTTCAAGCATTGATCTCTGTTTGTTCTCTTTCTTGTTGGTTTGTTTAGTCACTTGTGTGTTTATGTCTGTCCTATCAAATTTTTGTATTTCGGTCATGCTTTGTCTCTTTCTCTCTTTATCTTGTATCTTGCTGAATGCCTGTTTGTTTGCACAGTATTTTTGTTTAATTGCCTGTCTTTATTTCTTTCCTTTTTTTTCTTCTGATATGTAAGACAAAGAAAGGTGGTCCACCTGTTCAAAGAAACCCAAGAAGCATCAGGTCTCGCCACGTGTACCTCTGCTGCCCCTTGTGGTGTCACAGCAGCTTCGAGTCTCTCATTCTATTCTGTTCTGAGGACAGAAGGAGTAGAGGGAGGGAAGTGAGGGGGGAAAAGAGCAGAATAAGGAAGAGGTGGTCTTACTGGGGGAACATTCCTTTTCGGCAGGTGCAACTTGGACATGTTTATGGGTGGTAGTGGTGGCACTATGTGTCTCTGTATATATGTATTTGTATTTTCAGTTAAATAATAATAATATAATCTGCTGATTGCACAGTGACCAGCAACATATCAGTTGTGAGTTGAACATTTTAGATGGTGATATATAGTAGTTTAGAATTTTGCATAGTGCTGTTCCAATTTTAGGGTGTTGTATGTTGTTCTTAAAATATGATGAGTGGGGTTACAAAGTTTAGTATGTTGTTTAGTACAGTTGTCAGAGTCAGGATGAAACATCCTTCTGTTACATCCTCAGACTTATCCGATCTATGGCTATGAGTATAGATAGGTTAAATGCAGATGATTCATTTCTCAATGGGGATTAATAAAGTAGCATTCTAATTCATCTAACAATTTGAAGCAGGGAAAACTGAAAGGTAGTGATTGCTACCATCACCAACTTTATGGGTAAACTTTCTAGAAGGTCCCGGTAATTACATTGCCTTAGCGTAGGGATCAGGCAACGCCAGTTTGGGCAGGGATCTGGCAGACACAGATCCTTCTCCTTCATTTGTCCTCTACCTTCATCAAATAAACTAGAGTTTAATAAATGGACTGATTATGGAAATTCACTAGTAGGCTAGCTGTTGGAAAGCATCTGCTCTCTGATTTTTCTGTTTTCGTACATGAACCATTTCAGTGTGTAGTTTGAGACGTGCCCCTTACCAAAATCATAACTGAACATTTTAGACACTGCTTGCTGTGACTGTGCTGGGTGTGTTCTGGTGATGGGATGTGCGCAGATGGGTGGGGAGGTAGTCTTCTGACTGTTTACCTAGAGAGGGGCAGCCACCGTCTCCCTATATGTCTGCTCTCCTCTGATTGGAGTTATGCCATCCACGTACGGATTAATATTTAATGTTAGGGAGAGAGAGAGATAGAGAGATACACAGAGAGAGAGAGAGAGAGATGTGCAAAGCTGGGCTGCTGTTTATTTAGGATATTGTGAAAATATGAAGGGAAATTTGCAATTTTATTGGTTTTCCGCAACCATAAGAGCTGTGCGAGAGCTTGGTGTATTTTGTGTGAGCGAACAGCTTCAAGAATGTGTGTGTTTTGTGCTGTGTGTGTGTGTGTGTGTGTGTGTGTGTGTGTGCTCAGCAGCTCTGGTGACCTTCAGCCTTCAGTCCCTGTATGTAAGCCCTCTTTGCCGGCCATCCTGCCTCAATCAAGCATCCCTCACACATACACATCTTGCTGAGCCCATTTGGTTTGTACTACAGATCTTTTACAACATTGTTTTTGTTCATCTTACATGTTTTGAGTAAGAAATAATGTATACATATATATGCATACCATCATCCATATCCATCTAAATCCAAAATCCTTTTGAAATATGTTGAAAAAATGAAGTAAAAATGCAGTATAGCAGCTAAAATCACAAGTCAAAAATCTTTGTGATTTTCAAATTCTCAGTTAAAATATGTTTATGTTTCAGAAGGGTCAGAAAATTGTGTCTTGCCTCCAATCCTCAGAGTGGGCCTGCAAGAGTAAATATTTGATTGACAGCTGAGCTAAGCTGGTTACAGGAGTTTACAATACAAAGACAGCTCATTGCTAAAAATGCAGAAATTGCCTCACACTGTTTTACCAGCAGCAAGGGACTGAGCAGGTGATCTTGCAGCTGAGTGCTTTGACATGAGCTCTATGCTCTAACCTTTTGGCCATTGAGTTGGACAACAGTCTGTATATCAGTATGTCTGAATAAGTTGAACAAAAGACCCAATATATGAAGGATGTGGAAAAGGGTTAGGGTTAGGGTTAAGGTAGGGTTAGGGTTAGGGTTTATTGTCCTATCACAATAAAGCCATAAAAACAATTAAGATTGTCAGGTAATGAAGAGAGAGTCAGGATGATATGCAGCAAAGAGCCATAGGGTGGATGTAAAACCCTGGGCCACTGTGAAATTAACACAGCCTCTATGTTTGTGGCACACAGTCTACCAAGTGATCTATAGGGGCACTCCTAAGGTGAAATATTGTAGATGTACCAATATAATCACTCCAATGAACAGCAGTGGGCAACATCATATTTTGCTGTACCTATGGACTTTAGGAAACAATGTAGGCAACTACCATGAATTAAGGTTTTGTTCTTCAGTAATGTTGGAATTGGTGTTCAATATGGACTTAGCTGGGGATGACCTGTAATTGCACAGTATACCACAACGGATACCATACTGAGTGATTTTTACATAGCCCTGATTGCTTAATATATCTGGCAAGTTGATACATGGTGATACATCATAGATTTCAATATTGAAAAAAAAATGTTTTTTGGTTCAAAAGACACAATATATTTATATTAAGCTTCAACCAAAACTAAAATCTTTACTTAATCTTAACCAAAGTGCATTCACTTACTAAACCTAACCACATCATCACAATGTAATTTGGAAAATAAGTAATAAGATATACATGTAATTTAGAGGGGACAGGGTATAGGGGGAAAATGAGGCATTTGCTGGAAGACTAATTTTGTTTGATGTTCAAAGTCAGAGACTGTTTTGTTGTGTGAGGTTAGATGCCCCAGACTATGTGCTGAGACCCTATTTTTTACTGTTGCTGAAGTTTGGTACTGTTCTGAGCATTATTTGTGGCTTTTTGGTGGCGGTTTATGTTTGGACCCATTTACTGCAGTGTACTGTTGTCGTGCGGTCGTTTCTGAGGTTGATAAAACTCCGTAAATAAGCGGTCTGTTAACTTGATCTCTCGAGAGGGAGTCTAACACAGTTTCACGGTGTGTTAGACCATGGATTAAACTTACACTGGAATATCCCTTTAATGGAAAGAAAATATTGAACATGAACATTTTTCTTTAGCCTGATTATTTATGCAAAAGAGAAAATGAGTCATGTAATTAACAGCCCAGATCTGTATGTTGTTGCAGAAAAAAGAAATGCAATGTAATTTTATTTGTACTTAGTAGTGATAAAGGATTCATGATACAACAATCTACTTTGTGTCAGCTAGGCATACAAAACAGGTTTTGCCTACATTACTTTCCCATGGTGTCCATTTCATTGTGGGATAACTTGACCTGTAACCCGTGAGCTTGTAGCCTTAGCAGCCCAAGACGAAATCACCCACTGAACCGAAGGCATGTACAGGTCACTGGCGTTTTCGATCTACTCACCAGGATGAAAACAACCCCCACGTGCCTCAGAAGCTGAATGAGGAGGAAAGAAAAAGCGGTGACTAGGAGATATAGAGGCAGCTTGTGAGACGAGGAGAGAGGATGGAAAGACTCCGGCACAGAGAGGGCAGAGGGAGGCAATTTCACTAACTCTAACTTCCTCTGCAAAATTACGGCTAAATGGAAAAATAATGGAAGTGGCATCATTGGCCTCCTAGCATGGCGCTATTAGTATGCCAGTGACATGGAGCGGGGAGACCGACAGCAGTTATGTATTTTTGCAAGTATGCATATAATTTATTGTGGGGAGCACAATTTACATGGGTAGTCAATGCCTGTTTTATGGGCTCACAAATAGATGTATGAATTGAAGCATATAATGGTGGGCAGCAGCAGGCACAAATACATTCTAAATCTTCCAAATGTATTCCACGAAAAATGTAACCAAGGAATATAAAACAAATAAATTCTTCCATGTTATATGTATTGGTTTTCGATTTACTAATCTAATTGAGGCAAATTTGCCTTTACTGTGAGACCGTACTGTTCCTACAGTACACATGCATGTAAAGGTGTCACTTTCACATACATGACAAAACATAGTGTGCTGTAAACTAATTCATGTTTTATAACTGTATCTAAAAAGATCAAGTAATGTTATATCATGAATGATAAACCCACAAACAATATTGATAATTTTGAGGATTGAAACTAAGGGGTGGGCGATACCACAAGAATTGGTTTACGATACCAAGTAATACGAGGCCAATATCACAGATAAAACTGACAGTTTTTTAAATAACAATAATAGTGGGCTCTTGGAGAATCACCTACGTGAAATACCACAATAATTCGGTCTAACTTTTACAGCTATGTAAAAAAGGTTATACAATTGAGTACTTTTTGTTTTTCGGGTTTGAAGTATATTAAATTGTTTCGTTTTAGTAGCATAATTAATGAAGATAATACGTTTCAATGTGCTGAATATATTATGTGGATGTCTAAGTAAAGTATGCTATACTTAATCAGTCTGACTAAGACAATTACTTCACTGTATGCCTGGATATTCCCTGTTTCTGAAAAACTTTGCTATTGAACTGTGCTAAGGCATTTCCCTCCCCCTCGCTTCTTCGCTTCAGCAAAGGTTTTAAACAAGTTTGGTCACTATTTTGTGTTTTTTAGGTTTTAAACAAGTTTGTGATGTCACAGTAGTAAACAACCTTATTCACATCACTGTTTACAGTGCTTTCATTTACAGCTGTAAAATAGCTTCAAATGATGCTCCTATTTTATTGAGCCATCACTGCCAGATGTTGGATAGAACTACTGGACAAAGGTGCACACTTTGGAGAGTTGCACATCTGCCTTCTTAAACAGATTAACTTGTTGTTGAAATACAATCCCTGTGTATCGATTCAACTGACGCTAGAACTGAACTTCAAAAGGCAAACAGAGTATTGGTAGTATCGGTATTTTGGGATCAATCCATCCACCTCTAACTGAAACAACGTTGATGAGAGGACAGTATGCAAAGATTTCTTAAACAATGTCCTTAAATGATAAATCTCGTGTACAACATTTATCATTCGTATACAATTTGTTTTTACATTTTTACTTGAGATACTTCTGCTTTCCTTCCACAGTAAAATAAAAGTAACTGGCCATGACCTATGCATGTGCAAAAGAAGCCATGAATTGTCTTTGGGAATGAACGATGGGACCATGTACAACGGCTCATCAGTACTGCAGCTGGTAGCCAGTAGCAATCCCAACCCTCCCTCTGGTTGTACATCGAAACCAAGGACGTTATATTACATCTAGACAAAGACTTGGAAGCAAATCCCCATTCATTCCTATGAAAGCTGCTCAGTAGCATTTTGAAGCCAAAAAAGCTTGTCTTCCTGGCTATGAAAACACCTGGATCTTCCACAGAACGTACACATTAGAGACTTCCACTGACTGAGCCAGCTAACTTCCGGTTCAGTGCCTGGCTAACTTGAATGGGGATATAATAATTTAATTGTGCAGCTCTTTTGGGCCACAGTTTACACAGTCTGTCCCCAACAAAAACTGGCTTCAAAGACTTTGCACTCTTTCTGAGGGTTTGAGCGCGACTACCAGGGTATCCAGGGGTGTGTGGAGAAACAGGGAACCAGGGAACTGGGGCACACAACACCACTACCTACAGCAACATAGTAATTCATGCTGGTGCCAATAGACTCCGTCGGAAGCAGTCTGAGATCATAAACTATAGCTGGGACTTTTTAGGCTACTAGAAAGATGTAGCTGCATTGATTAATTGTCTCTGGTCCCTTACCCAGTGGGGGAAGGGTGAGAAGTACAGTAGGCTTACAGCTATGAACCCCTGGATGGTGTGTCAATGTAGGAAGCAGGGATACAGGTTCATGGATAACTGGCCCTCTTTCTCTCACCTGCTGAGAGTGGACAACCTTCAACCTGCTGGAGTCGGCATTGCTGTTTTATCCAGCAATATAGACAGGTGTTTGAAGCAGGTTTGACACTAGTGATGTAGCATTTGGCAGGTTGCAGATGACTGGAGAACCTGCTAGTGATATAGTCAGTGCTGGCGTGGAGTCTATTAGCCTAGTTAATATGGCTAGTCAGGGAAATAGAGTAGAATACCAGGCTGCTGGCTTGCGTGGGCCTCTAAACAAGGGGAGGGTGTTGCTCAAATCTATTTTCAGTTAAAACCCCCAACGAGGATATTTCATTAACTTCATTTGAGGTTCTGGTTTTAAAACCATCTTCATAAAGTAGTAATGGCCTTGTCCAGGGAACAGGCTTTCACCTGGTGGTAATCTACAGACCTTCAGGGCCTTACACCCAATTCCTAGAAGAAATTGATGAATTTATAGCAGATCTTGTTACTCATTCAGTTACGATCCTAATTATTGGGGATTTAGATTTCCACTTAAATAAGCCTTCTGACCCTCTAAGTAAAACCTTTCTGGCATTTTGTGATATTTCTGGCTTCATTCATCTTATTCATGAACCTACTCATTCCAGTGGTAACACTCCCATGGATTAGATGTGTCAACCCTGAATGTTACTTCTGTGTTTTCTGCAGGTCAGACAACTTTATTACATTTGAAGCTTCATTAGCCTGTCCTTGTACTGACGACACAAATGTTTTTACTTCTCCTCATATCACCCCGGCAATCGTAGCCTCACTCAGAAAAATTGCCGGGGGTCTTGGCTCCATTTGCGACAGTGACAGAACCTGTGGAAATGTTCACTAATGTAAACTCAGTACTTGTTTCTCTCCTTGATTCTGTGGCACCAGTCTCTACCATGACAAGACGACCAAAGAAAGCTACTCCCTGGTTTACTGATGAAATCAGAGAATGGGAGGAGATGTCTGGGAGTAGCACAGGAGAAGCTCAGGTAGCAGGAAGTCAGAGTGGAAAGGCGCTGGAGGTTGCAACGAACAATCTGGCACCGGAGTGGGGATGAGACCGCGGTTATATACGAGTATATATGAGTTGAATGACTTGCAGGTGCGACTCTCCTCTACTGCCAACACTGCCGCCGCGTCCACAAACACACACACACACACACACACAGGAAACCAGGTGAGGTAGATGGGAGGAGGTAAGACAGATGAGAGCAAAGCACAAAAAACAACAAAGACCCTGACTGCCACAGTAGGACCAAACCACATCTTGATCCAGGGTCTATAAATAATTATAGACCAGTATGAAACCTTCCCTTCTTCTCTAAAGTCTGAGCTTACTAATGTGGTATAGCACATTCTTACTATGGACTCAAACTCTACCTCAGTGCTTCTGCTGCTTGATCTCAGACCGACTTATGTCAATTTGGCATCTCTGGCCTGGCTGTCTCTTGGTTAAAGTCTTACCTATCAGAAAGAACACAATGTGTTTCTTATAATAATAACATTACTTTATATATTTACTGAGTTCTCCAGGGCTATGTTCTTGACCCTTTGCTCTTCTCTTTATATATTTCACCTCTTGGCCAAATAATTTAGAGTTATAGAATACATTTCCACTGCTATGTGGACGACACTCAGCTGTATGTGCCCTTAAAAGCTGATGTAATTCTCAGATCATAAAATTAGAGGCTTACTTCTAAGCGGTGAAGAAATGGAAGTCAGAAAACATCCTGATCTTAAATTCGTATTTAACTGAGATGTTGGTCAGTGGCCTCGCTCGACAGAGACACCACTTTGACGTAAGTGATGTAAGTCTTGACAACTGTGTTATTTCTCATAGGTCAGCTGCCAAGAATCTTGGTGTTACAATAGATTCTACACTCTCTTTTGATCGGCACATCAAAGAAATTACCAAGATCGCTTTTTTACTAGCTGTTACAACTGGCACATGCCCCCCTTCTGCTGACCAGGGCACGCAACTGTGGCTGCTGCTTGGCCTCCTGCCTTTCAAGGTGAAAGCGGTCTGGCTGATTATGGATAACCAGTAAGAGGGGCTAGTGTACTAGGTTCTGTCTCTCTCGCTCTCCATTCCACCTTCTGACCAGAGATGCAGTCAGTCAGCCTGAAGCTGACTGTGGTATTCTGTTTTGTTTAATGTTTATCGGATGGGTGAGGTTGTTCTGTTTTCAAGGCTTTATTTCACTTAGGTGTACTTGTTTCTTTATGTTAGGGTAGAGGGTTAGTCCCAGCTCAGCCCTGGTGGGTTGATCTAGGAGGCTGCCCGTCTTTAGTTTTTTTCTCCCTTGCTGTTCATTTAATAAATGAATCTTCTTTTAAACTACAACTTGACTTGGTTGTTTATGTTAGACCTCTTTTGATGTACATCCTGAAGGGGGTCGTAAAAGCAACATAGTTAAAATTAGGTCTGTCTTGTCCATGGTGGACACAGAAATCCTGATTCATGCCTTTCTTTTGTCTAGGCTGGATGCTCTCAAAATTCAGGGTTCCTGACAGTTCCCAGGGTTAAAAAGAAGTCTGCTGGCTGAGGGGCTGTTTTTTTCTATCATGCCCTCTTCCTCTGGAATAACCTCCTAGCTGACATAACACAATCTGGCTCTATTGATGCCTTTAGATCTAAATTCAAAACACTTATTTTACTTAGCCTTTAATTAGTCCTTGACTTTGATTGCTAGCTTCTTCAGTGGGTGGGACGAGAAACAATGTTGTTTCTGATTAACACTGTATGTCTCTAACTTTCTTTTGTTTTCTGTTCCCATAAGCTTCAACTGCCCACTCTCTCATTGTCCACATTTAATAGCTTCCTCCTTCGCCTCCTCTTCTTTTTTCATTCAGGTTCCCTTCTGGTGGACCACGGGCCCTTGGGAACATCTACCTCTCCTGGCTCCTGCTGCCTCATATATTGATGCATCTAGATCATCTGTTTTACTATCTCCTTATATCTGGATTTCTGAAAAATGTGATGCCTCTTCACTGTGATATTTTCTTTTTTAATGTCCCATGATCTCCTTTCCCCTTGTTGTCCAGCAGTCAACCAGGGCCACGGAAATCTCTATCAGCTTAACTGACAATATATTATTTCCTAACTGTACATTCAGAGGTTGTCTGGTGGTAATGGGTTGATTGCGTTTTTCACCCAGTTGGTTGTAAAAAGAAACAAGCTGATGCGGCAGATTGTGAGCTGTCATTTTCTCAGTGGTATACACACCGTGGCTGCAGTGTCTCTAGGCTCATTGTGGGTGGTGCATCAGTGGAAGCGCAGCCTGATGGCAGGGCAGCCCGACATCAGCATAGACACACTATCTGCATCGAGTATCCTGACCAGAGCAACAGAAGACCAGGAGAGTAGCTGATTTGGTCGGTGTGTCAGTGTGAAGAGGTCAGAGTGTTTCCCACAAAACTACAGCTCGAACACTGTTGAAACCAGACATTACCAGGACTACTGTGTGAGTTAACAGTTTTTGTCAAGCATAGAGAATGAAACCTGGTCATCCACATTGTGTCCTCCACGCTAAAGAGTAAAAGGACATCTAGATTGTTACAAAAGCTATCATCTGTGATGGTATAGGGTTGTGACAATGCCAATACATTTAAGCAAAGGCACCATTTATGCTGAAAGGTACAAACAGGTTTTGGAAAAACAGCTTCCACCCAGACAACGTATTTGATAAGTTGATATGAATCGGTTTTAAAGTTAAAGATATGACTACACCGATAAGTGGTCCTCTGGATTGATCTTAAAGTGCTGTCAACCAGTCGGTGGTGATTTTAAAGTTATGAATTTGTTGAGAGAAGCTGCTATGCTACTACTTTCTCACAGCCTCTTCAAACTCTCGTAAAAGTTCAGAGGTAAAATCATACATTCTCTCTGAACCATATTCAATCAGTGGGGAACCTTCAAGGCCTTCTACGCCTTCAGAGAAGGCCTTAAAAAAATAAGAAATAATAATAAATGTAATAATAATAATAATAGGGTATTCAATTTTTTTTATTTTTTTTATTTCTATCTCATTTAATTTAATACAATATATTTAATAAATTTTCTCTCATCTGTGTTCTAAAGTTAAGCTTACTGTCAAGTTCATGTCCTGAAAACATGTTATCCAATCAGAATCGTCTGTCTCTATTAAGGCCCGGTTAGCTGGCTCATTCATTGGTTAGGACTTCACGAATCCCGGAGAAGGCTAAGCTATGTGTTTTGGTGTGGAGAGTGATGGGCAAATCGACCAAGAAAGGTTTGATTTCAAGTGGGCGGGAATAAAACAAAAGATTGTGGGCCTTCATGAAGACCGAACATCGAATCTCTGCAGAGTGGTGTGAGCGGTTGAGAGACAGAGTTAAATGGCGGAAGACGAGAGTGACGTTGTGGCTAGGCCTATGTTATAAAACACCTTGATTATAATTTCAAGGGGGTTAAGATTACTGGCCAAGTGGACATTCAGGAATTTGTATTTATTGCGGAGGTTGTCCCAGCGCAAATTGCCTTTAATTCAATATGTAATCAATCAATCAATCAATGTATCAAACGTATCAGAAGTGTGTGGTTGGATTTTTGTTTTCAGAGGGTTTTTATTCCCCCCATGTTCACTTGTCTGCCCCTTTCCCTGTGGAGAATTAAGGAGGTATAGTAGAACCTATAAATAAAAATTGTGACTTCAATTTATTTGACATAGGTATTGTGCTATGCGTAACTGCGCATGGAGAGGCATTTGCACTTCATTGCAACTTTAAAAAATAGTCTTTGTATTACCAGCTTTGTGTAACTTTTGAAATTGTATTGTAGATTGATGATGCTCATTAATGTATTTGTCAATGTGTGAATGATTTGTAATGCACCGTGATTTCATAGCGCTGTCCATGGTGATGAAATGAGCCTCTGTGTCTGCAGCGTCACAGGGTGACATTCTGGGTGACCTAATTTTATATTTCCAGATTTTGGCTTTAGAATATGTTTATCTAATTTCAACTATGTAGCCTAAATGGTCTCCAGTTTTCCAAAGTTAATGTAGAGAATGTTTGTTGTTGCGGAGAATGTTATTGACGTTATGGTCTATTTGTTAGACTTGCACTTGTTAAATCCTTTCAATTCATTGTACTGTTGCCTTTTTCCGCGATGATTTCTTTTGTCGGCGGTGAGGTGAAGGCCCAGCTGTAGTGCTCACGGTTCGCCACTGTATTCAATTACTGCTTAAACAAATATGGATGTAAAGGTATTTATGAGCAAATGTCCTTAACTTAAAGCACATCATAGGATTGTGCAACATTTCGTGTATCCGCAAGGTCACTGTTTTCTTTACTGTCATTTGGAGCAGGAGCATATGAATATGACTAATGCAGAGTAATTTGATAATATTTTTTCCCAATGAAAATCCACTGCTGGTGGGCTTTTGGTTCAGTGTGACACGCATATAAGGGTAAGCCCACATACCCTTTGAAGGACACTAATTTTGCAGGTCTGCATTTTTGTCTTTATAAAGCTCATGACCATAGGAAAGGATTGGAACGCCATTTGAGAATTGCCACCGCTTCCATTTTTTGGCTGCCCCATAAGATGCCCACTTCACTTATGATGTCTCTACATCCTCCTCCTCCTACCATTAGGGTCAACCCAGCCGGCCATGTCCTCACACTCTCCTCCTCTCGATCCCCCATTCTCTCTCTTTATTTCTGCATGGCTGATCTTGTTCTTTCTCTCCCTCTCTCTGGGTAGACACCTGGCCAGGCTCAGGAGATCGATACCAGCCACGGCCCTGCAGGAGAACCCTGTCAGCTGCTACTCCGGATCCTTGCCGCTCTGGCCACTGCCACACCATCCGTCAAAATCATACCACATACACAAGATGGATAGACCTACATACACAAAGATACTGTATGTGCAAACACACATAAGAAAAGGAAACAAAATGGGAGCTAAGTCAATTTAGAGCAAGAGAAAGTTAAATTTGTTGTCATGTCATTGAATCATGTTGACCTAAAATAGCTACAAAATATGCAAGAATGAAATATGCATTATAGCTATGTTGGTGTAAAATCCTGCTTGGCAATAAATCTGTTTCTGATTCTGATTCTGGTGTTCCTAGAGGTCACAGCACCAAACACAAGTATTGTGTTTATCCAAAGCCTGATATATCTTCCTGAAATATCTTCTTCATCTGTGCCACAAAAGCTCCATTGTTGTCCAAAAACTATTAAAAACACATCAACGAGACACACTGTTGCACAGGTTGGATGGATGAAATGTTCCTTCATTACCATGAACACACACAACACAGTTTATTTTAATCACTTCCACCTTCACTCTCCTGCTGCAAGAAATACTCACTGGAACGTATTAATCCACACCTGCCCACAACAGCACTATTTACTCGACTGAGGTGGGGTTTGATAGCAATTTCTCAAATCTGAATCCAGTATTGAATCAGCTTATTAGGTAGGAATCTTGCCACTGTAAAGCTAACCCTCATGTGTAATATTAGCACTTAATAATTCACTTTCAAAATCAAAAACTTTTCTTGCTCATGTTATCTCCATTTTACAGAGCCCCAGACATGACATGGTCAAAAAAAAAAAAAAATTATTGCCACAATATAGCAATAACGTGCGCACGAAATACTAATTCGTGGCCACAAAATACTAATTTGTGGCCACGAAATAAGTATAACGTGTGCACAAATTACTAATTTGTGGCCACAAAGTAGATATAATGTGAGCACGAAATACTAATTAATAATATTAATATCATTCCTGGACAGCTGGGTAAACAAATCCAGCGCACCTTCTCTAGAAACTGCAATAGCCTACGTGATGTCCTTAAGGTGAGTGTCTTTTCTTATTCTGTTCTAGTCAGTATCTTGTTATCTAGCTATATTGTTACCTTGCTAGCTTAGCTAGTTCGCTAGCTAGCTAGTAAGGTTAGCTAATGATTAGATTTCACTGTAAAACAATTAAACACTGACTGACGTTGAGAACATCGCTCGCAGCTAGCTAACTTCAGTTACACTAGATATGGCACAGCAGTAAATATAATTCAATACGCACACCAACAATCCCCTGCTGTTACAAAATGATCTACTTACTTGTATGTGACTTTTCACGTACCAACGTTAGCATTATGTCCTTTTCTGTAATGTGAAGTGATTCTTCATTATGTTAGCAACTTTTAAACTTGCAACGCTGAGAGCTACTGTCTAGCTGAGGAAATGACCATCAAGCAACTGTGTTCCTTGGTATGTGAAGTCAGGCATAGGTCACGGCCAAAATTTTATGAATGGAAGTGAAAAGAGGAGACACATTTCCCTGCAAAATTTAGTTTATTGCAATTATTTACCTGGCATTTGTTTAACAAAATCACTGAAGTTAAAGTTATGTCACAAAACTATATTGTTACGGATCTTTACACATGTTTAAGTGGGTATACGGAAATCCTGGAACTTTTTTGGTGGGTATACAGCGAATACCTGCGTATCACGTAGACTAGACCACTGGCTGGAAAAGAGAAAGAATGACTCTAAACTGTAAACAAGACAGTGTTGATCAAATATAAATCACAATCCTGTTCATTGTCTACTACTCTAAATTTTTTTGGAAAGATACTTTAGTTACTGTTTGGATGTAACTGTTTGTTGCCAGTTGTCCGCCTCACTATGTCATGTTAAAGAACATACTTCGAGACAATACCAAGCAGTGTTGTGCCTGAACGCGTTCAATGAACGATCGTTCATGAACTCGTTCATATTTTGGGCGAAGGTGAACTGAACGTACTGTATTTCTGCCTGATGAACGTTATTATGAACGCGTTCATTCTGGCGTTTGTGAACGGCGCGTTCTCACAGTTTAACTTCGTTCAAGAGAGTGCCAGATTTCCATCAAGCCTTCCAGGCGAAAACCGGCTAAAACACACCGTGAACAGGCTTTGATGTAGCGGAAAAACACCCTATCTGGCTGTTGTGTATAAAAAAGGACACTGGACGAGAGGTAACTCGCTTTACTTTCGATCAAAACGAAACTGAACTATTTCAGACAGAAACGGCTGCATTCCAAACATGCAGTGAGGCATTACCAAACGAACACAGATTAATTCGTCCTGAACGGATATTAACACTGGCAACACCAGCCACCACAGAGTCGCATGCGTCATCAATGTGCTAAGCATGGAGACAAAAACAAATGAAGGCTTCACATCTGTTTTTTTATTGTGGTATATCTAAAAAGTTTTGGAGTGATGTTGAATTTCATTTCTTTTATGTTGCTCTCTGTCCATTCTCTCCCCCTTAAACATGTTATTTGCTATGTTAACCCAGAGGATAATGCTCTTGAACACACAACGAACTTTGTTATCCTATGCAAAATGTTTTATTCACAAACAAAAATGAGCAAAATCACTACCTAAATTTGCTCCTTTTCTTCTGGAACTGAGCTCTTTACTTAAATCTCTGACTTTGTTAAGTAACAAAAAAAGTAATACCTTACTGAGACATTATGAACAGTTTTTCCCTGAGGCCACTGTCTGAACTATCTATTTATTTATTATTTTATTTTTCCCTTTCTTCTTCTTCTTTTTTAAAAAATATTTATTTATTTACTTATTTATATATTTTATTTTTAATTTGAACTCTAAAGCACCCGGCTAGCCTTTCAAGGTATGTGCAAGTGAATAAAAAATCAAAAGACACGGCAACGGTGAGCCAAAACAGATCCTCTACTACCCAAATTGCATTAACGGCATACAGTAGTGGCTCCGTTGTCTTCATCTCCCAGCCGCAGCTGGACAACCTGGTTTTGCAGAATATTGTCGAAGAGCTGCACTTTCAGTGTTAAAACTGATAGAATAATAGCCGTCTGTGGTTCTATATGGGCTGTGGCAATAATTTTGAAAAATAATAGCTTGCATCAACATATTGAAAAAAAAAAGAACTATGAACTAGTTCATTTTTGGAACTGTGAACTTAGTTCAAAATTTTGAATGATGAACTATGAACTGAACTAGTTCATTTTTAAATTTGTGAACTGAACTTTGAACTAGTTCATGTAGAAAGTGAACTTTCCCAACACTGATACCAAGTACCACCTAACTCACATGTCACCCATCAGTTGGAGTGCCAACTAGTGCATCATGACAAAGTGCATTCTGGTTGTTGTACACTGTAAAACCCGACAAGTTAATTTAACTCAAAAGAATTGCTGAAACTGATGACATCAAACATTTTAAGTACTATAACTCAACTTTGTAAGGTCCTCAACCTCAATATTATTAGCTTGACGATGGTAGGATTTACTGCTTGGCTGTATGAGACTGTTAGTTGCCAATTTATGTGCTATAGCTAGCTAAAACTGAATTAAGTATCATCTCCCCTTACTACTACTACATCGACATCTCTATAGGTGTATGGTGAGGGCAAGGTGGATGAGACATGGAACCTGACTGAGAGGGAGGTGGAGCGTGTGATCTGAACGTAGCGTGGGCAATGACCATCAGCGAAATGAAAACAAATGGATTGTCATCCCCCTAAACAAAATCTATCTTCATCTATTTTTAGCTATCAAGTTTATAAACCGCTTGGTGTGTATTTCACTCATATTGCATTGATTTTTTGAGAACAAAGCTGCTAGTTATCTTCATCTGAAAAACATGATATGCACATAGCAGTCATCAGGTGTGTGAGGAGACTGGCCTGTATGATGGAGTTTGATAGACAATGTTTTGCCTCTAATGCAAACTTAACACTGTTACAGCTGCTTCATAGTAAAAGGCATTCAGTCAAAATAGTTGTTAATAAGCATAGAAGTCTGTTCTTGACCTGGGGATCCGTATGTGCTACAAACCAATCTCAGGGTCTACGTTGAAATGATCTTTGTTAGCCAGTGTAAGGCCTCATTCTTACATAATCTGGCAGTGCAGTGACACTATCATGTCATTAGTGTCACTCCAAAGACGGTTTGTGTGTCATAATGATGTGAACTAATTCCTCCGGATCCAGAAGGTGGCAGTAACGTATCTCAAAGTATTTTGACAACCGTCAATAAACAACAAAGGAAGAAGAAGATATAGCAGCATGGTATGCTACTATCAGTCCTACGTCTGATTGTCCACATCAACATATTGAAAAAACAGAAACACATTAACTTGCAATAAACAACCAGGATGTCAGGGGACTGACCTGTCCTACCATGTTTCTGATCAGCAGGTTATGCCTTCACAGTAGCAGAAATTGCAATTTAGCATGCAGGTCTATAGTGTTTGTTCACAACGACAGATGAAGAAAAAAAAAGTGTACTCTCTATAAATAATAAGCATCCAAGACCTATTTTTCTGACATGTTATACTCCATTGTGTTTTTGGTCCTTCATGATGCTAGCATTTTTTTTTAACAGCTTCCACGATCGGCCAGTGCAATGTGATACCAGGTTACTGTTTCAACTTTTTTCGTTCTGCACCACTGCAGCCTAAATACACTGCTCTTACTCAGATGAATGGGAGGACTAGCATTTTCTCTGCCGTGCAAGCCCTGTGTGTGTTCAACATGTTTTTTGACATTAGATGTAAATCCTACTAAATCTTTCTAGATGTTTGTCCACTGCCTCCTAATCAATGACATTTGACCTCTTCACAGTGAGTTGTTTTGTTTTGGGGATGTGGGGTTTGCTTGTACGAGTGTTTCAAGTCAAATTCACCAAACCCTTTTAACTGAGCATGCTTGTTGTATATCGTCTGAATCAGTCTCTAAATTTTTGCATGCGGCTGCCTGCTCAACTCAGTTTCCCTCTCAAAGATTCTAACCAAATAAATAAAAGAAGTGCTCACTTCAATTCCTGCTTTTTGAAATCAGCAAACATGGTTAGTTTACATAGATAGTAAAGCTGTCAATGACATATTGTCTGAGCAGAGCTATACTGTGACACAAGAATCAAAGCAGTCCAAAACTAATATGTAAGGAGATCAAGGTGGTGTGACAGTTACGGATACTAAACAATGAAATGTATTAGCCTGCACTAGGTGATGTGACACTGTTGGGTACAAAAGAGGATGATACTCAAAAGCATCCTGCATAAAAAAACACAGAGACCGCTGACCGCCAATATGTTTGTAGTATCTAATGTAGCCTCATGCAGTTAGAATCAAGCAGAGATAAGGAGAAGGTCGAGATCTGGTAACCTAACTTTACCTTTTAGCTACAATTCTAGCTACACAGTAATTTCAAATTTGAAGTCTTCAGCTCCAACAGACTAAAGTGACATCATTTGACAATATACAGCCATTTTCTTTTTTTCCACATAGGCAGTAATACTCCCGAGACCTGTAATAAGACTTTAGACTCCTTTTTAAGTTAGCAACATCATTGGCACCTGGGGAAGTTCAAATCTGCAATTCACAGCCAAGATAGAGGTTACCATAACTGTCTGCTCAAATATGGCCACTGTTCTAGATTTTATTTCATATAGTCCTGTTCAGCCTCTATTAGATAGTTCTAGGACAGCGATAGTCAGAAACAAGGCAGGTCCCCAGCCAAACTTGTTCCATGGTCATTCATGGTTGGTGTCTTAACCTCTAGTAAGAGGCACCCCAACATATGTCCACTTATCATACTACTCCTTTTCCATTCTTGCATTGTAATATGTATTGACATTAGAACGAGCTGTATTTGCCAATAAATGCTGTGACATGTTGCTTTTGGGAGAGATATTTGACAGATTGGTACTTTATAATGTAATTATCATGCTTAGCCACACAACATCTCAATAAGCGTTATCAGTTCATATTTTTACATGTTGTTTTAGATAATCACTGAAGTGTTACTGTGCCAAACTTGGCAAACATCGGCAAAAAAGTAAGGTAGTGGACCTTGTGCTGTTTTCAATGGTTGTTTCTTAAATTGAATTAAAACTGTAGTCTGTAACAATTTTTTGTTATGTTTGCTAAAACTGTCATTATGATCTGACAGCAGAATAAGATACAGGTCAGCTGTGTCAAAATCCACTGTCTGTGGGTCCACCAAGTGGCTGTAATTTGATTTGCAAGGATCCACCGCTCCTGGGTGAACACAACCAATCAGAGCCAAGGGGAGTGTCTGAGAAGAGTCAATAATTCTCCCCACTCCCTGCGCAAAGCATACTGGGCAGTGCCCCTCCCCTGCACAGGCGCAGTGTCTGGTCTTACCTGGTCAGATACGTTCAAGTTCAAACTGTTAACAATGGCGGAGAACAGACAACAACAACAGAGCCGAAAAAGGTCCCACCATTGCCCATGTCAAAGAGAAGATATAAGAAGAATGACAAGGAAAAGCAGTGTTAAAAGAAAGAATTGGACTGAGCCAGAGAAAAAACAAGGATAAAAATATCAGAGCATCATTTTAGAGGTGGAGGGAGCTGCTGGATTTATAAGAACTTTTTTCTGCTGGACAAGTAAGGACCCCTGCTTGATATATGTTTCATTCTATGTTTTAACCACAAGGCTATGGTGGCAGCAGTTACAGTAATACTTGCAATAGCGTATTTTGCCGCACACTGTTGCAGTTGAGCTACATAGCTTGCTGCTAAATCTAGCTTGTTAGCTTGTTTGCTAACTCCGGTGTTTAGCTTTGTCTTTATGGCTACTGGTAACTAAAAGTGTTTTTCGAGTGAACGGGCAGTTATAATGTTTGTTTGTGTTCAGTATGCTCTGAAGTGGTTAGAGAAATAGCGTTACTCATGCTTCAGAAAGGCAGCATGGTGATGATGATTACCTGAATGATTACCTGGTAACACCGTCTACTGCAATGTGAGGAATATTGTTTGTTACTGGGGTTACTACAGTGATCGGCATGAGGCACTCGTCATCATAATTTACTTGTATTGCCAATACAAGCTGTTGCACAGCAGGCTCCTTTGTGGGAGGGGCTTTGAAGGCAGGGCTGCAGCGCAGCAGAGAGGAAGAAGGAGGGACCTGGGAGCTGCGCTCATTCAAATATTCTGGCTAAGTCCACTTTTTTCTAAAAATTCCAGACTGTATCTTTAAGTTCAAGAGTGTCACGCAGATACCTCTGTGTCTTTTGCCAGATGGCAGCAGAGTGAACAGACTGTGGTTGGGGTGTGTCTTGTCTTCAGTAGTGTTTATTTTCTTTGTTGAGTTTAGGAGGTGTATTGTTTGATTTTGCTCATAGTCAGACTTACTGTTTCTACCTGGTTCAAGTTTAGAGACACTGAGATTGATCAACTTACTTAGGATATTGCCCCAAATGTTAAACTATTCCTTTACATATTCCAAGGGACATTGGTAATAACAGAAGCAGCCACTGTTCTGGGCAACAAGCACTTTCACTTTAAATTGAGACTTGCAGCGTATCCTAACCATCCAGGGCAATTTCTCTCTGTTAGTACTCTTCTCCAATCATTGCTGCTAACAGTGCCTTACAGTGCTCATAATATAAATTACCTGGTTATGTCCACAGGATTGGATCTGTTTAGGCAGAAAATGTCTAAACTGAGAAGATGACACAATGCAAAAACTGTCCCATAGCCAATATACTGACCATTCTGAAACTGGCAGAGCCTCATAGTGAGACAGGGGAGAGATAGAAGGATTAGTGGGGCTGGGAGAACACATTTACATTAGTGGTGTTCCCATAATTCTCCCGGAACTCTAGCATAATGGCTACATTCCCACAATAGGCCATAAAAATTCTAACAACGGCTCCTTCAAAATAATGTGAGACAATAGGGAATGTCACATCTCCCCATTATTTATTTATTTTAGAGTGTAGTGTGTGTGTGTGTGTGTGTGTGTGTGTGTGTGTGTGTTGGGGGGGTGTCAGTGAATGTAAGCATCAGAGAAAGCTCATCAAGTCAGCAAGATAATTAATGAATATTTTAAATGTCATGATGATGGGAACCACTTGACAAGGACCAAAGACTGACTGGGGAATGATTAAGAACTCTCCCTCATCGCTGGCCCATCTAATCCACCCCCCTCCACACACATACGCACACTAACACACACAAAGGCCAGCAAACCCAGGGCTCAAACTTAATTCCAAAAGTGGGGGGTCACTCCCCCCGCCTCATCCTTTACAACATCCACTGCCATCCACTTCCATCTGCAGCCACTGTGGGAGACCCTTCCCATAACACAAAACCATAATTTCTCCCCCCGTTTTGTCCCAACAGCCATGATGTCAGGATAGGATCACCAGATTCCCTAATCAGAAGCCACTGATGAACAAAGAGGTCCGACTCCTGCTGAAAGTACATGAAACCACCTTCAGATCAGGTGATGCTCGGGCCTATAGCTCATCCAGGGCTAACCCGATAAAGGCATCCAAAAGGCCAAGCACACAAGCTAAGGATCGAGGAGCACTTCAAGAGCAACTCCAACCCAGTTGCACTCACCCCCATCTTCACAAAGTGCTTCGAGAGGCTGGTCCTGGCTCACCTTGAAACCAGTCTACCACCAAAACTGGACCCCTACCAATTTGCCTACTGCCAACAGACCACAGTCTGTTAGGTTAGATCAGCACATCTCCTCAACCCTCATCCTGAACACTGGCATTCCACAAGGATGCGTGCTGAGTTTAAGTCCAACTGTACGTCTCGGACTCAAGCAGTCCCATAGTAACGCGTTGCTGAAAGCTCCAGCTTTCTCCTTTGCAGCAGTTACTAAAAAAGAGAACCCAAATGTTGGTCTTCTACATTTACCTAGGCCACAGTCTCAAACCTTGATAGAATAGCAACAGACTACTTTGAGTTTAGTAGGGATGTTTCGAGACACACTATGTAACCCAACCTCTCATCCTGAAGAAGTGTGGAATTTCTCTCAGAAAGTAATTGGACTACTGCCGCCCCCGCTCTCTGTACCCAAGTCACACACAGTAATCATCACCAGCACGCCCAAACCAAGTGAGATTTCATGTGTCTGGGCAGATACTGGTTATTGATGGTGTACTATATATCCAAAGCAAGCCTGATTTGCTCATGATTTTTCCTCCATTTGAGCAGAGTTGTGACTAAGCCCCATGAACACCTTTTTGATTTTCATTTGTTAGGAGCACGCTTCCAGTTTTTGATGATATTGTTGTTTGTTCCTTTTAAGTTTAAATGTACTTATTGTAAGTTGCTTTGGACAATTACGATGTTATGTATTATAACATTTGTAAGATTGTATGAAAACAGAAATATTTTTCATGTTAAGTGAGGTCCAATTTTAGGACGTCATATGCAATGGAGCATGTGTAACACTGAAAAAGGGGGATAAATAATCACACGAGTGATACTGTGTTTCCTCATTCAGAGCTTTTAGTAAAGTGAAGTAAATCATATCTAACAACATTTTAGATCATTGAAACAGAGTTCATCTGCACAAATACAAATACATCTGTAGATACTATGTTTAGTATGTTTACAGCACCAATCATGTGTTTGAATGCCACTCGTTTTTAAATTGCACAATAATTTAACAACCTAAACCGGCAGTCTTTTAACAAACAAATTGCATAATACAACAACTGCATTGAAATTATTAGTAGAGTAAAATACAGCATTTCTCACATATAATTCACCATTTCCTCATCAGCTTACTATCATCACTAAGTCTTATGAACTATAGCTTAGTGAACTCACACCCTTTTTCTATACAAACGTTGCTAATTAAGCAAATCAACTTGAACAAATAAAGTAACCACATAAACAGAATAAATACTGTGTTAAGATGGAGGCAGTTTCGCTCGCCCGAACTTACTTGCAGAAACTCAGTAACATAATTTAGCTTAGTCAAACATCACATACATGTTCTCCTCATGGTCAAAACAACTCATAAAACAACTGACAACAGTTTCTTGGTCCACAACTTCCACCACACACCTGACTGTCCATTAGTGTATGATAATTTTGTTTTTTACATATTGGAAATAAACTATCTAAACTAAAAAGAGGGATAAATAATCACACGAGTAATACTGTGTTTCCTCATTCAGAGCTTTTAGTAAAACACCGTGCCATCCCTGCATGTGGGTGCAGACCAAAATAATCAATCGCCAATGTAGACCCTATTAGTGGAAGACAGATTATTGTAACTTCAATTCTGACACATGTAGACTCTATTACTGGGAGACAGAGATTATTACAACTTCATTTTGTTTTTAATTTATGTTATTGCAAATGAATATATTACACATGTGGGTACCACAGAAAAAGGCTAGCTTCAACTAGTTCCACACTACACAGAGGAACAAGACAGGGGTGCCAACTCTCCCCTTCTTTGCTATCTGCATTGAACTTCTTGCCACAACTGCCAGAATAATAATATTAAAGGAGAACAATCCACTACAGTTAACCTTAAAAATAAGTTTGTATGCAGATGACACCCTAGCTTATTTAAAGAATCCGTGATTATCTTTAACTGAAACCATTAACCTTTTTTCAGTAGATTCTTTAAGCTTTCAAACTATGCAATCAACAGGTCAAAAAAGCTGGAACCCATTAGCTCTATCACTGCCAATTACCATCTCCACTGACAAAATGTGTGTAAATAAATGTATGCTTCTCTACAGTCGTCAGAGCTTTTGCACCTCAATTTGAACCTACTTATCAAAATTGTAAAAGGCGCCTTAAGCAGATGTATACATTTACCAGTCTCATGAAGCATAATAAATGACTTACTACCCCAAATAATTTATCTTTTTTTCAATGAACCCAGCATACTCACCACCCAAATGGTTCAATTCCCCAGACTCAATAATAAACTTTTATCGGAAAAAAAGCTATTGATGCACCAAACATCTATAACTATCTCCTGGCTAATCACTTACAGTTTTTAACAAAACAGACTCATCCCAATGAACAATTCCATCCCTGGTTAGACAACAGTCAAATAATTAGATCTATCAACCCTACCATTTGATGATAACTCTATAAAAGGCCACAACTGTTTCAAGAATATTACAACAGCCACAGCTCCGACAGCTTGGTGTTACAAAATCATCCACTTAACACAGCCTGTAAATACACAATCCCACAAAATGGGATGAAAACATATCCATGTCACTACATAATGACTCCATGATCACAATTGTTCTTTTATGAGTGGAAAGAAGTGGGAAAGGGTAAATTTACAATTAAGGGCATTTAGCAGAGTCTTTTGTCCAAAGCAACTTACAGAAATTCATACATGCATACATACGTTGATGGTGGCCAAGGTGCCAACCAGCACATCAGGAGCGGTTTGGGGTTAAGTATCTTGCCCAAGACATTGATATGGAGACCAGGGGAATCGAACCAGCTACCTTCTAATAACAAGATACTGGCTCTACCCCTGAGCCACAGCCTCCCCTTCAACTTAGTATTTTCTTTTCTTGGACTTACTGTAGTTTATTTTACTCTCGTCTATTTCCCTTCCAGCTGCTCCTTAACCACGTGCCTCATTACTCCCTGAAACACACACACAGACTGTCATAAAGTTTGCCTACGTAGTGACCATCTCCCAATATTTATTGTTTTTGCTGCTTCCATTGTCTGTAATCAATGTTTGTTTGTCTTTCCTCAATGTATTAATCCTGTCATGTCACCGAGTGTACCTAGTTGGCTCAATGGATAAAGAGGGAAAAAAAGGAAATGTATGTGCAGATTTCTGAACACACATAAATGAAAATCAGGGGATGAGGCAGTACAATGGAGTTTTGTCAGGGCAGGCTTAATCACACCATGCTACCATACCACCACCACAACCACCACCACCCCCCACATTCTATGGAAATGTCACAGGGCAAACCATGGTCGTGTAGGGACATGACAGTAGCTCTCTTGACAGAGCTGGCCCTTTAAATACCCTCCACCTTTTTATTCAAAGCAGGGGCCTGATTTCTCGCGCTGGGCCTGATAAGAGGTTTGAAAAACAGGAACCCAATTCCCATTATCTGCCTCCCGTATTGTCTGTATTAACCTTCCCCCATGGTAACTTGTTCCCCCCGTAATGCTACACTTGTCTGGTCACAACACACTGCCTCGAGGACCAATTGCACCATGCAAATGAAGGCACAGACTCTGTTGTTAAATCGGAGGGGGGAGGGGGGGTATGAGAGAGAGAGGTGGTTTATCAGGAAGACGTGGCTTCTGCCAGTTGATGGTTGTCTTGTCCACACACGCATACACTGTAAAGGTGTACAATGTGTCAGTCATTTATGTTCATCTTGCTTGCACATGCTTGAGTGTTAGAGATGATTGAGGGGTCTGGAAAGAGAGAATTGTTATTTTTCAAAATATTTTGTTTGTTTTTTGGTGGGACTGCAACAGCGGGGTAAGCCCTTCAAACACATTTGTCCATGACTGAGTGAGACATGCACCTGATCTGATGACAATGAGCTCTCAAGTCTGGTTAAACATCACTAAGAAGCTGCTAACATTTAGTATCAACATGTGCTATGAGTGATCCAATCACAAATAGATAGAATTGTCTGGACATGAATTTTGAGTACTACAATCACTTAACACACTACACTCAACAATTCTTAAAGGGATAGTTCGGGTTTGTCGGGTCGTATAAAGTACATATCTATAGTCGATCTGTTCCCTACCGTAATTGCCGATCAGCGCAGCCTCAGTTTGGAGAAGCTGAGAGCCGCTCCAGCCCAGATGCTCAGCTTTGTACTGCAGTGAACAGAGTCCAGATGCAAAGTGAATTTTAAGCACCTAAAACAAGGCTCACCTAAAAAAATCTATATCAGTTCAAGTGAACGTTATATAGAGAAAATTCACACCGCTTTACATCACCATCAGACCGCCCTTTCTTTTGGCACTACATTTTCTCAACCGTAGAACCTCTGTATACCTATACATAAGTGCAACTGGGCCTTAAAATGTATTTTGCTGCTCGCAGATCACCTGCTTGGGTCAGAGTTCCAGCAGTAGGGATACAGAGGTTCTATGGTCGAGAAAATTTCTCTATATAACGTACACTTGAACTGTTATAGATTGTTTTTACAGCCAGCGGGCATGTAGGTTACCCACTTTTTGATTTACTACAGCCCTGAGTGTAGGCTTCTTGTGGCAGCTTGTATGTTACAAGCACCAGCCTGTGGTGTTCAAAGAATGATGCACTGAAGGACTACACTTTGTGCTGTAAATAAGATGCTCTGTGTTTTCTTTTTACTTGAATTTGTTTTAGGCCGAGTTGTCTGCAGCCAGCTGATGCCAATCCCACTCATTTTAGACAGCGGTTATAGGGCATTAATTTAGAACATTTAACAGACATTCACTGGGACTACTTGAGGAGTTCCAGAGGTGTCCCTATATCATAAGTTAATTTGCATCTTCAAGCCAATCAGAATCTAGTATTCACTCAGACCATGGTAGAAGTTGTTTTAATTTCCATGGGTACACAAATACCTGAGTTATATATAGTAACTATCTTTTAAACATTTCTTTTATTTTCATAGAAGGAAAAAAATTGTTAAGTCATTAAAATGCAAAAGGAGACTCCTTTTACGCCAGTCTCTCTTATGGTGGGTTCACACATTCATTCAGAAACGGTGTTTAAGAATTTCACAGTTCCAGTTTTTGAGCGCCCAGAGCATCCACTGAACTGAAGATATTTTTTGGTCATAATTAAAATTCAAGATAATCTGGAAATATAGGCAAAGTAAATGAAAAAATACAATGCTTAAATGGAAATGCTCAAACTGAAAGCATTTGTAAATATGAAACTTAAAATGGCAATGGAAATAAGAAAATGGAAACAAAATGTGAAACTCAAAATTGAGAATGTTTAAGCTTAAGTGGAAGTTTGTTATTATTTAATTAAATCAAGGGTTAATAATCAGTAAATCTCAGCAATACATAACCAATTTAATTTGTTAATGTAATTAAAACAAAACTCATTCCTAAATTCCCACAAGCTGACAATGAAATATTCTGCTGATTCTTTGCCCAATGACGACTTATTATCCAGAAATTGAACCACTGACAACCCCATTAATGAATTAGCCACATTTTCGTACCTTGACCACACTCTGTTGTGGTGGACGGACTAGGTTTTCACTTAGTCTTGCTGGTTGAGATGTGTACTTAAATTATCCCAAATGTTCAAACCAGATAAATCTAAAAGTCTCATTCAAGGTAACGGTGCGTTTCATTTGGTCACCTGTAACTGTAACTTCCAGAATAAATCAGAGAGCAAGGGAGCAAGTAGGCGAAATATGACTAAATGTTATGTGAACATTACCTCGATCATGAACATTTGTGCCTGAGTCATGTTAGATCATTGACAATGGTGGTCGTTGGTTGTGTCTGACCCTGCATAATTTAATCCTGTTACATGTGCAAGAATTTATTTGCCCCAAACAGCTAGATTAGTTTACTGTGCACCATCCATAAACTAGCTCACAATGCCACGCGCCAGAGAGTTCGCTCTCCTTTTTTTCTTCTCTCTCTCAATTTTCCTTTCTAATTAGCAGTCAATACAGTACACACTCAACAATGTAGGTTTCCTCCGTAGATTGCTGCAGCAGCCAGGTTGATAAATGGGAGTGAACATAAGACTCTTTAATCCCAAAGTTAAAAAGTGATATCTGAGCTCTCCTCCTCACCTAGCTGCAGAAATTAGGTATTGTGTGTCCTAATATTCCTAATTTGAATATAGGGAGTGAACCTCATGACATACTGTTGAGAAAGGTTAAGTACAAGGCTGGATCATTAGTTATTTCCATGATTACAGTCAATGGGATTTTGAATTAGATTTTGTGTTGAGCATACATTAGATGAAAATAATGATGAAGCACATTAATTTATTAAGATTTGCAGGTGTAACAGAAGTTGGATAATATTGTCTTAAGGTACTTGAAACAAAACTTGCCCACAGGTGCCCTCCCTCTTCATCATCATAGTGTCCATCTGAATCCCCAGTGTGGTATTTTGCTTGATTATAGTGGGCTTCAGCCACAGTCTGTATTCACTGGTGTTTACATATAAATCAGGTTATCTCCAAGCCAGTTGTCAACGAAGAGGCTTAGAGCTCAATCTGGCCTGGAGTGCTGTACTGGGTGGCAGCTTGCCTGACTGCATATTGATACCACTGCAGCATGCATTTTGTGGCACAAGTGGTTTTGTCCCCACTCACACTCCATCCCTGGGAATATATTTGGTTCTTGCTTTCTCTCTTGTGCTGTTCAGGGACACCATGAAAAGGGGGAAAACACAGACTACCTTGGAAAAATCTAAAGAAAGGGAACACAACTAGGTCAGAAGTAGTATATGACTGGACCGTGTATTGTCAAGATGCGAAAATGTGGCCAAATCGTTACTGGAGTAGTGTTACGTGGGGCGGGCGTGCGTTTCTCTCTCTCTCTTCCCTGTGTTTCTTTCTCTTGCAGGTAGCGCTCCTCCCCCGTTAGCTGAGCACACCTGAGCGGAATCGGGGCTCTGGAGTGGGTGGAGGTGTTATAAGGGCCAGAGTACAGCGACACAGGGGGGAATGACACACGAGCAGCAGCACACCGGCGGAGACTCTTCTCCTCCCGTTTCCTCCTGGCCTGATGGTTTCGAGCCAGGTTACGAAGTCCTTTCTCCCCCCCCCCGTGCGCCTTGGGTGCTGAGGGTTGATTGTCCTTGTTATTCTGCTTTCAGGGCTGGAGATCACCGGCAGTTTTGTTGTTCGCCTTTTGTTTTAGGTTTAGCGATCATTTAGGCAGTTCAGGGGAAAGGTGCGGGAGCGACGGCCCATTGTGTGGCTGGTCCCGCATCATCCCACGTTTGGTTTCTTTTTGCCGGGGTCTCCTGTCCCTCTTTTGTTTGCTCCTGGTTTTTGTTTCCCTCTCTCTGAGAGTAATAATAAATTTGGCATTCTTGCGGACTTTGTGAGTGGCATTTCTTTGTGTGTGGCTTCCTCTTTTGAGCCGTGCTATTTAAGTATCGGAGGAAGCCGTAACATATTTGGGGGCTCGTCCGGGATGATTGCTGCTTAATTGGCGGCGGACTGTGTTGGTCCTTTGCCGCGGACAAAAGCGGGTAACAAGTTTCTCTTAACCATCATGTGCTCAGCAACTCGATTTCCTGAAGCTGTTCCTCTGCGAAAAATTACGACTAAAACCGTTGTGAAAGCCCTGTTGAAGTTTTTCTCGATGTTTGGTTTACCTAAAATAGTGCAAACTGACCAGGGATCCAACTTCATGTCACGAATTTTCGCACAAGTGCTGAAGCAGTTGGACATCACTCATTACTACTCTAGTGCGTATCACCCAGAAAGTCAGGGGGCGATTGAACGTTTCCATCAGACTTTAAAATCTATGCTCCGCACTTACTGCATTGAGTCCAATAAGGACTGGGATGAGGGTGTCCATCTACTTCTTTTTGCGGCCCGAGAGGTGGTTCAAGAGTCTTTGGGGTTCAGCCCAGCGGAGCTAGTGTTTGCACACACAGTGCGCGGCCCTCTCAAACTACTGCAGGAAAAGTGGCTGGGTGGTGACGAACAAAAAAATCTGTGTGACTATGTAAGTGATTTTCGTTCCAGGCTTCACCACGCTTGTGAGTTAGCAAAAGAAAATATGTCCGTTGCTCAGACGAAGATGAAAACGTGGTTTGATGTGGGTGCAAAGAGTAGATCTTTCGACCCAGGTGATAAAGTGCTGATGTTGTCACCTATTCATGGCTCTACTTTGCAGGCTAGTTATAGCGGACCATATCTAGTCCGAGAGAAAGTAAATGACCGAGATTACATAATCACGACGCCTGAACACCGACGGAAGAGCAGATTGTGTCACATAAATATGTTGAAGCCTTACCTGGACAGAGAATCTGTCCCTGTCAATACAGAGGAGAAGGTGGTTGTGTCGCTGTCCAGTGTTGAAGTGATTAATGAGGCGCAGGGGGCTGGGGTGCTGTCCGGTGCTGATTCCCCGGAGGCTCTGGTGGCCCCAGCCGTGTCCGACGATGAAGATATCACTGGACCGTCTGCCGTCATGGTCCAGGGACGGTTGAAAAACTTTGAAACGCTGTCTAAACTGGATGTGTGTCTCCCGCATTTAACTCAGGCACAGCATGAGGATGTGGTCAGTCTGATAAAATCCCATCTCTCTCTGTTTTCAGATGTGCCGACTAGGACGAATGTGCTGCAGCATGACATTGATGTGGGCGATTCGCCGCCAATTAAGCAGCATCCATACCGGGTCAACCCCAATAAGCGCCTCCGTTTACAACAGCAGGTCACCTATATGCTGGAAAATGGCATTGCAGAGCCCAGCTCCAGTTCATGGAGCTCACCGTGTCTATTAGCCGATAAGTCTGATGGCTCGGATCGGTTCTGCACAGACTTCCGTAAGGTAAATGGGGTCACTAAGCCAGACTGTTATCCTCTTCCCCGAGTTGAAGACTGTGTTGACCATGTTGGGAATGCCACGTATGTAACAAAGCTTGACCTGTTAAAAGGGTATTGGCAGGTGCCGCTGACTCCGCGGGCAAGGGAGATTTCTGCATTTGTGACACCGGGGGCATTCCTGCAGTATACAGTGATGCCCTTTGGGGTGCGAAATGCACCTGCTACATTTCAACGGCTTGTAAACATAGTCTTATCAGGCTTGTCGGGGTGTGAGGCATATCTGGACGATATTGTGATTTATTCGAACTCGTGGCATGAACATATTCGACAGCTTAAAGCGGTGTTCACGAGGTTGTGCGACGCAAATCTCACGCTTAATCTGGCTAAGTGTGAGTTTGGGCGAGCTACTGTTGAATACTTGGGAAAAGTTGTGGGACAGGGCCAAGTTAAACCAGTGAACTCGAAAATTGAGGCCATACGGTCGTTCCCTGCTCCTGGATCCCGTAGGGAGCTGCGTCGCTTCTTAGGGATGGCGGGGTACTACAGATGTTTCTGTAATAATTTTTCTGCTGTAGCCGCCCCTCTTACCGATCTGTTGAGCCCCAAAACGCGTTTCCACTGGTCTGAAAGTTGTCAGCGAGCGTTCGACTGCATGAAGGCTTTGTTGGCTCATGCGCCCGTCCTGGCGGCGCCTGCGTTTGACCGCCCGTTTAAACTGGCTGTTGATGCCAGTGACGCAGGGGCGGGGGCTGTCCTGCTCCAGGATGGGGATGATGATGTGGAGCATCCTGTCTCATACTTCTCTAAGAAGTTTAATAAGCATCAACGGGTATATTCCACGATTGAGAAGGAGGCTCTCGCACTTGTTTTGGCCCTCAAGCATTTTGAGGTTTACGTCGGCTCTGCTAGTGCGCCCGTTGTCGTTTATACTGATCACAACCCCCTCGTGTTTATAAATCAAATGCGCAATACAAATCATAGACTAATGCGCTGGGCATTGTTCCTACAATCCTTTAACATCATGATCCGACATGTAAAGGGCCGAGAGAACGTTGTGGCCGACGCCTTGTCGCGCTGTTATGGACTATGAAGAGCGAATGATAGTAGCGGTGCTTCCCCCATTCACTGTTTTAGGGTGGGGGTGTTACGTGGGGCGGGCGTGCGTTTCTCTCTCTCTCTTCCCTGTGTTTCTTTCTCTTGCAGGTAGCGCTCCTCCCCCGTTAGCTGAGCACACCTGAGCGGAATCGGGGCTCTGGAGTGGGTGGAGGTGTTATAAGGGCCAGAGTACAGCGACACAGGGGGGAATGACACACGAGCAGCAGCACACCGGCGGAGACTCTTCTCCTCCCGTTTCCTCCTGGCCTGATGGTTTCGAGCCAGGTTACGAAGTCCTTTCTCCCCCCCCCCGTGCGCCTTGGGTGCTGAGGGTTGATTGTCCTTGTTATTCTGCTTTCAGGGCTGGAGATCACCGGCAGTTTTGTTGTTCGCCTTTTGTTTTAGGTTTAGCGATCATTTAGGCAGTTCAGGGGAAAGGTGCGGGAGCGACGGCCCATTGTGTGGCTGGTCCCGCATCATCCCACGTTTGGTTTCTTTTTGCCGGGGTCTCCTGTCCCTCTTTTGTTTGCTCCTGGTTTTTGTTTCCCTCTCTCTGAGAGTAATAATAAATTTGGCATTCTTGCGGACTTTGTGAGTGGCATTTCTTTGTGTGTTGCTTCCTCTTTTGAGCCGTGCTATTTAAGTATCGGAGGAAGCCGTAACAAGTAGTCAAAGGCAGAGTCTACAATTTGAATTCATTTAATATGAAATGCTCACATACAAAAGACCTATGAATATTCCTTTGTCAGCTTGTGATAACATAGGAATGAATCCAGTTTTTATTGCATTCACAGATTTGATATTACTTATTACACTGTGTGCACAATTATAAGCCAAGTTGTATTTTTGAGGATTAATGTTGTTATTGAGAATGTCTATGTGTGCACAATTATTTGGCAACTATTAGTGTGCACAATTATTATGCAACTAAATGAGAAACGAAAAGTTTCCCATCTCACTTGTTTATTTTCAACTGTTAAAGTGAGAATAATAAAACAACAAAAAATGTACAAACAAATATTTCTGACATAAAGAAATTATATAATATAATATATAATATATATAATTATAATAATAATCAGTGACCAATGTAGCCACCTTGTTTTTACATCCATAAGCCTTCCATTCATGGAGTCTCTCAGTTTTCTTGATCTGTTGATGATCAACTTTTTGCCCAGCAGCAACCATAGCCTCCCAGACATTGTTCAGATAGGTGAACTGTTTTCCTTCACCATAAATCGACCATTTAAGAAGGGACCACAAGTTCTCAATAGGGTTTAGGTCAGGTGACTCAGTTAAATCTCTTTTTTGGCCTATTTGCCTGAGGAAAAGAAGCTGCCTAATAATAATGCACACCTTGATATAGGGTGTTGATCTCCTTAAGGCCCCCACACAACGCCCAGACGTCCAACTGCCTTATCCGACCACTCTCCGACCACTCCGTTGCCTCTTGTCTGACCCGTTCGGCAGAAAAGTTGCATTGAACACACCGCTTCGACGTGCTGCCTACGCCACAGTAGCGTGTACGTTCTGCGCTTGCGCGAGATGCAATAAGCGGGTGGCGCTTGTGTTGTGAGTTGTAAACGAGAACCTTATGCACGCAACTCTCTTTACTTTCGATCAAAACGAAACTTAACTATTTCCGATAAAAAACAGCTGCATACTAAACATGCAGCGAGGCATTACCAGACAAACAAGAATTCATTCGTCCTGAACGGACATAACAACTAGTCTGGTGCCACTACTGCAAAACATGACAACGGGGAATGACGGAACGGAGTGCATAGAAAAACAAAGCGCACACAGCATTCCGTCCCTCCCACACACCGCGCTGATTCGCCAGCACACCGCCAATCATAACCGCCATTCAGCTGGCACACAACCAATCAGAGGATCCAATGGCTCAGACGTCCGACGGCCCTCCTCCTCAGACTTCGCATGCTCAGTCGGATCCGACAACATCCGCGCGGCTCCGAAAGCTTCCGATGCAGCTGAACACACCAAACATATGTGTTCCCGACCTCGTCCGAGCCTCTCCAAACGCTTCAGACGTCCAACGGTTGGGCTGGTGTGTTCCTGCCTTTAGGCCACACCCTCCCTTTACATTACACAAATAACACCACCTAATATGCTTGAATCCAATAAGCATTCCAATGTATACAGCTATGAGTTGGAAGATATGCATGATGATGATGATGATATGGTCAAAATACCGGCTTGCCTGATAATTGTGCTAATAAATAAAATAATAAATGTTCCATCTTAAAATCCGGCTTCTTTCATCTCAAAAACATCTCCAGGCTCTGGCCATCACTTCCCGCCTTCATGGCAGAAACCCTTATCTGTGCTTCCATAACTTCTGGTTTGGGCTCCTGCAATGGAGTCCTGTCTGGGGTACCCAGCAAAGCCCTGGACTGGCTCCAGTATGTCCAAAGCTCAGCCACCAGGGTTCTCATCAGTACTAAGCCCTGGCAGCAGGCTCCAGTCTTCGGAGACAGGGCTTTCAGTGTTGAGGCTCCAACCTTCTGGAATGCTCTCCCCACTGACATTCAAAACACTTCATCCCTGAACATATTTAGAAAAACTCCTCAAACAGCACCTGTTCACTAAGCCTACAACAGGGCTATTCAACTTCAATAGCAAGTGGACCGAATATGAAAATAGCTGGGGGTTCATGGGCCACACAGAATATTTATTTGTCAACTAATGGCTAAAAAATAACTCTTGATGAACATAGACGTTACATTAGTATGAACGAATGACACATATTCATTTTCTTTAACTTGAATACTTTCTCATAAGGAGCTTTTTAACCAAGGTCCATATTTATATTTTGCTACATTCAAGATGAACAAAACAAAGCCATCAGACCAAAAATAAATGGACTGTTCACAACATAATATGACATAAACAATTCCAAACATAGCAGGTCCATACCCACAGTCAAATGCATAAGAGCTGACCAGTAAAACAGACAAACAAAATAATTAACATAAAACATAACTGTTGTCACGGAGACAACATCACATGCCTCATGTGATATAAAAGTAGCATACATCACACTGCTGTCATTTTGAGCCTGTTCAAGTTATTGGGAAAAATCACACTGCCTTGACTTTGCTATTTCTACATAGTTTGGCTCATAGGTAGTAAGGACAATCCTAAGACACTCATGCAACTTCTCATTGGCCATGGAGCAACGTGCCTTTGTTTTGATGGCATTCATATGAGGAAAGCTAGACTCACACGTAAAGTGGACCCCAACATCGTCAGTATTAGCAAGGCCACTTTCCTTGTTGTGGGGTAGTGATATCGGTTAACATGGTTAGACCAAAAGTTCTCTGCACCCTCAGACTGCAAGTGCTGTTTTAAAGCAAAGGAGGATTGCACATCAAACATTTCCATCTGAAAGACGCTCTCATCAATAGAAGACATTACCTCTTTTGCTTTTGCACAGAAGTCTGCTTCAGGTTTGACAGAAAAGGGGTCACGAGCAAAGTGCAATACTTCAATGGGAATGTTGAACCCCTGGAATCTCTCCTAGTGGGGACATCGTGCACTTTGTGATAAAAGCTTGACATTTGGTACAGTTAAGGCCAAAGGCATTCTGAAAAAATCTGGATATCGGGCCATCTTGAATTTTCAACATGGCGGCCGTGGTGGCAAACATAACCAACCACTTCCCCACTGCAAATGAAACATAATGTGAACAAAGACTACAAAAGAAAACCTATACATACTTAATATAAACACTCAAATAATGAATTAAACTTAAAGCTCTTGAATGATCTCAAATGAATAAATCTCAAAGAAAAGACAGCCTCCCCTCTGGCACCTCCAAGGTGGCCTCCTCCATTTCCTGCCCGGTTTCCATAAGAGGCCATCTTGGATGACGCCGCCTCCTTTTCAGAGCTGGGGAGAGCTGCACACAACAAAGACACACAGTGAGTTCAACTCAAACAAAAGTAATGTTAATCAACAGGCTGTTAACCAAAATGCGTGCACTCAAATTAATCCACAACTGTGAATAAACGTGATGAATGAACGAAAAGACTGTGTGTCCTCATTTAAGATGAAAAAAATAACAAAATACTCAACTTAAAGGTGGTCTACATGTGTGGCCACCACAATATCATGTGGTCGATCTCCATAAATAATCATACATTTTATCATGCAGAAATAAAATCTGCAATGTGTAATAAGCCCAGAATCTTCCTTTGTTCTCACAATTCAAGATGGCCACCATTTACTTGCAGATATCACACATAAATGTAAGCGGTGCTAGTTAAAATTAGCTAAAGGGAATTTAGTTTAATTTCAATCTTTTTCCTTAAACTTGACAAATACCTAAATCTCAAAAATAGTGACATGTTGATGTCACCTTCAAGTCCTTCAAATCATTGGAAAAATCAGATGTGACTTGACAATTGCAACATGCCTCGAGTTCATATTTGCAGGGCCGTTTCAAGGAATTTGGGGGCCCCAAGCAAAATGGACATGAAGGTAGCTAACATAAACATTTTTTGCTAGCCTACCTGCTGCGAAATTACACTGATTGTACAAGACAAGTAGAGCTATTTTATCCAGTATAATGTATCACTTACCACTATCTTGTTTTTTCTTATCCTCCTCTTACTTTCTCTTTTTTCTTTTCTGGCTTCCTGATGCATAATTACGCTTCATGTGATGACTGCAGAGGTTTTGTATTTTGCCGGCAGCAGAGGTCACGAACCTGGCTGGCTGGCTGCTGTCAGCGACTACTGAGAGGGGCCCCCTTGAGGGGGATCCCGATAACAGTGTCATTGCACTTTACTGCATTGACTATCAAAGGGGCGCTCACACAGTTTGTCGTTGCATTTTATTCATAACCAGTCGTTGTCTTGGGGCCCCAGGCCAGCTCGGGGCCCCAAGCAATTGCTTGGTTTGCTTGCCTTCTCGCGACAGGCCTGCATATTTGTCATACGCTCGGCTCTAAGTAGGCTTATAACTAGATAAATAAAACTTATTTTAAAACTTGCTGTAAGCGCCATATTGATACTTGTAAAGTTTTAGTAGTTTTCCTTTAAAACATTTTGTAATGCTCCTTTATGTATACAGGTGATGACATCACAACCCCCTAAGCAGACTAGGTTAAGCAGCCCACAGAGCTACACAGTTTTTTGACCATACAAAAAAGAAGAATTTTGTAACTTTGGTTTTACTTTTTCAGTAAAGTTTTTTCATGAACAGAAGTTACTGCCTCCAAAGATTCTTGTTTGTCAAGCTTAAAAGCCAAGGGGACTGCTTATTAGTAAAAAAACTTCCGTCAATGACACCCTGTTCCACATAAATAGTTAACGTGCTAACGTGCTAATACCATGTTTCAAATGGTGGATTGCTGTTAATATAAGACTTCTTGGTAGGAAGATACCGCAGAACCATGTCTGCTTTATTTAGGCTTGAAAATAGATAAATTAAACTTATTTTAGAAAAAACCCTTATTATTATTTTCCCATCAACACCCTGTTCCATATAAATAGTTAACATGTTACCATGCTAATACGACGTTTCAAATGGACTGCTGTCCCCAGGAAGCCACCCCTTGCTGATCTGTCCTCATTTTCTCCATGCACACATGAGGAAGCTGACACTCGCATGTTATGACATGTGGCCCATGCAGTACGAAATGGTCACCAGAAAATTATGAGCCAAACTGTAGACACCGATGTTGCGGTTCTAGCTGTGGTAGCAGCTCAAGGTCTAAAGGCAGGGGATGAGCTTTGGTTGGCATTTCGTACTGGAAAGAGTTTACGATACCCATCAGCCCATGAAATCTCAGCTGCACTTGGGCCTGAGAAGGCACGTGCTCTTCAAGTGTTTCATACTTTGATTGGTTGTGACACAGTATCAAGCTTTGCTGAGCATGGGAAAAAGACTGCATGGGCTGTGTGGGCTGTCTTTTCAGAGCTTACAAATGCCCTATTAGAATTGTCTTCTGCCCCACATGACATTCTACTGGAGGTAATGGCAACTATTGAAAGGTTTATAATCCTGCTCTATGATAGAGCCAGCGCATCCACAGACATAGACCAAGCTAGGAGGAATTTATTTGCAAAGAGGCACAATGTGCAGTTAATCCCTCCAACAAAGGCTGCCCTAAAGGAGCATGTTAAGAGGGCAGTCTATCAAGGAGGCCATGTATGGGGTCAGATGCTGGTGTCAACACCAGAGCTTCCTTCACCTTGTAGATGGGGCTGGTCAAAGGCATCTGAGGGTCATTATGAATCATTTTGGACATGCCTGCCTGATGCAGACCAGTCAAGCTATGAACTTATCTCCTGCAAATGTAAGCATGTTAAGCAGTGTAAGTGCAAAAAAGCTGCCTTAGACTGCACAGCTCTCTGTTGAGATTGCTGAGAGTCTTCCACAATTGACCCCATGTTTTGACAGTTAGTATTGTTGTTACTATCATAAAAATGTGTGATTTGACCCCAATATCATTCATATCACAGGAATCCATGAAACTTTGAAGCAGTAGCGATTTTCAAACCAGTCATGGCGGCCATCTTGAAAAATAACAGCCATCTTGTAATTTATTTGTATCATTCATGTACAAACTCCAAAGAGGTAAATAAATGTAGCTAACAATATGATCAATATCATATTATAATGAACACACAAAAGAAAATTTACATGGAAATGGTAGTCAATGGCGGCCATTTTGAAAAATGGCTGCCGCGGCCGCCATATTGAAAATTTGTGATGGCCCAATATCAAAGTGCACGATTCTTTGGAATTATGCTGCTAATTTGAGTTGCCGCTATCCGTCAAGTTCTCAGTCAATTTTGTCATGAAATCTGTCATGATGGGTGTTATCCGTGCCTCGGGGGCTGTGTTCATAAATGCACGCAGTCGTGGAAAGTGCATCAATCCTGCTGCTGTCAGGTCTGTTGTGAAAATTGTTAGCTTTGTCTTGAAAGCACAAAGCTTCTCAACCAAATCAGCAATAGACTCTTCTCATTCTTGCAGTTCAAGATTCAGAGTGTTCAAGTGTCTAAAAATGTCACACAGAAAGTACACTTCTGCCATGAACTGTTCATCCAGCATGCGCTCCAGGAAGTTTGCTGCCCGTTTGTGTTTACACACATGAAGGAAAGACACAATCTCCTGGTGGAGCTCACAGAAACGGTCCAGAACATTTCCCTTGCTTAGTCACCTAACATTGTTATGAACAAGCAAGTCTGTGTGTTCCACAAACATGTTGACAAGCATCATACGGCATACACAGTGACAGACATAACATCAGCTTTGTTGAGGTTTTCCAAAAGCTTCCTTGAGACATCCTTTGCGAGTAATTCCACTCTGCGAAGAGTTGATGTGTCCGAGTGAGGCACCTTTCTAATGGATGAGGTGAGTGTCCAGGCTACACGAAGGGATGCTATCATAGCCCTCTCTTGTTCCATGCAAAAGCAACTTGAGACGCTGTACTTTGCCTCGCCGTTCCTCCGAGCCCTCTGGAAAACTCGCAGAAAACGAGCCGTGATTTGACCTGTAGTGCCTCTTCACGTTGTATTCTTTCATGACAGATATGCATTCTTTGCACAGTAAACAGACCAGTTTATTACTCATCGCGACAGGCAAAACAAAAAAAAATATTTGTCCATCCATTCGCTCTGGAACTGGCGGGTTTCCAAATCAATTTTTTGTTTTTTGGGTTTCGAGAGCGACATGTTGCAAAGCGGTGTTAGCTTAGCTGACTCTGACCTCTTCACCTTTCACCCGCGAGCTGAGCGCAGAGCGAGTGTAGCCACCAATCACAGCGCATGCCTCGTGCGTAGTATAACGTGACATAGATATGTACGAGTCAGATCAGAACCGTTGTTGAAGTAGCTCAGAGCTAGCGGTATACCATAAGTTTATTATATCATACGAATCACACACTGTGATTTACTGGCAGTGTTGCGGGCGTAAAAAATTTCAAAGGGCTGTTTCCGGCCCGCGGGCCGCTAGTCGAATAGGCCTGGCCTACAACCACTATTAACTGTGCTTAGCTGGCAGACACTTGTCACTTTCTGATTGTTTGTCTTTTTTTTTTTTTCCTGTTGTATAAAGCGTCCTTGGGTCTCATGCAGTGGCGGTTCTAGACCAGTTTTAATAGGGGGGCCAGGTTGGGGCCGGCTTTTTTGTTAGGGGGAAAACCTAGTACTCCTCACATCTCGTAACTGGGCCTGCAGCTGTGTGGCAGTTGCATAACGATGTCTGAGTGCATTGGTCCTTAGGTACTGGTCATCGTTGTGGTCTGTCACTCGTGGGGCTCCACTCCTGGGTCTGTCACAAACTCTGCCAGTAGTTCTGTGTCTTGATGCAAGTCTGCTGATGACACTTTGAGACACACCAAGTTCACGAGCAACATCTGACTGCCTGCCACCGACCCGAAGGAGCGCTATGGCCAGGTGGCGCTGCTCGTCCGTTAAGTGACGTCGTGTGTTCATGGCTGTTTGAATGATGAACTTGGAATGACTTACTGACAATACCAGCTTTTTATACCTACAGAATGTTGAAATTGATGCCACATTGAAAAGGGTTGTCTTTTAGTTTTTTGGTATTGGCCCCAATATGTAAGGCACACTGTATACAGTGAGACCATTACGTGGAAAACACAAAATGAGGTGTGTCTATCACCCCAATACAATTGCCTCCCTATCCCAAAACTCTCAGAAGTGAAACAAACACCGTATGTATGAAATCCACTGAGTCTCTCACAATATCCCTAACTTATTGTGAGTAGTGTAAATCCAAGCTTGTTATCATTAGAGGGCCAAGCCTGAGGGGCTAAGGGGACGCGTTTCCTAGGACCAGCGGTGCTAGGAACCCTGTTGTAATTGTAAAGATTTTTATTTTTATTTTTCTCCGGCTAAAAGTGGTGCTGCAGGCTAAACCGTGCAAGGGAGGGTGGTGCAATTTGGAGGGTTGGTCCAGACTCCTGCGAATATCTCAGACACAAAAAACTACGTATATCCACCTGCAGGGGGCGCTATAACCTAGGCCAACACGTTTTTGCCTATTACTCCCAAACCGTATGTCGTACATTCAAAAACCTTGTATCCCCAGATTCCCTGAATAGAGCTGAATCACTTTACGATAGGCCACGCCCACTTCCGGTAGAAAGTTTTTTCGCAATACCGCAAAAACTGGAAAACCTACTTTTTCACACTCCTCCTTGGGATTTTGTCGGATCTGCGTGAAACTTGGCACGTACACTCTTCAGCTATATCGGATATAAAGTTATCAAAAGAATTTTGCTCGGTCAAAAAATGCGCAAATTATTTACAAACAAATTTCTGTAGCTAGCTATAAAAATGTAAACTGTTTGATATCTCGGTCAAACTAAATGCTGTGAACACCAAATTTGAGATCCTTGGTTGCCATGAGACTGGGAAGGGATGAGCCAAATTCGGCGAATTTTGGCCACTAGGGGGCGCAAAAAATATGGGAAGTTTATATCTCTTGAACAGCTACACCGATTTTTACGTCAGTTGGTCGGTATGATGTAGGGCCAATCCTGAGGCTATATCTTGAAGGTGGTCATGACTGCTCAATGTGGGCGTGGCTTATTACAACATAAACAACAAACATTAATTTCAGCCAAACTATTATGCTGAGAGCTTTGAAATTTATATGGTACAGATAGAATAGGACACAGTTCTTCCATACCAAAAATTGCACATGTACTCCAGTAGGTGGCGCTATAATGGATGCAATCGCGTTTTTGCCTGTAACTTCCACATTTTAAATAACACATTCGCAAACCTTATATCCATATGTTATGTGAATAGAGCTGGGTTTTCTGACATAGGACACGCCCACTTTTGCTGCACATTTCGTTTGATAAATCACCACATATGCAAAACCTACTTTTTCGGACTCCTCCTTGGGATTGTGTCCGATCTGCATGAAACTTGGCACGTACACTCTTCAGCTGGACCTGATCTAAAGTTATCAAAAGAATTTTGCTCGGTCAAAAAATGTGCAAATTTTTAACAAACACATTTCTGTAGTTAGCTATAAAAATGTAAACTGTTTGATATCTCGGTCAAACTGAATGCTATTAACACCAAATTTGAGTTCCTTGGTTGCCATGAGACTGGGAAGGGATGAGCCGAATTTGGCGAATTTTGGCCACTAAGGGGCGCTAAAAATATGGGAACTTTATATCTCTTGAACGGCTACACCGATTTTTACAAAATTTGGTCGTATGATGTAGGGCCAATCCTGAGGCCATATCTTGAAGGTGGTCATGACTGGTCAATGTGGGCGTGGCTTATTACAACAAATCCAAATCGACACACATTCAGCCTTTTGCACTTCCAGTGCACTTCCCATTACAGCGAATACCACGACTCAGACGTTGGCCTGTGTCCTCACTTTTGCCCCGAGCCCGTCATCCTTTGGGGCCAACTTCCGTGGGCTCTGTGGTGCGTGGGGTCCGAGTCACGCGGGGGGGCTTGGCCCCCGTTCATAACTGCTTGCAGTTCTAGTTATTATTATTATTATTATTATTACTAATATAAAATAATAATATTTATTTATATCCATCCATCCATCCATTTTAGTCCGCTTATCTGGCGCCGGGTCGCGGGGGCAGCTGCCTGAGCAGGGACACCCAGACTTCCCTCTCCCCGGACACTGCCTCCAGCTCTTCCGGGAGGATTATTTATATTGAAATTGTATTTATTCTACTTTAAATTTACATTTTTAATTATGACAACAATATCTCCCATTCACAGGATGCTCTGAGTGTTTGGAAACTGGAACTTTATATTTACTTTATAACCTTTTTGGACTGAATGCATGAACTCACCATTTTTAGCTAAACAGTCACTGGCCGAATGGTTCATTTTATTCATTAAGTGTTCACAAGCATAAATGACTACCACAATATCATGTGACTGTAAGAGTTATTGTGTGAGGGGAAACTTGACAAACTCTGCTAAACTAAACTATTTGAGCTTTCCCCTAAAATTGGCATGAAATGCAACACATTATTTTTGTCCTTATAAAATGACAAAATATCACTCAATTTGATGTGTTGTTCAGTTATGAGAAACTTTGTGAAATCCTTTTTACAACACACTCGTAACTATGTTTAACTATTTTTGTTGATTTGGCTAATGTTATACATGATTTATTTTGTTCTTCGCGTCAAAAATATTTTTTTGCAGTGGGATCCCACATGTTCACTCCAGAAACATATCCAGACACATTTTAATGCCATGTATTAAGTGACAGACCTTAATGTCAACTTGGGATCGGATCACTGAGAACGCATGTTGATACCAAATGTTAGCAGCATCTTAATGAAGTTTAACCTGACTTTAGATCTCAAAGTCATCAGATTAGGTCCATGTATGTGTGTGTGCAGGCTGAGAGAGCTGGCCAGCATTTGGGGGGTCAAGGCAAACCCAGTCATTGCGGCCCTCCACGTCCTCGTACTGCACTGACAAAAGTTTTATTCTCACCTCAACACAAGGTCTTCAATGCGTGCAGCAGCAAGTAGGTTCAGCCTGGATATTGTTGTATCTTGTGTTGCTACTTAGTTGAGCTAGAGCAGGGGTCACCAACACAGTGCCCACGGGCACCAGGTAGCCCCCAAGGACCACATGAGTAGCCCTCAGGCCTGTTCTAAAAATGAAAATTGAATATTGATATTATCTGTTTCCCACCTTGTTAATTCATTGTTGATAATTATTGTGAGAAATAATTAACGTGATCAGTGTCTTCACATATATGAGTATCATTAATCATTAATAATCATATATAACTAAAGGCAAACTGAGCAAATTTCTTATTTCAGAAGAGTGTATCAAACTGGTAGCCCTTCGTATGACTCAGTACCCATAAAGTAGCTCTCAGTTTCAAATCAAATCAAAGCAAATCAACCTTGGCGCTTTTCATACAGAAAAGTATCGCAAAGTGCCTTACAGAGATGTACAGAAAAAGAGAAACATCAAATAAAATCAGGAGAAGAAAGTTAAAAGAACCCAACCCTCCCACCCCCACAGTCATGCACAGAGACATACACAAATATGTATACGTTCATACACACATTCACACATACACACACAGCCACGCTGACACACAGACACACAGACACACACACTCACACCTACACAAACACTAGCTGTCACTACAGAGACATGGCCGGGCAGCGAGACCTGAGGTACAGAGGAGGCTAGAGGAAGCTACCTTTGGGGGGCCAACCACACTGGGAGAGATCCCAGTCCAAGGTCGCAGGGAGCACCGCCACAGAGACCACCCCAACCCGGGCAGACGGGAGGCTCCGCACCAAGGTGCAGAGCCCTCTAGTCGCCCGGGCCGGAACTGTCCATGGGACAGCACCCCCCGCGGCCAGACCAGAGACAACTCCCAATCTGGCAGGCCCCCTGAGGAAACACTGGAGATTAAAAACTGTTGCCTAAAACAGTAAAGGGTTAAAATATGGAGGCTAAAAACATGAGGGACTAAAACATAAAAGCATAAAAGCACAGAGGCTAAAAACATGGACTAGAACATAAAAGCATAAGAGCATAAGACATGAGAGGCCATAAAAAATAAAAGCATGAAGGCTAAAACACAGAGATTAAAACAGTAAAAAAGGATAAAAAGTGCTCTGATTAGCACTGTCTAAAATAAATCAAAAAGAGTTAAGATTTCAATTAAAAGCCTGGTTAAAAAGATGGGTCTTAAGCCTCTTTTTAAAAACCTCAGCAGTCTCCGCGACCCTGAGGTTCTCCGGCAGGCTGTTCCACAGTCGGGGCCCATAACAACTGAAAGCCGCCTCCCCGTGCTTTTTTGAACTTACCTGTGGTTTGGTTAAATGGCTGGTGCCGGAGGACCTCGGGGTCCGCGGCGGCCGATAAGGTAAAAGCAAATCAGATAGGTAAGAAGGCCCAAGACCGTTAAGACACTTAAAAACTAGTCGAAGAACTTTAAAATCAATCCTGAAACTCACGGGGAGCCAATGCAGTGACTTTAAAACTGGTGTAATGTGCTCCCGCCCTCTGGTCCTTGTCAGCACTCGTGCAGCTGAGTTTTGTAATAATTGAAGATTCGAAATGCTCTTTTTGGGAAGGCCAGAGAGCAGGGCATTACAGTAGTCTAAACGACAAGAGATAAAAGCATGCATCAGCACCTCCGTGCTGGCCTGAGAGAGAAACGGGCGGACTCTGGCTATGTTCTTAAGATGGTAAAAACCTATTTTTGTTATATTTTTGATGTGTGGATTAAAACTGAGCTCAGAGTCAAAAATCACACCCAGATTTTTTACAGATTGTGATAGTTTAAAATTCTTTAACTTTGGTAAAAGTTTCTCTTTCTGGCCCTCAGGACCAATGAGTAAAATCTCTGTTTTGTCCTGGTTGAGCTGTAGGAAATTCCCTGCCATCCATGTCTTGATATCTAAAATGCAGTTAAAAAGGACATCAATAGGCCCTGTGTCATCAGGAGACACGGCGATGTACAGTTGCGTATCGTCAGCCTAACTATGAAAGCTGATGCCGTGCCTCCTGATGACGTCCCCAAGGGGAAGCATGTAAAGATTAAAACGAGTTGGACCTAAAATTGACCCTTGGGGAACACCACACTTTATTTTGTGGGTTTCTGAGGAACATGTATCCATACTTACAAAGAAGTGTCGATCTGTGAGGTAAGAAATGAACCAGTTAAGAACAGTACCAGAGAGGCCGACCAGGTTCTTCAGTCTATCTAATAAAATGTGATGGTCTACTGTATCGAAGGCGGCGGTTAGATCCAGTAGTACCAAGACTGTGAGTTCATTGTTATCCAAGTTGCACCTGATGTCGTTTAAAATCTTTAAAAGGGCTGTCTCTGTACTGTGGTTCGTCCTGAAACCAGACTGACACTTCTCTAAAATGTTGTTTGCAATTAAAAAGTCATTTACTTGATTGAAAACAAGTTTTTCCAAAATTTTACTTAAAAACGGTAAGTTGGATACAGGCCGATAATTATTAAAGATGTTGGGATCTAAGTTGCTCTTCTTCAGAAGGGGCTTCACCATCGCCGTTTTAAAGGAGGCGGGGAAGACCCCCGTCTGAAGAGAGCAATTCATCATGTATAACAGCTGATCCTCAAAGAATCCACAAAGTGTTTTAAAAAATGGTGTGGGAAATGGGTCTAATAGGCAGGTTGTGGACTTTACTTGGGAGAGGACTCGACCAAGTGTCCCCGCATCAACCAGGGCAAAACTCTCCAGTGTTTCCTCGGGTAAAATCAATGATCCAGGTGTGTCGACATTGGAAATCGTTGGGGTAAAAGACTCGATCTGATGTCATTGATTTTATTTCTGAAGTGGTCTGCAAAGTCCTCACAAAGGGCGTCAGTTGGTGTTTTGGAGGATCTATTAAAATTTTTGTTTGTTAAAAGGTCAATTGTGGAGAAGAGGAATTTTTGGTTGTTTTTATGTTCATTGATTAGTTTTTGGAAATGGGAGATTCTTGACTGTTTGATTGCGTTATTGTATGTTTTGAGATGTCCACGTAAAATTTCATAGTGAACTGACAGTTTTGTTTTTCTCCATCTCCTCTCAGCACTCCTGCTGTTTCTCTTTAGTTTTTTAGTTTCTGCATTTCTCCACGGGGGGGTCGGTCTTGTAATACTTCTTTTTATTGAGAGTGGAGCCACCGAGTCCAGCGTTGATTTTATTTTATGGTTAAAATTGTCAACAATAAAATCACATGGTGCTAGTAAAATTTCTGCAGGAGTGCTCTGTAAAATCTGGATAAAATTTGCAGCCACTTCAGAAGTTAGGTAGCGTTTCCTCACTGTTCTCACTGGGGCCTCCCGCTGGTTAAAACTGGTGATTGTAAAAAACACACAAAAGTGGTCAGACACAGCCAGGTCCACAACAGAGGGTGCACCAACGGACAGGCCATCGGTTATGACCAGGTCCAAGATGCGCCCCCTGCTGTGGGTCGGCTGCGTGACATGTTGATTAAAATCAAGGCAATGGAGAAGGTTTAAAAATTCTCTCGACATAGGATCTGAGGAATTATCTATGTGTAAATTAAAATCACCGGTTATTAGTATTCTGTTATAAGTGCTATGTGTTATTGACAGTAGCTTTGAGAATTCACTGTTAAAAGAGGTGGAGTAGCGGGGTGGTCTGTAGACTGTCATACAGAGGATGGGGGGGCTGCTAAAAACAAAGACATGATACTCAAATGATAAATATTTGTTAAAAAAGACTTCATTTGACAACATGGTGTCTTTGGTGATTGACGCAGTTCCACCTCCTTTTTGTCCCCCTCTAGTAGAAAATAAAAAGTTAAAATTTGGTGGGGAAGCCTCAGTGAGAACAACAGGTGCATCAGTGCCAAGCCATGTCTCTGTAAGGAGAATGCTGTCTAGGTTGTTATCTAATATTACATCGTTAATGATAAAGGATTTGTTTAAAAGAGAGCGCACGTTCAGAACAGCCATTTTAATGTCTGTGTTGAACGTGCGCTCATCATGTCTTTTTAAAAAGGTTGGTGACCCCTGAGCTAGATTGTCCTTAGAAGAGAAGGAATTCCAACACTACTAGAACGGCTGTAAGTCATTTTGACCGCTAGATTTTAAACTCTATAATCTCTCATGTAAATACCCAACTGAGTGATGAATGCATTCATTGTGTCATGATATAAAAAAAACAACAACTAAATAATACCAAAATGTACATTTTAACAAGTTTAATTATACATTTATCAATATTCATATCATCGCACATAGTAAACCGTAATTATTGCGTATATTTATACGAGATTTTAATAGAGAAAACTCAGAACAAGAAAATGAACTATTAAAAGTAACTTATTTGATCATGAAACATTTTATTTTAACACTTAATATATAATAAAATGAATAATAATAATCGAAAAAGCTGGAAACAAGCTGATCTAAAACAAAAACAAAGAGCCGTTGTGATCACTGGTCACAGTCTCTACAGATTACCTCCGCTCTCCTTGCACAGTACCATACACGGGCTTGTGGCATTTCAAGTGTCCAACATTTGGTTCCGTTTGCAGCTCTTTCGGACCGGCACTGCCTCCGTGTCTGCTGCTGCTGCGGTGGTTGCTTCCGCTGCTGCCCACCTTGTGCCGACGGCCGCAGTTTCTTTCCCCTCCATGTATTCCGCCCTCCGCTCCTCTGCCAGCTGCTGCAGGACTTTCCTCCAGGCTCTCCTGTTGCTGGTGCTCCTTGAATAAGATGCGGGCATTGATCCCAGCCAGGTCGAGGATGTTATAGAAGACCGCCACTGGCCGTCTTTGACACAGTACGGAAGTACGCCCTCGCCATCTGGTCCCGGTCGTCCACGCCATACTTCATGTTTTTGGAGTAAATCACAGAATGGTTTTGCCCTCGCCCCACTAAAGGTGCCCACACCTGTGTGCACGGTGCTCAGGATGCAGACATTCTTCCTCGGATTTCCCTGGTACACAGTCAGAGTCGCAACAGCTCCGCTTGCTGTTTCACGAAGGGGGAACTCTCGTTTTTGTTTGCCCATGGTGCCAACCAGGCTGTATAATACAACTATATAGTAATTAACTTACAAGTAAATTCGCAAAGAAGTGCAGCTGGAGACCGCTAACAAAGTTAGAGACTAGAGAGACAATGTAAGAAGCAAACCGCGAGAAATGATGTGTGGTCAATATCACCGCTTCTGGCTGAAAAAGGTAAATCATATCATATTTTCTTTGTTTTTTGTGTAATTTATATAAAAATTATTCTAAATTTAAATGCAGACACTTTTAGGAAAAGTCAGGTAAGTTAACAGCAGTACTGCATTTTTTCATTCAACAAAATTATTGCACATATAAACATATAGACATTTGAAAACGGTCAATGACTGTCTCGGCCGTTCTAGTGATAAAATCCTTCTTGAGGATTATTATCTAACAAGTGAATCATCTCAACACTTTTACTGTAATTGATAAAAACATTAATCAATATTTAATATAGTTTACCATTTCGACCGCTTTAATACTCACATCTTTGTGATGAAAAGCGTCACTCGTGTCACTCTCCACTTCATCTCCTCCTCGGCTGACACTGACAGCAGCTTCTGGCTCTTGCTGTTGTCGAGTACCTACGACTACATTCAGTGTCACTCGAAAAAAGTTTGACACTTTTGGTAGTTTTGATAAAAAACTGTTTGCTTTCCTCCTCTTCTCCGCTCCACTAGCGTAACTCCGCTTCATTTTTCTCAACTCCAAACCTCTCCAAACCGCGCCAACTAGTTTGTTTTGCTACCGTCTTCCTGAATCGAGCCTGCACATGCGCAGTAACATGGAATAGTCCATTGCATGAGAAGGGAGGGGGCAGCAGTCGAAACAATCATGATAGATTAAGCATTTTTATGTATTTTTAAGCGCGCAAATTAAGACTAAAACAATAGTAATTGCTTTCAATCGAAGACAACTTTATTTAATCGTTTTTTTATGAGATAATGAGTTTAAAAGATTATGAGTTTATGAGTTTGGGGGCCCCTGGAAATCTCGGGGCCCCAGGCAATTGCCTGTGTTTGCCTAATGGTAAGTCCGCCCCTGCACAGTGCACAGATGACTGCCTCATGATGAAGAGAGAACAACCTCTGGGATCAAAAGTAACAAGAATAAAGCAAATACATTGAACATACATTGAATTTATGTGTCATGATCTAAAGAAAAACACCACTCCCTGCTGTGCAGCGCAGCCAAATATAGGGAATTGTTTATGAATATTACTAAAAACATCCTCAGATAATTGTGGGCAAAGCAGCTCCACAGAAGACGTCCACAGGTTAACCCAAGGGGCCACAGACATGTATGTGATAACAGCAGCACAGAGAGGAGCAGAGGTAACAACATTGTATTGGTACGGTGATTACCTCTAAAAAGTCGACAAAATAGGTTTTGAAACCAATCACATTGTATATTTTGAACATGGATGAAACCAAATTATAATAACGTCATGATATAGGTGCTGCAGGTGTAGTTTTAGTTCTTTGTCCACCCACCAAGTAATCATTGTTTAAGGGTTTTAGCAGATACTGAAATATTCCGAAAAAAATGCTGGCATCTTATGTTACTGCAAACCACAGATGCATTCAAATGTGTACATGTCATATGCACCATATCAATATATCTTGTGTCATATCACATTAACATTACATTTATATGAGGTGATTTTCTTGTCAGGAGGTAGAGGGGATGGTGGTGGAGTTACAACTAGGCGTGAAGGCTGCCAAGACAGTGATCACCATTCAAAGTGGTGTTTCAACATATAACTGTGAAACCACTGCATATTTTGAACAAGACGCCGGGTCATTATGTAGGTGTGTTTTCCAGCACAGCACCAGCCTTAATTTTTTCAGATTAGAAATGCTGAGTGAGGGATAGGTAGTGAGGTCTTACCTGGCTCTCTGTTCTTTGACAATTTTAACCTGCAAGGCTCTAGGGACTGTACTGCCCGTGGTAAGACTCATCAAAACCCGGTGTTGATCAGATATTCTTGATCAATTATTTTAGCGTCTAGATTAAGTACAAAGCCAATAAAAAGACATAGATGGAAATTTGCGTGTATTTGTGCCAGCGACTTCATAATATTGAACTCAAGCGAGGATTTCACATGATGCTATGTCACAAAAGCATGTTGTAACATCACTGATGTCCAAACACTTAAAACAGCAATGGAGGAGAGGATAATAATCACTAATTGTGGTTGTTTGCGGACACCCAGAGCTGTACGATAACGTTATTTGAACCAAGACAGGACATAAAATGAACTAAAGTGGAGGAAAATGAGTGAGTAAGTCAGACTAAACTGGTAAGAGTCAAAAGAAATTATACCTCCACATTTTTATCTACCTCACATGGTGTCAGAAGTGAGCATTGGTGATGTTCCCCCCTCCAGAAAGCTTTGACTTTAGCCACCCTGAACATTGGCCAAAATGGAAACAGCGTTAAACAAAGAGGACGAGTATGTGCAGGTCTCTACTGTGATTTACGCACTTGGAAAAGAAGCGGAACAGATATATATAAGACGTTTGTTCAATAGGAGAAGATGAGACATATGAGAATGTGATGGAAAAGTTTCACACCAAAAGTTAATGTTCACGAGAATGGATGATTCCATCTATACTCACAAAAGCAGGTTGAATCGGCGGAGGAATACATCCATAGCCTTCACGAGCCAGCTGATACCTGTGATTTCGGAGTTGCAAAAGAGGGAACGTCCGTGACAGACTTGAGATAGGAATTATATACAAGATAACTTTCAGAGAAGCGGCAATTAACACTGTATTTGACACTCGGCCAAGCAGTAGAGCTTGTGTGGCAGTCTGAACAAATGAAGGAACACATTAGTGAGCAAGCTAGCAGCATAAAAATGCATGGACTGTTTCACTGCCAATACAAGGCTCAGAGGTTGATTTTAAAATTGATACAGGTGCTGATATCAGTGTAATCTTGGAGAAGACTTTTTCAAGCCTAAAATACAATCCAGAGCTAAGGAAAGTGGATAACAATTTTGAGAGCCAAGAAAGAAAGCTACATTGCAAAGGACAGTTACCAGCCACAACTACTGTAAAGGACAAGCAGTTCAGGATCATGTTGTTCGTTGTGACTGGACGTGCAGTAATCAACCTCCTCGGACGTGAAGCATCAATGGCAATGGGCTTAGTCAAAAGACTGGAAGGACTCCAACAGAGGTAGGCTTACTGAAGATAAAGCCAATACAAATTAGCTTGAAGAATAATGCTGTTCCATACAGCATAGCAACAACTAGGCACATTTCTGTGCCCATGCTATCAAAAGTGAAAATGGACGAATCATTCAGTGTACCATAACTGAAGAGATAAAAGAGCTGACAAGAGTGGTGTGCACCCATGGTGGCAGTTCCCAAGAAGAACGGGCAGATTGGGATATGAGTGGACCTCAAACAGCTGAATAAGGCAGTCAATAGAGAAAAGAATGTGGTCCCCACCATTGATGTTATCCTGCCAAGACTAGTACAGGGTGTTTTCACTCCTTGACTCCTTGGCAGCTGCCCTTGGACGAAGAAAGCACTAAGCCAACAACCTTCATAATGCCTTTTGGCCGATATTTCTTCCGTAGACTTCCATGGCATAACTAGTGCACCTGAAATTTTCCAGAGAGAAATGTCAGAGCTCCTGAGTCACCAAGATGGCATAGCAGTCTTCATGGATGACATTTTAGTCTACAGAAACACTTATGAGCAACACGAGCAAAGACTCCAGAACACACTGCGCACCATAGAGAAGGCAGGATGCTGAATACTGAGAAGTGTCTTCTGAGGCAGAGCCAGTTTCGTTACCTGGGGCACGTGATCGATAGCAAGGACATACATCCAGATAAGACCAAGGTTGGGGCAATTACTCTCCTAGAGCCACCAGAGAACATCACTGACCTGAGAAGAGTGTTGGGCATGGTCCATTACTTGGGCAGGTATGTTGCACACCTGTCTGAGGTAACAAGGCTACTCAATGAACTCCTGAGAAGAGACACTGAATGGACCTGGGGCCCAGCACAGGATGAAGCATTTCGAAAGGTGAAGCAACTTATCACGGAAGCACCTGTGCTGGTGTTTTATGATGTCACAAGGACCACCATCGTGAGTGCGGATGCTAGCAGTTGTGGCTTGGGTGGAGTCATCCTACAGGACCATGATGGCATGCGGAAGCCAATAGCCTACTGTTCAAGAGTCTTAACGGATGCGGAGAAATGTACACCCAAATAGAGAGAGTGTTTTGCAGCTGTGTGGGCGAGCGAGAAGTTCTCAAGATTCCTGCATGGCCTAGAAAGTTTCACCATTTAAACCGACCACAAACCACTGGTCCCGCTGATCAGTGCCAAAGACCTCGACTCAGTGCCACTGAAGTGCCAAAGTCTGCTCATGCGAATGATGCGCTACAATTCAGTAGCAGTATACTTGCTTGGAAAAGACCTTTTTGTAGCAGATGCACTCTCACAACACCCTCAGCCAGTCATTACCGCAGAGGTCTGTGAGCTGATCCAGGAGGTAGAGGCCTACGAGGACGCAGTCAGCAGTGTGTTGCCCATTTCACCCACCAAATTGGATGTCATGAAAGCGGAGACTGAGAAGGTCCAGGATATGGAAAAGGTGAAACATTACATCAGCAGCGGTTGGACCAAGTATGCCTCCAACATTCCACATGCTGTTAGGCCTTACTACAATGCAAGACAGCACTCCATCTCCCAGAGGTTAGTCTTATATGGCAACAGAATTGTCATTCCCCACAGCATGCATGCCAACGTACTGCAAATTCACAACGGTCACCAGGGCATCGTGAAATGCAGAGAAAGGGCCTAGGTGAGCGTCTGGTGGCCTGCCATAGGCATAGAGATAAAGTAGTTAGTCAGCAGCTGCAAAGACTGTCAGGAATCAAGGCTGACACAGAGAAGAGAACCGGTGATGACGACTCCGCTGCCTAACCGCCCATGGGAAAGAATACGAGCTGATATATGTGAAATTCACAAGCAGCACTATCTAGTAGCTGTTGATTACTTCTCTAGATACATAGAGATAGCACATCTGCCAGACCTGTCTGGTGAGACGACATCCTCCAGACTGAAAAACACGTTTGCAAGATCAGGCTGTCCCAACATTCTTGTTACGGATAACGGCCTACAGCTTTAGGCCGAGCCTTCTACCAGTTTGCAAAAGAATATGACTTAAAACATATTACAACCAGTCCCCAGTACCCCCAAGCCAACGGCGAAGCCGAAAGAGCTGTACAGAATGTGAAGAAAATGTTAACACAGTCAGACCCTTTTGCTGCTCTGATGAGCTACCGAGCCGCACCTATTCAAGCTACGGGAGTGAGCCCAGCTCAACTGATGATGGGTAGGCAGAAAAGAACAACGATCCCAATACTTGAATCACACCTGCAGCCATCCTGGCCTGACCTACAGCAGGTGAGGCAAGCAGACACTAAAGTAAAACTGAGCTACTTCAACAGAAAGTACAACTTCAGACTTTCCTGAGCTTAATTCTGGAACCACTGTCACGCTAAAGCTGGACGCCGAAAGAGGATGGCGGAAAACAGGCAAAGTCCTCAAATGATGTGAGACACCAAGGTCTTACCTCATACAAACTGAAAGGGAGTACTTCGTCTCAACCAACACCACCTCATGCCCACAACCGACATGGACGACTCATCGGAAGCACAAAAAGAAGAAACACGTGCGCCAGAGCAACCAATACCTGCACAGGATGTGTAGGCCAAAAGAGGCTTTCCACCAGATCTAAGTTCCAGTGACGAGCAACCACCAGCAGAGGGCTTACCACCCCCGATGAAAAAGCACAGTGGCTGAGTGATGAAGCCTCCTGAGCTTGTAAAGACGATGTGTATAGACTATTAACCTTTTCTTCACAGGATTAAAATAGCCTCCAGAGCTTGTTATGGTCTGTCAGAGACCAATAGTTTAATCGTGTGTAGATTAACAAACAGTTACATTACTGTCTGTTACATTACTGTTGAAGTAGCCTTCAGAACAGGTTAGAGTTCATAAGAGGCTAAAGGTTCAAAACGTTAATATGTTCAATGAAATTGAATGTGTATGTGTTGTAAAAGAAACATATGGAACGGCCAGAGATACTGTAGCTGTTACAGAATATTTCATACAGAAAACAGCTTGTTGGCTCAAAGGAAGGGTGATGTGATGTAGGGATGTATTTAATTATGCACAGCTATACAGTTAGTGAGATACTACATGAGATCAATTGTTCTATTGTTGTGTTTGGTCTGACGCACCATTGGCAACAGTGTAGCTTGTGACACTATTTTGTCTATTTTGTAACTTTTTCACTTATATTGTAAACATAGCATAACAAACTTAGATGCTCCACCTGCTTGATTCAAAAGGTTCAAAGGTTCAAACACCAGGTTTGCAAACAAAAATTGCGTTTAAATCAAAAACAAAAAACAAAAAAATTTACACAGCCTTGTGTTCTCTGTAGTCTGGTGGAATGGCAGAAGATACTTGTGTACTTCTGGAAATAAAAGGAATGGCAGAAAAGAATATGCCCAAAAAGTTGTAGACATCTCACAATTCAAAAGGTGTTATTGTGAAACAACTATGTTTTGCCCTGTGGACCAATGTAGCTATTATACATTTTCAGGTAAGACTGGGTTGGATGTAGACAGGGGTGTGTGTGGCTGACGTTGAGCAATAGCTTGTTCTCCATGCACCATTCTGCAAGATCCTATATTTCCTACTGGTATGAACCCTAATCATTGTTTGTAATGCAGCCAATGATGGTGGTGTCAGCCACATAACTCACAAAAAAGTTCTCCTGATGTTTGGCACAGCAGTCATGGATGCACAGTGTGAACAGGAGGGGGCTGAACACACAGCCCTGGGGGGCTCCATTGTTGAGCATTAACATAAAGGAGGTGTGACTGTGAACTGTCCAATATCCAATTGCAGAGTGTTGTACTTAAGTCCAGAGTGTTAAGTTTTGTGTGTATGCTTGTTTGTTTGTTTTATCATTTTGTTTTTGTTTGTTTTTGTTTTGTTTTTTTTTGGGGGGGGGGAGGATTCAGTCAGCTTCATGCATCATTTATTGAATTTGAAAAATATAGTAACTGCACTACCTTAAATCTGAACCTTGTGAACCACAACATTTTTATAATTTGTAACTTGAAAGTCAAATAATTGCTTGAAAAAAGAAAAGACTAAAACTAAGAATTACTGCCATGCCTTATATGCCTCCCCCACCAGTCAGGTTGCTGTCCCTGAGCTATGGCACTGTATAATGGTTTGTTTTTTTTGGATATGATTGTGTCACAGTAAAGTTGACCTTTTAATGTTTTGGATATAAAATGTCATAGCTTCATTATTTCATCCTTCAGTCCAAGTTGACATTTGTGTGTTCTTGAGATATCATGTTCACAAAAAATTTGGACAGCTTTAAGACATGCGTTTGTTGGGACAACCTGAAGACATAATGCCTCCAGCCATGGCTGTTGCCGATGTGGAGGCATAACAGCACACCATTGACAGCACTGGGTAAAGGGACCTATTTAATTCCCTACTAGGATCTTTAAGGTTTCGTTAAAGATCTCTGTCAACCCTAACACTTCATCCTGTTTAAGAGGGTGAATAACAATTGTGCATCACAGCCAGCATCTGTAAGTAGTGGAACAAACACACAGCTGGGTCAGCCTGTTAAACTTCTTTAATGCTGCTTGGTCAAATCAGTATTATGTGATCACAAGGTCATCTTATGGGATAAAGATAACTACAGCTTAAAGCCAACACTGATATGATGTGATCAGCTATATTGACATTTAGTCGTGACAGATGGTTGTCTTCTTAGCGATACTGCTGTGTAGCCCTGACTAGGCTTGCATCATCATTTACCATAACCTCCGTTTCCCCCATCAACACCAAAATACATGAACAGCATTTTAGCATTTTAAAATACTGTATATCTTCAGCATGTTCCAAAAGCTCAGTTTTGGGGTGAGAAATCAGGCTCAGTGTTGACGATTGGCAAAAACTGAGAGAGTTCCATTCAAAGCAGCACTGATCAATATTTTTTTATAAATTGTGGGTCAAATAACTATGTTGTGAAAAATATGTGGATCGCTCAGCTCATTGTTTTGGCTTAACATAGATTTTGACATAGGTGGACCAAGCCACTATGACGTAACTCACAATAGATAGCAAAATTGTTTGCAACCCAGTTCTGGAATATGCCAGAAACATTCAGCTGGCCCCCAGACTGCATGGAGTGATGGCATTTGAGCAGTCTGCTCCTGTATGCCAGATCTGAGCCACAAGCAGGCCATAGCTTGGCCAGGTGTCAGCTAAGAGTGAACCAAATAAACCAGAATTGGCCCAGGTCTGGGCCACAGGACTCTATAGCGCCCCCTGATGTAACGCCCCACCTCCTACATACACATATATTAACAAAATGCAGTATGCATATGGTTCATAACCCATAGATCAAACATGGCGCCCAGTGTGGCAGACGTGTTTGCGAAGTGCTCCCGACACCATTTTCTTTTAGTATTTATTTTAGTGTTATTGTGTACAGTTAATGTAAGGTGCTGGCACGAAAGGATTGTGTACAGCAGGGAAGCACTTTTGAACATTGAAAAAGCTCACCACGAGCTTAAATCTGACCTTTTCAACATTCTACCACACCAATTACACCCGGCCAGCACGACCACAGCGGAGACGAGGCAAGAGAGGTGGGCTACATGCTAGGCTAAAGGCTAGAGCTACACATTCACCGCTACTTAGCCTGCTGCCAGCTAATGTACGCTCCCTCGAAAATAAAATGGACGAGCTGAGAGCCAGGAAAACAACACAATGTGAGATCAGGGAGTGCTGTGCTCTGATTTTTACAGAAACCTGGACCAAAGATAACACGCCAGATTCAGCCATCCAGCTTCAGACCCATTCTGTACACTGCAGAGACCGCACATTGGCCTAAAAGGCGGCTGTTCAGGTGGTGGAGAAACATTGTTCAGTGGACATAGGGTAAGATGGTTAAGTGCAGACCCTTTTATTTACCTAGGGAGTTCAGTGCTGTGTTTATTCTGGCTGTTTACATCCCGCCGCTGGCGAACCGGACCGCTGCGCTCGAACTACTGCATGACACTATCAGCAAACACGAGACTATATACCCAGATGCTGTGTTTGTTGTGGCAGGGGATTTTAATCACTGCAACCTTCAGTCTGTCCTCCCCAAGTACCACCAGCATGTGAGCTTCCCTACGAGGGACACCAACATTCTGGACCACGTCTACAGCAACATGGAGGGCACCTAAAATGCTAACCCCCCCCCCACACACACACACACACACACTTCAGAAAGTCCGACCACATCTCTGTGTTCCTCTACCCATCTTACAGGCAGCTCCTCAAACAGTGGTTTCAGTGGTTACTGAGTGGTTACTGGTTACATCAGCACATGCATAGACAACATTGTCCCTACCAAGTGCTGCAAAACATACCCAAACCAAAAACCCTGGATTAACTGTGATGTATGATCCATGCTGCATGCCTGCTCCACTGCATTTGCTTCTGGTGACGCTGAAAGCTACAAAAAGGCCAGATATAACCTACGTAGATCCATCAGAGCAGCCAAGAGACAGTACAGAGTGAAGCTGGACCGGTGCATTTGGCAGGGCCTGCAGCACATCACGGACTACCAGCAGCGGAGCAAGGGGGTCACAACCAGCCAAAGCGCATTGCCAGATGAGTTCTACGCTTGCTTCGACGCTCTCAACGCCAGCAGAGGGACTCTACCATCAGAGGCAGCACAGAGCTCTTCACTCAAGGTGACATCAGCTGAGGTGTGCAGGGCGCTGAGAAGAACGAACCCCTGGAATGCAGCAGGCCCTGATAACATCCCGGGCCGTGCACTAAGGGTCTGCGCAGAGGAGCTGGCTGAGGTGCCAACAGATATGTACAATCTGTCCATCTGATAATCTTCTGTGCCCACCTGCTTCAAGACCACCACCATTGTGCCCCTCCCTAAGAAAAACACTATAACCTGCTTAAATGATTACCATCCCATCGCACTCACTTCAACTGTGATGAAGTGTTTTGAGAGGATAATCACATTAAAAAGACCATCCCAGACACGCTGGACCCCCTACAGTTTGCGTACCGTCGTCAGTAAACACCACCATCCACACAGCTCTCACACATCTGGAGAACAAGGACACGTATGTTCGAATGCTGTTTATAGGCTACGGCTCAGCATTCAACATAGTCCTCCCAACCAGTATGGCTGAGAAGCTCCCCATCCTCAGGCTGATACCTTCCCTCTCCAGCTGGGTTCTGGATTTCCTCACAGACAGACCCCAGACAGTCAGAGTTCGTACCCAGACATCAGGCACAAGGACAGTGAGCACAGGGACATCCCAGGGCTGTGTGCTGAGTCCTCTTCTGTACACCCTCTTCACCTATGACTGTGCCTCCACCCAGTGCAACACCACCATCATCAAGTTTGCGGATGACACAACGGTCATCGGACTGATCACTGGTGGGGCGGAGACAGACTATAGGGAGGAGGTGGCTCAGCTGGTGTCTTGGTGCCACACAAATAATCTCTCCTTAAACGCAGAGAAGACTAAGGATATGATTATCGGCCCGAGGAGGAGGAGAGACCAGCACAGTCCACTTCACATCTCAGGTAGAGAGGGTGAAAACCTTTCCTTGGCACGCACATCAGCAAGGACCTCTCCTCGTCTCACAACACCCAGCACATTGCCAGGAAGTCTCAGCAGTGGCTGTACTTCTTAAGAAAGCTGAAGAAATTTGGACTGTCCACCAGACTCCTCAGCAACTTCTACAGATGTACAGTGGAGAGCACCCTGACCAACTCCATCACAGTGTGGTTTGGGAACTGCACGGTACAGGAAAGGAAGGCTCTCCAACGTGTGATTAAAACTGCACAATACATCTGTGGAGCAGCCTTCCCATCACTTCAGGACATTTACAACACCCAGGTCGCAAAGAGGGCACACAACATCACCAAGGACACTACACACCCCCAGCACACACTGTTCACACTGCTACCATCTGGCAGATGCTACAGGAGCATGAAAGCCAGAACAACCAGACTTAAAAACTGTTTTTATCAACAGGCCATCAGGCTGCTGAATGACTATGTAACACACCCATGACAACACTGCATACACAACTATTAAACACTGGAAACTACATTTGCACTATATTCCATTCTGTGAACTATATTCACCTCTGAACTACATTTGCACTAGTGTTGCACTGTAAACCGATATTAGAAAGGTACCGCGGTACCCAGCCGTTAAGAACAATACTTTTTCACGTTTTATTAGTATCAGTACTTTGTGAACTTTGTGCAACAGCGGGGCAGCATGTCTGTGTGCAGCTTTTCTTTGCTTCCTCACTGCCTGCAGCCAGAGTGGGTGTGGTTTCATGGTGACAGACAGTCACAGAGCAGAGCGAGACAGACGTGTTGGCTCTCTTGGTCATTACGGATTTAAAGCATCGTTTACAGACGGGCTTTGTGGTGTCCGTGGGCTTGCCCTTACTGTCGGCAACGTAAGCGAAATATTTCCATATTTCGCTCCGTGCGTCTGCTATTTCAACAAGCCTAGGACGGTCGGCAGGAGCACTCATGCCACTTTCAGCTGACAGACATGCGGACTTGTTCAAAGAGTTCAAAGAGCTGCAGGTAAGCGATAGATAACATAAATATCCCCCGGATGGAAGTCAAGCAAGGTTTTTTTTTGTGACAAGCGAACTTTTTTCACCATCAGGGTTGCAGGAGGCAGTCAGGGGTAAAGCTAACTGTTTAACAGTCCGATGTGGTTCCACACATCTCTGTATGCAAACACAAAGTTCAAACTGGTAACATGAACTTTACCATAACATGCGCTGGTATTCACAAGTATGCTGATCAACAACACCACTTACAAATGATTTTTTTAAAGTCAATCAGTACTAGTAAAATAATCGTACATTTTTGTCAATAATTTATAATATATTTTGTAATTTATATTATTAATGGTCTGATCAGAGCACAGACCTCCACCAGATCTGGGTCATTTGTGTTGTACTTTACTGCACTAATGTAGTTTGCAGGCTAATAATCCAGGGTTTGAACTTTATCAACATGAAATGCAAATTGCAAATTTTCCCTTTGTGGGACGAATAAAGTATTATCTTATTTTATGAATTGCCAGACTTACAGTTAATGTCATTTATGTTCATTATTTTTATGCTGAATAAAATTGTAGTTAATGTGCTGTTAATTTTTTTCTACTACAAGCACGAAGACACTTGTCTTCTTGGATATAGAAGCTATAAAGCTAAGCTGCTTTTACAAAAATATGTATTTTTGTTTAGACTTCTTAAGTTTAAGTGTTTTAATTAATAAAAAGAAATACATTATTTTAAGTTCCACATTCTGTCATCTGATATTTTATTCCATGACTTTTGATGATGTTTTAGTTTTCCGTTGTGGTATCGTTTCAGTATTGGTATCGAGACATTTTAGGCAGGTATCGTACCGAAGTCATAATTTTGGTTTCGTGACAACACTAATTTGCACTATGTACATATCTTCAATATCCAATGTATGTATTCAATATTCTTATATTTCAATGTCTTTCAGTGTCTTCTGCTGTATGTGAACATTGCACATGCTAACATGCTTTTTATTGATCTATTTTCTTTTAACCCTCTAAGACCCACTGTTGTAATATTACAACGTTACCTTTAGCCACCCTAAAAAACAATCTGTTATATTTGATCTTGTTTTTTTACCACATTTACATAGTCATTGGGTCCTATTGTTCAGTCTCACTATGCTATTGGATAGTACATTTGTTTATAAGTCCCGCCTCATGGCCATGAACTCACACAACCTCTCATGGTTTCCTTCGGACAACATTGCTTTGTTTCATTGGACTAAATTCATCAGATTCAAGTAAGTAAAATGTCTTTTATATTTTTTTTTGTCGTTATTACAATGTCTAGAACATGTACATATGTAGTTTTTGTAGAACAGATTCATCAAATTTCATTTAGAGCTTGTTATATAATTGTTGTAATATTACAACGTTGGGTGAGTGTGGTAGTCAAAATAGAAGGCCTGTTGCAGTGGGAACAAACAGGTTGTATTACCTCCACTACACCACTGCCTGAAACAGAGTGTTTTTTTTACATGGACAGTATACATACTACCCTTGTGTTGTGTTCTGATCAGATTTGACTGATTTAAAAGTTTTATCTCTAAAGAATGTAGGTAATTTGATCAAGCTGACCTAAAATTCCACAACTTTGTCCACAAAGAGGATATCAACAGACAATTCAGTTCTAAGAAAGGTGAACATTTTCCTGAATGTGGATGTGTGGATGTAAGTGGGGGTATGCATGTTTTCCTTTTAGTATGATAATTACAGGGTATTACAAGCAGTATTGTCATGTCAAGGCAGTATTGTGTGACTTAATGGCTGGTGATTGGGATGCACATTTCTTTTAGCATGATAAGTAGAGAGCATAGGCTAAGCCATTTACATTTACATTTAGGGCATTTAGCAGATGCTTTTGTCCAAAGTGACTTACAATAAGCAGACAGTATTGTCTGCCTGGAAAACATTGGGGAATTCACTATGTGGGAACAGCCAGGCAGGTGCGCCTGCCCAACTGTGACCTTGAAGACGAGAAGAGCTTGAAGAAAAAGGGGAGAGGAAGCGATGATGTCAGAGTGGAGGGGAATCACAACATCTGTGCTGTCAAATGGTCTGACAACAGGGCCATCACACTTGTGTTGTCCTTTGCTGGACCTGAAAATGTGCAGAAGATTCAACGCTGGGACAAAGCCAGCAGAAGCTTCACTGAACTTGAGAGGCCTTACATTGTTGGTGTCAACAACAAGTACAAGGGAGTTGTGGATTTGTTGGACTCATTTACAGCCAAATAGAGGTCCCCCATCAAATCCTGTCGCTGGTACATGTACATCTTCTGGCACACCATCATCCTCTCTCAAGATGTCTAGCAAAGAGACAATGAACAGGAGACAGTTTCAGGCACAGCCAGCATCCTCTCTCATCCTGGTGAACATGGTGCTCTAAACTCCAAAGAGAGGACGACCATCTTCAGGCCAAGGGAGCCCAGCAACAGTGACATCAGGAAGCTCTCTGACTCCTCAGAAGAGACCATCCAAGAGAAGTGCACACCTCCCATTGCAAGGACCTAGTTGCGAATTTCCCAGTGAAGACAGGGAGAGGAAGCTGCAGACACTGCACGAAAGGATACACTAACGTGCAATGCAGCAAGTGTGATGTTCACCTTTGCTTTTCAGAGGACAAGAACTGTTTTTGGGACTTTCACTATGAATGAAAGTCAGCCATGAAAAGAAAAAAAGGAATGAAGAAGTCACTAGAAAAAGATATTTAATAAAAAAATAATAATAATTCTTCATAAAAATATGAATGTGTGATTATCATTAATGTTATATACCTTTATGGGGCTAAGTAAGCAATCAACTCTGCAAATGAACCCTTAGTTGTTCGGAATTGTTGTTCAGACAACATGAGTACACATACAGAAATTCTGCTCCCACCTAAGCCCAACGTTGCAATATTACAACATTTCTCTAAAAACGTACATAAACATTTTTTTTTTAAAAACTCTTTCATTTCTGCATCAGAGGCCTCCTACAACAACATCTGAAGAGTCAAAAAAATTTTTTTTGAGGTTTTTCTATATTTGGGTCTTACAGGGTTAAGTATATTTTGTGTGAAGGGAAACCAGCAAATTAAGAATTTCATTGCCTGGTGCAAACTATGTTTCCACTGTGTATATGACAACAAACATCTTAAATACTCTCAGTCCAACAGGAAGTCGGCCATTTTGTTTTTCCATTTTGATTTTTTTTTCAACTAGTGCAGTGCCCGTAAGAAAAGTGTATTCCTATAAAAAAGTGGGAGGTTAAGGAGCTTTTTCATGGATGGCCAAATGAGGCTGTGTTTGAAGGTGGGATGTCAGGGATATTTAGGTTTGTTGTGAAATCCGATATTCCAGGGTATAATTGGCTGTTTTTGACTCTTTAGGGTCCGTGCAGCTAAGCTGCCAGGACACTATTGTATTCCTAGGAATTCTTTCTTCTTTCTTTCTTCCGAGGAAGTCATACTTCTCAAGGGCGAAAACTCACCAAACTTTACAGAAATGTCCGGCCCCATGCCAGATTGACTTAATTCCAAGGACATGTCAATATTCCTCCTGGGGGCACAATAAGCGTTTAAATTTAAAAAATTTAAAAATACCTACAAAATCAACAGTACATGCTACAGTTTTAAAACTTTCACCAAACTGTAGCCCCATTACTGCTGAAACTTTAGTCCACTTCAACTCATTGCAAATTATGAAGTCAATCACTCAGTTTTTTTCAAAACCTGTAAAACTTATAAAACCTATCTCCTCCCACAATTTTTGCTCAATTGTCACCAAACTTGCTAGAGAGCATCTTCAGACCGCCCTCCACAAAACTTGTTTCTCGGATTTTTGATTTATCAAAAATTAAGCCTACAGTGCATCAAAATGTTTGACCGTAAACAGTACTGTAAACATATACTATCAAATTCTTGCTAAATACATTTTCAATCTTCCTGAAAAAAATAAGAATATTTTGGAGTCATGGTTGATGAAGTTTGGCAAATATCAGAATTGTATCTCAAAAACTGAATTTTTGAGAACATTTTGAATTCTGCTCTCATGGGAACAACTGGAGTCAATGTAAGAGTGGCATTTTTAAACATCAGATTTCTCTTATGAAGCAAAACACTTAGAGTTAAAAAAATAAATCGCCAACATTTCCATGCTGTCAAGATGCAATTTATGTATTATCAGATTTTTGTTTAGGTAACAGAATTTCTGACATTTTGACCATTTTTGAAATCTTCCTTGACAACAGCTGCCTGGACAGTGAGTCCCTGAGTCGACAAATGCAGCTACACAGCTGGTCTCAATTCCAGCCAATTAGCTCAGCGAGTTAGGAGCTGGTTCTTGGTGTAAAGGGTTGTGTGTTTCGAGACCCAGCAAGGGTGATGATGGTGATGATGAGGATGATGACAGATCAAAATGTCAGATGTCCTCAATATGAAACACAAGACAATTGTCCTGATGGTGGCATCACAGCAAGCCTCTAAATTAAATAAAGACAAATAGCTTGGACTGGACCATGGGTGAAAGCTAACTGAATTTTGCATAAAGGTCCAGTCTCATGCCAGATTACTTCAGCTGTAAACCCAAGCCAATAGTCCTGATGGTTGCGCTACAGCAAGCGTCTAAAGTTAAAACTTTGAAAATTCATAACAAATCAACCTGCTAGAACTTCACACTTTCATCAAACTGTAGCCCCAGTACTAAAGAAACTTTTGTACATTTAAACCTATTGAAAATTATGAAGTCCATCACTCTGACTGTGAACACTACTGTAAACATATAGCCTACCTGCAAAAAAATAGATATATAAATAAATCTTCAATGTTCATGAAAAATTTGAACATTTTTTAGAGTCATGGTAGATGATGTTTGACAAATATCAGAATTTTACATAAAAAACTGAATTTTTGAGAACATTTTGAATTCTGCTCTCATGTGAATAATTGCAGTCAATGCAAGCAGCATTTTTAAACATTAGTTATTCACTTATGGAGCAAATTAATCATCTTTAAAAAAACAAATTACCAACATCTCCATGCTGCAATATGTGTATTTTCAGATTTTTGTCTTGATAACTGAATTTTTTACAGTGGTTTCAAATCTGCCTGCACAACAGTGAATGGCTTAATCAATTTGTCAAGCCACTGTTATAATGCCACTTGCCAATTAGCTCAGAGCGATAGATGACAGTCTTTGGTTCCAGAAGTTGTGAGTTCAAGCCTCAAGTCATCCAAAGTGAACATTGTTGTCAACTCTCTTGTCTTCCTATTCTCCTGTTTGTTGCTCAGAATTGCCTAATTTTGCCAAAAAATAGCCCGGACCAGACCCATTGCTGCGCAGCAGCTATAATTTTGATTTTGCCATTATATTTCATCTTAAAAGCTATTTACTTGGTGCCATTATTTTCAGCACAACCTCACATGTGTGACTGTACAGTTATTTTTTTCATTTTGACATACTGTATTAACACAATGGACCTAAAATCACAAAAAAAAACATGAAATCCGAGTAGAAAAAGTTAGATTGTTTTACTGTGGAAACCACAAATATGTTTAACAAACCATTTTTTTTTTTTTTTTTTTTTTTTTACTTATAATGCAAATATAAATTGCTGTTTATCTAAATTTGTGCATACATTTAAAACATTTACAAAGTTATATGTAACTATTTACATTTAAATGCAGGCAATGCTCAGGTCTGCCTGAGCTCCTTCCAGCTGAATGAAGAGCTGCACTGCCTGTTCCACATTCAGCTTCTCCTCATTATTCTGACTCATTAAACAAAAAACCGACTCCACTACTCACTAAACACACTACACCAAACACTACATAACACACTAACTACACACTCCAAACACGCTAAATGTCACAAATCTCTCAACTCTCACACACACCGACCGTCGTTGCATGTCAATCATCCGCCTAGGTCCCTCCCACAACTGCCTGTTCCTCAACAACCAAACTTGCTACTTGGACACTTTCGTGACAAAAGCCCGTTTTTACCGAATCTTCCTGCACCAGACACAAAGCAAACGTGACGGCAATGTTCGCGAAAAAGCGTGGCGGACATTATTTACCCTAAGTCCGGTTTTGGACGTGTCGATGCTTCCGGTCCGTCGCCTCGGGAGGTGGGCCGTGTAGCTAGCGGCTACAGGATCAGACTGACCTGAGTGTAGCTAGCGGCTAGCTAGCCGCTAGCTACACACGAACATCCACAGATTCCGATTCCACTTTGTTGTCCGCGCGTCTCCGGATCTCCTCAGACCCGAACAGACTCTGTCCGGACTCGTTTAATCTCATTAATCCACAGCAGTCAGTTTAGATGCACAGAACAGAACAGAACGGGACCGAACCGCCGGCAAAATCCCGGTCCAGCTCGCGCCGCTGCAGGTATAAATCTGCTTGTTTCTTAAGGTGGGGGGTCGCGGTGGGCTCTGCAGTGATTGGCTCTGGTGCGCGCGTGGCCACGGTGTGCAGTGATTGGCTCTGGTGCGCACGTGACTGTAGTGGCTCCGGTGGACAATGCTCGTGGAATTTGTAAAGCATTTATGAAATAATTTATTAACGGTATCATTGCAGTCCAAACAAATGCGAAATAGCACACCCTTGAACCACGCAGCAGCCATGTTGAAACTCTCAGGTCAGTCTGATCCTGATCCGCAGAGATATTTGAGGAACACACACATACACACACAGAGAAGACAGACAGAGATTCCTTGTATTTATAGATAGATGCATTTCCATGCCTCGTACTTTAACAAACTCCTACAGATTTAACATCACAGACTTCACATTCAGTCAGTATCATCCTCAGACCTTGAAGATGAAAAAGTATTAAAAGCTTTCGCCTCCGTCATACCTGGTGGCTGTGGTGGTGTGGTCCATTTCGATTCGACCAGATTGCTCACACATGTAGAGGGTTTCACTCTGAATATGCCTATGCTTCAATACTGTGTCTTATCAATAGCGCCACCCACTGGACACAGGAAGTCTGACAAACATCATCCCGTTTACATTACATTTACAGATTGTTTTCTCAACATCATACACTACAACATGACATGCAAGTAACACTTGAGCGAGCCCGCCGACAGTGCCGCAGCCTGATATGCGTGGAGCGAGGGCCCGTTCATCTTTGCTTGCAGCTTTAATTTTATTTATTTATTAGATTTTTTGTTTGAGTGTGGGTTTATTCGATCTGAACAGGTGGGGTCCTTTTTTCTCCCAAGTTTATAGCTAGCTACACTCACTCACTAATGATGAAATGATCAGTAATACAGTCATACATTTTCATACATATGTAAAGAATATGAACAATGAAGTAATAAGAGGGAAAATAAATCAAATTTTTAACAAAAAGTAAACCAAAAATAAAAAAAGGCTCTCCTCGACTCCAGAGGTTGCTACTCCAGAAGCTTCAGGCTCTGCCCATCAGCTGTCTCCTCCAGAGCTCACCAGCTTCAGTAGCTCTCTGCCATTTAATATTGACAGGGTTGCTTGTCAATCCAAAACACTGTCTCTGTTCTTCTTCTCTAGTCTTTTGGTACAATTATCCACATCACAAGCAATATTATTTGTTGTTATTATTTGACCAATATTTGTATGAAATATTCTCCAAAAGGCACAAACACAACCAAGAGGCCAACTTCCGTGACTGGATTTTACCTAGATGAAGCATAGCTGACAGCATGATGCTAACTGTCATTCAAAGCAGCCACGTCCCTAATTATGTATACATTGAAGCCATATAGTTTAATATGATTAAAACAAGTGATTTATATAAAAGTTCACCCGTATATCCCTGTACAGAAAATAATTAGCTAAAAGAAAATGTGTTATGTACCAGGTTTTTTCTTTATGCTGCAGAGTTGAACATTTTGACATGGGCTCTTCTCAGGATTCACTCGCTTCTGGAGCCAGTCTCAAGTGGCCATTCATAGAAATTTTTTGGTACCTCTGTATTGGCTTCATTTTTCTGCCTTGGAGGTTGCCACTTGGGTTTTACAGCCCGCAACTTTCTGCTCTTATCATCTAGGTTTGTAGCAAAGTTTTCAGGACATCCAGAAGCATTTTGCAACTAACGATACAGATATTTATCTCGGCAGTTGGTAAAGACCAAAACAGTGCTAAAAGGAGATAATTAATTAGAAAATATTATCAGTGTTTGCTGGATGGCCTCAACATGTCATACATGTGTGAGCTTCGCCTTATTGTAGCGTTCTGCCCCCAGATGGTTAAACACAACAAGCATCTAATGGTCATTATTGGAACTGCAGCTTATCCTCTTCAAGTAGGGATTTAGAACCATATCAGATATAGAATTAACTTGTGTTATTCTCTGTGAAGCCATCTGCCATTTCCTTTTTAGTACTCACACATTATGTTTCTCCTTAAATATGTGGGCAGAGCTCAGTCAGACTGAAGCCAGACTGAGAGGAGAGGCGACTCCAAAGTGGTCCCCCCTTCATGCCCTACCACTCTGTTTCCATGTCATTTACAATACTCCTCCTCTTCCTGACTCCCTCCACTCCCAAATCTCCACTTTCTCACTGTGGGTGCATTTTAATTTATGCCCAGCATAGGAACCACTCAATACACCCCAGTGTCTGCAGTGCAGTAGATAGCTGTTAATGAGAAGAGGTCCCCCCTCTTTATCTCTTTTTTCTGCCCCCATTATCTGGGTGCAGTCTGTAAGCGTAGTTACCTTACTAGGTCTGATAATGCCCCAATAGGCAACCAGCACTGATGAGCTTTCTATACAGTGTGCTGCGCACAATGCCACTATCAGGAGAGCAGACCCCTGCTTTAAAAAAAAAGAGATGGATGCAGTCACACAAGCAGGGCTAGCTTGCTCTGAATATCCTGCAAATTTACAACAGCGGCCCCCATCGAAACACGACTTCTCACATGCCTGATTCTCTCTCTCTCTGTCTCTCTGTCTCTCTCTGTCTCTCTCTCTGTCTCTCTCTCTCTCTCTCTCCCTCTCTCTCTCTCTCTCACTCTCTCACTCTCTCTCTCTGCCTGCTGTAGCAGTTTCTTATCTCCCCCCCCTCTTCCTGGAAGATAACAGTAATTCTTCTCCATGCTGTATCCCCCTACCTCACTAGCCTTGCATACACACATGGCACACACACGAACCTACACATCCACTAGTCTGTCCGTCTCTCATCAAGCTTTCCAGTGCCGGCACATACCAACACGTAGCACACACATATTACTAGCACATGGTGGCACACATTTACACAGACACACACACATACACATATATATATATATATACACACACACACACACACACACACACACACACACAGACAAACGCTCTCACACACACACCCTCCCACTCCCCCCTAGCCCAACACAGACGGGATGCTGGCAATGTCTTTCTGCTCAGTCAAGATAAAGGGTTAAGACTGCACTCGGACGGCCCTTCTTTGTGAGATTGGGGGGTGACGAAAGGGGGGGCTGGGTGTCTGGAGGAGGAAAAAAATGAAATCAAGTACTCAAGTACAGATTATTTTATCAGTTGTGCAGTGTAAAAAAATGCTCTTTTTCCTCATTCAGCCCCCCCCAATCCATTCTCCTCTTCTTCCTCTTTTTCTCTATGTTCGTCTCTCTCTCTCTCTCTCTCTCTCTATGTATGTGTACATATATATATATATATATATATATATATATATATATATATATGTATATATGTGTGTGTATTTTTTCTTCTTTTTTTCTTTTTTGAATGTGGCTGAAGCCCGGAGTGTTGCAGCCAGATAAAAGAATTAGTGGTTGCACACAGGGACCCGGGCGCTAAGTACAGCCGCGAATTAGAATGTCTATCTCTGTCGCTCTTGGCTCATCCGCTCAAGCTAGCCGTGCTTCGCACTCGTAAACAATTTAATCTTTTCACTACAGTTTGGAAAAGAGAGAAGAAGGAATGAATGTGAGGGAGAGAGAAGGGGAGAAAACGAGGAGGAGTCGTGGACATTACCCCCCCTTTCCTTGCCAGCCACACTTCTCCCTCTTTCTGTTCCCTCTACATCCTCTCACCGACCTCTCCTTTTAAACAAGAAACCTGACGCAAACGCTTGTAAGGTGCTTGAAGATTGAATCAGCTCGCTTTCATTTTCCTCCTCTCTTCGCTGTTCTTTTGGGCCCCTCTCTCCCTCTATTTTTTCACGGCATCCTATTCATTTTTCTCCCCCCTCCTCCTCGTTCTTCCGCTTCTCTCCACCGTTTTGAAATTGAAGATGTGTAGAGGCTTGGGCTTTGGGGCCAGAGTCTATTTTGGAGCTGTAATAAAATTCATAGCCTGACACACACATACACACATACACACATACACACACACCTGGTCAAGGGAATCACACTACAGTATATAGTGGTCTCCTGCTGTATTACCTTTAAACCATCCTTCATATGTGCAGCGCTTCAGCAGCCACACCATATTTTGTAACACTCCAACAGTGTACTGTCTTTATTCATAGTGAACTATCAATTCACTGCAACTATATACTTCACAGTCAGCTGTGGGGATAGACTGTAGCTAAGGTGAGAAGAGTTATGGGAGATGCCAGCACACACACTCAATAATGTTGATTAATTGGCCTTCGTGTAGCACAGTGCCAACATTTCTGCAGCTTAAAAGGCATTTTACTGCCATGGTTGTGGAACTAACACCTGAAGCAGCATAAATAAACATTATTTTAGTATCTGATGTAAATTATTGATCACGTCCCTCTTTCTTTCATAGTACTAAAAGGGACTGCTCTTTCTACATGAACTTGTTGATGTAAAAAGTTATGGCACCCTGCATGGGTGTTTTTTTTTATTGCTGTGTGTGCCATGTCTGATCACATCCAGATACAGATAGGTTAAACTTTAATTCAAAGTAACATTCAATAATTTCAAGCAATACTTTAGGACCCTGACACACCAGGCTGGCCAGCATCGATGGTTGGCAATCGGCCAATGTCAGTTCTGTCAGTGAGCATCTGTGGCCCTAGTTGTTAAGGTGCGTCCCACACTGTTGGCACTTCTCAGGCCTCGCAGGCAGCTTTTTGGCCGATTGAGTGTGTAGAGCCTGTAGGTGGGAGAAATCACTATGACTGGCTGTTCATCCAGTCAAATCAATGCATGAGAAGAGAAGCTGAAAAAGAAGGGGAAAGCCCCCTAAGCCTGTCTGTAGTTTCCATGATTTCACCCATTTGGGAGGTTCCTCCTTCTTTGTCACCTCCCCCTTTTTGCCTGCTCTATTTGCTACTTTTTATCAGACATATTCTTTATTAAAATTAGTTATATTATTGAAAGTGGCGTGGAACTTATTTGAATATAATACCTGTTTATATATCTGCAGTCTTGAGTCCAGTTTCCTTTTTTGGCAAATACAGTTTACAGAGTTATTTCCTCTCACACAGTCACAGAACATATTAGCTTGTTGGCCGTTGGCTGTTGTCTTTGTGGTCTGCTAAAGAGCAGATTTTTGGCCAAAACATGAGGCAGTGCCACAGTAAAATTTCATTGCCACATGTTCTCTGATATGACATGGTATGTCAAGGCCCTAAGGCTAGCTGCCATCAGTTTTCAAGATACCCTGTTGTCAAATGAATTGTTGGTCAAGTAGAAAACTAAACGCAAGCCCACAAAGTCATATGGTATCTGGCTGGCAGTTGAAGACATCTTGATCTAGACCAAAAGTGTTAGACCAGGGGTATTCAATTTCAGAATTCAAAGAGGTCCAGTCAGAGTAAAGGTCTGGAAATTCACAATATCTAACCTGCATTATGATTCAGTGCTCTACAAACTATTCTGAAGTAGCCTAGTAGCTGGTTCAACACCTGCATGTAGTCAAGAACTGACTGTAGTACAATTCTACAATATTTCAATTACTATTTATAGTGAGTTTTAATATTGAACCCGTGGGATTACTATTATATTAAATCCATATTTGTTTCTGATTTAAAGCAATATTAAGGCTGTGTTTCAAAAGTAAATTAGAAAACAGAGAGCTTTAGAAAAAAAAATGCCTCAACCAACTTTATAAAAAGCAATTTCAAAACATTTCCCGACTGAGCAACTTTAACACCTGTTTGTGTTTCTTTCCCTTTTGTTTCCCACCCCCCACTTTCAGATCAGTTCAGATTTGAATGGGTATGTTTGCCCAAAACATGAGACATAATGGTTTTGAACTGCCCGTGGGAAGAATTAACTTGCAACAGTCTATCAAACACACTGTTCTCATCGTCCACTTTTTTCTATAACGCCATCTGAACTCTTCTCTGCCTCACTTATTTATTTTACCACTGTTTCTTGTAGGTGGGTGTACCTCACTCACAGTCGAGTCACAGTTGCTCTGCTTTTCAGAATGCACAGAGAGTAGCATCACGTGAGATGATTTACAACCTGTGCAACTGGTCTGTGGGCCACTGAACCAGTGCTGCAAAAGCTTGAAAAGCATTACCAGTAAGTAAAAATATTAGTTCTCTATCAACATTGAATAACGCTCAATAATTTATTGGCTTTAGGTCCAGGTCCAAATAGGACGCCGTCTGGGTCTAGACCTCACAAGTGTGATAATTTAAATGGGTTTATGTGTGGAAATGGGTGCACAGGCAAGAATTTAAATGAGAGAAGAGGGAGGGATAAAGATGACAACTGTGAGGAAGATAGGAATCAGATGGTGGCAGGGCAAGGCCCTGAGCACCCTGGCTAAGGAGATAACAAACTCATTTTAATGCACACTGACACACATACAATAAGTGGTCATTCTAACAAGAGGAAAACTGCAGCCATCAGTGTCTTCAGAAGTCTGTCTGAGCATAGTGCTTAGGACACTGAATGCATACACACAAAGAGACTAGTATACATAAGTAAGACAAAAATAATTAGTAAAAAATAGTTCAACATATTGAAAAGTTGATTCTTGACTTTCTGTTTGAATGTGAGATGAGAAGCTTAATATTGATCAGAAGTCTGTGTGTTAAAGTACAAATCAGGACTCAGGTTATCATAGTTTAGCATAAAGACTGTAAGCAGGGCTTGGCAGATCACTTGACTCGTTTGTGCATAGATTAAACTAGATAAAACACAATTAATGGGGTAATTAGTGAGTTTTAGGGGTGTTGGTGGATTCAATTTTTTAAACTTTGCACAGAGTAAGGCAAGCTGCATACCCTTGCTGCCACTCCTAATCCTAAGCTAGGCTAATTGCCATCTGACTTCAGCTCCATATTTAACACACAGACATGTTGACTCACAAAAGTCACAGGCAAATAATGATAAAAAAAATAATATTACTTACACTTACACTTACATTTGACATGGTTTCATAATTTGTCCATATCTTTCCCTCACTGCTCCCCATATGTTGAAGGTGCATTTGCTTCCTGAACATGTTTTGCTTGCACTGTGTATGGTCAACACATTACGGAAGCCCCGAGAGGCAAGTGAGGATTTTAATTTTTTTTTTTTTTTCTAAAATATTTTTCCCTCCTGAGTTTACAACTGGTTTTGCCAGGATGAACTTTCTAAGTTCCTCATTTTTATTTTTTTTTATCTCTGAAAACACCTGTTGTTGTTTTTTTTTTTTTTTTTCCCCAGGAAATGTTTTTTTCATAAGTTAGCAGGAGAATTTTTTTGTTTGATTTGTGTTTGTTGTCTCATTCTGACCACAAGAGGGTGAAGTGCAACACTACCCCATGTTCTAAATAGGACGAAAAGCATCCAGGTTTTTTTCTTCTGGAGTTTCCTCCGTGCACAATAAAACACAAGATACATCTATTGTGTGTTAGCAAGTAATGTAACATTACTGTTATGTATTTCCTTGGCAAGGAATGTGTTATAATTGGTGCTAATCTGCCATTAGCGTCATGGGTGGAATATTATATGATCACAAATTCAGATTGTGCTGCCTCTAAGACATTCTTTTGTTTTTTTTTACAAAGTTCTCCTTTGAATAATTATTTGTTTTTATATTGTTTCAGTTAAATTGATGTGTTGATATCTTCTCTTAAGTTTAACTTGTCTTTAAGAAAGATTTATTTTGATATTTGGTTACTGATGACTTCACATCCTGTCAAGTCGCTTCCTGTTTGCTCATTTCCTGTTTATGTTCACTCCCTGGTTGTTCAGAAAAGCAAGGCAGACATATTGTGCATGCTCTTAATGTAATCTGCTCCGTCCGCTAAAAAGCATCATAGAAGCAATGCCGTAAGTTCATTTATTTAATGTTAAGGATGTTAGAAAGAGATAAATGTTTAGTAATGTTTTGATAAAATATATTTGATAAGCGGTTAAAAATGAGAGTTTAAGAAACATGCCAGTGGACATTTTAACTTCTACTTAAAGTGCATACAGTGAGGTAAATTCATGTTTATGGTCATAGTTAAAAACATAGATGCTGAATATCTTGCAGGGTTTTCCCTGCCATTATACGGCTTAGGCGCGGTGCCCAAGCATTTTTGCCTCCCGCCTAAGCAGGGTTCTCCCCAGACGGTGGAACAGCGGCGCTACGCCGCTACACCGCTAGGTCAGCGCCAGGTCAGCGCCGCTATACTCCGCGCGTGAAGGTGATGAGTGTCCGTCCGTCCCCTGGCTGACGCGATGAGCGTCCGTCCGTCCCCCGGCTGACGGAGTCGATGACCGTCTGTCCGTCTGTCCGTGACCCCCTCGGACTGACGTTGACGAGCCTTCGCCCCCCCCCCCCGGACAGACGGTGCGCCGCAACACTAAACATTTCTGGGGAGAACCCTGTCTTGTATGGTTTGTTTACAGTTTTCACCAGCACGTTGAATAGGTGTGACAGTAAATGGTTGACCTTACTACGACTCTGTCTTAATTGCCGAGGTTTAACTTGGTGGTTAGTCAGAGTTTCCACACACTGCACAAGAACACTACACAGATCAAGCAGTAACATTTAATGGCCCTGTTCTAATATATGAGCTTTTTCATGTTACACTATGGTTTATGTTTATAATGGTTACAGTACTTTTGTGTTCTTTTAAAGCAATTGTAACACCAACAGTAGTCGTTAGCAAGGGGCTCCAGCAGGGGGAGCACACACTTGTTGACCTGCATTGATGGGAACCTGGCTTTATCCCTTTATCCCTTCAGGACACACTTCATGAAAGTTTGTGTCTCTGCATCTTTCATTCAAACACTTCCCTTTCATGAGTGGAAAAAGAGGCCTATGTCTCTGAATGACTTCCACTCCATATTATTGTCCTATAAGTGCACAAGCACGTTTTAGCCTGAAGTTGTTGAAACTCATTTTTTCAGCATCTGTCTGGCCTATTCTGTTGCAGCTGTTGAGTGTCTAATAATCTCCTTTTTACACTAATAGACCAATAACCAGAATCAGTCAACATATCAAAACCAGTTTCAACAATTACAAAAATTATGGACACATCATTAGTTTTGCATAAATGTAACAATCTAAGTACACAAAAAGCATTCAAATTAAATTTCTTTGCAAACATCACTGTTGAGTACAAATTTGATACAGACATTTCCACAAACCATTCCAGAGGTTAGAGTAGAGGATAATGAGTACTTTTCAAAAACTCATAAAGTGGAAACGGTTGGGAAGTAAACCAATAGTGAACACACCTGAAATGCCCTTAACATGTTGGACCTATTTCTTATCAATACCACAGTGTTCCCAGGCTTCAGCAATAACTTGGTTGGTACAATGTCAGCATAACTGACAGAAACCTAAAAACAAGTTCGAAATACTGGAATTATTTTTCAACAAAGTGAAACAAATGACTCACATTGCTAAAGAGTACGTGGCTGTTTCGACTTTTTTCCTGCCACAGTTGGTGGCTTGCTTTCCTTGCAGGAGAGGTGTGTGTGTGTGTGTGTGTGTGTGTGTGTGTCTATTTATCAGAGACATAGATGATAGAGATGCATGTCTGTGAGATGTGTTAGTATCCGGGGGGTGGGATGGGGGCAGGGGCAGCCTTTCTCTGTGACTTCTGTCCAATTCAGTCACTTATCAGCACTGAAGGGCCCTACTGGATGTCTGTCTCTCTCTTAGACACAAGCACACACAAACACATACACACACACTCACACAGGTCTTCGACAAGAAATTAACCAATTAGGTACCCGGCAGGACCACATATGACACCATGAACCATATGGACCGAGACTGAGGGTGCGAGAGCAGAGCACCAAACAGCAGAGAGAGGGAAAGAGGCGGCTAGGACAAGCAACAGGAGCTAAAATAGGCTTTCATTTAAAATATACAGCTGTCCTGCTGGGAAATGTATTTTGCAGTAATGAATTGAAATACTAATTTATGTAAATGAAATCCTATTGTGCATACTGTATATAAATCATGCCCACAATTGCATGAAATATACATGTAGGTTAATATATACTGTAGAGCCCCACTGCAATGGCCCTACTGTAGGTGTAGCCTGGGAAAATTTGGCAAAAGTAGAAATACTTATAGAATATTACAGTAGAGACAGGGAAATTACTGCATTGAAGAGTCAACAGAAATATGAACATGTTAGCAACAGGAATAATCAGCATATACATGGATGGATGGCTGGATGGCTGGATGGGTGGACATCCATACAGGGGAAGGAACTGAAATGAATGGATGAATGAATCAATGAATGAATGACAGAAATTGATATATAAAGAACATTTAAGAGGAGGAATATAAAGCATTCGCCGAGAACATCACTGGTAGTGACGGCAGCCACAGACTCACATTAAAGCAAAATGAGTATCCATGCTAGCCAATGCCGTGGTTATGTTGTGTCTGTAGGGACCCCAACAATCTACTTTTGATGTAACGTTTTTGCTTGCCTATTCTTCATCCCTATTTTAACCAGTACACACACGCTGTGTCTCATTCTAGCCGGTTGGTTTACTGTAAAACAAAGTACAAAATTCCACTTTGACTTTGTGTTATCTTTCAAATTTGACATTGCCATGGAAAAAACACAGGAACGTCAATCTTCCTTTTTCGGGCTATGTTGAGTTTGTCGTGTCACTCGGGCAGAGCTATAGGGGTTGCCAGGGAAGCACAGGCCTATTTCACTTCAAGACTTAAATGTCAGCCTCCGAGTGGTGTTGACATGATTCATCCTAATGTCTCTACACAACTATTATCAATCCATCCATTATATTTATATTTTGCTCTCAATAGATGTTGCTTGTATAATATATGTTATTTGTATATCTGGAGTTTGTTACAAAAATAATTTCCCCCTTGGATTATTAAAGTATTTCTGATTCTGATTCTGATTCTGATCCAATGTTTGTTGAGATATTTCAGTCTAGACTAAAGTGAAGGGCCGAATGATCAACATTGCTTTAAAAAGAACCATACTATCATGCTAACATGGTTACAAAGGCAGTGCACCTAATAGACTGTGACACTTTGTGTGCCAATACAATTGTCACTACATCAATTTTAAACTAGGTCCATAAAATCTTTTTTGTATGTAAAAAAAAAAAAAAATTGTAAGTGGTACTGAAAAAAAATTTCATTACATGGCTCGTTGAGATATGCTTAGAGTGATACAGGGCTATCGAGTTTGATATTGGATTAGTTTTGATTGAATTAAAGGCGACTATCTGACCTTAGCAGTGGTATGTGCTGTACTGAGTGCCATTCTAGTTTTTCTGTTGCCATGAACAGGCACTATATCATTTGTCCATCAACCAAGGTGATCATTGTAAAAAAAGAAATGACTGGCAGACAGATGAAACACTCCATCAACATCTATTTGTTTTTTGTTTTTTACAGAAGAACAAGAAGTTTAAAAGTCACAGTTTTGTAATGTCCCTTCTCTCTCGTGTCTCACTTGGTTCCTCCCTCTTAGCCTCCTTCCCTTCTTTTATACATCCTTCTCTCTCTCTCTCTCTCTCTCTCTCTCTCTCTCTCTGAGCTGTTATTGTGGGCTCCAGTGAGATTCAGGTCAGAGACGAAGAGGCAAAGAGAATTTAATTCCAGCATACTACCCTCCACCCCAACCCCCGACTGTCCAGACATGTAGTCAGTGACAGATATAAAGGGGGAGGAAAATGCCTTGTCATTTTGGATCTGGTTCAGACACAAACATAAGAGATGGAAATGACGCCACTTGAGAAGTCATAAATAGATATTTACATTAATGGAAATAAAATCAAAATGAATCATGAATCATTTAAAAATAAAATAAAAATATTACATAAACAAGAAAAAACTGAATACATCACTGAATCAGTGTACAATCTCTCAGCTAGGGTCTTCCTTAGGTTGTCTAATCACACCTGCAAACCTGAGGTTAAGTATAAGAAGGTATAAGAATGTTTCTGAACATTCATGGTCCATATACATTTTATAACAAAATAAATGTTAAAGAATTAATGGGGTACTTCAGTGATTTTATTGTAATACTTTGACCATATTTTTGTGAATTTATCCATTGGTAAATTGAGTGAAAAGGTGATTTTTTTTTCATCCCATTCTTCTACTGTGGAAAGGTTTTGAGTACAACCAATATCTAGTGATGTTTTTCTTGGCTGTGGTTATCAATATTCTAAATAAATATTTATTGATATTCCTCATCAAAAAGTCAACATGACCCAGAACAAATGTTCTTCATGTGGAATATTTCTTCCATTGTTTTATGTATCTCTGACCAGAAGTGTTTTAACCCAGGGCATCCCAAAAATACATGCCAATGGTTTGCATCCCGAACTCCACAGCCTCGCCAGCCTCTAAGGTCTTCTACTTTGTAGTGGATTTTTAGCTTTTACATAATAAAAAACCTCAGTGAGCATTTCCATATGAACAATCATGTTATGTTGTTGTCAAAACAATCATGTCTGACTATCAGATAGCCAAAAACCTTAGAGTATACTGATTTTATGCTATTAAATTTGCAGAGCTTTCAATTTCCAAATTCCGTATGTAATGGTTATAGTGCCACATGACAATATTCATTTGTTTGCTCAAGTTAGGACAGTTAGTTGATCATTCATAGATATCCACATCCCTAATTTCTGCTTCACTTCATAAAAGCTCCAGCATTTCCTTTGAAACTGAACATTGGCACCTGATGTAAATGATCAGACAGGGTTTAAACAGTCAAGTTAACCAAACTTATTTGGAAAGGAAACATGAAGCAAATATAAAATGATCACCCACGCTATACACCCCTATCTCAGTTTACAGACAGAAGTATCAGTTTGCAAGCTATATATGCCCATCACAGTTTACAGACTGATACTTGTGTTCAACTTTGTTTTACCATCTGTAAATTTTTTTGTACAATGGTGGATTAGTGACTGCTAATCAGGCTTGGGGAGTAACGGACTACATGTAACGGCGTTACGTAATTAGGATACAAAAAAACAGTAACTGTATTCCGTTACAGTTACAGAAAAAAAGATGTAATCAGATTACAGATACATCTGGAAAAAAATGGGATTATTAGTTGGATTACAATTAAAATATATGATGATGAATGATGAATGAATGTGAATGAATGAATTAATCTAACACTTGCCAATGCGGCAATGCCGTATGCACGCGCGCAACCATTACTACAGTTCACGACAAGTCCCTCACAACGAAGCTCTGCTCTCAAGTGAAGCCAGGCGGCTCATTATGGCCTCGAGTGCTAGAGAAAAAAATGCTTTCACTGCGTGGAAATTTCGCCATTACTTTGTTTCTAAAGAAGAAAGGGGGAACAACATCACTGTACAGTGTAAGCTATGTCTCCCAGCTGTGCACACACTGTCATCGTCCAAGGACTCCACATCTAATTTAAAGAAACATTTAATGTTTAATTTATTTATTAATTTTTTTTTATTTCCTATGTTTTATGTTTCATGTTCTATTTATTTTCATGTACAGCACTTTGTTCTAGCTATGGCTGCTTAAAGCGCTTTATAAATAAAGTTGAGTTGAGTTGAGAATGGTAAGCAAAACTGCTAACGTTAGCTAGCTACACAGAAATTCTGTTAGCTAAAGTTAATAGTTAGCCTGTTAACCAGGCTCGGGCTGTCATTGTTACTACTACTACTACTACTACTACTACTACTATTTTGGGTCTGTGGGTGGTGCTGCTGGTGACCGGGATGGTACGTGTTTAGGCTTTTTGGTAGTTTTGAAGTTTGAGCATGACGTTCAAATGTGAATACCGTAACATCATTTAGCTAAATGATCACAGAAGTTTTTATTTCTGATTTAATTTAACATGCTGTAGTACGAAGGCTCGTTTTGGTTCGCTCCCGTTTGCCCTGTTAAAATGAAGACATTACATTGTTAATACAAACTCAACACTTCCTGTGTCCGTCTCAAATTAAAAGTCCTCTAGCATAAATAGCTCAGAATTAAAAGTCATCTTATGGATATTTCTTCTTTCTTGTCTTTATTTGCATTTGTATTGAGGTAATCCAAAAGTAATTTAAAGTAATCAAGTTACATTACTTTAATATTGTGGTACTTGGATTACGTTACTGACTACATTTTTTAACAGGTAATTACCGTATTGACCCGAATATAGGACGAGGTTTTTTTCGATGAAAATTATGTAAAAAAGTGGGGTCGTCTTATAATCGGGGTCTAACCGTTGACACATGCTGATAGTTGTCTGGGTCGCTACACGACCACAACAGCAGAGGGCGCCAGCTTATTGTAGAGACGTCACTGACACTGTGGCTGGGGTTATCTGTCAATCACAGCGGAGAAGAAGAGACAGGAGATGAAAAATGGAGAGACGCGGTGATTTTACAGAGCAAAGTGGATCAAAAGTGGGGCAAGTCAACAGACATCTGAGGCGGAGCTACGATGCTAATTTTAAGATAATGGAGATCAGTGCAGCGGAGGTGCCAAAAAACTGTCAGCCAGCCAAGAAATATGGAGTTATGGAGTGTAACGTCCGAAGATGGCGGGTCCAAAAAGATCGTCTGAAAACGCTAACAGTAAGAGAAAAGCTTATCGTGGTCCTCTAAGCGGCCACTTCCAAGAGATTGACAGGAGGGTATGTGACTTTGTTATTGAGAAACAAATTTTGGTTATCAGAGTCTTTTTCTGAAGTCTTGAAAAGAGGGGTTGTCTTATAATCAGGGGCGTCCTATATTCGGGTCAATACGGTAGTAACTGTATCAGACTACATTTCACATTTCACACAGCCTCTTCAAGAGAGTATTACGCTGATATTCCGCTTCAGAATGGGGGACAATGTCGTTTCCACACTGATCTGCCAGTGGAGGGAGTAACCGAGCCACAACAGAGGTGAGACGACGTCTGTGTGTAAGGTCAAGCTGGCAGCACAAGAGAGGGGTGTGTCGGTCTGATGGCATTCACAGTCTGACAACAAAACAGATCCTTCACTCATCAAATAGATTAGAAATGTCCCACACTTCAACCCATGAAGCAAAGTTACAAGACCTTACAACAGTAATGTGGTAGCAGGTTGTGTCTCATAGGCAACTTATCTGATGAAAAAATACCATATTTGTAAGTGGAAAAATCCTAGACAGTAACACTGTCTGTCCTACAGACTCTTCGTCACACTTCCATCTGAGAAAACAGCACCTGTCCCTGGCAGCAGGAGCAAGGCAGCTCCTGTTGTTGACTGGCAATGATTATGTCTTTGTCACCTTCCACCACTCTGTTGTTGTAGTCAGTGTTGTGGGTAACGCGTTACAAAGTAACGTGTTAGAGTACTCTAATTACTTTTTCTGTGTAACGTGTAACGTAACGCGTTAGTTTCATGTGTCAATCAGTAACTTCGTTATTGTTTAAAAAAATAATCCGTTATTTTAAGAATTTCTCCGGATAAGGAAAGGGAAAATCCCGACTGCAGCCTGCTTTTTGTCTGACATTACTGTGCCACCTGCGGATGTGTCAGCGGAGGCGCAGCGCTGTGCCCTGCTGCTGACCTACGTTACCTGTGTGTGTGTGTGTGTGTGTGTGTGTGTGTGTGTGTGTGTGAGTGTTTTCGAACCCCCGGCAAGATGGCAGAGAGGACAGCTTTTGCATCGTGGAAGTACGCACATTAATTTCAATTCGCCAGCGAAAAGGACAAGAACAACATAACGGTAAAATGCACACTCTGTGTTGGTGAAAAGCTTCTGTTGACCGCAGAAAATCACGACTTCTCGGTGCATTTAAAGGAGGCTGTGTGTGTGTCAGTTAAGTTGCAGCATGTGCGAGGCGCTGCAAACGGCTTTTAATTTTTGGTAACGCATGAGTACTGGCTACGAACGCTTTTATTCAAGGGTAACGCTGTAATGTAACTGATTACTTTTAATTGATGGTAACGTTGTAACCTAATTAACTACTTTCCAAAGTAACTATACCCAACACTGGCTGTAGTTACTGTTCCTGGCAAATTATATAGAAAAAAACAAAGGTGGAGTAAAGGCGAGCCGCCTCGTTGAGGCGGTATTGTGGAATCTCTGTGTGAAAAAGCATCTTTAGAGAGGAAGAGACAGTGACAGAGAGGAGGCAGACGGGCTGGAAGGTTGACATCACAGGTAGTTAAGAGATCATTTCAGCTCCAATTCTACGGTTTTAAGCTAATTGTCAGCTTTCTTCCTCTACTAGTAACAGATAAGTGCTGAAGGTAGCACATATACTAATACTAATACATATACTGCCAACAGACAAGTTGGCTCATGACCTGTCTCCTCACATCAATGCCAACAAACTTGCTCAAATTCAGGATTGTGCAGGTTGTCTCTGCCCCTATAGCCACCTTAAATTGAGCCTCACCTTATGCAAACATATTTGTTAGGATCTCTCACAGCCAGTATCTATCCTCTAACCAGCCGGAGGAACTGAGGTTAAGCATGCGGCATCATCACAACTCGTCCTGGCCTAGTAACTGCCGACCCCACAGGGCATGTGCCATCAGCTCGGCCCATCTTGCAGGTCAGCACCTGCGCCTCCTCCGACTAATCCAGCTCAAACGCTGAGGACAGCGTGGTTTAAGAAAAACGGTCGCAGACGAGGAGAGTAGGGGAGGTGGTGGATGGATGGTGTGGAAAGGTGACAAGTCGGAGTAGAGAAAGAGGGAAAGACGGAGAGAGAGCTGTGATGGTGATGGTGGATAAGACTCAATTTGAAAAACCGTGTAGTGGGAAATAACAGTTTTTTGCCCCATCATGTCATACAGCAAGGGCACCTACGTGCCAGCCCACTGGCTATAGACTGGAAGGAAGGAGTGTGTCTTTGTGAAAACGCGTGTGTCTGTGTGTGTGTGTGTGTGTGTGTGTGCGTGTGTGTGCATGTGTGTGTGTTTGTGTGTGTGGCCAACCCCCTGTTTTTTTTTCCATGTGGGATTTACTTGGTCTGCAGTTAATAGGTGATAAAGTTCAAGGGGGAGGGATGGTGGGATTAAAGATGGTGTGTTGTTAGAGAGAGAGAGTGCGTGCGTGTATGTGTGTATGTGTGTGTGTGTTTGTTTTTGTTGACAGACAGATAGGCAGGCAGACAGGCAGGAGTAGAGTTGTGTTGATGAAAGAAACAAGTCCATTGTCTGATGTTTCAGTTTCTCTGACTATGTTCCTCCAGCAGTTATATTGGTCTATTGGTATCATTTCCTTTCTCAACTAAAATTGAAATAGAATTATGTACTGTATGCTGTCTACAGTGATCCACTAGTTTCAGAATGGGCTGATTATATTATTAAAGATTATTTTTCTGTGCTTACAACGGAGTATGCCATCGCTGAATGCAGTTACAAGTGAACAAAAACAGAGCGGGTTGCTAATCTGAATATCTTATGTTATCAAGTGAAGTGATCTCAAGCTTCATTTTCCCATTCACTTTTATGGCAGAGAACCATGGCCTCTGACTTAGAGGTGCTGATGCGCATCCCAGCCACTTCACACAAGACCGCAAACCACCCCAGGGTGTGCTTGAGGTCATGGCCAGAGGAAGCCAGCAAAACCATGTCATCTGACCGGAGTAGAAACGCAATTCCTCAGTTCCTAAACCAGACACTCTTCTCCCCACAGCTGTGCCTCGAGATCCTGTCCAAGAATATCACAAACAGGACAAAGGACAAGGGACAGCCCTGGTGGAGTCCAACACCTATATGGACACAGGTTCAAGTACAGACTGGATAGCCCGCAGAAACAGGCCAGGTACTCCATGCTCTCGCAGTACCCCCCCAGTAATCTATGGGGAACACAGTCCTAAGCCTTTTTTGATTCCAAAAAACACATGTAGTGTTGTATTGTCCCATGAACCCCCGAAGCGGTGCGTCAAGCAACAATGTCCAGAGCCTTCAGCATCTCAGTTCAAATGATTGTGGAGCGGTCTCTGGGAGTGTGGTGGTTGAGCTGGCAGACCATAGTAAGTAGCTACGTTGCAAAAGTTAACTTAAAACGACAGATTCTATGTTTCTCATCACAACACTGTGCTTATGCTCTGGCTAGCTTTCAGCAAAACAAATACTTGGTTAAGGTTAGAAAAAAATAGCAGTTCTTTTCGGCACAAACAGGGCTGGAAAATGTCCGGAAGTGCCTTTAAAATATCTAGTGGTGTCACAATAAGAAATGATGAAATGACGCAGTCCCTTGACAAAAATATCCACCATCCCCTCGACCTCCTGACATATACAGTTACTAAACATGTAATATGAACATAATATGACATGCGGAAAACACAACTGCTAAAAGTTTATCCTGGCAGTTGGGCTGAAGGATGTACTGACATTTTGTATTTACTTCTACCTCAAACACATTGAAAGTTATGACTGCAGTTCATTCTGTCTATTACCTCACGGTTGAATCCTGTGCATCTCGAGGTCAAAACGTTGGTATTTAACAGCTATTAACATGCTGGTGCAACCATGAAGTGATTTACCTTTCATTATCCAGTATAGTTTAATAGTAGACCTAGTAAGCAGCATTTGCTCTATATTCCTTTAGTATAACACTTTTGGTGGCACCTTTGCTGCACATTCCCGATCCTGTTGTCATCAACAGAATCAGGTGAGGAAGTGTTTTTTGGCCCACTTTATAAAACATACTGCTGACCAAGAAAACAGAAAGGAGAGAAACGGAAAGGTGAAGCAAGCCTGCGTGCATTTTGGTGGACAATCTGATCAACACTGAAGAAAAGCAGTTGATTTTTGAGTCTCATTCTGAGGTAGTCAAATACCCAAATATTCTCTCTCCATTTGTCTCACCTCTTTCATTTCTGGCTCTTTCATTTTGCCATCCCATCACCCTGAAGTCCTCATGCCCTCTTACCCTGGTGTCTCTCAGCTCATCCCCTCTCACTCCTGGGTGTTTTGGGGGTATGCTGCAGACGCAGGGTCGTGCCTCTGGGTGTCACAGTGGACTGCTGGGTGCTGTGATGGGTGGACATGCTGGGCAGCACACTACTGCTGTGACTGATCCCCTCTGCTGGTGATTATACCTGCGTGTCATCAGTCCTGGCACCCTCTGCACACTTCACAGGGAGGCTGAAAATTAAACAGGGGCTCCCTTCCCTGCCTGTGGCCCAAGGAACCGTGTATGTGTGTGTGTTAAAGTACAGGAGCACTTTCATATCGGAAGTGGAAGGTACATGTGGATGGGACTAGATTAAACTTCTGTGTGATTTTTTTTCTAATTTCTGTGGAACCATATGATAATTACTCATTGCATACATCCATGTGGCCTTGTAAATTGTGAACTAATGATGTCTGAGCTAAAACAAACAAAAGCTTACTAGTATTCTTCACATCTCCCCTCTTCTTTCTTACTCCCTCCACTTGGCTTTCTGACCTCCAACACTTCTCTACTGACAGCGAAAACACCACCAAGTTGTCAAGGAACACTGGCGCTGAAAACACAAATACACACGCATGTCAGAGAGCACACAAACACAGCAGGCTTTTAGCTAGCCAGCAAGACAAGCCAAAGCCACAATTCACACCTGGGCTGGCTGGCATTTATTGGGTAAGCTCCTACCCGATGGGAGGAGAGGGAAGAACAACACCTCGCCACTGCTAAAACAATCTCACAGCTCTGTGACCAGGGGAAAACAAAGGCAGCAGTGCAAAAAGTCAAGAAAGGCCATTTGCCAAATTGTGACTTGTTAACAGAAAATTGGACTGAAATTTTGAACACAGTGCTGAGAATTTATTTGCTTCACCAGTTCATAAGAATCACTGTAACCTCTCAAGAGTAAGTGTGTTTGTTCCAATTGTGTCGAATTAAAATCCAAAGTTGTCTGTTTTTATGAACATTTAGAATACACCAACAACAATGGATCGAGTGACTATGTAGGATGTGAAAGGGATTGCTCATAGTGACGGACCCAGAGAGAATTATCATCAAATATTGCAGTTTCTCTAAGCTCTCCATAGTATTTTTACATCTTTCTTGTTTTGATTTTTTTGCCCGGCAATTTAGCAGTTGTTTACTTGGCCTCATATCCAGGAGCACCAGTCAGCTGTCACAGTCAGACTGGGGATGTGTGCTGTGAAAAGGGGATCGTTTGTTTAAGTGAACGACTGAGTGGTACACTGATTAAATGTTGCTGCCGCAGTGAATTGTGGGACAGATTTATCTCCATTCCTTTCGTAAAGGATGGTCAACTCATTCCTATGCTAAAGGGGATGCGAAAGGAAGCAATGAAACACAGTTTCTCAGAATTTAGAGAGTTCAAACAGCTCTTATCTCGGGTGCAGCTGAACTGCCACCGTGTCCTTCCACTCAGTTAGGAACCTTTCCAAAAAAAAAGGCAAAAAAGAACTATTCGACCAAAGCCCTATTCGACACAAAGTGGGAAATCCACATGACCAGAAACATGACTGTAAAAAGTGAATGCAATAATTGCTTATGTTTGAATAGGCAACTGTTTTCACCCATGACCATTTGTTGGTTGGTTGGTTTGTCAGCACGATTACACAAAAATTACTAAACAGGTGAATAGGTCACTGCCCAGTGTAGAAATTCCAAACCCTAACCCACTTTCCTTAACATCGCAAGCCGTTTTTTTTTTTTTTTTACATTTTCATGAATTTGAGAAAACTAGTGCATTGCCCATAGGAAGCATGTATTCCTATAGAAAAGTGGGAGGTTAAGTAGCTTTTTCATGGATGGCCAAATGAGGCTGTGTTTGAAGGTGGGACGTCAGGGATATAATTGGCTGTTTTTGACTACTTTTGATTATACCATTATATTTCACCTTAAAAACTATTTACCTTGCCTTACTTGGTGTAATTATTTTTAGCACAACCTCACATGTGTGACTGTACAGTTATTTTTTCATTTTAAGGCACTATATTAACACTATGGACCTAAAATCACAAAGTAACATAAAATCAGAGTAGAAAAAGTTAGTTTTTTTACTGTGAAAACCACAAATATGTTAAAAATTGGTGCATAAGTTTTTGAAATTTACAAAGTTATGTGTAACTATTTACATTTAAATGCAGGCAATGCCTCAGGCTCCTCAGCTCATTCCTGCCTGTTCCACATTCAGCCGTCTCCTCCTTGGTTTGCCTCACAACACGACTCCACTACACACTAAACACACTACACCAAACACTACATAACACACTAACTATACACTGCAAACACGCTATATGTCACAAATCTCTCAACTCTCAAAACTCGCTATCTCTGTCGCCGTCTCCAACACATCACTGCTGCTGTCAATCATCCGCCGATGTCCCTCCCACATCTTCCTGTTCCTCAACAACCAAACTTGCTGCTTGGACACTTTCGTGACAAAAGCACATTTTTACTGTTTCTTCTTGCACCAGACGTAAAGCAAACGTAACAGTAATGTTCGCGAAAAAGCGTGTTGGACATTATTTACCCTAAATCCAGTTTTGGACGTGCCAGTGCATCCGCTCCCTCAACTCGGGAGGTGGGCCGTGTGGGTCGGTTAGCGGCTAGCAGCTAGCTACACACGAACATCCACAGATTCCGATCCCACTTTGTTGACCGCGCGTCTCCGGATCTCCTCAGACCCGAACAGACTCAGTCTGGACTTGTTTAATCTCATTACAATCCACAACAGTCAGTTTAGATGAACAGAACAGAATGGGACTGAACCGCTGGCAAAATCCCGGTCCAGCTTGCGCCGCTGCAGGTATAAATCCGCTTGTGACAAAAGCACATTTTTACTGTTTATTCCTGCACCAGACACAAAGCAAACGTAACGGCAATGTTCGTGAAAAAGCGTGTTGGACATTATTTACCCTAAATCCAGTTTTGGACGTGCCAGTGCGTCCGCTCCTTCAACTCGGGAGGTGGGCCGTGTGGGTCGGTTAGCGGCTAGCAGCTAGCTACACACGAACATCCACAGATTCCGATCCCACTTTGTTGACCGCGCATCTCCGGATCTCCTCAGACCCGAACAGACTCGGTCTGGACTTGTTTAATCTCATTACAATCCACAACAGTCAGTTTAGATGAACAGAACAGAACAGAATGGGACCAAACCGCCGGCAAAATCCCGGTCCAGCTCGCGCCGCTGCAGGTATAAATCCGCTTGTTTTTTTAAGGTATGTCGTGGGCTTGAGCTCTGCAGTGATTGGCTCTGGTGCGCACGTGGCCACGGTGTGCAGTGGTTGGCTCTGGTGCGCACGTGACTGTGGTGGCTCCGGTGGACAATGCTCGGCGGAATTTGTAAAGCATTTATGAAATAACTTATTCACGCTATCATTGCAGTCCAAGCAAACCCTTAGTTGCACACCACTTAACCACGCAGCAGCCATGTCGAAAGTCTCAGGTCAGTCTGATCCTGATCCGCAGAGATATTTGAGGAACACACACACACACACACACACACACACACACACAGACAGACAGACAGAGATTTCTTGTTTTTATAGAGAGATGATGCATTGATCTTGATTAAAAACACCACTTTTATTTAGGTGGCTGGTATCTATGAGTGAGCAAAATTCTAGATCTGGTAAACTTAAATTGTGGTTAAGCTGTTATGGATGTATAGGCTACGATGTCATCATACCAGCAGTAATAGGAAAAAAACTAAATTCAGTGTGTCTGTACTTGCTTTTTTTTCTAGAGCTTTCTCTATACAACATTTTACTTTCACATGACTGAATACTTGAACACATAATCATAATTGAACTTTATGACAATAGAGCCAACAAGGCTCTGGGGAAAGCTAGTAAGTGGACCTAAGGTTAAAATTATTTTGTCACACTTCCAAGTCATGCAAAACTGGAATTGTCCTTAAACATTGTACAAACAAACAAACAAACAAACAAAACAATAACCTACATGATTTCATGTTACTTACAAGGTCAAACAAGCTTAGTTTTTGCCACTGTCAAGGGGTAAAAATGTGCACATTACCTCCAAGTGCCAAGACATCTCCATGGTCCTCAAAATGGATCAAATTTACACATCCCTCTCAGCACTTTATTTTTATGTCCAGCCCTTGAGAAGACAACGACAGACTGTATTAGAGCTTTTATGCAATGGTTTGAGGAGACTTAGTTGTCAAAAATCCTAATAAAACACTTTCTCCGATGGCGAATTCACCATAATCACACCAAGTACTTTGAAGGTGACCTGTGTTTTATCTGTGCTCATTCTTTTTTTTCCTGCTGTTGTATTGAAAATGAGTTATGGCAGGAATGGGAGTGAGGGGCGTGTGAAGGGCAGGGTTTTAAAAGGCTGGTGAGAATGAGGACAGGACGTCTAAACAAATGAAAGGTTGAAGGGCAAAAGGTACATGGAGAAAAGGGAATAGCTACCCTTGCTAATATCTATGCTATTGCTATCCATGCTAATATCTATGCCTTCGCTATGCATGTAATGGAGATCTTGCTAGAACAGCAGTCTGGTAGTGATGGTAATGTATTACACCAGCTGGAGTAGATCTTTAGGCAATTTTAGACCAATTTCAAACTTACCTTTTTATTCTAAAATGTTACAAAAGTGCTGCTTCTCAGTTATTCTCTTACTCTTTCTCTTAAAGTAATATCTTTGAGCAATACCGATCATGATTCTGCACCCAGCACAGAAATAGTTCTTAAAAGGTTGTCAATGATTTTCTGCATGCAACTGATTTGGGGGCTTCTTCATTTCAAATTTGCACAATTTTAGATTGAGTCCTTTACTTGAAGTCCTTTAATATGTTCTATTCATATGCAACCTATGTATCCTTTGGATTCAGATAATCTGATATAGCCAAGTTGTGTCATGTTATGGCTTGTCCTATCTGGAATCAGTTGCTGAACATCCAGCCCAATTAGTTTTAGTCAGAGGTCCTTTTATTTGAACCCCTAAACCTGACCTGTGAGTTTAAAAAGTACTGAAATCTGTACTTGTTCTCAAGGCAGAGAAGTTGATTCTGAAGAGAGATTGTTGATTATTGAGTCTCATTCCCAGGATGTCAAATACCAATGCAATGGGTCGATATTCAACCCGAAATTTTTACTCAGCAATTGACTGTCTTTTTCCAGAACTGCCTTCCCTACATTTTGGCACTTGGCCTGCAATTTGAGTGTGATCATTCATTGTGAGCTTTGTTTTGACATACAAATCACAATACAATCATGATTTTTCAATTCAGGAATGCAGAAGTTAAAATGATTTATCTCAACTGGACCTTGACAAATGATTAATTTAATGTAACTCATGTATTTGGGGCTGAGCTACTGGGCCATTTTCCACTTGTTCACAACTTGGATCTACAAACAAATACTATGAGACAAGAGAGGAGAAATCCAATTGATTCCTTGCAATGCCACTCTGGCTACCTGTTAGCTATAGAATTGATTATAAACTACTCAAGCTTGTTTGCTAAACAATACAGATATAGCTAAAATAGGCTAACACCTCAATTTAAGTATATAGTAGTGTTCAAACTCCCTTTGTGTCCCTGAGTGACACCTTGGGTAAAAATTATCATAACCTTTCCAAAGAGCTCAAAACCATGCAACAACTTTGAATTAACTTTGCAGGAATAGGCATTTTAGGAAATTTTAACCTTTTCTATATGGTAGATCAGTTGTTCTGTTGTTTATTATACATGGTAGAATAGAGGTGAACATTAATAACTATTATTAATATTGATATAGTTATTTTAATGTTTTAAACATGCCGGTACAACCCTTACATTTTGATGGCAATTTTAATGTCCCCCTCAGAAATTATTCTTGAGAATATATCCGGTTTGTTGTTCCCCAAATAGTGAGGTGACATATCTGCCCTTGGTAATGCAAATACTTTGTAACTGTACTTAAGTAGATTTTTCAAATACCTGTACTTACCTGAGTATTTACACAAAAGTTAAACAGGTTTCCAAGTAACATATGATACACAGACAAGAGGCTTAGAGAAGCCATACCACGCTGATGTGGCAAAATAATCTGGCAGCAGGTAGTGTGAAAACCAAGGCTTTTAAGCAGTCATTGATTGCCAACCTGCTGCAGGTGTGCGTGGGCATCCGCAGCTCCGGTGATGTGAAACTCCGCCCAGCCTCTCACTGTTCCTCTGCAGGCACAACAAACAAGGAACAGACACTAAAAACACACCAGTCCACCACATAACTTGACAGGTCGTAACATACATTTCCAAAACATGCTCCTCACTTTTTTTAATGCATTTGAGGGCTTAAAATACTCAACTTTACATATTGTGTGTCATCATACCTTTAAACTTGTATAAACTGTTTAATATACTGACGAATGAATAAACTTTACTATTTAATGCTGAGTGTAATTTGTTCTTGCATCTGCATACATTTTTTGACCAAATTTAAACTTTTAACTTTAACGTGCCATGTTACATCATACCTGATGAAATAATATCAGACAAGGATGTGTGCAGATGCTTTAGCTCCCATGCTAAGGAATCCAATGTTAATTTTGTGCCGCTGTTTTTAAACACCATTGTAAGTCAACTGACAAAGAGCATAACAGCAGTCTTATAAGCTTTTTATGAGATTTGTAAGTTTTTTTGTTTTTTTTTTCATATCTTAACTCTGTATTACCACAAGATGATAAAGGAGCCACCAGTGACACAAATGTACAGGTTAGACACACATCTAGAACTGTTCCTCTCCAGCAACCTTGACTCCAAATCTACCACTGCAATTAGAAACAAAATGAGGAGAGCTATTGCTGCAAAACAGATTGACCCACTTGGGTGCAGTCAACAATAAACTGGCCATTCTTTACCTTTTGTTATCGCCTCTCTCCCTGTCTCCTTTTCTGCTAGGAGGGGGAGGTGGTTGCAGAACAAGGTCTTTGAGTGCCAAAATGACTGTTGTTGTGTGATGTTTACAGTGGCCTCAGAATCAGAGCAACAAATTACACTGTCAGGGACACATCCATGTGGGATGAAGAGGAGGAGAAGCTTCGAATGTTCACCATTGAACACCTTCAATGGCTGGTTATACAAGAGGCGTGGCTGCTCCTATTAAAATGTGGGCCTGAATCAATAAGAGGCATAATTAGAGTTGTTAGAGCAAATTAAAACATGGCTATTATGTGGCTGTACAATGTTGCTCTATAAACTGTCATTACACAGGGAGAAGCTTTGTGTGTGTGTGAAGGAGGATTTTGGCAGTCGGTTAGAGATGGAGGATTAGAAGCGATAGTTGCCTCCTTCTACTGTAATTACCACTCCGTTTATTGACAGAATGGTCACTTTTCTCTGGCTTTTGTCTAAACTACAATTTCCTCTATTGTACAGTAGTAATTTTGAAGTGTATTTCTGCAACAACGGTGCCTCTTTTTCACTGTTTGAAATTGTTGCTATCCTCAGCTCAGATGAACAGTGAACTGCTACACCACCTCCATACACACACACATCATTCAGTCACTGTGTGTTGTCATCAAACATTCACTGTGTGTGTACAGAAGAAAGACAAATGCTGAGTGCATTACATCATTCATACAGTATATAAAACGTATGTCAGTTACAGACTGACCTCTTACTGCATTATGTTACTGACTTTCATTGGGAAAAGTACTGTTTATGTTTTCATACACATATTAATCCACTTTATTTACATGTTTAAGTGCTTTCCTTAAACTTATATTAGTCTAATGTTTCAGATTGCTATACAGTCTCATTAATGTGTCACGACCAAAATAAATATCTCTCTAATGCATGCTCCTCCCTCCTAGGGCTGGGCTGAATTAAATGGATAGATTACAATGAGCAAAGTGTTATTTTCATGTGTTTATTGTTGTGTGTGACATGATGTACTTTTTTCCCCTCTGTCTGGGCCCCCTGGTGGTCAGAAGCAAATGCCGAGCTTCAGCTCAGTTTACGGGAAAATTCCACATGAGAGAGTCTTTCAGCTGCTCATGACCTCTGCTGATCACAGAGAATGTAAAAGCATACATCTGTTTGATTGCACATGTGTTAAATCTGTCTGTGTTCACCAACACCAAATGTAGCATCTTATATGTACAGAATATTCTTTTGCATTAGTAAACTGAAAGACCCAAGGCCCTACTCACATAGTCACACTGGACCTTCCATCATGCATGGTTTGTGTGATGTTAGCGTCAGTGACAAAATCAGACTGCTTTTACTGTTCCCTATGGTAGTGTCCTCAATGACAACAAGAGACACGGCACTGTGCCGTACGATGCAGCGTTTTGACCTCCACACCCTCTTTCTATTCTTATTTCGGACGAGTGGGTTGAACAATGAGTGGTTGATTCATCAAGTTAAAAATGAAGAGTTCTTACAATACCATCTCCTTTTGCTGCAAAAATCTAAACAAGATGGCAGCTGGCTGCACGGTAATTGCCAGGGAGCTGTTGGCGATAATGTATGTCATATCCAGTAAATATAAATAAAACATAAATTAAACATTCTGAAAATCACACTATAAAATGTGTGTTTTCATTTCAAAAAGTACAAAACTATGAGGACTGACTGTCTTCACCTATTTTTTACTTGACTGGTTAATTCCTCAATCTGAGCACACAGCACACAGCTGATAGGTATGTGGTTTGTTTACAGGATGTAACTGAATGTGTATTTAATGGATTCAGTGTGGATAGCGAGTGTCTGACATAATGCTGCACCAGACACTCACATGCAGTTAGGACAAGGTGTAAAATGGGAGTATTCAACATGTTCATATTCGCACCACTTCTTCATATCACTTCATTGGTGATTCCTCACAGATTCATGTCAGGCCAGTTTAAGTTTTTTTTCTTTGTCTACGCTGTCTTTCACCTTTTGTAAATCAAACCCATAATGTTTCTTTTTTCAGTGTGTGCTCTACAAGTGAAAAGTTTAGATTTTTAGTGTGAAATGATAATACTTATCACAAATGCTCACTAATATCCAACTGTCTGTGACGAGTTATCTTTGACAACAAAGCCAAGAAACAGCCATTCCCTACCAAAATATGATGCTGGACAAGGTGCAGCATAATTATAGAGTGCTCACTGACAGAAATCAATTTGAGGCGTGCTAATGGCCTGAGTCCTGTATTGGAGAGCGCTCTCATTGACTGGCCTGGTGTTCTATTTGGTACAGAGCAAAGTTGGAACAATTACAGTAATCTGCGTGTGGAGTGATGGTCCTCCATGTGGAGTGGAGCTGAGGTGAGTGGTACTCAGCACTGATCAGCCTGCCATAACAAAGAGAGGCAGTAAAGCAAGGCACAGTTTGGAGGATTGTATGATGGCATGCCAATATTCCACAGTAATTGGAGATATTGATTGAGAAGGCTGTCAATGACTGAAAAGTTTGCTCTTATCAAAAATGTAGTTTATAGTAAAAATTCTGGAGGAGAGGAAGGGTATATAGTAGCTGGCCAAGCACTCCACACCAAAGCTCATTTCCATTAAGGCAGTTGTGGAAATTAAAATGTGTGTATACAGTGCAGGTTTACACAAGGGCCCCTGAGGAAAATATCAGATTTTTTGAGCACATATTGCCATCACGAATATTAATCTTAAACTGGCATTGCGGGTCTACATCAGTCAACTTGCGTAAAGCCTAATGAAATAGAATAAGAATAATAGATGCTCAGTTGTAGTAAAATGACTTACGTACCCTTACTAATGTAATCTTGGGAACTTTTCCATTAAACAAACAGTTTAGCTCACTTGTTTTAAGATATGTGTTATACTTTACATTATTTAGTCATATTGTACTCATTAGTAAGTTACAGAGTTGACAGTTCCTGTTGGATACTGTCACTGTTTTTAGCAGCTTCATGGTAATCGTAACTTCACACACTGACAGACATGCTGCTTCCCAGTATTGGACCTAGGGGAACCTTTTTACAGAGTCAATGTTATTTTCTTTTGTCATTCTACAACACAGGGTTGTACAACAATAAGTTGTAGTTTTTTTATGTTAATATTAAGACCATGATAGGTTTTCCATGATGGAAATTCTGGGGACCTTAAAATTATTCACCTGCTTCACCTCAGCTCCTCTGATTCAGACAGGGGTGGGACTCTTTGCCTCCTTCTTTCCAAAATCACCACTGTTAATTATTTTAGTTATAAATGTAACTGCAGCTTTTATGGTTTCTAAATTGCACTCTTTGAATGTAAATATGAAACTGATATGTCATCCCTTGTACTACCTACAAATTGCTAGCCATGCTCAGCCTTTAGAACAAACTAGCAATGATGGAATAACCATTGAGATTATTTTGGGGTTCACATAGCTTACCGATGGACACTTTGACATGCAGTTGGAGCAGGGCATCGAACCATGGATTGTGCCATGATTCCACCAGGCTATGACCTTGCACCCCATTGGGAGCACTTCAGAACTGGAGTGTCATGTCTGCCAGATATTGTTGCTCAGACTGTGTTCATTCTTTCAGAGTAGGCTACAAAGTTAAATAGCTTCTTTTTCTGTGTGTTTTATTTATGTTTAATGTTTTTATTTCAGACTTTGTTACACTTTCGATTCTTAGTTTAGACAGGCTGTTTTATTTTGAAATTTGACTGGATACACAATACCAGTCCACTGTCTGAGTCTTGGTGCATGTTCCTTAGAGAGCTGCTTCTGGGATGCTGCTGAATCCCGCCATGGAATACCTGGTGGAAGTACCAGCATTGTCTAGAATGACCATGATCTGCCCTTTCAGCCATATCGCCTCCGGAACCTAACACAAACCTGCGTGGTGGAATGCTTGGGTTACACAACAAGCATGTGTGGTACATGATGTGTCACACAAAATACAAAGCGTTATGTATTGTATTTGTATTTGTATTGATTTGTATTATATTTTTATTGTATTATTGTATATGCATGTGACATAATATTAGTATTATTTTTCAAAAACCTCAAGTGTTGCCCTCCACCTGTAAGGATGAATTTAGAAACAACGATGAGGATGCAAAATTACAGATGTGTAGTTATCTGAACATAATGCACAACTTTCTGCCATATTCATCAGATCTGAGTACTTTCTATTACAATGGTGTAAACTGTTACAGATTGTAGAACCTAAACATAATAGACTATCTGAGAAGGACACACACAGACAATCAAACTCTTGACTTGCCCACTGTATGTGCATGCTGTTCTCACTCTGCCTTTTTGCTCTCCCATTGCTGGTCTTGTTCTAACAGAAGGCTATATCATACTCAGCACATCAAAGCTCAGCACATATAGGATAAACAATGCCACTGTCAAACCCATCACTTGGCTGCATCCCCAAATCAATTCCTCACACTCTTCCTGGATTAGCCATGGATGACTTAATTGATTCAGCACAGTCAAGTGATCTTCAAACAAACAGGCTTTTCCAACTTGAAAAGGGAGTGACAGCCACCAAACCTGAACTCTCTGTAGATGACAAATCATTCCTGCAGGCAACAGACGTTATTCTTAACAATGGTGGCTGGCTGCTGCTAGAAAGATATCTCCAGCATGTCCTACATTCCTATAGGCTACTTCATCAAATGGGTGAAGAGTGAAGTAAAGCCAGTGATGGGTCATTGCTGCCGTTTACTAATCAAGGAGTCTTGAAGATACATTTCTAAGATAAAGGATGCGCCTCGTTGTTGGCACATGCCTCCGAGCTGCCGGAGAGAGTGAAAGACAGAGTCTGTTTAGGGGTTTTCCTGACTTATTTTAACACTACAGTTTAATCTTGCCTTGAAGCAGCAGGATGACAGACAAAGAGATTAACACTAGTTCTATTAGAGTCCAGTTAAGTGAGGGCCGTTCATAGTAGATTCTTATTGTGCCAGAGCCCTACGGATGCAGCTTTTTATAGTAATATACAGTAATTGCAACTTATTCTCAGGAAACTCTAAGCTCATGTTTTACATTTAGCACATGAAAAATGATACCACCTTGATATCATCATATTTCTGGGTATAACTGTGTTGCCAGCAAGCAATTTCCCCCACAAAATATAAAAACTTCATTCAAACGGAGTCTTGGACAGAATCACAGGGAGTGACTGATATGTATCCACAGCTCTGTTGAACATCATCAGACAGGAAACAGGGAAGTGTTTACTGCTCTGCCAGGAGGATGTGCTAGGACAGGTTTCTCCCACAGCAGGCGGACTGAGTGGAGAGATTGCAGGAGGAGGTGTGGGAGTGGGATGGAAACTATGTGTGGCTGCGCAGCAGCAATGGAAATACGTGTCAAAATATCCTGACACAAGGACAATTAGTTTGCTAAAGTTTTATACAAACAAGGGAGAGGCTAAATTAAATATGCTTTAAACTTAAAAGTAAACCCAGGAGACTTTGACAACACACTGCTGATAAATACCTTTTTACTTGTTTCTAAAATTGTAAGGATTTCTATTTATATAAAGGATATCTCTATTCTTCCCATACATTACCTTATGGTTTCCATTAAGGTCTCTCCATCTTTGACTAATGGACAATATGGATAAAACACTTGCCAGTAGTAAATCTATTTGGACTACATATATCGGTCATCCAAATGCTTCTGATAAGGTGAATGCAGATTTTATTTGATAAAGTGCAGACATATGTTTTTCATGACACTGGACACTGTACATGTGGTAAAGGAAAGTGAAGAAAATGTTGACGACAGCGGCATTTGCCATATGCAATACTTCTTGAGGCACAGTTTTTTTCTCAATTGTAATGTTTGCAGACAATCTTTGATCATTTTTTTGCATTTAAAGTTTGACTCCTGATTAAAGAAGCTAACTGTCATGACAACAAAGTCTGGGCTCTTTTTTGTGTGTCTCCCCATCTCCTCCGTCCTCCTGCCTGTGTCACACACTTGTTATTTATCAGAGTAAGTTGTATTGAATTGCAATAGAATTAAGCCTTGCAATTCTTAAGAAGTTTTCATTAAGTCTTTAACAAAATGAGTTTGAAAGATGTGGTTGTCCACCTGACAGGAAGGAAATAGTGACTTATACAACTGAGTTGCATTATGGGATGAGTAAAAAAGATGGGTGAGGAATTTCGAAAATGCAGAATCAGAACTTTCAACCTTTCATTTAATATTAAGTCATTATGTCAGACCCTATTGTACCGGCCCTATGTGTTTCATTAAAATCAACAAATGAGATTTATCATCTGCAGTAAACTTGTCACAAAATCAGTTTCATTGTTTTTCTTTTTAAATAACATGACTTTTAAAGTTACTGATTTGGGTATTTAACCCCCCCCCGTTCTATGATGAAAGGAAGCATGCAGAAATGGTGAGATAGAGTTGGGATAGAATTTTATTTCAGTGACAAAACAAATGCTTTTGGTGCTGATATCAACTTGCTAAATACTTTTCAAATGCATTATTTGCTTGTTGTTTTTATCTCAAATTGAGCCTTTTTTTCATTCATAAGACAATCCCCTCAAATGTGTCAGTCTTGGCATGTCAAAAAGCAACCCAGCTCAACAGGAAGTGTGCAGACATCATTTGTAATTCAATAATAAATATCAGATGAAAGACAAAGAAACCGCATCTGACCAAGCATTAAGGCTGAGTTCACTATGCAAAAAACAAAAAAACAAACACCTAAATGCTTTTACCTACTGTAGGTTCTATACTATGACTCTATAACATTGCAGTCATGGCTACCAGACTGATATGCCCTTGTGCTGGCTTTTCAAGGGCTAACATGAAAGTACATGAGTCGCTGCAATGCTGCTACAGCATTCTCTCATCACACATTACAAAATTCTGTAAACTTCAACATTTTTATCATCTCAGTTTGCTTTGAATATGAAACCGGGGATCATGGAAATGGCACTTGTTTCAGAAACAAAATCATGCTCATAAAGAGTCTGAATTAGTAGACATGAGTGTGGGGATAGGGCAGGAGGAAAGACTTGACAGAAAATGGTGAATAAAAACAAAAATCAGTTGAAAGATGGAGGTAGAGACGTGAGAGCATAAACATGGGTAGAGAAACAGAGTGAGCTGGGGGTGGGGTGGTGGTGGTGGTGGTGGTGGTGGTGGTGGTGGGGGGGGGGGGTTTAGTGTGAAAGGGGTTAATAGCAAAGTGGAGGCTCAGAGCTGATCGAAATGCAGAGCGCGTCCCCCCAGCCCTGTGCTCAGTGATGAGTTGGAGCTGAGATCTGGCGCCCGCTATAAAGGAGCTCATTGAAAATAATTCAGAGTGACGGCTGTGCAGGAAGGGAAACAGGGGAGGTGGGGGGCATTGGTGTTGGTGGTGGTGGGGAGGGAGATGAGGGAGTGGGGGCGGTGTGGGGGAGTGGCATGGAGGGAGGTGGTATGGCTACAAATGGAACTAGATGGAAAGCGAAAATGGTAGAGCAGAAGAGACTGAAAATACGAGAGGGAGATAGGCATGGACGATGGTAGATAGGGTGCAAGGGTCAAAATTATGAAGGAGTCAGGAAAGTAAAAATAACAATCAGTGTGAAGAGAAAATGGAGATGTGTGTGTAGAGTGTTGTATGGTACCACAGCTAAGAAATCGTACAAGAATCAACATTACACTTGCACTCAAGTCAACCCTCATATTTCTGAGCCCAAAACTATTCCACCACTCAACGCAAAAATATTGATGAGAAAGAACAACATGGAGTCCTACACAGTGGTTTATCATGTTGGATGGAAGGCTGTGATAGGAGAGGTTCCCACGTTTTCTGTGCTGGAGGACACCTCAAGATGGTAGCTGCCAGTTTTTTTGGCTTCTGTTTTTTATTAGTGTGAATGCTGAAGGCATGTGCAGGAAGGAATTTATTTTTCTTCTTCTGTACGTTTTTCGGCGCCCATCTCCTCCTACAAATTTTGAGCTATTGAAACCATTCAACCGTTCAGCTTTTTAAGGACAATCTTGCTATTACTTTTGGCTTTTCTATCTTTTATACTTTTGGAAATATTCAGCTTTTTCTGCAAAATTTCTCCCGTTCATCCTTATGGGGATTTTTTCAAATTTCATTCTTCATTAAAATGTTCAACTTTTTAACTTTTCAACTTTTTCAGAAATTCAGCTTTTTCAAAAAAACATTTAACATTGAATCAAATAAGAAAATCTTCAAATCCTCTGCAAAACTCATTGCCTTTCAACCTCTTCTTGTCCCTCATGCTTTGACTGAGAGACACCATTCCAACTCTAAAAGAGTCACAAGACCTTGAAATATTAGCGATGTATACAGTTTTTAAAAATCTTGTACGGTTTTGAAAATGTCGCAGTTTTAGTTTTAAGGATTTTTAGCTCCTCTTCTGATTTTATAATGGGTGTGTATTGCGTCAACTAGAGTGCGTGACATCATCGCTAGAGTGTAGAGCAGCTTCAAAGATTGGAGAAAAAATTCTCTTCAGCTTGATTTTGATCCCAAATCGTTTACTTGACATAGACAATATATGCATAGAAATGTAGGAAATCTTGTTGGGTGTCAGCTGATGCTCTTATTTCAGATGTAGGACTTACAGTTTTGGATTTAGTAGCCAATAGCGACAAGAAGTCCAGCCGCCTCCCCATAAGCCGCAATGTTAATTTTGAGGCTAAATTTCTGGAGGAGAGCAGACGGTACCTGATTTGTCTCTCGCTTTTCTGCCCTCATTTCTCACTCTAAAGAAATAAAAATGACATGACCGCGTTCAGCCATGTCTCCTCTCACTCACCATATAGATATTTGGGCGATAACCATTACAGTTTATTCAAAAATCGCAGGAGTTTGGGAGGCATTTTCCCATTCATTCTTATGGGGACATTTTCATCTGGCTCTCCTACTTCTCCAGCGTGTGTATCTGAAGAATGCATGTGTATTGTGTCAGCTAGAGTGAGTGACATAATCGCTAGAGTGTAGAGCAGCTGGCCAAACTGGAGAAAGAATTCTCTTCAGCTGGATTTGGATCCCACATCTTTTACTTCACACAGACAATGTATACATACAAAATGTAGGAAATCTTGTTGGCTTGCTTCATGGTTGCTCCTCCTCCAGCGTATGTGCAGCCATTTTAAGCTTTCACCCTTAAACTTTTTTACATTTTCATTAGCCCATTAAGGCCCCCAACTACATCCTTGTTTCACCCTTTTAAGCTCTTTCAGCCTTTAACTTTTCAACTTTTTAGCCTTTTTTCACCATTTTAACCTCTTCCAGCCCTCCTCCTCTACAGCTTTTCATCCTTTATCACTTTTAAGCTTTTTCGGCCCTCTTACTCTACAGCTTTTTATACTTTTTTAACCTTTTTAAGCTTTTTCAGCCTTTAACTTTTCAAATTTTTAGCCTTTTTTCACAATTTTTACCTCTTCCAGCCCGCTTACTCTATAGCTTTTCACCTTTTCAGCCTTTTTTTAATCTTTTGAACCTCTTCCAGCCATCTTACTCTACAGCTTTTTATACTTTTTTCACCTTTTTAACCTCTTCCAGCCCTCTTACTCTACAGCTTTTCAGATTTGTTAGCCTTTCTATCCTCTTCCAGCCCTCTTACTCTACAGCTTTTCATTCTTTATCACTTTTAAGCTTTTTCAGCCCTCTTACTTCATCCTTTTTCACCTTTTTAAACTTTTTCAGCCCTCTCACTCTACAGCTTTTTATCCCTTTTTAACCTTTTTAAGCTTTTTCAGCCTTTGACTTTTCACATTTTTAGCCTTTTTTCACCATTTTAACATCTTCCAGCCCTCTTACCCTACAACTTTTCATCCCTTTCATCCTTTTTTCACCTATTTAAGCTCTTTCAGCCTATAACTTTTCACCTTTTTGGCCTTCTTTCACCATTTTAACATCTTCCTGCCCTCTTAATCTACAGCTTTTCACCTTTTTTTCAACATTCTTATAGTTGCATAGTAGTATGCATTTTCAGCAGTACGTTCAGCAGATTTCCAAAATCGCTTCGGCCTTCAGCATTCACACTGTATTTTCGCAGGAAATGCAATTTTTATAGCTTATTATAGCCTTACAGCCTATCAAAGTCAGACAAGTGTAGTCATTTTTGTAAACGACATTAAAACCTAGAGTACTCAGTAGAGTGCATACCTCCGCCAAAGCCCAACAGGCCCCTTTGATTCAATCAACCCTAATTGAACCAGCAACCTTCGCTTACTAGACAACTTGCTCTACCTCCTGAGCTACAGCTGCAATTTCAGGGATAGTAACAGTAACAGTGCTGGCTATCACTCAAATATATGTTTTTGGTGGGTTTTGAGGAGCTGCAGAGTTTATTCCTGGTCAAACTATACCCTGTACTGTACATTAACTGCCACTAGACGACTTCACTGCTAAACTTTCCCCTCCATTCCAGTTGATAACACTGCTTTGTTATTAGCACAGTCATTGTTGCCCTCTCTTTCTCTCGCTCAGCCCCACACACAAACTACGCTCTGCCCTCTTCTTAAAGAACACAGACTACTCTAACATCCCGTATAGACCCAGCTTGGAGGATGACACATAGCCTCCAGATTCTACTATAGTCATACGTCTTAGTTCAGTTTCAACCAGAAACCACTTAAACCCCCACCGGCTGCGTTTTGACAGCTGAAGTTGTGAGACTGAGGAGTTCCCAAGATAATTACAGAATCACACACGACTACAGTACGTATGTATAACAACAACGGACAAAAGGTTAGTGTTCCCAATCAAAGGATTAGAAGTAGTGCTTGGATTCTGATTTTTACTTTATTTTTTGTGCTGGTGTTAACACAGAGTGTTTTATTCTGAAAAAATTTACCGGATGTTATGTTATTGTGGCAGTGTCTGATTTCCTGTCTGCTTTGTGCTGCACTCGACTGAATTGATGCACTGTGCTCCAGCATCTGGCAGAAATTGAACCCTTGCACATCTGCTGCGGAAGGATCTGGACTGCTGGAGTAGATGCCCAACACAGCAGACCCAGTGGAAGTACACATATAGACTAGATCAGCTCTGCTGCTGTGGCGGATCGGAGACGGACCAAACATGGATATGGTGGAATTTGGGGGTAACTTTGTGCTAAAACCAAAGCTTCCTCAGCAAAGCCCTTCCTCAACAAAGTGGCCCATATGCCAAAGGCTTTGCTCAGCTAGAAGCCCCAACACAGGAGCCCAGTGATTCTGGCAGCACAAGTCATCACCTTACTGTGGCTGTTTGACCACTGCTGTCAACACACAGAGATAGAGAAGGAGGTTATAACCAAGCTGCAGGGTTAAAGTTTACATTGTACCGCCAGTGTGAGGACGGTCATGTTGCCACACCGCCAAATGACTTGTCTCCAAAAAAAGAAGGGTATAAAAATGGGGGTAGACAGGTTGTAGGGTGGAGGAGTGGGAGGTGTAAGTCATGGCCTCCTCTTAGTGGCCTTACTATATTAATGTGGACCCCTGCAAGACCTCTATTAAACTGTGCAAAGCTCATCTGCAGTAGCAGGCACATTCTTTATGCTAACACCACTGTGTTAAGCACACAGGGAGCCTGCAGAGAGGCAGGTGGGGGGTTAATGGGGCTTGATGCACTGCAGGGGGATGAGATGAGGGTGGGATGTGATGGGTAGGGAGATGGGGGTCTACTGGTGGTGCATCAGACCACAGCAACCCCCAGCTGGGACATCCACCCCCTGTTCTGGAGCTGTAACCCTGTATAGTCATAACTGCTTTGTATACTGAAGTGGAAAGGACAGGGGGTAGCTTTTGGGCCTAAAGTTAAAGGATAATTACAGTGTATTGTAAGTTTAACCTTGGTTTTATATTTTCAAATTGTTATGAAATAATAAATAAATAATAATAAAAATAAAAACTGTCCCCCTTCAACATGCTAATTGTATAGGTGTATAGATTCACATAGATTTGTTATGTGGGTACATGAAAATATTTTTTAAAAACGCGTTTTTAAAGAAAATGATAATAGCCGACATCTTGTGACTTAAATACTTTTTTTCCCAGGTGACCCATTTATACGGCAGATGGCACAGGTCAACGGTGGTACAAGATGACTAGTCAATGAAATATGAAAAGTAAAAAAAAAATTTAAATGTATAATAAATAAATCATTGTAATATAACAAAAACTAAGTAGATTTAATCAAATTACAATGTAGGCAGCGTGTTGCTGAGCTAGCTTTTTACCCTAAATGGCCAACTCAGATAAGTTGTACAAGATTGTCACCAGCAAATATAATCAGTGTAACAAACTATATTCACGGAGTGGGATAAGGACAAAACAGCCAAAAATTAGTTTTGCTAGATTTTATTTAAGCAATTTCTCACGAAAAAAGGTCAGTGGTGCAATTACAACACCTGCTAAAGGATTTTAAAACATGTTATTAGAAGTTGTTTGTATGTTGTAAGAGTTTATTTCAAATGGTGTTTGTATCAACATATTAAATGTACATCCAGTATTCATTCTATTTTTTCTGCTCTCTGTTTTTCTAAGAATAAACACTTCCTGGCACTAAATTCTCCAATATGTTCACCACCTGGTGTCTATTTTTTTAGTGTAGTGTAGCTGGTAACATGTGGGAGCAGAGTTTCTGGGCAGTACAGTCAAAAGAATTAGCTAAAAAAAAAAAACTAAAAAGCTCCATACAACTTGCTTTCTGCTCCGTGGGTTCATCACTACATTTCTCAAGACTTACAGTATGTGATTTTACACATACTCATTTCAGTATTTGTAATGTTAAAGAAAATATGATAAATGCAGCTTTTAATAAATAATTGCACACCTCAATATGAAGACAGGTGAGTTAAAGAGAGGTAGTTTAATTTACTGATTTAATAAATAATTAAAGAAACATTCAGTCTGAGTGACAGACTGAATACAACTTTTGATATCCCTTATTGGCCACAGCCATTGACAGACAGGCCAGTGTAATACACGTTAACACTGGTGAGTACTCACGTCTACCTGTGTTCATTCAGCTGCATGCACTTTAGCGCTGCTGACAAATGAACCATGTTTTCTCTCTAAACTATAAATGCAGAAGAGCGTGCATGACTCATGAAAGTACATATTCATAAATCAGTGTACAATGGTGCATTTACTGGTCAATAGAAACACCATACACACACCATCACAAAGCACTACACCTCCAAATAGATAGTTGAGCCTTGGCTCATTGCTTGGGCCCCTTTCTGAACACTACCACTTCTATGATGAGATATCGAGCTGGGGCTTCACACCACACTCTGATTTATAAAAGACCATCTCAGAGCATGCTGCCGTCCTCACTCTGTATTTCACCACAGCAGCTTTTCAACTCAGAGGCGAGGGCAATTCACAAGGGCTGGGTGGAAAAGTGAGGAGGTTGTCCAGGGAGGAGAATTCTTTTTAAAGTGCTTTGAAGTTTACAGACAAATTTGAACTTGGAACAAAATCTGATTAAATCCAGAATAAGTCCAACAAATTAACTGGCAAGCTGCTTTTGGAAAGAGATGAAGAACAGAATGGAGGGACATGGGGTTGAAGAGGAGGGTTTTCTTGCATCTGAACCTCCTCACTATCTCCGAGTGGGATCAAATCACTGCTGCTTGCTCTCTGCTTTTTTTTCTTTTTTTTTTTCAATAGCCGATCAATTTAGCATGGCTCACAACATTGCAGTAAACATCAACGGAGTCATTTTCTGGCATATTAATGTTTACATCCAATCAGCAGGATGTGGGAGCGGCCTAATTAACTCAATCAGCTGAAGGAATGCACCAGCAAATGAGAGCCCCACCTAGGGACTGCACACAATTGATCACTTCAACAGACTCTCTACTCAATTGTTTCTTGACAGCACTTCAGAGCACCTGAATTACTGAGGGTGCATATGGTGATTTAAAAAAACAGTTTTTTCCTTCTTTTTTCCCCTCTCATAACCATGTTTGAAAGAGATACTGCCAGCATCATAATCTAAGTTTGTAGAGGGAAGAAATAGTTGAGGTAAAGCAGCAGCAGCGCTATAATCTTTTCAGTTATTCCACCCAGCAGTTTAATTACTACTGGAAGAGCACAAATGATCAAACTGAATATGTTCTCCATTTTGGAGAAATGATTTCTTTCTCTGGCATGAAATTGATCAAGAATTGATTTGGGATGGGATGTGAAGGTGGGATATGGATGATTGCAGACAATCAGTGAGTTGCACCCAAGTAATGCCTCTTTACTGTGGGCTCTGGCAGCACCAGAAGCTACTGTGTATGAGTGTGTGTCTGGGAGTGTGTGTCTGGGTGTGTATGAATATTTTGAGGGGGAGGGAAGGGAGGGAAGGCTGCAATATCAGACCAAGACAGAAAAAATAGTCAGAACCCAAACACAATAATAAAAACCCTGGCGTTATCTTCTATGCTCCCAACACACACCACCCCTCTGCCTCTGTCCCTGCGCATCTCTCTCTGTCTTGCGCTCTCACATCTTCTTTTTTTTTCTTTTCTAAACTAGCCTTGCTTCCTTTCCTTACCACCCTCCATGTGTATGAAAAATCAGCAAATAAAAAGTTACATTAACCCCACAATGACCTTTCCCACGTAATACACTGCAGCCTGATGGGCCAACCCGGGAGCTTCATCGAAAAGCTGTCATTCTCTGCTATCCCAAGCACTGCCTGGGGAACATTTACCGGATAATTAATATATTAAATGCATGAAAAATAGTTACACAGGGGCCCCTTTGTCAGCTCTTCCACCGCATGGGGGAAGAGGGATACAGCCTGTGAACCATCAATATACAAGCATCCTACTTCAATGGGCCATCATAAAAACTGCTCATAATTTTATGGCTTCATTCACGGCCCCCGCTGTAAAGGAAGGCCATATTTCCTCGTAATTCACTGGAGCTCACCGTGGCTTTTTTATGATTTGGCGGTTTTAAGCCGCCGCTGCCACCGCAATTATGATGGTGCTCCTGGCCCCGGCGTGAAGGACGAGCAGGGGTCAGCAGTGAACAGAGGCGTGACGGAGTGTGACCGAGGCCCTCCAAACACACACACACACACACACACACCACCTTTGGCTTCCTGCGCCTTGGTGGTCAGTCAGCCCTGTTGCTGTCCTCTCAGTCATTAAGAGCTCAGATCCGATGCTATAGATCACCAGGTTTAATCTCTCCCTATGACTGTTTTGAAGGTGGAGTTAAGATGTTGGTCATGTCAGTACTTAAAGAGCCAGTTGACCCTTTATGGCATAAAATATACATATTTCCTCATTTGGCTCTTGTGGAATTTAAACAGATTCTTTGGGTAATCAGCCCAGGTTATCTCACCCCACGCTATTTCTGCATTCACCCCAATACAATGGAGGTGAATTACATTTTCATTGTGGTTCTAAAAGCACTGGAAAAAAGAAATCCCAAGAAACAGTGCCCCTGCTAGCCAAATAATCCAGGGATCATCACTGTCCAGAATAAAATTAACAATTTAAAGGTGCAACGTTGAGTTGTTAAGTTAGGGTGAAAATTGAACTACGTTGTCTGCATCAGTGTTTGCAAGCAGTCTTCTTCCTTGCATCTTTCTGGTTGATTTCTTGGCACATTGCTGCCAATCATCTCATATATGGATTGCCCCATAGGCCAAGATGATCCTCAGGATACCTTTGAGCACTGCTGTACTTAAGCACATTGCATAAGTGCTCAAATCTTTTTCTAAATCTTGTTATATCTAGTTTCACTAAGTGACGTGTCTTTACACTGTGTGTAGAATATTGATATTATTTTTTAAATAAATGTTGCTTTTTCTTTACCATGACCACGCATATTGATCTGGGGTTGTTGACAACAGTGAGAGAAACACGGTAAAATGGTCACCCTGTGTTAAGGACATACTATGATACACATCCACTGATGGCAGTGTCAGACATTCGGACTAAATTCTTACAGTTTAACTTCTGCTTCAGCACAACCAATCAGAACACATGACAAAGTGACAGAATACACTGGCCAGTAAAAAATGTAGTAAGCGACATTTTAAAATGATGTTTTCCCAATGGATGGACAATGGACATCACAGCCAAAGGAGAAAATGTGGAGCTGTGGCAGTGAATGAAATGCCTCTATTCATGTACTTTTTCTGTTTATATCATATCAATGTAATTTAATACATACTCTTCAAACAAACTGACATACTCTAATTCATATCATAGTTTGGCACGATTTTATTAAACCCGTCTTGACATTCAATAAACTTAAGCAAGTTGTTGCACAATCTAAAAGCTGTTTCACTTAGACATAAATGTGTATTATTTTGTAGATTCATTTGTCAAATTGAATGGAATCATTTCTAAGGATCATGTGGTTTTTAGTCTTATCCAGTTGTTGTTGGAGATCTTTCTTGGCAATGATTAGCCTCTTTATGGACTCTTTATGGAGTTTGTGTTTATAGTCCTGTCAAGAACACGTGTTCTTGACACTTCAAACCACTACTGCCCAAGGTGGGCCTGTGGGCCAAAGCTGGCCGGCAATAATGTTCAGTCAAGTCAGTTTTATTTATTAATTAATTAATTTTATTAATGCTGATGAGCATATTTCAAGGATGTATTATGGCTTTTATACCTAATGCTTGCTACAAAATATTAAATATAGGTAAATGTTTATGCTGTTTACTTTTTATGGAGTAAGCTTGTTAAATATGTGATATCCTAATTAGTCATTGTTTTTAAAATTATCTGAGCACAGCAGGTAGAGTGACACAAGTTGCAAGACACAGCTCGTCAATTAAGAGACTGATTTAAGTACCATTTTGCATCTTGACAGTACAATGATATTTGCTTTTGGCTTGTGGCCTACCAACAGCTTTCTGTTTTTGCCCTTCAAGGAAAAAAGCTTCGAACAGTGTTAGACAGATTACTGATTTGATCCTGAAAAGGTAATGCATTAACTTAATTGCTAACATAATTCTTAAGAACTAGAGTGTGCTCACCCTGTTCGAGTGCAACCATATAATGTTCTTGTTTTGATCTGAGACCTTGGATCAGCTGATTCATATAGCATACATGTCCAGTCAGGTTTCATATATTGAAAAAAAAAAAAAAAAAAACTTTTAAAATATTATCTAAACAAAAATTACCCTCAGATGATTCCTACAGCATACATGTCCAGTCAGGTTTCATATATTGAAAAATCATGTGTAGTAGGGCTGTGCAATAAATTGATATCATATCATTATTATGATTTGTGACTAAATCGGGTCATAGATTTTGATCATTATATGGTGGTATATCATAAGTGTTGTCTTTTGTCCTGGTTTTAAAGGCTGCAGAACAGTAAAGTGATGTCATCCTCTGAACTTACTAGACTGTTCATCTTGTTCGAAAGTGTGACTTTACCCACTCCGATATGATATCTATGCTTCTGATGCTTATTCATCAAAAATCACAATGCTTATTATTTTGTTAAAGTGCCATCGACCCAACCACGGGATGTACCAGTACCAGTCATCCCTACAATATCAATACTGAGTGACTTTGTAAAAAACAGTGTGATATTTGATATTTTTGCCCATTTCTGTATATGCATATATATATGTATTGCATTTGATTTATAGAAGCTTGAGATCATTGTCTATGACCACTGCAGACATGCTCCATTTCTCAGTCTGGTTTTTGTGTGATTAAGCAGCAGTGTGCTATTTACATGGGAAATTAACTTGAGACCATGTGATGGCTATTATCCTCCTACAGACACATGAACAAATACACAGATACTGTACGGACTCAGACCAGCAGGCGCACATGCACATAGACAAACACAGCAGCATATGTTTGCTGGCATGGAGTAGGAACACACACAGTATGCGTGTGCACGGAGCACATATTTGCACACTCTTATTGAGAATTGACAGACATATTCACCCACATGTCATATAAACACTATATATGCATATTTTCTATCATGAAATGTGTGCCCACACATATAATGTATGCATGTTATCTAATTATCGCGGTAATAATTAACTGCACTCTTGCATGGAAAAAAAAAAAATTTCTTCTTTCCAATGTGTGATTATCCAAAAAACAGCTACACATGACCCGGTTAATGCCATAGGAAGTCTCTCTGTGGATTCCACACCAAGCAGTCGCATATACGTAATCGTGCCTGCACGCCTATTCGTTACCAAGAAATATACCCAAAGACCTAGACGTTGTTAATAGTCCTATTCATTAAATATTACTCTTGTCGAAAGGGTGCTGCGGGTAGAAGGGCATTTCATTTATGATGAAATACAAGCCTGAAGTAGGAGACAGAGATCCTAGAGGAACCGGCTTTAATTTGCTGGAGCAAATGCCACCGATTCCACCAAATGACATTCTGTACCACTAGCATTTTATAATGTGACACAAATGGTACTGAGGCACAATTTAATATCAAAATACTGAGTCAAGGGAGCTTTCCCAGGATTCAGTGAGGGGAAAGGTCAAGCTAAGACTCAAGTACTGCTTTGTTAGTTCAAGATATTAGCATAGATGTAACTAATAACACTAATAGAATAGAATAGAATGCCTTTATTGTCACTGTACACATGTACGATGAGATTACAAGAAGCCAACTCTAGTAACAGTGCAAAAAATAGTTTAAGAATAATGACAAAAGGACTGTGGTTTTGGGCAAAGTAACTAGCACCAATAATGTCTGTGCTGGATAATTAAAACAATTTCTGATCCACAGACACAGTCATTCAAGATTCAAGATGATTTATTTGTCATTGTACAACACAGTGTTGCATTATGAAATGAAAGTTCGAAAATGTAATTCTACACAAACATAGAACATACATGCTACATACATAATATCTATACATATAAACCCTAACCCTAACCCTAAGCCATAAAAAATATTCTAATGTGTTTTTTTTAAATATATATCTGTCAGGATGAATGAACAGTAGCAACAGGATGGTAATGATAATATGGTTTGACATCAAGTAAACACTGTCCATTCACTTTGACTGGGCCTGAGCATTGAGGCATCAACAATGCCAAACACCCAGTCCACCTTCCCTTTCTTGATTGGGTTTTGCACTTTGTCAGTTCAGAACATGATCTGTCTGAGGTGTCCAGCAGCTTGCTCCTGGGTGCTGTGGTGGAGACAGGTGTCTGCACAACAACGTCAGATTTCTGCTTGCTTGGCCAGCCTGCGACTGGACAACCCTAGTTGAGGTGGTACAGGTTGCTGTACATTGCCTTATAAAAATCTTCTAAATCAGAATACTTCTTAGATCAATGTGATAAATGTTAAATGCATTAAGCAACTGCTATGACATACTCTGTGTTGACTGAGAAAATTAATTAGGCAAGAGAATTAAGTTTCTCAGTTCAAATAGTATCAGGCTTTCCATGGTCCTGCATTAAGGTAATATGTGTAATAGTTTGTTACTGTTGTGACCTATCAAGGGTGAGTCCAGTTATTAGCCATGGCCTCACAACAAAACATGTGTATTCAGACAAATGTCACTTGACAAATTATGCTTGTTTGTAAAATTATGGTCTGTTTCATACATCGAGACAATTTGATCAAAAAGTGAGACATTTATGCAATGAAAGATCACGAATCAAAAAAAAATTTTTTGCTAATGAGAATATTGTGTGACACCAACAATGTTACCAGTTTATATCATTTGCTGGTTTGCAAGCTGGTTCAACTGGGTCTTACAAGTTTTGCTTTGAATCGTCAATAAATATCTGACACCATAGCCAACCAAACTTTTTAGATTGTTCGGATTAATTCCAATTTATAAATTGCATGGCAAATTAACTCAGATCTCGTTTTAGGACTGTATACGATTGGCCTCTGTCTCCTTTCAATCCTCTTCTCCCTGCTTGAGGGAACCCCATTCATATGCTCCCAATTCAAAGAGGAAGAGAAGGGAAGGAAATAAAAACAGGCTGTTGTAGCCAAACTGGTGAGCCAGCATTGTGAGTATAGAATACAGAGTATAGGTGATCCCAGACAGCTCACACTAAGCAAGCTTAATCCTGTTGCCTAAGAATGGGCAAAGGGAGCCATGCCAGCCTGCATTGAGCTGTGGGTGTATGGAGCAATAACAGGGGAATTACTAACCATGGCAGGGGTGGTCCTCTGAAGCACGAGCTGTGGCTGCCAACGGCTGCCAGTGGGCACCAGCGCTGGGACAGACTTACCAGTCAGCTGGTTCCCTGCCATAAATCCTCACTCTCACTGATCAGAGTGCTGCAAACCAAGGCTTTCATGGTTCTAACTTAAGAGTTGTTTCTCTTTCGCATGGAGTTAATGACATCCTGGTTAGTGATGGAGAAAATACTAATATCTGAGGCCACCAGATACTCTCATACCATCTACCTGTAAGTGCTGTGACGGTTTGGGTTAGGGTTAGGGTTAGGGTTAACCCATGTCATGGTCATCAGTAGCCAAAACACTGATGTCAGATGATTCAGAAAAACCAAACCTGATGCACTTGTTAATTAAACTCTTACTGAAGCCAGGAGGGAGAAGAGTGAAAGCATCTTTGCCATCAACAAAAGCCTTCAGTGCTGTCCTTTGCTCTTCTGTCAATAAAATACACTCTCCATTTGTGATATGCCTGATGCTATAGCAGCAGCTATGCTCACATCTTTAGGACGTCACCATTGTTTTCACATGAACAGTTGCTTCACTCGCTGGTCTTCACATTAAAAACATGCCATAGCGGCAAGTAGTTCCTCTGAAGATGGTGATCGATCCAATCCACCGTAATTCAGCAACAGCTGCATGATATTACAAATCCAGTCACCTCACCAGGTAAGGAAAACCCTTGAATACATTAAACATCTCTGTTGTTAATGTCCAATTTCAATAATATCTTTTTTTTTCTAAAAAAAAGAGTGTACATGGCAGATCCATAATGGTTTAGGTTAGGGGATTCTGTTGATTACATTTACTGTACGTACAAAACATTCCAGCACTAAGTTTACATCAGGTACAGCTGTTTTAATCAAACTACAAACTTGGCCCAAACCTGACCAAGTACTTTTCTTGTCTAACCAACCCAAGCTGTGACCATACAGCAAAGGTCCTGTACACCTGTCACTGGTACACTGCAGGGGTCATGTTTACTTGGGAATGTTGATAGCTGTCATTTAGGGAGTCACAGGCAATTCAGTTGTTTAGCCACGAGGATGTTGAATGTTCAGTGCTGATACAGGAAGTAGCATGTACCTTTATGAACCGAGGCAAAAAGTAAGGGTGTGGAGGGTCATGTAGCATATCTAAGTTGTATGCAGAAGTTATAATTCAGTGTCTTTTTGTTATGTTTTCTGTTTTAGTTTGAAACCATGCCCTTTTGTGTCTCTTCTAGCTTTTCAGTTTCTCATGTGTGTTTTTCCCTCTCTGTGTTTTTCCCTTCATTACAACCTGTCCTTGTCCCTCCTCGCTCACCTCACCTGTTCCTCATCCCCTCGCCAGTGTTCCTGTGTATATAGTCTTTGTTCTCCCTCATGTGTTTGTCAGTTTGTTTGGTGATGTTCCCTGTTGCCGTCTGTCTGTCTTGTTCACTGTTACCCTGTCTTGGTCCATCATTCCTCCAGTGTCTCCTCGTGTCCCCCGTTTCGTATGTTTCTGGTTTTGGTTTCTTGCTTCTCCTTTTGATTTGAACTTTGCTTTTTCTTTGCACTTTGTTTGAGCTTTTTAGTTGCTACATTATTTTATTGTCTTTTTTTTTTTTTTTACTAGCCTGTGTCTATATTCCTTTCGTTTTTTGTATTCGTGCGGCTTCCCTTGTTTTTTTATGATAACACTTTCTTTCTGTTTGCCCGTTTCCTGCCTCCTGTGTGTGAATCTACATTTGGGTCCACCCCTTACTTAAACCATAACACAACAAATTGTGCAATTAGACATTTTAAATATTTGCTTTTAAAAGTGTTTTTTGAATCCTTGAACATTAACATTCAGTCTGAAAATAGGACTGAAGCCCCAGGTTCACTGGGTAACATCTTGTTTCAGATCAATTAATTAAATAAAAAACTGTTTCCAAATATTGGAATTTGATTTGCAGTCCTGCATCATCAACCTTTTTTTCTGTTGTTGTTTATACACAGTGCAAATTCTAATCTATGGTGTTTTGTTTCTTTAAACTTCCCCAAACTATTCACCATACATTCAAATTGGCAGACAGAACTGCCCACAGGTGAAACATGTTTCATGCTTCATATTTAACTTACACATACATATGTAAGTAGTATTGATCTTGTTGAACTATTCCTTTACAATAAGTTGTTGCATCAGTATAGCAGGAGCGTTGTGTTGTTTTACCCTTTGCTCTGAAGTAGGGAAAAGCAAGTGGTAAAAAAACCCTGCAATTTAAACTGTAAATTTAATTAAATTATAATTGTATCTGTTACTAGAATTGATTAAATGAGTCTTAGAATGATGACTAAAGTTTTGCTTTTGTAAAGGTTTTGTTAATATGACAAAAGAATAGGAGGAACTGTGATCTTGTAATGCAACAGGGAGAAAATTGCTTAGATCAGCAGCACAAACCTGGGATCTAGTGACAATTTGAATGTTTGAATTAATCAGAATGTGAACAGCTTTTGGGCCGTACAGCCTATTTTAAAATACCATATTAGTAGAGAACAATCATTACAGAATGGTAGCATGATTGGCAGTTTACATGCACACATTCAACGCGCAGCTCAGCTCTGAAGGTCAGTCTTAACAGCTTTAACAGAGAGAAATCCTGTGGAAATGTGCCAACCTGTTGAAATCTCTCAATTCAGATTAGCGCTGTCTAACCGATTAGCACATTCTCATACACGTAAAGCCATAAGGAGCAGAGACGATGCCACTTAAAAGCTACATTGTTCTGCAGAGTGAACATGTCAATCCTAATTCCTTTAGCCGCGGTTAACAACCCATCAGCTAACTGGCAGTTGCAGATTGAACACTAGTTGAGTCTTAGTCCTGAGCCAAGATCTTCCTGAGGCATTACACCAGGGTGTCATCCTCTAATACCATGATCTAGATTGAGGGAGAATACACAAAGGCAGATATTGTCAGTGCTGTATTCTTCTCCAACTACACCCCCTCCATCCCCCTGGCTCACTACTTCACCCTTAAACGACTGAATAAGAGCTGGTTAATCAGCTCCGCTTGGGGTTAGTGAGGTGATACAGACCGACGTCTTCCTCCGTGACCACCACGTAGGGGCCTCCGCTCGCCCCTTTGGTGAGAGCGGTGAAATGGGAGGGACTCCTCAGGGGGCTGTAAGAAGAGATCACCCCCACCCCTCCATTAAATCATCCCTCCCTCTTCGCTTCCATCAGAAGAGGCTCTTCTTTATGATCTGTGTCCTGATGGGCCAGCAGACGGCCAGTTAAAGGCCAGGCGTGCCACTTGGGTGCCTCCAGAAGGAGAGCAAGCAAGCGGAAGGGGCAGTTAGTGGCGCAAGCAACACCTCGGCATGCGCACACACACACATGCATTTGAGCCAAAACAATAACAGAGGGGCATTCCCTGCCACTGCTAACAGTACATGCATATACTGTTGGCTTGTGGTTGAGTGTGCGTGAATAGGGAGTATAAAGCTTGGTTTCACATCAAAAGCTGCCTTGTTGTCAAGAAATGGGCAGCCAGTTCGGTCCAGATTTTTCCTTCCTTGACCAAATTTTAAACCCTTTTTAAGTTAAAATTGTGAAATAATTCTGAATGAAGCCCATGAGATGTGAGTTAAAAAGCTCTGTTAACATAACAGCTAGTAAGTTTAAGTGGAAATTATTTTGTGCATTCCTAGGGTCAAGAACACACTGTTAAAGTCAAGTGAAAAATCCTGTGGTAAGTTCATACATGCTTAAATTATTACCTCCGCTTAGGAAGTTATGTTTTCACCCGTGTCCATTTTGTTAGTTGGTTAGTTTTTTTCAGCAAGATTACACAAAAATGGATTTCCATGAAACTTGGATTAAGGGTGTGCCTCGACCCAGAATATACCTCATTAACTTTTGGTGTCGATCCAAATAAAGGTATGGATCCAGGATTTTTTTTCTCTTTTTCTTTAACATTAACACTGGGGGACTTGGACTTTTGATGAGAGTGTTTCAAAATTCTGTCTACGGCCTTGATTATCATCAGAAGCAACAACCTTAATGTTACACATAGTCATTTTGGACTTGTGAAAAAATAAAATAAAATAATGTAACTTTATAACAATCACACAGTTTTATAGAAAACACAACCTCTGACATTTTGCTAGGTGTAAAAAAACTTTAAAATGCCTGTAAGCTGTGGGCTCACTGGAGCCATAATACTCTCCAGAGCATTTTATGACAAACCCACTGTACATGTTATACCGGGCTTTGAATGGTCTGATTAAGAAGTGGTCACTGTACAAGTCATTCTGAATGATAAAAGACGGAATACAATCAATGGAAAATAACAAGTGGTAGACAGTCACTCCGCTTTCATTAACTTGGGGTTTGAAAGAGTATTAGTAAATGTGTCTGTAAAATTTTGTGAATAGGACTAGTGTGTGCATGTGTGTGTGCATGTGCGCGTGCACAGGGGACAGCCCCAGGCCAGGCAGCTGTGAGCAGATGTCAGCGTAAGTGAGCAAGGGACTTGGAAGAGAGAGAGAAATGTGGCTGGGCCAACCCTCTAATTTACGCATGAGTGGCGCTGCACCACCGATATTTACATTTAAATTGATGTTTCAGATACTTAATTAAAGACGAGGACTGGGCTCTTCTGGTCGGCGGCGGCCTCTTCCTCATCTTCCTCCTCCTCGGCAGAGCGCACAGACTGCTCACTGGAACCTGCAGCACTTCCCTGAGCCCTGTCAACAATATTTCACTGGAGGCCAGTTAGTGACAATGCAGCCTGTTTTGCGTCTATGGAAATTTTTCTGGGTGCATTATTGAATACACAATGCCCCCTGGTGGTTTGTGATGCGGGCCCAAACACACACACACACACACACACACACACACACACAAAATACAACTGCTCCCTCTGTCATGTGCATTGTAAATAATGGCACATACTGAATTGATCAAGTGTTTGAATTGGGCAGTTGTTGCAGAGGTTATATTGTCAAACCATAAAACTGCAGTAGTCAGGGTTCGAAGACACAATAAAAGCTTTATATGCTTATAAAGCTTTCTTTTTAATATATGCATTTGATTCAAAATTTCGAAAATTGCTACTGACTTAACATAATTTGGTCAATATAATATGTAGGTATAAGAATGTCAGACTCATACGGAAATTTTATTTAAGAAAGGAATCTTTATGTTAATTTCAGAGCCTGATAACAAATATGTTAGACACATATTTATTTATATATACAATTTTTGTCCTTAAATCATGAAAAGTCAGTGTTACTCAAGAATTCTGAGTTTATTACAGTGAAATAGCCTCTTAAACTACATTTAGGCCATCACTGAAAAGAGAAAACGTCTTATCACAGCCATCTTTATGTTTCTTTTTAAGTTTATCTCCTGTGGTGTAGCTGTACTGTATCCTTTAGCTCTTCAGTCTCCTGCATATTTCCTTTTGTATTTTTTTTTTTCAATTCATATGTCCTTTTTTCTAAAGTATTAAACATCATTATGTGTATATGTCAACTATGACCGGCCATGGGACTGCAGATGAAAATTAGCTTCACGGCACTTAGGATCATCACATGAAAAAATGTATGTCTTATACTGTACATTAGATAAAAATGAAATAACAAAATAAAATCATCAAGTCGGCATTTTTGTGTCAAATTATTGTTATGCAATTTAACAGTTTGATCTGAGAAGCCTGTGCTGCATTTCCTGAACTAAACAACACTGATAAAAATGAACGCACACTTGATCTAGGCCACGATCAACTACACTGCTTGTGCAAGTTTACATGGTCTTCTCACTGATAATCATCTTGAAGTGAATGGAAACTACTGCCTTGAACAAACAAATGCCTTAAACAGCAGACAGAATAGACCTACAAGAAAGTAAGCACAGAAAGGAGTTAGTTGGCAGTGGAGGAACTGCGGACGCAGTTACCCAACAGTAGTGAGGAGGACCATGAAGCCGAGGGAGGGGCCGCAAGAAGCATGGAGGAGACTCAGAGACAGATCATTTACCTGAAAGTGTGGAACAGGGAGCAAGTTCGTCCACGGAGAGCAGTGAAGTTCCAGCCACTCAACCTGTCCCTGGACCAACAGGTAAATTTATCTGTGTGTGCCTATGATAATGAAGTGGATGGCTACAGGGTAAAATCATTTTCATAAATCTATGGTTATAGTATGTTTAGAATGAGTGAGGAAATTTCATGGTAATTATTTTGAACCTTTATAATTCACCTCTCAAAACTGTATAATCCAAATTGAAACATATTTTTGGTCCACATTTAAATTCATTTTATTTATGACCAACATCCCTATGAGGTAGGCCTATTCTGGTAAAAAATGACACAAAAACGAAGAAATGTATCTATATGCATTGTAAAACAAGGAGAATAAGAGCATAAACCCCACAACTGTTGTTTATTTTTGCTAATAAAAGTTTGTAATTAATCACTTTATTATATTAGTGTATGTGGGTTGGGGTTTGGGGGGGCCTGGCTTGTCTTGGACATAGGCAAGGGGGTCTTCAAGGAATAAAGCTTGGGAACCACTGTCCTAGATCTATCTCAGTCAAGAGCCGGGGCCGAAACAGCCACACCAGGATTTTCCCCAGGACTATTCGGGGAGACAGAGGACAGAGCGTTGATAAAGAATACTCTCATTTCAAAGACTCATTTCAGTCTTCCCTCTTGATGATATATGTTTTGTGACAGCTAAATAAAGCTGTTTGAAAATTATTTGTAACATTTGTGTGTTTTTCTGAAATGTTTGTGTGTTTCTCAAACTTGAAATATATGTGTTGGATGCATATTGTCTTTCTGATAAAAAAAAAAGAGTTAAGGGGCATGCAATACACAGCCACAAACTGGAACTGAATCTGTGTTGTCACAAGGATGACCAATTTGGTGTGTCGCCCTAAGATTTTTGCTGGCCCCACACCTATGAAAATGTTCTGAAGGCACCACTGATCATAACTTAAATCTTCATATTGAAGCACATCGGCCAACATATACGCCGGTACTGATACATCTGTTATAGGCTGATACCTGCCAACCAATATATCCATCAGGCTCTAGTTATTCGATCAGTTGTTAACATAACCATATTGATTAGCTTTAACATTAAATGTTAAATGTTAAAAATAAAAACTAACTCTTTAAATAGGACAATTTAGGTGGATTTGTATTACAAACAGATAAGCCGGTTACTTGATATGTTGTTGACCCAATAATTTGGTAAACCAAGGTCCAATCCAGGTTGGGACTTGTACATTTGTGTGCTGTAATGTTACCTAATGGCTGAAAAGATACACTGCTCTGCATTAACAGGGTCTCCAATGAGGCCAAAGTCCTAATGCAGTGGCACTCCAGCCCCGATGAACTGTACTCCCAGCATGCTCGGCTGTCCTCACCAGGCCTTCAGAGAGGCTGCCTGACTGCCCACAGGCCAACTCCTCTCCACCACTTGCTCCCAAACAGCCTTTTAATAGGTTTTAAAAGAGGGTTATTAACATCACCTGCTAATTATGTTAAGGACCTAATTAGGGAATGAGAAAAAAGGCCTTTTTGTCTAATTAGGTTTTCTTTCTAAGTACACTGATAACCAAGGGAATGCTGAGATCTCAGTAGAAATGAGAGTGCAATGAGCCAGGGAGAGGATACTTCAGAAAAAGAGTTAACCCTTTCATCAGAGCCTCAACTCTATTAACAGGCCACTGCCGGAGTGCAATTACCACCCAAATCGTTTATTTGGGATGTGTTTATCTGGAGTGGGAGTCTGCATCATTTAGCGCATTATAAACTCAATAGTAGCTTCATTAGCGATTACAGTCAGTGGGTGGTATTACCTGCCTGATAGCCTACCACAGCCTGATGATATCAGCTCCTGCCACTGAATTACAAGGCAGGGACCTAATTTTTCAGTCTATGCTGCTCGATCCTTGCTGTTTCCTCCACTCAAGCGGTACCCGGCCAGTGTACTGCCAACAGCACTTCACTGGGCCTTCAGCTGCAACATTGGAATGGGAAGAGACAACATACAACGGCTTAATCACAAAGCAAGAACAAAAGACGCTGGAGCAGGGAAAGGAGTGTGTAGAAGACAAATTATGTTTTATTTCAGCCTGGTCTCATAAGGTTGGTGACATGACTGCAGTATCTTCCTATGAGGTAAAAGGTAAGTTTGTCATTAAAATGGCACAGAAGAGATAATATGCTTGAATGCTGATGGGTGGAGGACAAATATAAGGAGCCACATTTCAGCTTTTTAAACATTTTAGTAAAAAATTATCAAATTTCCAATGTTTGCCTTTATTAACACTCATAAACACAACCATTTACTAACAACTGATTTTTAAGATTAAAACAAGTTTAAATTATTTTAGGTTTAATCAGTGAACTAATTTTATTTACCAACATTCTCTCTCCCAACTTGTGAAATGCAGCAGCTTTTGTGTCTTTAAGCTTCAAACTATCGTGCTCTACCTTCTCCTCTAGTGTCAGTTTTGCATGTGAAAGGCAGTCAAGGTAGCAACAATAAATATCCTATATGTGATTAAAGTTTGACCAAAAACACACAATAGACCCTTCACTAAAAATCAGGGCTTAGCGCCTGTCAAACATGTGGTATATCGACTGTAAAACATTTCATGTGTGCCAATCAAAATATTAGTAACAGAATCAGTTCTAACCCTTCCCACAGACAATTAGACAGTACAGATCAGCTGAGCAATTAAGCTAAAATCAATCAAATGATGTCTAGAAATGTCTGTTTTATTGGGCAGGTTGTGAAAAAAACAGGTTTATTTGACCTTATACAGTATTTGTAATGTGACAGAGCACATGTAGCTGATCATAGCATTGTCAAAGAAAAATAAATGGTGATAAACAGTGATGGAAATATACTTGCTGAACAGCAGATAGTTGGATCAGAGGTTTCAAACTGAGAGACATCACAAGACTTTGTATCTGCAGCCGAGGCGTGGCATCATTAAAGGTCAGCACATCATCTTTTCCAGGTGCCAAGAAAGCAAATAGTATGGTGTCATTTAACAATGAGAAGATGGAAGTAAAGATAGAGTAACAAGGAATGAGAACGAGCTAGTGAGACGCCTCAGGCCGCTCGGCGATGGGAGTCAAGTGTTGGAAACCTGCAGCAGTGCTTCCTGTATGATTACATGTTTAATTTACTTCACATCTCAAAAATTGTCTGCTATGACAGAGCCAATTTACAGTGATCCCCGTGTGAGTGTCAGGAAAACGAAAGGAAGGCTGCAATGAAACCGCTGCTCACAGCCTCTAATGGAATCTCAATGAACCCCCGAGCTGGTGGGTCCGGGAGAGCAGACAGCCCTGCTATTAGAGCAAGGACCCGCTTTACCCGAACACCCCTCACCTTGGCCTGTCTGTTATTATCGCTTCACTCCTTCAGGGTGAAATGTCGCCAGGATGAAAGGAGGGGGAAAAAAGCAGCAGGAAAAGGGGAGGTTACTCCAACTTAGACCTGTGTACCTTGACATTTGCTGGCTCCAGTTCAGTCAGGGTTGGGGGGTGGGAAAGATACCAGCTCTCTAAATTGTCGGAGCTGGACACTGTGTTTAAACTGATAGTTGTTCACAAGGCTGGCCCTGATGTCCAATCTTGATTCAAAATAGACAAGCAAAGCATGGATATTGCCCGGTAAGTGTCTATCCGGCTGTCATTTCAAAGCATGATAAGAAAGAAAAATCCATCTGTGAAATAATGTTATTCAAATGATTTTAATGTTTTACATCTTGGGAAATTTCAGATCAAATTGCAGAGCTGCGACTGAAGGTTTGTGCTCTTATCTCAAAGTCATAAACATGTTGTCTTCGAATAGTCAGCTGCCGACCAAATTCAATCCTGGAAGGTGCAAATTAAAGACTAGCATCAGAACAGCAGCAATACATATGTTAATTCACTGCTGTTTAAACAAAACTTAACATTCAAACTGAGCAGAGCCTTCAACTTTGAAGCTGCTTTATGATTTACCGAAAAAGAAAATATCAGTCGAACTGTCAGTTCTTAACTAAAATGTATTTGATAACAACAATCTGTTCCAACGACCTTCATTCTACATTATGTAAGGTAACAATTTACAAATACAATATGTTTTAATGCTGCATGTCAGCAGCTTCTCCTCTTCAGTTTCATCTTACCGTGAGGAACCAATGCTTTCAAACAAAGCTTTCACATACAGTCAGTTGTCATGACCTTGCTTTAACTTAAAGTAGCTTTTTATCATGCTTTAGACATACATGTAATGAAATTAAACATTTGATTGTAGTAAAATTAATTGGGCCTAAAACTGTGTTCCGGAGTCATACTAAACACTACATCAAAGCAGGTCTTGTGTATGTAGTGTGTTCACACTAGAAAAGTAACTAAATCTATAAACTCCAAGGGGCAAGTATTAAATGATTTCTGCCCTTGCAGACTGACAGAGCCTCATGTAGACTTTCACTGTACTCTCTGAGAGTCTTCCTAGGATGCAGACTACACCAGACTACAGTCAGAAGATTGTTTAATTCAAGTAATATGAATGTGATATGTAAAAGAAAATCATGATAATAAGAGCAGGAAGAAGAACGGAACAATCAGTCAGTCAACTATATGTTTTTAACCTGTTTTTGATTGATCTTGTTTTGATTCTCAATGTATACAGGTGCATCAATATATGAACTGCAAATTGACTTTTAGCACAACATTGTACTGATTTCCTGGACACAAACTGCAAAAAACATATGACATTCATTAAAAATTCGTAAGGGCTGTGTACTGTTGCATTACTTGCAGTATTTTAAATGTGAAATAAAAATAATAGGATTTGTATTTTAAAAAATACAAAAGTCATGGTTAGTATAGTAATAACCAATTAACATATTTCAATGTTTTTCATAACCCCCAAATTACCACAATAATTATTGAATCATTGACAATTTTCATCCATACAAGTTTTATACAGTCTATGCCAATTTCCTTATACCCCAAACACAACTGCTATGATGGTATAGGACCTCAGGTTTAACAAAAGCAAGTTTGGAAACTAGAAATGCACAATTACATGAAAATAGTCTTTAAACCTTTATTTACTCTATAGTCTTTAAAGTATCTTTATGTAAAGGTAAAATAAATAAAGGTGAAAAAATACATTGAATCTATTAGGGGTGGGAGAAATAATCGATTTATTAGATGAATCGCGATTCGGACGTTGATGATTCTGAATCGTTTCACAAATGTCAAAAATCGATTTTCTACATAACTTAACTGACAACGTAATGTTGACGGAACGCAAGAGGCGGAACTCGGAAGTGCGGAAGTGCAGTGCCCGGACAGTTGACGGCGTGCACACAACAAAAAACATGGGATGTGTCGTGAATGTCTGTACTCACAAACAACTCATGGGTGGAACAGTCTGAGGCATTTGTTCACGCCGAGCGGCTCGAGAGCAGCGTGGAGACCGCTGTTGGCTGTTAGCTGTTGGCTGTGGCGTTGAGTGCGCAGCGTCCAGGTTAACTTGCGACACCTGTAACTAACTATCGGGTATTTCTATCATTCTGCCGTGCATTCAAATGGTTACTTAAAGCCATCGTTCCCAGCTGCATACATCGTTATTAAGCTGAATCCAAGTCGATGTGAAAACTGTACACTGTCATACAGCCCGCACAGTATGTTGAAATCCAGCCCGAACTCAGCGTGAGGTCAGTCAGCTGTGGCAAAGTTTGAGACGTCCAGATCAACCTGTGATACAAACACCTGTATCGACCGTAGACCAGCTGCAGCTGTATTACTGTACTACATGTATGCTGCTACAGGAACACTTTTCTTTTCCTTTTGGTTCTTTGCAAAGCTGGATGTTTGCTGGCAAATGTAACCTTCCAATTGACTTGCCACGTTTCTTTCATTTGTTTTATTAATTAAATATATTGGAAGTAAATTAAGTATGGATCATTACAAATAATTTGCTTTGAAAGTACCAAGTAGTCACACAGTGAGAAAAAAGTAGGAAGTGATAAGCAAACTCAGATTTAATTATTATTATTCTTTTAAATCACACATGGAAATGTACATAACAAAATTGCTGCATCAACATGCATCGAGAATCGATTTAGAATCGAATCGTTGACCTCTAAATCAGAATCGAATCGAATCGTGAGGTGCCAAGAGATTCCCACCCCTAGAATCTATGATCAACCTAAGTCAACCATCACAATATAACTACCATAGTGTTTTTTCCCAATAGACGTCTTTTAGCATCTTTCAGAGTACTTTTTGCAAAAGACATTCAGTCACTTACTCTTATTCCACAACAACAACAAAAAGGTGAATATATCACCTCTAAAGCCTTCTGGTTTAATAATAAAGCATATATTAAGTATTTGCCATTCTTGTCTGTGTTGCTACTATCCATGTGACAACCCTACACTAGGGCTCTCTCTCCTAAACCTGCTGTGAAACGAGCCTGAACGCGTTTCTATCTGCCTCGTGGAGCCGTACATCACAGAAAACAAAGCCCATTCCTGTAGGGGGGATAGCAGGCAGGGTGCTGGGTGTTTACTGTTTGCTGAAACCGATCCCAACCATGGACAGACAAGATGAATCTGACAGCTAATGTAAAAATAACAGACAATCATAAATCAAGGAAGCAGGCGTCGTGAGTCGATGATGAGAGTTAATCAATACAGGCCTGACTTTGCCATTGTGCGAAATGGCACTCCATTTATTACAGGGGGGACTTGGAGGAGAAACATTATTCATATTAGAGTATGCACACGCTGGTGGGAGGGGGGTAGGGAGTGTTGGAGGATGAAGCTGCTTAGTCATTGTGCTGCTCATGCAAAGGGCCTGTACCTGAAGGTAGACTTGACCCCAAAATGACAAATTACACACTTTTTACTCATTTTGTTTTAACTCATCAAGTTTGATACTCAGTTGATATTAAATGATTAGTTGAATGATCCTAGAGGTAGATAGTTGATTGCTGAGTCTCATTTCCAGATTGTCTGTATTTGATTAACTGACGAGGTGCTCCGTGTCAGCCTTCATCTAAACAAGTAAAGTTGAGCATTTCAGATTGAGCCATAAATGACTATCCAACACCTCTGCAATAACTGTGCGTTGTATGTGCTACATAATCACACTGTGGACCCAGAACTACATTATTTATCTAATTCCCCAAGTGTTTTCCTGCAGAGATAGCTCAAGTTACACATCTGGAATCAGGTTGAGGGTTATTGTTCCTCCAAGTGCGCAAGTTCTAACATTTTTGTGAGAAAGTCATAACTCTTTTTTTCTATTTAAGCATCATTTAATACCCAATCACATCAGAGAATGGCACAGTTAACATCTGGGCATGCTTGCAAAGGAGGTGCTTGAAGCTTTTTAACACCCATTCTCAATATTGAAGTGACATACTGTTGTTTCAGTTTATTGATCCAGCCTAGAGGAGCTGACGCAGAAGATGCAGTAGTGGTTGCTAAGAGTAGTTAGCCTTTTTGAAGTCAGCCAAGGAAAAATGTAGACTTGAGAGTTATTTCTGTAATTTGCCTCAGAACAAATTGTACAGCTGCATTAATTAAGTATTGAAGCTTTGAATGTTGTATAAGTTGTTCTGTATTCTTGGAGAAATCTTGTTGTGAAGAGGAAATAAAAAGGCACATATTGTATGATCCGTATAGTCTGTTTTGAAACTAAAGAACATGTTACCAGCCACTGTTTGATGACTGCATCTGTTAAAGCACTGTGTGTTATGTGGTAATACAAAAATCACTTAGTCCGTTTACTTGCACAAGGGCAGGAGTTGATGAGGGGATATCAATTCTTTTAAGTCAAAAGTCTGTGACCACAGTCTATCACTCCCACATGATGTTAATTTATAGTGGAGATCCAAACGTTTTGAGGAATAGTGCGGTAAAATATTCATGTAAATCCAAGCATCATCAGACCCAATGAAGTGTGTTAAAAAGCTGAGACAATAGATCTGATTCTGTCAGTGTGCAATAAGATGAAAACCTTAAAGCTACTGAAGTGGGCATGACATAAGCATGGGCATTACATGGGTCATGCATGTAATGAGTGAAACGTACAGCAACTGAATGAAAGCAACCGTACAGCGTCACAGGTATTTTAAAGGTCCCATATTATGCAATATACACCTTAGAGCGGTTTTCTATCAATAATATGCATCCCCGGCCTGTCTACAATCCCCCCTGGTATGAAAAAAGTTCATCCTCTCCCTTTTTTGCTTTCTCCGCCTTTAGAAAATGTGTGCTTATACAGGCCAGTTGAAGATAGTCTGACGGTGACGTCACCGACAGATTAGACGCGTCCCCCTAGGTTGGTGGCACCGCCCCAGGTGAAGGTTTGCCACACCCGAAGGAATTAGAAAATGGTGAATGTACGACCGGGAAGAAGCGGTTGCTCTGTCGTTGGCTGCACTAACGAGCACCAGAGTCTTTTTAAACCTCCGTCATCGGGGGTCTTGAGGACTCAATGGATGGATTTTAATTTTAATGGGAATGTACCCACATCAGTTCCCAAAGTGCTGTATGTGTGTGCTCACCAGACAGCAGTGTTTCACAACGTTGTCGCTCAGAGCTAGACACGCAATTGCTCTGTTGTTGGTGTATAAATCAACAGAAGTGCCTATATTCTGTCCCAGCTACAGAACAACAGAAGAGACAGTGGTCGTGTTTCATTTTTAATGACAACATGCCGGCTGCGGTTTGTGTTAGCTTGTATGTATGTGCTAACCACCTCACGTCGGACTGCTTCAGTAACGAGAGTCAATACAAAGCTGGCTTTGCCTCGACACTGACCCTCCTAAAAGGATCAGTCTCAACCATACTGGACCCAGCAACTGCACCCGAGCCAGCGATAAGTGTCGCCGCGGTTTGATAGCCTTTACAGTTGCCGACGAGTATGGTGAAGTCAGCTTGAAACTGGCAAACTAGTTAGCTCCGCTTCGGTCCGCTATGCAATGGCATTTGAAGCGAGTTTAATGTTAATAATATTACGAGGGAGCTTTGTTGTCACAGTAGAAAGTCTGGAAACATGTGCAGACTGGAGACAGAGACGATGCGAACAGTGTAAAACAGGTTGGAGAGTGTGTTGAGACAAACACAGCTTTCGCTAGCTGTTAGCCATTAGCTACATGGCAGTAGCTGTAACAACACATACAAACAAACTAATATTATTAAGCCAAACTAACCATTCTGAAACGTCCTGCTGCAGCCGCAGAGTCTGTACTTCTTCCGGAGCTTCTACTTCTGGGTCCGATTCTGGGTCAAACTGGTTCGGTTGAACGAAAAAATCTCCGCGAGCCATAGTGTTACATCCACCGCAAACATTAGCGCATGCTACCGTTAGCATAAGGGGCTTCCCCTCCCTGAGAGTGACGTAGCAGGCAAGGCAGGCTCCCCAAGTAGGCGTTGACAGACGCAGCTCATTAGCATTTAAAGGTGCAGGCACAGAAACAGAGTGCTGTGAACAGAGCTCAGCAGAGCGACTTTTAGACAGCTGGAGTTCAGGACCATGGATGTGTTTGGGGCAATACATATCGAATACAGATTTGTTGGACCTCTGACAGCTGTGTGAAATTGATGAAAAACAGTATAATATGGGACCTTTAATGAAAATTTGTGTTTGTTTGTTTGTTTTGTGAAAATACTGACCAAAATAAGTAACCCGCAGAGCTAAACCTGCGCTTTATGATGTGACATGATGAGATTCAAACTTTGTCATAGAGCTAAACCAAATAAATCGTTGAAAAAGGTCTCCACCTGGAGAGTGTCAGTATGACTGCTTTTCATTAACAAACACACACACAGACACGCACACACACAAACACACACACACACACTTGATTGTTAACCTATTCTTATTGTTGATTGATCAAGAACACTTTGGTGTTTTTGTGTTGAGAAATGTTTAGATATCATTTAAGTAGTATGCTTCCAGGTATCGGGTCCTCCAGTCCACCCACAGGACTGTCGCGAAACATTTACTGTACTGATTAAATTACAAATTGACATATACATTGACCAAGTGCCTATTTCTCTCTCACATAATGGTAGGTGAGGTTTATAAATTGTATAAAGTGTATAAATAAAAAATTGGTGAAACAATGACGATTACTTTCAGGGTTACACTCGGAAATTCATAGAAGAAGAAAAAAATATGTCATCTGTGGGACTCTGTAAAATTGAAAGAGCACCATCAAACAGCCCAGATAACTGCACAAAGCTAAAAATGATACAAACATCATGCAAGCCGTGGTTTCCGCCATAGCAGCGTCCATAGCAACCACCATAGCAACGGTAACATACATAACATCTCCACAATGTTCTGGTGAAACCTATAAAAATCTTCATACAACTCACAAACTAAAGACCACATACATTCACTGAGCGAGGATTACGAAAATACAGTGCATATTCCTCGATAAAAATGTCATCAAAATACATTTTAATTTACTACCTATCTTCAAATATTACTTGAAATAAAAGGAATGGCGGCCATGTTTTCTGTTCACGCAGCCAGTAAGCTGACAGTCAGTTGAATAGGCTGAAAAAAATTGTACACCACTCACAATTTAAGAGGCATTATTGTGAATCGACTACATTTTGCCCTGTGGACCAACATAGCGATTATACATTTTCATGTGAGACTGGGTTGCAATTACAGGAAATTTTCTCAAGAGCATTCCCTCAAAAGGACACCAACATAGTGTAACTCTGCTTATCAACACTCTCTCATCCTGATAGTGAAGGAACACTACATCATGTTGCATGTCCATCCTGCCCTCCTGGGATTTCAACCCAGAATCAATGTTGGCAATGTACATATCTGCAAAACCATGGATATGTTAAAACGTATTTCTTTGTATTGCCACTTTACATTTCTTTAGGTTTCATGTTCTATGTTATGCTATGGCAACATATGTCTATGCACTTGTTAGGTTTAGGCAAACTCCATTTCCATTAAGGTTTGGCACTACCACTCCCGTTCCGCCTCCTGATGTGAAAACAGGCAAATTATTCACATAAAATGGAAAAGATATGCCACATTTGGTACAAACCTTGGACATATCTGTGGTTTGCAAAATCATTCAACATTATATTCTGGTGACTGGGCTGCCTGACTTTTAATGTAAACTTGAGTCAACAAAAACACACTGAACTCTGAAAGGTAAACAATAATCATAAAGCATTGTTTTCAGTCACCATCACTATTTTCCTCAAATAATTAAACTACAAAAGTTAAAAAGGAAAGCATCATGGCATTTAACCAAAAAGAAGACTTGGAGCAAGTGTTTTTAAATGATGTCTGTAATCCACATGTACCATCAACCCCAATGTAATTGTCATACATCTAAACCTCTGTATTTAGGATATTTGGAGTGGTCATGCTTTTTTGCGGAGTTGAAGTGGATGTAGAGGTAGAAGCAGGAGATTACAGACAGCTCTCTGACACACATGGTGATTTGAGTGGCTGTGGCTGGCCTCCTCTGGGGAAATTGGGCCTTAGGAGTAGGGCTTCTGATTTACTCCAGGCCCCAGCATGTCTCGCTGATGAGCTCCAGGCAGCCTGGGCCCCATGTGGGGATTGGCCTTGACCAATATGTTCCCTTCCACTCAAAAGGACAGAGCTAATGTGCTAGAATCCAGGCCCCGGCACCCCCTCGACTCCCCTCAGCAAACCCCCCTTCCACCTTCATTTAAGACTCTCTATCTCGCCTGACTCGCCTGCTCTCCCATTGCTTCTTCTTCTTCATATCAGAGCCTCTCTATCTGTCGCCACCTCTCTCAGCCTCATATCAGCTCCTCTTTTCCCATCTTCCCCTCTTCTCGCCTTCACCTCTCCCTCATCCCTCTCTGCTGCTGCTTCCTGGTGCTGCAGTCATTTTTCCTCACCCGAGGCTCATTCCTAGGTCTGGGGGAATGTATGGCTTTATTTGTATGGTGCCAGCATTTTATTGGATTCCTATTGCTTTGGAACAGAGGTACCACATTCCAAATTCATCAAGGGCCAATTTAATTCAAAATTCATGAAGTAGGCATCCGTCAAGGTGCCGGCTCCAATGCGCTTTGTGTGTTCTCAGGGTGCCTCCCGCATGCACAGGAGACCATCAGTAACTCCAGTCCCATTTCCCTCTCTGATTAGAAACTACTGGGTGGTTTCCTTTAGCTCAATACTCGATTTCATCAAAAAAAGACCTTGTTGCTTCTTTCTGTTGGCCAAGGAACATCATCACACATGCCTGATAGACCAGTATCTTCCAAGCCCTAAATGTTATCTAATGCAGTCAGTCACCAGTCAAGAGATGGACTGGTTAACTTAGCACGAAGCCTTCCAGTTCTGTCACATTTTCATCATACCATCTGTAAAGCTGTCTGTTTTACTTATTCTAAAGAGGGAAAGGGCTGATTCTTGCACATTTTAAGTAGGTGAATATGTAATATGCAGTCCTCTCCAATTCCATGCACAATCACAATGATCCATTATTGTGTTAATGACCTGCCAAGATTTTGAAGTACAGTTCTCCATTCCCCTGCTGGAACTTTTTTGTGTCTGTATCTTCAGACTTCCATCAGAATCTGCCCGCCTTGCAAGGTGAGAGTGCTCGTTTTCGTCAATTTATGGTCCCTTCATGGCTTCTATGTGCAGATTTAGGAAGCTAATATTTGGAGTTTTAATATGCATTAAGAGTTCCTGGAGGCTGGCTGGCTGGTTCTGCCTTACGGTAAGTTACAGCCCAGTATGATACAGAGAAAGGGCATTTGATTAACAACAAGGCTTTTCACCACAAATGTGTAGGATGATAGAAAGCATCTCAGTCATAAAAATAGTTTGTTGTACTTTTTTGCTGTAAAATAATGACTTACTCCCGCTGAGGGCTTCACACTGTGTGTATGCATGTTCATCCTTGTATTTCCATTTGTATGGATGCATTTTAGCTTTAAACTAATGTGGACATTTCAGCTTTGGGGGGACATTCTTTAGTCAGTCTTTAAATCTTCAAAGGTCTGTTTTGCCTTTTTTCCACTATCACTTTTGACTGCGCTGAGTCAAACTTAGCCGTGCTGATTTGCTTTTCCATCACCAGTTTTACTGGACCTGCTCCAGAGTGGCACCAAGCCTGGCCCATCCGCCTCTAAGCAGGCTGCAGTGATATAATAGCCAACACCTAACATGCACCCATCTCCCCCTCAAATCGAGAGTCAGCTTTGGTCCATTCAGGGAACCTGAGAGAAAGCTGTTGTTAAAAGTCAGTGCGGTCATCTCTCATTACTTTTGTAGTTTCTGACTGAATCTCTGTAGTTTCGTCCTGTTTCTACTTTCAAACATCTACTGTGTCTTACAGTTTCAAATACAACTTTTGCTGTAATGCTGCTTCATGATTAAAGCTTTTGAATAACTTAATAACAGCAGGCTTTTACTATGAGAAAGTTAAGCGTGTTTGTAAACAAATAAGTGAAGCCACTTTGTTAGCGGAGATTCTCTGATAGCGCTGCGGGGATCAAGACACACACACACACACACACACACACACACACATATATATATATAAACACATTTGTAAACACAAATAAACACTTACTTATATGTCAATAAATGTTTTGGAGATGCAAGGTTTCAACACTGACAACGCCATTAAATAAAACAAGAACTAATGGAATGCACTGTGACCTATACAATGTGTAAAAAAAAAAAAAAAGCACATACAAAGCAAATTATATGGGCTACTGTCATTTCCATTCTCAATTGTACACTATTCGTATTAAATATAATGCAATCATTGTGCAGTTGTGCATGGTTAATGGTGACAATAGAATAATACTAATATTTTATGAACAATGTTACAATCACCATACCGCAACAGACCATTCATATACTATATTTTGTTTAATTTTTCCTTGATGGTTTAAATACAAATGAATTCTTTATGATAGAAAAAAAAGAAGATGAGAATATAGGGCATATATTAGAGTATTAGGCTGATAGGCCACAGGTAAAGGAGTCTGCTGTATTCTAACTTTGATAACCAGCTATAGGCTCACATCACTTTCTGTCCCCTCCACCTCTCCCCCACTCGTCTCCCCTCATTGTGACCTCTGAAGACCACGCTGAAAATTTCACACAATCTCCCTGCACAGCAGTGGTTGCACCAGTGCTTAGAGCCAATATGTTGCCATAATTGGGCCTGTAGTGGGGGCAGAGTCCAAGGCAATTAATCCTTTCCTCCTGTTGTTTGCACCCTGGTTGGCAGTGACAGGGTGCAGCTTAATTGGACAGGAGCACACTTGTCCCCTCCATTTTACATTAATATCCCTTCAACTCCCGACTCCAATCCCGGCCAGGTTGAGAATCCCTCTTCTGCCACCAATATCCACTCAGTCTCTCTTTCCTGCTCTCTCGCTCCCACCTGTCAGCTCTCCCCCATCGCCATGCTGGGCTAATCTAGGCCTAGATGAAGTGAATGGTTTGCTGAGATTGAAGTGGGCAAAAAGGGAATGTGTGTGTGTGTGTGTGTGTGTGTGTGTGTGTGTGTGCGCGCGCGTGCGTGCGTGTCTGCAATCATGAGAAGGGCCAAGTAGAGTTTGGATAAAAGTGTATTAGCTGAAATGTGGATTTGGAACGTCTGAAGAAAAAGTGACAAAAGCTTAGAAATCCGAAGGTTGAACCAATTTTTTACAAACAATAGTTCTATAAATGGTCGCATTTGAAAAAAAGCACATTCCCACAGAGTAGTGTTAACCACCAGCTTGTAAAACTTTGTGTTGTATCATTTTGTGTTTCAATAGTGTTTAAAATTGTGACATTAAAGGCTGTATGAGAAAAATGTAAAAGTGAAAAGTGAAAAAATGAGATGGTTAAAAGCAACAAAAAGATTCTATTTCCACATGCATCTGGATTACTTACCATAATCAGGAAAAACATATAACTGTCAAAAAGAATACAGATAAGCTCTTCCATACAGCAGCATCACTTCAAGTGACTCTTGACCATGTGCAAGACAAGGGTCGTGCTCACGACAGGCGTTGCAGAGCTTGCAGGAGTGCTAACAAGCTTCTCCACAGGTATCAACGCTGTTAGCCTAGCTAGAAGGGTTACTGAAAAGTGGCCTGCACATGCCTGTGTTTCAATCCTAGTTCCAATTTTTACCCCCTGGTTCCCATGGATCATGGTTATTATTATTATTATTATTATTATTATTATTATTATTTATTTATTTATTTTTGTTGTCTTGTTGTTGTTGTTGTATTATTATTATTATTATTATTTAGTAGTAGTATCATCATTTTACTTTTTGTATCCTTTTTGTAAATTCAATTAGGTTAGTTATTATTTATTCAATTATTATTACTGTTATCATTGTTTTGGCTTCTGTACATCTCCATGACCTGTTATAGATTGAATACATAAGGCTTATCGGTGCATCTAAACTTCTCTGAATGTGTAATTTAATGTACAGTGAGTATGTTGACAAATGCATTAGTACCTTTTAATATGGTTCTGATCATATTCAAGACATGGCATTTACACAGAATATAGGGGAACATACTTATTTAAAACTTATTTTACATCCCTATATACATGATTCTTAAAAAATTCAGTTTCCTGATTGTCTGTATTGCAGCAGGTTTGTCTTTGACTCTTCTTCACATATATTGTATGATATTTACCTACTGCATTAACATTGGAGATTACACTGCATGAAAAGTGGGATTTTCGTCAGTATGCGGCACTGTAGATTGACGTGGAATTTCAGGTTTGCGGCTGCACGCGGCAATTTGCAGGCAACACTGAAAACTGACGTAAATTGTCGGAAATTGACGTGGGCCTTGCTTGGCAGTTGTCCCCCCATGACCCCCCTCCCCCTGATACTAGGGGAGGCTTTAACATGTAAATGAAAATGCTGTGAGCTATACAAATGCAAATCAGGGTTGCAGGGGGAGTTTTACCCCAGGTGACCTTTTTCTAAAAGGTGTTAACTTCATTTTAAGAAAATCTCTGTTATAAATAGATCAGGCTCAGTATAGCCTAATTATAGACCCATATATTTTAGCTTGAATTGATTTATTTAATTAAAGTATGCTAGATTAATTACTGTGTATGTCATTAGCAATGGCCAATGTTATGTAAAAAAGATTATTTATTCTTATTTCTCTCTCTCTCTCTCCTGGGAACAAGTTAAAGATAAAACGGCAGTTGTTAAGAATTTAAAATTTGCATGAAATGTTTTGAGATAACCAAGATATTAAAATGTAAAAAAAAAAAAGTATTTCTATAATTTCATGGGTTCTGAATGTTTTAAAAGCAGTTGAAAAGTAATTCTTATTGCATGTGAGAGTTCATGACCTGTAAGAGTTTTTACACTTCCGGGTAGACCGGAGCGTGAGTGACGAGGAAGAAGAAGCGGAGAGTTAATGGCGTCAAGCAGCTAACAGTGGACTGTGTGTGTCGTCAGTGTCGTGTTTTATCACTAACAGACTGTGAACTGTTGTCGGACGACGTGCTGTGAGTGTGTGAGTTGGACTCTCCATCGCAGTCGAAGTGTTTGTGTTTTATTGGACACGAAGCAAGTTCGGCTAAGCTAGCTAGCAGGAGCTAAGCTAGCTAGCAGGAGCTAGGCTAGCTAGCAGGAGCTAAGCTAGCTAGCAGGAGCTAGGCTAGCGGCCCAGCCATTGTCGAGAGGACGTCAGCGCGGACGGGAGAAGCTTTGCCGGGTCGCCACGAAGAATGTCGCCAACGGAGGGCTCTTCGCTGCCGCAGAGGGACAGAGAGGTTTATCGCTGTGAGCATTTTGTTTTCACAGACTAACCTCGCCTCATAACAAGGCCGCGACCTCCTGTTAGCTCGGAGCCACGTCTGGAAGTCCAGATTTACACGATGCCGATAATGACGCCATTGTGTGTAAGTAACTGTTACTGTTTTCTCCCTCGTTTAATTTTACTGTGACTTACGTTTATTTATTCATACCACTCTTTTTAATTGTTTTCCAGCTGCCTGTAAGACATTACGAGACAGTACGCAGGACAACAAACCGGATCTTGCATCGCAGGCGGACGCTGTGAGGAGTTCAGCTCGGAGTCGATCGAGGACAAAGTGGGTAAGATTTATTAGATTAGGTCCGTTTTTGGCCAATGTGACTATTATTCTATTAATAGATGTGTTGTATCCACACGCAGTGCATCGCACAGTACTGATCGTCTTTATTTTTTTGTTTCTACAGCTGCTGGAAGCGAGACAGAGTGCTAGCTGGGGATGACGTGGACCTTTCGAAGTGCGCCGCCATGGACCTGATGTCTGAGGAGGAAGACGGCACAAGATGGCGGGGTGTCAGGATGGATTGTGCGACCTCCGTCCTTTCGCAGCCGGGAGCTCACCGAGCTCTGCGCCACACCGCTGTCATTTGAGAGGCGATTCCGAAGTACAGGGCAGCGCACCACAGACGTCTGCAAAAACAGACACTTTGCGGTGCTGTAGGATTTTGGGCCTCTTGTGAGCTTCCCGTTTGTTGTGTGGGCAGATTATGCTTTGTACATGCTGTGTGTTTGTGCTAATAAAACTTTCTTTGAAGAAACAACACCTTCCTGGCAAATGTTCCTTTCCTCAATAAATTCATTCATGTCCTTGATTATATCATAAATATGAATGAATAATTAATATAAATATAAATATATATATTCTCACTGGGGTTGACATTTATAATGACCCAGGGTGACCAATCACGAGTGATTTTGCTTGTTTAAAAGTAGTGGTTTCATCCAGTACTGAGTGAGGATATTCAAGCCAGCCTACACATTCTCTGGCCAGACGTGGTTTCGCTGCTATTCATATGCAAATTAGAGCCGTTCGCACCTCCGGGAGCTCCACTGACGTCATGGTTCGTTTCCGACAATTTTCGGCACAGACAAACGCCACGTTCACAGCCTGAAAATTGTCGTTAACTGCCGAAAATTAGGGAGATTTCCGGGCGTTTACGGGGCCGAAAATCCCACTTTTCATGCAGTGTTAATGGTGGTTGGTTTCTAGCTATGCTACATTTATCACTTAACTGGTATTTACCTTTCTATCCTTGCATTGTGTCACTTTCAATTTCGTTTTAGCATGTATATCATCTTGACTCATTTACCGTCATATTGCCTGATTCACTAACTAACTACTACAATAATTGGAGCTCCAAAAATAACCAGGATACTAGTGTGCATGTCAACACACGTAAACGGTCATAACCAATGTTGGGAATGCTACCACTGCATTTTGCATAGTTCCTAGTTCCTTTTATAAAAAAAAAGTTTACTTAATTACTCCCTGTAACTGTAAGTAACTTGTTACACTACTATTAGACTACTTGTTAAATTACTTTTATGTAGCATTGCCTCACATACATTGTTGCCCAATTACCAGTTAAGAAGACAACATTAAACCTTACATATGTTATGGATTGGGTTTGGACCCAATAGCAGGACACATGTGGAACAGTTAGTAGAAAGTCTTAACTCACAAGACAAGCAGGCAGGCAGGAAACACAGGAAATAACCCTCTAGCAGGAAAACCAGCTGAGTGAACTGAAACTCCAGAGCAGACCTGGTGAGCAGGGAGGAAATAACTTCTTGGTTGTCTGCAGATGTCTCCTCTCCTTCAGAAGACATATCGCTTTTTATCAGAGGGATCAAGAGGAGGAGCAGGAGGGGCCACACACCGAGGATTCCCCGGACCCGCCAAGGTCTTTGTAAGTTGCTCGGGGTGCTGTTGATGAAAATCCCTGATGACGGGGATCCATGATGTGTCGAGCCGGAACCCAGGACCTCTCTTGAGGTCCTTAACCCTCCCAGTCGACCAGGTATTAGAGACCCTTCCCCCGCTTGCAGGACCTGATGAGACGACGAATGGAGTAGGTGAGTCCCCCGTACAAGTGCTACGACAGCCATGGATGAAGATCTGGACAGACAGGCAGGAAAACTCCTTCTCCAGGGCCGGAAAGAGAGTAGGTTGGTACCCATGAGCACACTGGAACAGAGATAGTCTCGTGGCTTAACTAGTCAGTGTGTTGAGTGCGTGTTCGACCAACAGCAGATGCTAGGACCAGGATGATGGATGTCTTGAGACCATGCAATGAAACACCAGCTTCATCTCATTATTCTTCCATTCAGCCGGAGGATAGACTGGCTGTAGCCCCAAGCTGCTCACAGAACTCCTTCCAGAAGACTGAGGCGAACTGGGGTCCTCCGTCCAATACCATATCAACCAGGAGACAATGAAGCCGGAAGATGTGGAGTAGGACCAGTCTGGCAGTTTTCTTTGCAGAAGAGAGCTTGGGCAGAGGCACGAAATGGGCCATCTTCCTGAAGCGGTCCACCACGGTGAGGATGGTTGTGTTGCCGTCAGATGGGGGCAGGCCGTTGAGAAGTCTAGAGAGATGTTGGACAAAGGACGATGTGGAATAGTGTTTGTAATAATAATAATAATAATAATACATTTTATTTGTTTGATGGCGCCTTTCAAGTCACCCAAGGTCACCTTACATAGGATAAAAGCATACAATCACAGAATAACATCACAGAATATTAAAAACAAACATTGACATAAAAAAGAAAAGGAAAGAAAAGAAAAGTGAAGTGCACAGTGACCAGTCAGAGTGAGTATGCCAGTTTGAACAGGTGGGTTTTGAGTTTGGATTTGAATGTTGTGATGGAGTCTGACTGTCTTATGTGTGGGGGGAGAGAGTTCCATAGTCTGGGTGCCGAGCAGCTGAAGGCTTGGGCACCCATGGTACTGAGGCGTGGTGTGGGGATGGTTAGCAGTCCAGCAGAGGTTGAGCGGAGGGTGCGAGAGGGGCTGTATTCGTGGAGGAGGTCGCAGAGGTAGGTGGGAGTTAGATGGTGGAGAGCTTTGTATGTGAGGAGGGTGTTTTTGTAGTGGATGCGGTATTGTACAGGGAGCCAGTGAAGCTGGATGAGAATAGTATAGTATAGTAATAGTATAGGGGTGATGTGGTCAGATGATTTGGTGCGGGTGATAATCCGGGTGGCCGAGTTCTGGATGATTTGCGGTCTGTTGATGAGTTTGGCGGGGAGTCCGGTGAGGAGGGCATTACAGTAGTCGATGCGGGAAGTGACAAATGAATAAACAGTGATGGGCTTAGTCTGGAGATATTTTGGAGGTGGAAGAAGGCAGTCCGGGTGATGTTTTTAGAGGTGCAAATGAGAGGGTGCTGTCCAGAATGACGCCGAGGCTCTTGACTTGGGGGGAGAAGGGTACAGGGAATCCGTCGATGGTGATGGGCAGGGCTGGGGTGTGTTGGGATTTGGTGAGGGTGGATTTGGAGCCGATGAGCAGGGCCTCGGTTTTATTGCCATTGAGCTTCAGAAAGTTCCTGCTCATCCAGCTCCGGATGTCTTCCAGGCAGGTGATGAGGGAGGTGGGAGGGATGGCGGCGGTGGGTTTGGAGGAGATGTAGACCTGTGTGTCGTCGGCATAGCAGTGAAAGTGGATTCCATGATGACGGAGGATTGTGCCCAGGGGGAGGAGGTAGATGATGAAGAGGAGTGGACCCAAGACTGACCCCTGGGGGACATCCAGTGAAACACCCGAACACCCAGACTTGTGGTCCCTTATTTGCATAAAGTGTTGGCGGTCAGTGAGGTACAATATGAACCAGCGGAGTGCAGCACCAGTGATCCCAATGCCAGCCAGGCGGTCCAGGAGTAGTGTGTGGGAGATAGTGTCGAATGCTGCGCTGAGGTCAAGGAGGATGAGAATTGTAAGTAGTCCGGAGTCCGCTGCACAGAGGAGGTCGTTGGTGATTTTGACAAGTTTCAGTGCTGTGTTTTGGACGGAAACCGGATTGGAAAGGTTCATGGAGGTTGTTTGTGTCGAGGTGGGACTGTAGTTGTGCGGCAACCACCCTTTCAAGTGTTTTGGAGATGAAGGCCGGTAAAGGTTAAGGTCAGTTGGGTCAGCACCAGGTTCTAGGAGTCTGAATTAGGTGGCTGACCTTTGCAAAGAGGACTCTGTTGTTGCCTGTACCAGTGTTGATGAGGTTGGAGTAGTAAGAAGATTTGGCAGTAATGAGGGCGTTCTTGTAGTGATGGAGGTGGTCCGAGTACATTTGACTGTGTACGGTGAGTTTTTTTTGTACAGTCGCTCCAGTCGACGGCCTGTGGCTTTGAGCTGGCGTAGGTCAGGGGTAAACCAGGGAGCAGTGTGATTAAATGAGACTGAGCGGGTTGTCAGAGGAGCCAGTGTCTTGAGGGAAGAGGAGAGACAGTTATTGTAATGAGTCACCAGGTCAGCAGGGGAAGATGCTGGGGGAGGGCTGGGGTAGGAGCTGATCAGGGTGGAGAGATCTGTGGTGTTGATATGTTTGATGTTTCTGAAGGAGATGGTCCGTTGTTCTTTGACTTTGTGAAGTTGGGTGTGAATGTCAAAAGGTACAGCTTTGTGGTCAGAGATGGGGAAATCCGTGATGTCAAAGTTGGTGGGAGTGATGTTGGTGCAGCAGATTAAGTCCAATATATGGCCTTTGTTATGGGTTGGGAGGTTGACATGTTGTGTGATACCGAGACAGTCCAGGAGTGATGTGAAGTTGTTGGCAAAGATACTGGACGGGTTCGTCAATGTGGATGTTGAAATCGCCAAGGAGGATAACAGTGGGGGACATGGCACATACAGATGTTAGTAGTGATGAGAATTCATTGAGGAAAACAGCAGAGGGTTTTGGTGGCCTGTAGATGGTAACAATGATGGTGGGTTTTGCAGCTAAACATTCAAAAGAGGAGTGATGGGGGACTGTGACAGGAGTGACTTTGATGTTATCACGGTGAAGGAGAGCGAGACCGCCCCCCCTCCCTGTAGCACGGGGTTTACTAATAAAAGAAAAACCTGGTGGAGCAGCTTCATTTAGCAGGGAAAATCGTTTGGCTGTTGCCAGGTGTCAGTGAGGCATAAAATGTCCAGCTTACGGTCAGCAATAAAGTCGGCGATCAGGAGAGCCTTGCTACTGAGGGATCTGATGTTCAGCAGACAGAGTTTCAGACAGGTGAGTGGTTTGTATGTGGTTGCTTTTAGGAGGGGGGACAGTACATTGTGATTGACAGGAAGGGCAGAGCGGGGAGGGGGGTGGGGCTCAGTGGACCAAAAAGAGCGGATGTTTGTGTTGCTGTTGTGTTGACTGTACTGAAAGTTTCGTCCAGAGCCTCTGTGGATGTATTTCGGTGGTTTGAGAATGTAGTGGTGGTGTGCAAGCTGTGGTGGAGGGGTCCTGGAGAAGATCCGGAGGCGTACAACTCCGTTACCGAGTAACGGAGTGGCAGAGTAGTGCTCGTCAGAGTCAGACACAGTGCAATCCAGAGGGAACAGGTTAAAAATCCACATGATGCAAGATGGTCAGCGATGTAGTCCAGCAGTAGATGGTCCAGGTGATGAAGCCACAGAACCAGTGTGGTGGAGGCAGAGGAGTGAAGCGTGTAGGTTGTAGCTTCGCTGGAGACAGGGAAACAGCTGAGCGACGTAGGCGCAGGTAAGCGTCCAGGAGAGCTGGCAGGGTGGCAGCGGATCAGTCGGCTCGGGCGTGCTTCGTGGGGCATGTCAGAGCAGGCTATCCAGCCACAGAGTGCGGAGAGGAGTCCCAGGAATCCCGTGCAGGTGAGCCTTGTACCGGTGAAGCTAGCTCAGAGGCTAACCAGTGGCAAGGCAGTAGCAGCAGACAGGTAAAGACTGTTTAACTGGTGTTTTAGTGTGACAGAGTGTTAGATCGAGCTAGCTGAATCTTACAGATGGCATTAAAGTCCAGAGTTCATGCATAATATGAGCAAAAGAAAAGCAAAATATCACAAAAACAGCGGAAACAGTGGAGGAGGCGTGGCAACAGCTTGCCAGCGGTCCCTCACTTCCACTGGTTTGAATCAGTGACCTGCTGTTGTGTCAAACGGCCCCTTCGGACATCTGACTCCATGCGCGGGGTTCAGTTTCCCTAGACCTCCTGCTCCCTGCTGCCCTCGCAGTCCTAGAGTGTTTGTAAGAAACCAGCGGCAGCCTGACTGGATGGTTTGTGCTGGTTATAGACGGGACAGGCGTTCACAAACTCCCTTGACCACCAAAACCACTGGAGAAAGACGTCTCCAACCCTTTGGATTGGGTGTGGGCCCACTGGATGACATCGGACCTCAGGGCTGGGGGAACAGAAACGGTTAGGGGGGCAAGCACTAGGTCCTGATTGACCCTCGGTGGCTGACCTCACCCGCTCTTCAACCTCCCATGTCAAGACAGAGACTCCGCAGGGAATAAGGGGGATGGAATCTGACCCGTTCGTGGTCTTGTCCTCCCCCTGAAATTGGCGAGATAGAGCGGCAGGCTTAATATTTGGGGAACCAGGACAGTAGGAGAGGGAGAAGTTGAAGCAGGTGACGAACAGGGACCTCAAAGCCTGGCGAGAGTTCAGTCTTTGGCAGTGCGGATGTATTCCAGGTTCTTGTGATCAGTCCAAACCAGAAGAGATTCTTTGGTCCCCTCGAGCCGATGACACCATTCCTGCATGGCCAACTTGATGGCCAACAGTTACCTGTTGCCGATATCATAGTTCCTTTCTGCAGGTGACAGGGGTTTGCAAAAAAAAACTCAGGGGCTAAGCTTATGGTCAGTTGTCATCCGTTGAGACAAGACCTACCAAGACAAGGCTTCTTGCAACAGCTCGAAAGCAGAGGAAATGAGATGAAGAGGGTAGCAGTTCTGAATAGTAATGCCGTTGAGACCCCCTGTAGTCAATGCAGGGGCACAAAGAAAAACCCCACCCCCACAGGAGAAGAAGAAGGCCGTATGAGGCCGGCAGCCAAAGAGTCATAAACATAAGTCTCTATGGCCCCCCTTTCTGGAGCAGAAAGGGAGTACAGGTATCCCTTGGGAGGAGCTGGAGCAGGTGAAACAGTTGGTCAGAAACGGGTCACAGTTTTCAGGATCACCAGCATAGAGTTCAGGGGTCTGCACACAAAGCTCAGGAGCATACCTGGGTGGAGAGGGCATCGGAGCCGATGGTGCTGTGATCACCGGAGCAGTTAGCTTGGTTAGTGCCGTTGTTAGCAATTGCATCTGAACGGCTAATGTATCCAGCGTCTGAGCCTGGTGGAAAGCTGCTGCTTCATGCCACTGAAGAGCGCTTTCTATCTGTTTAAAGCGATTAGAAGAGGAAGAGGTGTCTGCTGGGTCCATGACTGGCCAGATTGTACTGTAGCAGGTCGGGTTTGGACCCAATTGCAGGACACAACAGGTAGTAGAAAGTCTTAACTCACGAGAAATAGTCCGCTAGCAGGAAAACCAGCTGAGTGAATCGATAATCCAGAACAGACCCGGTGAGCGGGGAGGAGTTATTAGGGAGAAGAAACCCACCAGAGTTTTAGCTGGAGCCTCCTGCAGCGTAGCTGAGATAGAGACAGGCAACCAGGAATCTGGCAGGACACAGGCGAAAATTGTGGTTGGAAACAGGAGGCGAAGAACTTTACCAGGGCAGAGACGAGGCGGGGAAGTCAGGACAAACCTGGGTCGAAGCCGGGAAATCTGTCCAAGTAAATACGCTGGAAAGTTTGTCATGAAGGCAAAGAACAATCTGGCACAGAATGAATGAGCCAAAGGGAGTCTTAATACTGGCTGACTGCAGATGAGCTGCGGCTGAGATTCCAGGTGAGTCAGGCAACAAGGTGGGTGTGGCTGGCTGGCAGGTAGGACCAGAGTTGAGGTGAGTGGACAAGTACTGAAATTGCAGACTGTGACAACATATGGATGAGGAGGAAGACACACACTTGACCTTTGTTTTATAACAAAATACCACGAAGCTGACAGAAAAGTGCATTTCCTAGAAAAATGCTGTATGCTATAATTGCCTCAAACTAAATCTATAGCATTATGTAAAACAATATAAATGAAGTTGGCCTTCTTAAAGAGTAGAGGGGGGAAAAAATGACATTTGATCTTCTAAATGAATGTGACTATTCATATTGATTTTATCTGGATGACAACAACTGACTTATATGACAGACACAATGCAGACCCAGAATGTTGTACAACCCTGATTATATGCAGCTCACTGCATCCTTATTTGTGAACGACTAAACTTTTCAAGGATTCCCCTTTCATACTCAATCATCATGCTTTACCACTATTACCACTACCACTATACTACTTTTAACCTGTTAACCTGTGGAATGTTCCAAACAAGTGTTTTTGAAGCATTCCACAGCTTTTCCAGTATTCTTTTAGCCCCTGCATCAAATTCAGAAAAGCAAATATTTACAAAAATCTATGACGTTGATGAGGTCAGATATAATTTATTCACATCTATTGTCTTTGTACTGTTTTTGATTGAGTATGTGTTGAAAAGGATAAGCGGAATATCTTAAATTAGTTTATCTTAAACAATTTTTTGTAATTATCGTTGTAGGGTACTTCATATTAATAGACCAAGAAAATAATCAAATCTATGAAATACCATAACCTAAGAACTTTTGGATATCATGATCTCCTTTCTCCACCTCGCTTGTGCTCCCCAATATGCTCATATTATTTTATTCCCCATTTAACAGCACATCCACCTCCACCCCACCCCCATCTCTTTCTTTCCTCCTTTTTCTGGGCCATTTCTAATCTCTTCAAGCAACTCTTCTAAACCAAGGTGTGCTTCAAAAATAAATCAATAGAAGTATAATAGCGCAGTGCATGCTTTGTAATTTTGATATCGTATTTTTTCTCTCTTTCTTCCCCTTTTTCATGCTTACTTCTCATGCATTAAGAGGAAGGGGGTAGGGGTGATAAGTGAGGGGGTGGGGGCTGCATACAGTAGAGTGCCCTCGTAAACTTTATTTAGTATTCTATGAATATCAGATCAGTTATGTTTCATAATGACACAGCAATGCAGTTGGCGGGGGGGGAATCAATACTGCTAACACTCTTTTTTCCCCGGCATGGCAAAGAGAGGGGATCTATTGTGGGGGAATGATGATTTATTTCAGGGGTGGAAGGGCCGTCAGGGTGCGTCGGGGACGAAGGTGTGTGCCAATAATGATTAATGCCCTCCATCCTGGAGACAACCCAGCCAGCACTCTTTCAGTCTACCCCCACACACCACCCCATCCCGCCTCTTTCCTTTAACACCACCACCACCACTACCCCCTCCTTCACTCTTTGACAGAGGACCTTTACTACATTTGTAGTTATAAGGCAGGGCAAACTGCATGTTAAAGCAGCGACCATCACTGACTTTGGAAACATCACATGTGCATGCATCTGGTCTTTTTACACAGAAATCATGAAATATCGCTGTTGGATCCTTCTAGCTTAATAAATAGATATTTAGATATTTGGTGTTCGTGATGTGTAACACAACAGCGTATAGTGGGTTCTTTTACATCTGGCAGCACTTCAATCACATTAAATGACAATAACAATCATTTATCATCCCTGTTAGATGGCAGATGGTCAGCAGATGAAACACCCCAACCTCATTGTCTCCCAAATTTGCACAAATTCTACTCTGACACAGCTGCTAACTGCTGCTAGCAACTTTTCAAATCTTGCAATTACGGTCGCTATGTGTTACAGTGATGGTCAAATATTGACTTCTAAAGAACATGTGTATCATGGCAGTCCTCAGTTCCAATGATTTTTACAGATGTCATTATTCTGTGATGAAATTAGTAAAACAAATACTTCTTTGTGGGTAGAGCTTGAGGTAGTCCTCTGGCTGAAATTTTTAACTCCTCCTGAGAGAATCAGTGAAGTTTAAAGGCATTTGTTGGCTTCTGGCACAGACTTTTTTCTTTAGCACATGTTCTCAATGGGGTTCAAGTCAAGACTTTGGCAAGTCCATTCCAAAACCTCAATTCTAGACCGATTTATCCATTCCTTTACCACTTTTGATGTGTGTTTGGGATCATTGTCTCGTGGAACTGGAGAATCCTCCTTCTTCATTATTCCATCTACTAGTAGCACAACAGGTCCACAGCATAATACTACCACCACCATGCTTCACAGTAGGTATGGTGAACTTAGGGTTAAAGGCCTCACCTTCTCTCTTCCTAACATACTGTTCGTCATGTGGCCAAACAACTACATTTTTGTTTTGGTTGTAGAAATCATCAAAACTGAAGACTGCCATGATATACATTTTCTTTACTACCGTATGTAAACTTTTGAACACAACTGTACTACTTCCGCGACTCAGAAGAGGAACAATAATGACCCACCTAATGTGCTTTGTATCTTCTATACCAGGGGTCATCAACTCCATTTGTCCAAGGGCCAGAATTGTTCTCTGCGCACACTGTAAGGGCCGGATGCTCATAAAATAAAATAATATAAAATAAGAATTGTATCCTAGTATGTTATTATTCAATATATTAATTTTCATTCCAAATTTATGTTATTTTAGCCTCTGTCAGTGTTAACAAACCCATACAATTTTATAATATTATTTAATATTATTATCATCTTCTATAATATTATTAAAAATGAGTGTTTAAAAAAGTATTTTTGACAGTTTTCAAATGTATATGTGCAATAACTGTGTTGAATGAAAAAATGCAATATTGCTGTTACATGACTTTTTCTAAAAGTGTCTGTATTTTAATTTAGAATAGTTTTTTTACATAGGCTAAATTACACGAATAAAACAAAGCAAATATGATGTGTTTTACCTATTTCGACCATAAACAGTCATATTACCCACACATCATTTCACAGGGTTTGCTGCTTTCATGTTCTCTCTTGTCTCTAACTTTGCAAATTTACTTGTGAGTTAATTATTACATAGTTGTATTATATTGCCTGGTTGGCACCATGGGCAAACACAAACGGGAGTTGCCCCTCTGTGAAACAGCGAGCAAGCTGTTCAACAAGGTTCTGAAGTGATGCAACTCTGACTGTGTAGCAGGGAAAGCCGAGGAAGAATGTCTGCATCCTGAGCACCGTGCACACTGGTGTGGGCACCTTTAGTGGGGCGAAGGCAAAACCAGAGTCTTGTGATGTACAACAACACCGAGTACGGCGAGGACGTCCCGGACCAGATGGTGAGGGCATACTGCGTCAAAGGCGGTACGCGAAGATGGCCAGTGGCGGTCTTCTATAACATCCTCGACCTGGCTGGGATCAATGCCCGCATCTTATTCAAGGAGCACCAGCAGCAGGAGAGCCCAGAGAAAAGTCCTGCAGCAGCTGGCAGAGGAGCTGAGGGCAGAATACATGGAGGGGAAAGCGGCCGCAGCAGTCGGTACAAGGTGGGCAGCAGCGGAAGAAACCACAGTGGTGCAGACACAGAGACGGAGGCAGTGTCGTCCGAAAGAGCTGCAAACGGAACCAAATGTCGGACACTTGAAATGCCACAAGCCCGTGTGTGGTGACTGTGAGCGGAGGTAATCTGCAGAGACTGTGACCAGTGATCACAACGGCTCTTTGTTTGTTTTTGTTTTAGATCAACTCGTTTCCAGCTTTTTTGATTATTATCATTTTTTTTATATGTTATTAAGTGTTAAAATAAAATGTTTCGTAATCAAATAAGTTACTTTTAATTGTTAATTTTCTTGTTCTGAATTTTTTTCTATGAAAATCTTGTGTAGATATAGGCTATGCAAAAATTATGGTTTACTATGTGCAATGATATGAATATTGATAAATGTATAATTAAACTTGTCAAAATGTAGGCCTACATTAGAGTAGTGTTGGAAATCTGGCTCTTCTAGCTAGCTTGTGTGTGTTTGTGTGTGTGTGTGTGCAGGCGCTATCTTACCCAGGACCTGTTAATCTTCCCGCTTTTTCTTCTTTTTCTTCTGCATGCCTCATTCGTAAACAAACGCAGCACTTCACTTCCTGGTTTCTGTCTTTCGTCTTTTCACGGTCATGATGACTCATGGAATAGTCCATTACAGTATGAAAGGGGAGGGGGAGAGCAGATAATACGATTTGGGCATTCTGATGTTTTTTTTTTTTGTTGTTTTCATTTGAGTTTTTTCTTTATATTATGTTTAGAAGTACACAATTATAATTTACAAAGACAATGGTGGAGGCCTGCTGGCCAGAGGCTCCGGGCCCCTGCTGGTTGGGGAGGGGGCAGCTGGTTGGGGGCCCCTGCAGTTTGGGGGCCCAAGGCAATTGCCTTTGCCTTAATGGTAAAACTGCAGCTGGTCGTAGTTTGTGGAGAACACTGGAAGAAGAAATATATTTAAAAGAAAAATGGTGCTCTTGAAGAGCCGTAAGCGGAAAGTTGATGCAGAGAACCGTAGCTTTAATGAAGAATGGACTGATAAGTACCTATTCATAGAGCCAACTTTTAGAAAAGCTGTACCTGTATGCCTCATTTGCAACGAGACTGTCACTGTCGCTAAAGAATATAATCTGAGGCATCACCACATCACAAAACATGCTAGCTTCAAGGAGTCATATCCTGAACAGTCAGAGGCCTGTCAGAGAAAAATTGCTGCTTTTAAATCTCAGTATTCCCATGCCAGCGTAATTATGAACCGAACCACAACTGAACAAGAGAGGGCAACAAGTGCGTCTCTGCACGCGGCCTGGGTACTCTCCAAGCATAACAAGCCATTCACCGATGCTGAGGTTTTTAAGGAGTGCATGGTGGCTGTTCTGGAGGAACTTGCCACTGACAAATCTATGGACAGGAAAATTGCGTCCGTTAAGCAGATATCTCTGTCTGCTAAAACTGCTGTTTGCCGTGTCCATGTTTTGGCAGAGGATGTCCAACAACTTGTAATTGATGAGATCAAAGAAGCCAGATACCTATCACTGGCTATTGACGAGTCCACCGACAATACTGACATTTCCCAAATGTGCGTTTTCGTCAGATATTTTGATGGCGAAGATTTCAGAGAGGAGCTGCTGGCCTTGATTCCACTGGAGGGCCTGGCCACTGGCGCTATTATTTTTGATAAGCTTGAGGAACTATTTCAAAAGCATGGACTGTCATTTGAAAGAGTCAACCTGGTTGTCACAGATGGTGCTCCTGCCATGATTGGCAGAAACAGGGGACTAGAGAACAGAATTAAGGCTATCGCTCCCAGCATTAACGCACTTCACTGTCTCATTCACCAGAGCGTGCTGTGCGCAAAATTAAGTGGCGAACTTAAAGAGGTTATGGACAAAACAATGAAAATAATTAACTTCATCAGGGGAAATTCAAGCACACAGCACCGTTTATTCCGAAAATTTGTGCAGGAATCGGAAGCCTCTCACGATGACCTCTTACTCCACAACGACATGCACTGGTTGAGTAAGGGCAGAACACTGCAGTGTTTCGTTGAACTCAGGGATCAAGTTGTGGATTTTCTGATGCAAAGTCAATAAAAAGAGGCAGCTGACCATCTGCGCATCATGCAAGACGCAGAATACATGTGCAACGTTGCATTTTTAACAGACATATTTTCCCATTTGAACGCACTAAATCTTCAATTACAGGGGAAAGAAAAGCCAGTGGTGAATATGGTGGAAAAACTTGATGCCTTTGGAAACAAACTCGATCTTTTCCACGAAGATTTGTTGTCGGGGAGGCTGCTACACTTTAACACACTTAAGACATTTGGTCACAGCAGGGTCACAGAGAACATGAAGACATTTATCACACAGCTGAGGGATAATTTCTCTTCCAGATTTGATGACTTTGCCATTTCCAGGGATGTCATTGGATTTGTGCGTGACCCGTTCACTGTCAGCCTAGGTGGAGAATTCTCCGCTAATGTGAGGAAGGTGATGCCGCTGGACGAGGCGGCTATTCAAAGTGAACTGATTGACATCCAGGCTGCCGGTGACATGAGGGCTGCTCTCTGTGTTGCTAAAAGCTTGAACGCCTTTTGCAGAGCTGCCAAGCGTCATGCTTTGAGTGTGACAGTCACGCAATTTGACCCATTCTCACACCACACGCCACACTTGACATTTCTCACGCTTATATTTCCCCATTTAATACTCTATATTTATTTTTTTCATGATAATAAAATTTGGTCCTCGCGGATTGCCGTAGTTCGAGTAACTCTGATTGACTGACCGAGATAACCAATCCCAGACCAATCCATCAGTCCTTTGTGCCTAAATCTAACCAACCACGGAGGGCACCACGCAATATAAACCAATCAGAAGCAACGTAAGGCGGGTCTCGGCGTCTCTAACTATCTTTCACACACAACAGCGCCGACATTTAAAACCCACTCGACGTTCTCGTGTGTGTGAAAGAGAGAGCGCGGGTGAGTGTGTGTTGGGAGAGAAAGACAGCACGGGTGAGTGTGTGTTTGGAGACTCTGACTTGAAAGCACGTAGGCTATCAATCCGCAGTTACTGTGCTCAACGAGCAGCGGATACTGCCGTGAGTCCCTCCCCCGTCCAAAAGCACTCACAGGCGGTCAGTCTCTCAGTAGCCTCACGCAGCAGTCCAGCCTGTAGTCAGAGCAGAGAGGAGACACACAGCACTCCGTGTCCAGGCTGCAGATGAATCGTGGATGCGCATGGCCGCCGCCGTTCCCACCCTGGCATACAGAGCGGGGTGTAAATGTACCGTATATTACCAAATAATAGCCGGGTTTCAATTAACCGCAGGGTCCCCTTTAAACGCCGGGTGCAGGTGTATATTTTGGTAAATAACTGCCAGTTCCAAACGAATGCCGAGTCTAATTTATTTATTTTTTATAAGTCAAGTGAGACACTGACACTGCACGTTTTTCTTCTTCGCCTTTTTCACATATTGTGCTGCTTTCTGTCAGTTAATATCACACTGATGATCACCATGGCTCTGGTGCAGCAAACAAATAAAAAGTACGACTTGAAATTCAAACTTTCTGTCGTGAAATATGCAGAGGAAAACTCGGGAGAAGCAGCCGCTAGATGTTTCTCTGTCGACCCCAAGAGAGTGAGAGAAACGGAGCTTCAGCGTCTGTCCGAGGAGGACAGCAGCAGGACCAGGCTGCCTGGTAGGAAGAGGGCTAGCGAGGAGCTTGAGATAAACATGCGGGAATGAGTTATCAGCAAACAGGCACGCCACGAGAGAGTGTCCCGCAAAATGATCAGGGCGATGGAGAAACAAATGTACGCCACCGTGAGTGACAACAGAGATGAGGAGTTTGCAGCGAGTGCTGGTTGGATACATTTTTCCTCTGCCGCAACAACTTCACTTGCAGAAGACAACTATTGCCCAGAAGGATGCCGGAGAATTCACAGAGAAGCTGGAGAAGTTTGTGACATTTTCATCCCGGATTATTGTGAAGAAGGAATTAAACGCCTGTCCCAAATTGCCGCCTGGTCCCAAATAAAGGCCTGGTCTGTTAAGTGATTGAAACAAACAAATTTTACGGTATGATAACTCTCCCGGTCGGAGAGAGAGACATGCATCACAGTGCTCAGCTGTGAACACAGCAGAGAGGTGACGAGATGTGACTCATAATGACTGACAGGCATCAAGGCCACTCAGTGTTACCTTACTGACCCGCCCCCAGATATTTCATTCACAAAAACAGGGCCTGTGGCAATTCTGGACAGCTGTTTTGTTTTTTTTTGTTTTTTTTGTTCTTCTTCCTTTATGGGCCCCTGACGGCGTCAGGGGGGGGGGGCAACTGCAATGAACCAGCTTTTGGGGGCCCAGCTTGCAAAAGGTTGAGAACCCCTGCTCTATTTGAAGGCAAGTTTGTTTTTTGCCTGTTTATCTGTTAATGACTGAACTCATTGTAATAAAATGATTCTTTCAGAATTTATTTGATTTTAAAACATTTTTGGTAATGCGTCGTGAAGGTCTTAAATTTTAATTTTTATGGTCTTAAAATGTCTTCAAAAGGTCTTAAATTTGACTTACTGAAACCTGCAAGAACCCTGATAAATTTATTTTGCCAAAAATACTAATTTCTGGTTAATTAAGACTAGCATTAGAAGGCCACAGTGCAGGGAGAGCCGCTGGCATGGAGGTGAGGACATCAATCTTAAGGAATAAATCGATGTTAAAAAAGGCCAATTTTTTTTCGCTGAACGCATCGTATGATTAAAGTCTCACTCTTGTCATTTACTGAAACTTGGCAGCTCTGGCCTTTTGGGTGGCTTGTCCCCAAGAGTATGACACACTGAAGACACTAACCATGTATGTTTTCACCATGTTCGGATCAACATATATCTGTGAAGCTGCGTTCTCAAAAATGAACTATATAAAAAAACGCATGAGAGGAACCAACTGTCAAACCAGTCATTGGAGGACTGCTTGCGCATAAGCCTGACAGCCAGACATTGAAAAGATGGGGGAAATGTAACTTCTCCCATTAAGCAAACAGGAGTATTTCAGTCTTGGGATTTTCTTGGTTTTACTTTATTTGTATTGATTTGTTGGATCACAGGCTACTTTAATTTGATGTAAAGAGTAACATTTAACTGAGGCCTGTTGCTTTTATTTGTCGTGAGAACTGTTTGCTGATGTGCAAGGCTTGCAATTACTCTGTTATGTTGATGGTTGTTATTGAGACACCGCAGTTGTGCGCAAAGCCCAAGCAAGGACAATTTTGACATTTGAGAAAAATGAGCATAATATAATAATAATAATAATACATTTTATTTGTACAGCGCTTTTACAGCTCTCAAAGACGCTTTACATAAAACTAAAAACAGAGGAAAAATACATAGAGAAATAAATAAAAAGTACATGTAAGGACAAACAAACAATTTGCAAGTAACTGTGTGTGTTTGTGATTACAAAAAAAAAAAAAAAAAAAAACTGATGGGGGGCACAAGAAAGATAGCTATTATTGCAGGTTAAAAGCAGATTTAAAAAGGTGGGTCTTGAGTAATGATTTGAAGGTGGATGGGTTAGAACAGTCACGGATGTGTTTGGGGAGGGCGTTCCAGAGGGAGGGGACGGCTATGGAAAAGGCTCTGTCGCCCCAGGTGCGGTGCTTGGTCCTGAGCGGGTGTGAGAGGAGGTTAGCGTCAGATGATCAGAGGTTGCGGGTTGGAGTGTGGTGGTGGAGCAAGTCTGTGAGGTAGGAAGGGGCCTGGTTATGTAGGGCTTTGTGGGTGAGGAGGAGGAGCTTGAAGTTGATTCGATATGTGAAAGGGAGCCAGTGTAAGTGTTGTAGAACAGGGGTGATGTGTTCGTGGAAGCAGGTGTGGGTGAGGAGGCGGGCAGCTGAGTTTTGAATGTACTGAAGTTTGTTGAGAACCTTGATGATGAGCCATAGAGGATGCTGTTGCAGTAGTCGAGTCGTGAGGTGATGAATGCATGGATGAGAGTTTCGGCGGCAGAGAAGGAGAGTAATGGACGAAGGCGAGCGATGTTCTTGAGGTGAAAGAAGGCAGTTTGGGTGAGGCGGCTGATATGATGTTCAAAAGAGAGGTTATTATCGAAGATGATACCAAGGTTGCGGATGAACGGGGAGGGTGACAGGGTGGTGTTATCAATGCTGAGGGAGAAGTTCTGGGTTGATGTGGCAAGGGATTTTGGGCCGATGAGTATGATTTCAGATTTGTCACAATTCAGTTGAAGGAAGTTAGTTTGCAGCCATGATTTATTTCTGTCAGACAGTTGGTGAGGGTGGAGAGGGTGGCAGGGGTGATGGATTTTGTAGAAATGTAGATTTGGATATCATCAGCGTAGGAGTAGAAATGGAGACCATGACGGCGGATGATGGAACCAATGGGGAGTAGCTAGAGGATGAAGAGGAGAGGACCAAGCACCGAGCCCTGGGGGACGCCTTGAGGGAGGGGGACAGTGGAGGAGGAGCAGTTGTTGATGTGGATGAACTGATGTCTGTCGGTGAGGTAAGATTTAAGCCAGGAAAGAGCAGAACCAGTGATGTTGAGTGATGTTTGTAGGCAGGACAGGAGAATGGAGTGGTTGATGGTGTCGAAGGCTGCAGTGAGGTCAAGGAGGATCAGTATATTGAGATGCCCAGAGTCTGCAGAGAGGAGGAGATCGTTAGTGATTTTCAGGAGTGCGGTTTCGGTGCTGTGTTGTGGGCGGAAACCAGATTGGAATGGTTCGTATAGTTCATGGGAGTGGAGGTGGGTTTTGATTTGTGCGGCGACCACGCGTTCCAGAATTTTTGACAGAAAGGAGAGGTTTGAAATGGGACGAAAATTTGAGATGGTGTCAGGATCCAGGGCGGGTTTTTTGAGGATTGGGGTGACAGCAGCCAGTTTCAGGGTTTGGGGGACAAAGCCAGAGGTGAGGGAGGAGTTAATGATGGTAACGATGAGTGGGGAGATTGCTGGGAGACAGAGTTTGATGATGGAGGATGGTATGGGGTCCAGGACGGATGTTGAACTTTTCATGTTTGTGATAATGGGGAGGAGTTCCAGGGGGGAGACGAGAGTGAACTGTGAAAGGGGTGGAGTGTTCGGGGCGGCGGGAAGTTGAGAGTCAGAGGTGGTGGGGGGATTGCTAAGTTGATTGTAGACGGAGTCGATTTTGGACTGGAAGAATGACAGGAAGGAGTTGCATTTGTCAACTGTGATGGAGGAGAGGGTGCTGTCGCAGGGTTTGAGGAGTTTGTTGATGGTAGAAAATAGAGTCTTGGGGTTGTTGGAGCCAGAATGGATGAGCCGTGAGTAGTAGGAGGAACGGGCAGAATTGAGGGCATTTTTGTAATCTGAAAGGTGGTCTGTGTAGGCATGGAGATGAACTGTGAGACTGGTTTTCTTGTATAGTCGCTCAAGCTGACGTTTACGGGGTTTCAGTTGACGGAGTTCGGGAGTGTACCAGGGAGCTGTGTGAGTGAATGAGACAGTTCTAGTTTTGAGAGGAGCCAGTTTATCAAGACAAAGGGACAATGTGTTGTTGTAGTATGAGACCAGGTCAGAGGGGCATGCAGTTGGAGGGGGTGTGGATGCGGGCAGAGTATTGGCCAGAAAGTCAGAGAGAGCTGGGGGGTTGATGGACTTGATGTTACGGAAGGTTATGTTGCGTTTGAGCTTTGGGGGAGGTACGGGGGTGATAAAGTCCATGGTGATGGCCAGATACTTACTGAGAATCGATGCAGACAATGCTAGTTGTCAAAGCGCAACAAGTCTTTTGCATGTAATGGAAGGAACATGAGCATTAGCTTGATTTTGATCTCACATATTTTGCTTCACATAGACAATATATACATAGAAATGTCGGAAATCTTGTTGGCTTTCACAACCATTACACTTTTTCAAAACTCGCTGGAGTTGGGAGGCATTTTCCCAATTATCCTTAGGGTAACTTTTTCAACTTTGATTCTGCTATTGCTCCAGCATATGTGCAGCTAGAGAAACTGTTAAGCTATCAAAATGTTCACGTTTCTAAGCTCTTTGAGCCCTCATACTTTTCAGCTTTTCAGTTTTTTTCAAATATTCAGCTTTCATGCCTTTTCAGCTTTTTCAAACATTAAGCTTTATGTTCAGCTAGAAAAACTGTACAGCTATCAAAATGTTCAACTTTTTAGCCCATCAACTCAAAAGTCCCCGGCTGAGTGCCGCCGTGTTGGAGTTTACCCCGGTGGATGAGCTAGGGGGAAAACTCTGACAATCCTCTGACAGCAGTTCGGAGTATGTAGCCTTCTTGGAGGTCCTGGCTGGGGCCCTGCATGGGGCTCCAGTGGGGGACTCCATGGTCTTACTGGGATATCAACGTGCATGTCGGCAATGACGGTGATACCTGGAGGGGCGTGATTGGGAGGAATGACTTCCCCGATCTGAACCCGAGTGGTGTTCTATTATTAGACTTCTGTGCTAGTCATGGTCTGTCTATAATGAACACCATGTTCGAGCACAAGGATGCTCATAAATGTACGTGGTACCAGAGCACCCTAGGTTGAAGGTCAGTGATTGATTTTGTGATCGTATCATATGATCTGAGGCCATGTGTTTTGGACACTCGGGTGAAGAGAGGGGCAGAGCTGTCAACTGATCACCGCCTGGTGGTGAGTTGGGTTCGTGGCAGGGGAAATCCCTGCACAGACCTAGTAAGCCCAAACGAGTAGTGCGGGTAAGCTGGGAACGTCTTGAAGGAGTATTTTGGTGACCTCCTGAATCCCACTCAGCCACCCTCTGTAATGGAGACAGAGCTGGAGGATGATGGGGTATCATCATCGATTTCCCTGGGTGATGTCACTGAGGTAGTCAAACAACTCCACAGTGGCAAAGCCCCAGGGATTGATGAGATACCACCAGAAATGCTGAAGGCTCTGGGTGTTGAGGGGCTGTCTCGGTTGACACGCATTTTCAACATTGCGTGGGGGTCGGGGTCGGTGCTGAAGGAGTGGCAAACAGATGTGGTGGTCCCTCTCTTTAAGAAGGGGGACCAGAGGGTGTGTGCCAATTACAGAGGTATCTCACTACTCAGCCTGGCTGGGAAAGTCTACTCCAAGGTGCTGGAAAGGAGGGTCCGGCCGATTGTCGAACCTCAGATTGAAGAGGAACAATGCGGATTTCGTCCTGGTCGTGGAACAACGGACCAGCTCTTTACTCTGGCAGGGATCCTGGAGGGGGCCTGGGAGTACAGTCTCCCAGTCCACATGTGTTTTGTGGATCTGGAGAAGGCGTACGACCGGGTCCCCCGGGATGTTCTGTGGGAGGTGCTGCGGGAGTATGGGGTGAGGGGGTCCCTTCTCAGGGCCATCTAATCCCTCAAAGCTAGAGCTGCGTGCGTATACTTGGAAGTAAGTCTGACTTGTTCCATGTGGGTGTTGGCCTCCGCCAGGGCTGTGCCTTGTCTCCAATCCTGTTTGTGATAGACATGGACAGGATTTCGAGGCGCAGTCATGGTGTGGAGAGGTCACAGGGCGGTGACCTGAAGATCGCATCACTGCTTTTTGCAGATGAAACAGGTTGATTGCCCACTCTGGGTGGGGAAAGAGTCCTTGCCCCAAGTACCTCAGGGTTTTGTTTACGAGTGAGGGGATGATGGGGCGTGAGATGGACCGGAGAGTCGGAGCAGCGGGTGCGGTGCTGCATGCGCTTCACCGCACGGTTGTGATGAAAAGGGAGCTGAACTGGAAGGCAAAGCTCTCGATCTACTGGTCAATCTTCGTCCCTACCCTCACCTATGGTCATGAGCGATGGGTCATGACCAAAAGAACGAGATCGCGGGTACAAGCGGCCGAAATGGGTTTTCTCTGCAGGGTGGCTGGGGTCTTCCTTAGAGATAGGGTGAGAAGCTCAGCCATCCGGGAGGGACTCGGAGTAGAGCCGCTGCTCCTCTGCTTGGAAAGGAGCCAGTTGAGGTGGTTTGGTCATCTGATGAGGATGCCACCAGGGCACCTTCCTAGGGAGGTGTTCCTGGCAGGTCCAACTGGGAGGAGACCTAGGGGTAGACCCAGGACCAGGTGGAGCTTTTCACTGGCCTGGGAGCGCCTGGGGATTCTCCAGTCAGAGTAAGCCGATGTGGCTGGGGAAAGGGAAGTCTGGGGCTTGCTACTGAAGCTGCTGCCCCCACAACCCTACTTCGGATAAGCGGTTGTCGATGGAGCCATCTACACTTCTTAAAGATATGCATGCCTATTCATTACATCTGTCTGACAGCTTCAGATTACTTGTTACTTTACTTTACAGATTACTATTATTCATGACATTCCTGTCCAGCGTGAACCATGCGTGTACTGATGTGTTGAGTTTTAGTGTTTGTGATAAACTATAAGTTGAGAAAAACGCTGACCTTCTTCAGATGAATAAATAGCTATTTTACCAAAACCATTTACAGTTGACTTTTTATAGAAATGTGGTTCCCACAGGACAGCCAAGCTTGAAACATATGACAGTTTAAACTAACAGTGTAGGAGACTATCACTTGATAGAAAAAGGGTCAATTAATTAATGGTAATTATGACAGTTTATACGGGACACCACCTTCGTTTGTTAAGCAAGTTTGAATAATCCGAAGGACATTATTCAAATTCAACTGTACAAGTTTGGCTTAAACAGTTGAAATCAATTTTATCAGTCTTTTATTCTGAAGCAGTGACTTCTTTCCACGTCTCCATCGATTTTCCACCTCAAATTAAATGTGCACAGAGGTTAAATATGTTTATTAACTAAATAAATGCAGAGTAAATGATATGAGATAATAAATCAAACGAGTAATAACAAATAACAGAAAAGGTGAAGATTGTGGGAGTGAGTTATTGAACAACGGACTTCTAAACGATGGTGGATTTGAGTAATTTGTGTTGAGTAATTCCTATCCTAACAGTATGATATGAGAAATTTTCTATGAGCTTATAAAGTAGAAGTCGAAGCTTTATAGACACCAACTCTGATCTTTGTGACTCCCGCTGTGTGCAGAGAATTCTGCCTACTTGTTTGTAGAAGGAGAGGTCCACGGGGTGTCCTCTGATCCTCTCTCGTCTCAGCTGTAGATGCAACAGCTGTTTGGCCGCAGGCCGATGACGTGGGGCTTCCCTCTCATGACGTAGGTTGTCTTGCCCAACGGGGATTCCGCTTTAGTGCGTGGCGGGCGGTCAGCTCGGCTGGATGTCGACTTCTCTGGTCAGCTGGATATGCTGTTCCGGCTTCTTGAACAGTTCGATTTCTGTACTGGACTTTTGATGTATGATCAGCGTCATAGTCAGAGTCTCTTTGGAGTGGTGAAGATTTAGCTTTGACTTATTAACGGATTTAAAATAAACTGAAGGATGAAACGTTGGCCGGCGAATCTTCCCGAGTCACTAAATACAAGAATAGGCAAAAATGGCTTCTTCTGAGTTTGAACACGATACTTTAGTAATATAAAAAAGCAAAAAGAAAGTAATTTCACCCTTGCCTACGTTTTCAAAAAAGCAAAAATCATCACTTTGAAGAATATGCAACCAGTGTTTCAGATTCTTCAGAGCAGGTCGCAAAAATTAAGCAAGGCACGGAGTCAGATGTTGAAAAATAAAAGTTACGCTGCGTAGCAAAAAGTATAGCAGTAAGAAAAAAACAAGGGAAAAACATGGTTGTAAAAACGAGGAAGCAGGAGAAACAATAGTGCAAGAGGAGAAAAAAAAAAATGTAAGAGCGAAAAAATGTAAGACAGAAAAAAAATGTAAGAGAGCAAGAGACACGATGTGTCCGTCTTTTAAGGCTTAGTAGTAGGCGGGTCCGAGGAGCGGCTTGGCCAGTCGCTTCCTCCGGTGATGTCACAGATCTAATCGCGGACATATCAATTATTGCTGAATTAAACTATCCTTCTGAAAGTTTTAAGATCATGGTTGACTGTTCACCTAAATCCACCATGGTTTTTACATAAACCTCTCGGTTACATGAATAAAAGCAAATAAACGAAATTGCTTAATCGGAAAAAGGAATAATCAGTTATAATACATGAAACACACGGATACATAACCTCCGCCAGCATTGATGGCTCAAACCTGTTCATACAGTGCTGACTTATACATTCAAAACATATATCGGAGGAAAGAGAAAAGTATAGATAAACAAGATTATGGATTACATTACTTAAGAAAGTCCTCTGGGAACTATACCGAAGCTTACCACAAGGTGGCACTGTGGCTCCATCACTCATTGAGGTATTAATTCAGGAATTTATAACTTGGGTTAGGATTACATCAGGAAGATTATAAACATATCAAAACGTAGGTCTGGTCCAGCTGTTGAAAAATATATCATTAAGGCAAAGGTTAGACTATAGCTTGGTATCTATTGGATTAGGAAAGAGATCAGGACTCTTTTCACTTCTGCTGGTATGGAAATGTTTATGGCTTTCTTTTACGACCCTTGATTTCACGGTGACATGGGACAGTCAGATGTTGGTGGTTATCTTTGACACATGGCTCTTGTCCTTCTAACCGGAAATTGGGTGAAGGGATAGTTAGTCCACAGATAGGCTTTTGTTGGGAAGTCACAGTTTATAATATAAGAGATGATTTTGTCATGAGGTTGAGAGGGGAGAGAATTAGAAAAGGGGAAGCAGACCCTCGTGATAAAGGACACAAAAGGTTCACGAGGAGGGGGGAGGTCACGCAGATCCACAGCCGGGCGTCCTGCGAGAAGAACAGCATGGGCCGGGTCCCTACAACAGTATATAAAGTAGTTGAAATGAGCCCAGCAGTACAACAATACATATGCATTAATACAGCGGTAATATTAGTCCAGAAATATCAGATATAAACTTTTACTTTTGATTTTCTAGAGTCAGCAGTTTGCGCATAATGCTCACATTCTCAAGTAAGTATGTAACTTCAACCTTACCTTCATGCTATGAATGCAGGAGTTGCACTTGGAGTATTTCCAGTGTGGTATTGGTAGTTTACCAACACTGCTTGTTGTATTTACCACCATAAATGAACGCAGTATTATTTGTAAATTCAAATTGTAACTGTGCAGCCATAAATCATGGATAATAAAAAAAAAAAAACTCAGCACATGCAAAGATACACATTTACTTACATCACTCTGCTTTCTGTTGTCACGCTGAGGTTAAAAGGGGAAAAAACTAAAAAGATAAAAGGAGGTGGACCCAAATGCAGTTACTTGCAGGACAAAGATATGGGGAAAACAAAAGCAAGCTTTATTTAAAGCTGAATACAAAAACCAAGGGAGCCAGGCACAAAAACAGTCAAAAAGGGGACGAAAGACAAAGTAGCAACAAAACAGCAATTCAACAAAGTGCAAAGAAAAAGGGCAAAGTACAAATCAAAATCAAAGTTCAAATCAAAATGCAAAATGCAAAAATCCAAAACACACCAAACAGGAGACAAGGCACAGGGAGAACATCAGGCAGGAACATGAGCAGACGTAGACAGTGGCATGAGCAGACACAACTTAAGCAATGAACGGACAAGGAGTGCAGGGAAGACACAGACTAAATACACAGACACTAATGACAAAATGAGGAACAGGTGAGGAGAGAGAGGAGGGAGGAGGCCAGGTGAGGTAACGAGGGGGAGGAGCACAGAGCAGAAAACATGGAGGGAACAATGCTACAGACAGAGGGAGACAAAGGGAAGAACATAAGAGACACTTAACCCTTTAAGCCCGCTTGGCCCGTGGACTGGCCGAAAAAACCTGACAGTAATTAAGACAGTAAGAAAAAGTAGTAAGACAGGACAACGGTGTTTACTTTCAATTATTGATCAAATGTTATACTCTAGTGTTAACAAAAGAAGGTGGGATGTGCATTTTAGAGAAAATGTTAGTATTAAGAGATGATTTTAAACCTTATTGGTGTGAAATCCGCGACATTTAAAAAGTGCGATCCGAGGAAATAAATGCCTTGCATCATCGTAGAACACAATGTGGTGCGACCATGTTTGTAGTCCTTTGAAAGGGGAGGAGCACCTGAAATGAATGAGACCACGCCTTCTATGGACTACATTACCCAGCAGAGAGTGAAACCCCGCGTAACGGTGACTGCGAAAATGCCTTGCAGCGCGCCATTACGAACAGTGCACGTAGGGGGGCGCCAGTCCTCTGTCACCAGCGTAACCACCTGTTGTTCTGTAAACTCCGTCGGTGAGTGTGTGTTTTTTGCTGTAGCATTTAGTGTTTCTTGCCAAAATGACAAAGAAATATTACAGGGACATGGCTGAAATTTTGGCAGAGATTCACCGAGGGTCGGAAATTGATTTTTCAGACTCATCTGATTCAGAGAGTGGCGGCTCGGAGGAAGAGACAGTTACGCGGGACGTGGATCCCTTTCACCAGTAAGTATTGGTATTTCTTTCTAATGGCTAATTTTTGTGCTAAAAGCCCATCCTAAGCACTGCCAGCCAAACGAAACACACCTCAAACCCTTAGCAAGTAACGTTATGTTAGCATGTAACAAATACACGGAAACAGCGCAGGTCCACTTTTCTGCCTCTCTCATTTCACCAGGTCATGCTAACAGACACTAACAGATGCTAACCGAACAAACGACATTCACCGCGTTGTGCTAACAGATGCTAACCAAACAAACGACATGTCATATGAAAGCAGAGGCTCTGCTGACTAAAACGATGTCTCCCCTTCACGGTGCGACGTAAAATGCATCTTACCTTTGCTGTTTTGTGGTCAAAAGATATAAAATATATTATATTTTATTTCCTTATTTTATCATTATAAAAAAATGTTAGTGTGTGATTGAGTCATTTTTGGACAGGCTGTGCTCTGTACTGTACAGAATACCTGAAGAGGTTATATTTAAAGACAGTACAGTATAAGAAAGGGGAATTCAATTCCATACTATTATTTGTGTAGATGTTTCAATGCATTTGTCTCTTTTGGTCTTGGTTTGCACACATTGGATGATGTGTGTCGTCCCAAATACTGTATACAAAAATATATACACATATATATAAAGCACATACAATTGCAAACACAATATAGTATAGGTCAGGGCTACTCAATTATATTGAATATTTTTACACATTTCCACTACCTTTGTGTCCTTTGGTCAAATGTACATACATCATTACATATTTTGTCCCAAATACTAATTATTATCATCATTTTCATAGCCAACAAGAAGAGGAGAGTGAGGCTTCAGGGCGATCATCTCCGCAGCCACCCCCCTACTCTAGACACTCAGCCACCCGTGTCTCCATCTGAGGCGTCACCTCTCCTATCAAGGTTTGTGTACTGATTATTTGTGTAGGTTTTGTCTCATACTGCTTCAATGATACATTTATATGCTTTTCTGCTGTTAAATTTATGTGATTCGTCAGTCCTTTCAATATATTTCTTTCAACATCTATTGCTCTGTTTTCATGCAACAGTGATCATGAAGAAGATGAGGATGTGGATTATGCCCCCCCACCACGCAGTTCCTCCAGGCGCCGATCTGCATCCTCCAGTCCCAGGTCCTCTTCCCCTGAAAAGCCAACTAAGAGAGGTCGTGGCCGTGGCTGTGGTCCTGGCCGTAGAGGGCAAGCCAGCAAGCGGCCAAAACTGGCTGCTGGAGACTTTGAGCCTCAGCAGGGGAGATGGAGGACAAAGGACGAGCCAGATGTTGAACCCCCAACACCACAGTTTGAGCCAAAACACCAACCTGGCCCCAGGATTGACACCAATGTCAAATGGTCTCCCCTCAGCCTCTTCAAGCTGTTCTTCAGCAGCAGCAGGCGGCACAGCATTATAAATAATACAAATGCTAATGCTGTGCGACGATTGGCACAAGGTTCCAAGTACAAGTGGTTTCCCCTCTCAGTTGACTCATTTTACATCTTTCTTTCCATCATTCTCTTCTTTGGCTTGGTACATGTGCACTCCAGGGCAGACTTCTGGAGGAGGGAGTGGCCGTACCAATTTGTTTTCCCCAAAAGCAGCATGTCCAGGGACCGGTTTGAGGCCATCTTTTGGTCTCTTCATCTGTCTGATGTTACAGAAGATGAAGAGAATGAAAGAAAGAGAGGGACACCTCAGTTCGACAGGCTATTCAAAATTAAGCCACTCTATGGCGAGATTGTGAATGCCTGTAACTCCCTTTTCCAGCCGTACCAAAACATCACAGTCGATGAAAGAGTGGTAGCAAGCAAAGCCCGCATTGGATTCAGGCAGTACATGAAAGATAAGCCAACAAAATTCGGCTACAAATTGTTTGTATTGGCAGACTCTAAAACTGGCTACACCTCCAATTTTTTTGTTTATCAGGGTAAAGATAAGAGTAAGGTCAAACTGAGGGGACAGAAGGATGATGGCCTCAGTGTCACATCCGTCATGGACCTGATGAAGTTTGACCTACTTGGAAAAGGATATCATCTTTATGTTGATAACTTTTACAGCAGTCCACTCCTTTTCAATAAACTTTTAAAAAATCACACGGCAGCTTGTGGCACCATTAGGACAAATAGAGAGGGATTTCCAAGGACGACAATCAACGACCTCCCAAAGAAGCCTGAGAGGGGAGACATGAGGTGGATCCGTGAGGGCAACCTCCTGTTTGCACGGTGGATGGACACTAAAGTGGTCAATCTCTGCAGCACCTTTCACAAGGCGTACAGCGGAGCCACTGTACTGAGGAGGGTGAAGAGGCCAGATGGAAACTGGCACAGGGCTCCTGTGGATGTGCCTGATGCATGCAGGGACTACAACATCAACATGGGTGGGGTGGACCTCTCAGACGCCCTCATCCACTACTACTCGGTGCATGGCAAGACAATGCGGTGGTACAAGACGTTTTTTTATCATTTCATCGACATTGCTGTCGTCAATAGCTACATCCTGCACAAAGCTGTGTCCAGCAGTCACAACCAGGCCCCCATGTCCCACAAGCAATTCAGAGAAGTTCTGATGAGGGAGATGGTTGAGCAGGCTAAAGCTTTGGTTGCTGAAGCCACCCCCCGCCCGAGCCTCACCAACACCTGCATGCCTGTGTTCAGAGGGAGCACTGGCACTCAGGACCGCAGAAAGTGTGTGGTCTGTGCAGCCAAGGAGAAGGTGAAGGCCAAGCAGATGCCAGGCTACAAAATCAGGGACCTGAAGACACCCCTGTACTGCTCAAGGTGCAATGTGTCACTTTGCCTTGTTCCTGACAGAAATTGCTTCCTCGAGTACCATAGCATGGGACTTCAAAAATGAGCCTGCAGCTGGCAAGCCATCCCTCCCACCCCCTTATAGCCCATTGTAAATAGTTGCATTTGTTGCACTTTTTTACTCTGTTGCTTGCTGTTTGTTATAATTGCTGTTACAATTGTTATTTTCAAGAGTACATTATTTTTCTCTAATTGTGATTGTTGGTTGTTGTTTTGTTTACTTGCACATCGACGTTCTTGCACATTGACATTCTTGGCCATGTAAACAGTTGCATTTGTTGCACTTTTTTACTCTGCTCTTGTTTTAATTGTTGTTCCAGTTGTTTTATTAGGTTATTACTGCTAATATCTGTTACTGTTTTCATAAAACTACTCCATGCGGAGACAAAATGATACATTTTGTTGTTGTTTTCATTGATTTTAATTGTACATATATTATGCACAATGGTACAAATTGATGAAGCACAAGGTAAATGTTATATCCAAAAGCTCCAGTAGATGGCATTACACTAGTCTAATGGACATAAGTTGTATTTCCCAGCCAGTTTCCATGGGAAGTGGAAAGTAATCCATTTGGCACAGTTTGGCACAAAGTGTGCCAAATTGTGCCAATATGAGTGTCCGCCTGGTTGTATCCTTACTAAAACCTTTGTGGAGGCTTAGCCCTTTGCTCAAATTCTATCAAATTTGATAAATATGTAGTCAAGGATTTGCTGAAGGTAATCAATGGCATCTGTCTGCATGGAATCATTGTTGGCATAGTTTTAGCCTCTGTCAAATAGGGGGGAAAATCAGGCGAGGATAGAAATTTCACATTTTTTCACTGGTTTATTCCAATTTACTCAGGCATAGTGGCAGACACAAAAAAATTTTCACTGGGAATACATTCTCTGAAGTACCTAGATGTCCAAGGACACCAAGAATATGCATATGAACGTTTTTATAGTGGAGTAATTCTTCATTTACTTTGGGTATGTCTTTTTCAGTATTTTTTCTGAAAATATGGCCAGGGCTTAAGAGGACACAGTGGGGCACGGAAAATCAAAACATGGCAATCAAATACAAGAAACCAAAAGACAAAACCAGACACAAGAACATGACACAAGGAACAAGAATCAAGAGTCATGACATCTGTTTTTTAACCCTCCTGTCACGTTTGTGTAATGCAATAACAAATGGTCCATGATCTCAGTATCACTACAAACTGCTTAATTATGAAATAAATTATGACTGATTTGGAAATCTGTTGCTGCTTTGGTTAAGGTGCAACTTGATCACGTTAGAAATCAGCACAGAGAGTTTAAAATCGTGTAATAGTATATGTGTATTGTGTGTATTATATGTGTATGGAATTATGATTAAAATGTTGAGACACAGAGAACGTGATGACATGATCTTGTCTACAATAAACCAAACCATTACAAGATGTAACTTGAAATTTCCAGAACCCAATGAAAAACAGGCTCAATAGGTTACAGAAGAAAACCTTGAAGTCAACACAGTACAAATATCTACAGATGAAATAAAATCACTGAATATGATGGTACAGCTAGTGTATAGTGTGAAAATTGGCTAGTTAAGGAGATGTATAAATGAAGAAGTAATATAACATCTTTGAATTTTATATATAAAATCAAAATAAATAAAATCTTTCTTGGGAAAATCTACGGTCAAAATAACCTGAAAAGTATGTTTTTCAGCTCCGAAGCAATTTACGCAGCATCTGTGTTTCTTTTATGGAGACCCAATTAAATTCTAGGTGTGATAGAACTACATCAATACTGCACAGAACCAAGTTTGGTTGCAAGAAAGTGAAAACTGGTGGAGATTTTACATTTTTAAAATGACAGATTCTGTCCTGGTAATAACAACTTCCTGTCAATAATTTGATAACTATAACCATTCAGCAACAACTATTTAAATTAAAACATGATGCCGGGTGTCCTTAGGGTCTCTTGTATGTTCAGGACGAATTTCAACCTAATCCAGTGGAAAAACTTTGCTCTGAAGGCCAAACATAAAAAAAAAAAGATTATGACTTAAAAGGTACTTGGAATACAGCTATAGGATATTGCAGGTTCCCATTTATTTAATAGAGGTTTAAACATATGTCTTTTTCCAGGAAATCGATAGCATGAACTCGGAGGCCCATGGTAGGTCGGCATGGTATGACCAGAGCCGGCCCAAGCCTCCATGGGGCCCTAAGCAAAATTTGATTTTGGGGCCCTCTATTATTGCCAATAATTATGATTATTGTCATTATTATCATTACGAATACACTTGTAAAACTAAATGTGAGAATTTTTTGTTGTAGTTAGATTGTAATCCACAGCGATTAATGCCATAGAAGCAGACTCCAGATTTGCAAATTTACAGAAAAATCTTTCAATTAATATTTGGCAAAGTCAGCAACTCCCCCTACTGGCAACACATTAGTAGTCAATACATAAAACCTTAAAGAGCAGCCCAACATTTACCCATCTATGATTTTTAATCTGAAATGGTAGCAAATTCAGCTACAAGAGCAGTCTGGGGTTGATAGTGATATAGTACTAAGTGGGATACCAAATGTCATGTAGGCCAATTAAAAGTAACAAAATAAACTAATCGTTTACTGCAAACACAATCTGCTTTATTATTATTTTTTAAAACAAACTGCAACACCAAATGTATGAAAACAGACAGTATACAATAAATTTTAAAAAAATCAGACAAATACTAGGTACAATGTAACACAAATGGTTTATAAATAAAATATTAAGATGAATTAGGTCTGAAAACTATGTAAAAATGTGCAAAATCTTTGGTAAAATGGGGGGGGGGGGGGCTTCGGCCATCGTGTCTTTTTGGGAATATCAATGTGTCCTCTATAGGCAGTGGCCCTCTTAATACCTGTTCAGTCCTTTCTGAGTCTGACAGGAAAGAGGGACACTCAGCTGGGTCAACTGGCGGAGCTGCTGATCCCTGCTCCAAACTGGATGCTGATGACGACAAATCAATCTCGATGACCAAAGATGAAGGACCTATAGGGAAATCAAAATAATATTTTTGGACAAAATTCTTGATCTCAGAATATTCTGCAGTACACTGAGCAATTATAAAGGCTGTTTTGTTGTTAACTTACCAGGTACAGCTGAGGTTGCAGAAGACACAAAAGGGACAGTGGGCACAGAGGATAGAGATGGACCTAAGATGAAAAACAAGCTAGCATGTTATAGTCATATTACACTTGAAAATGATGCAGCTTATTTTCTAAAAAAAAAAAAGTACAGCTATAGCTTGTAATAAGAAAACAAATTGTAGAACAACTGAAAATTGTTTGAGAAGTTTTGAAATAATATGGATTTATGTAAAATCCCTTGTCATGTGTTTATATCTTATATTAAAAAAAAAAATCATCTCAGAATGTTCTGCAGTGCACTGAGCAATTAAAGGCAGTTTTAATGATGGACTTGAGATAAAAAACATATCCCTTGTCATATGATTATATATTATATTAGTATATCTTAATGAGACAATTTGACTAGAAATTAAATATATATGGTGACAGTTTTTGATCACCTCATTCATCAGCCTTGGCTGCTCCTGAGGAGGTGGATTGCCCCTGGGCTGAGTCAGCGCCTCCGAAATATTTTAACAGTGCTCCTGGGGAAGTTTCATACAACATATGAGCATATTAGGGAATTGATGTAAAAGGAATATGTTTATTTACTCACATAATATACTGTGCTCTGCAACAAACAACTGCAAATATCATACCTCAAACTAGTTAGTTAACTAAATTAATAATTAATGCAAAACTATATTGCTAGCAAATGTCACCGCGTTTGTAATTAACGTTAGTTATTAAACATTTGCTATCAAACACTGTTATCAAAAACGTTGTTTTGATGCCAAAGAGCGACCCAGAATAATGTATATACACTGAAAATCTACTTATTCAAAGTATTACACAAACACAAAAACGTTAGCTTGAATACTAAGCTATCTAACCTAGTCAGACGTTTTGAACTACTGTTAGCTAGCAAATTTGCTATTATAGGCTAACGTATTTGGAGCAAAATATCAACAAATGTTACATTACTAAGACATACCTTTCTCTTGTCTTTTTTATCTTTCTTCCTTATGCTTTTTTCTGCCCCTGAAGGGTAAGTCCTTTTTTGCGACATCTTTCACCTCCTCCAAGCTCCTGGATGCTGCATGCGCACTGCACGGTTGGCTGCACTGCACACGTCACTAGCGGAGCTCTGACATATCGAGCAGAGAGGCAGTAGGAAACTACACTCTTTGGTGTTGTTTTTTTGTTTGTTTGGTTGTTTTTTTTGTACAAGTATGTGCATTTGATAATATACGAATCATCATTGCACACTCATGGAAAAAAAAAATAATGATACTTTTTTCTTTTTTAAGTTAATTGCTCTTGGGGGCCCTCTAGTGGTCACGGGGCCCTAAGCAGCTGCTTAGTTCGCTTATGCCTTGGGCCGGCTCTGGGTATGACCCATAGATCTTGATCACCATAGGAGCTGTCTAATGTTCTTAAGAACGAGCCAGTTGGTCCTTGACAGAGGTCAGGTAGGCAATACTGTCACTGCATGAAAAGTGGGATTTTCGTCAGTAAGCGGCACCGTAGATTCAGCACACAGCAATTTGCAGGCAACATCGAAAACTGCTAAGAATTGTCGGGAATTGACGTGGGCCTTGCTTGCCAGTTGTCCCCCCATGACCCCCCTCCCCCAGATTCTAGGGGAGGCTGTAACATGTAATTGAAAATGCTGTGAGCTATACAAATGCAATTCAGGGTAGCAGGGGGAGTTTTACCCCAGGTAACTTTTTCACTAAAAAGGTGTTAACTTCATTTTAAAGCTCCTGTTTGTAAGATGGTAAAACTAACACTTTGGGTTTCCCAACTCGTCAGATACTGACGCTTTAGGATTGTAGGGCGGGTCGGCCACCATCTGAAAGCGTCAGTATCTGACGAGTTGGGAAACCCAAAGCGTCAGTTTTACCATCTTACAAACAGGAGCTTTAAGATAATCTCTGGTATAAATATATCAGGCTCAGTATAGCCTAATTATAGACTCTTAAATTTAAGCTTAAATTGATTTATTTAATGAAAGTATGCTAGATTAATTACTGTGTTATGTCATTAGCAGTGGCCAACGTTATGTAATAAAGGTACACAAAATTATTATTATTTTTTTTTTTCTCTCCTGGGAACAAGTTAAAGATAAGACGCCAGTTGTTAAGAAGTTAAAATTTGCATGAAATATTTTGAGATAAATAAGATATTTAAATGTATACATATTTTCTGTTTAAAATGTGTGACTTTAAAATCTAATCTAATTTCATGGGTTCTGAATGTAAAAATGAAGTTGAAAAGTAATTCTTATTACGTGTGAGAGTTGATGACCTTTAAGAGATTTTACACTTCGGGGTAGACCGGTGCGTGAGGAAGAGGGAGTCGAGAATTAATGGCTTGGAGCAGCTAACAGTGGACTGTGTGTATCGTCAGTGTCGTGTTTTATCACTAACAGACTGTGAACTGTTGTCAGATGACGTGCTGTGAGTGTGTGAGTTGGACTCTCCATCGCAGTCGAAGTGTTTGCGTTTTATTGGACGTGAAGCAAGTTCGGCTAAGCTAGCTAGCAGGAGCTAGGCTAGCGGCATGGTCATTGTTGAGAGGAGGCCTGCGCTGACGGGAGGAGCTTTGCCGGTCACCACGGAAAGTGTTGTGTCGCCGATGGAGAGCGCTTCGCTGCCGCAGAGGGACACAGTGGTTTATCGCTGCAAGCATTTTGTTTTCACCGACTAACCGCGCCCCATAACGAGGCTGTGACCTCCTATTTGAGGAGGTATGTCTGCAAGTCCAGATGTACATGATGCTGATAATGACGCCATTGTGTATAAGTAAATTTGACTGTTTTCTCCTTCCTTGTTTAATTTTAATGTGACTTACGTTTTTTTTTTTTTTTTTTATTCATACCACTCTCATTTAAATATTTTCAAGCTGCCCATAAGACATTACGAGACAGTACGCAGGAGCTTCAGGTACAAAAAACCAAATCTTGCATCACAGGCGGATGCTGTGAAGAGTGGGTTAGGGTTAGAGAGAAGAAAGAGGGTAAGACTTATTAGATTAGATCCGTTTTTGGTCAATGTGACTATTTTTCAGTCACATTAATAGATGTATTGTGTCCATACGCAGTGCATCGCGCAGTACTGATTGTCTGATTGTTTTTACAGCTGCTGGAAGCGAGACAGAGTGTGCTAGCTGAGGATGAACTTTGGAAGTGCGCCATAGAGGGTGACACGGGAGTGGATTTTCACTCCTGTCCCGTCCCACTCCCACAGAAAAAATCTTGTCCCGTCCCAATCCCGGGGCCAGAGTTGAAAACGATTCCTGTCCCGTCCCACTCCTGGTAAAATGACTCCCACTCCCATCCCGTTCCCATTTTTTTTTCTTCTTCTATTAGGCAATACACTGAATTTGATTTGATCATCTCCCCATTCTTTTTAGATTACTTTGTGTTCTGCATTGTTATTTCAAAAAATATGGCAACAGGAACACTTCATCTGTGGTAATATAGGGAGGCATTTATTACCTTAATCCAAAAAAAAACCTTCACTAAGGGCACAAAACATAAATAATACATGGCCTGTGGTCCCTATAGTTTTTCTGTGGAGGACCACCTGCTAAGTCAAATCAAATTGCTAAATCTGAATGAAATTTCATGAAGTGTTTTTGTGATTGTTCCTTTAAATTATTAATAAGTTTAAAACCGGAACAGAATTTGAGCAAAGTTTATAAGTAAATAGAAAAAACTTCATTATCAAACGTTTTTGTTTAGAACAGAACAGTAACAAAACTACAATACAAAAATTATGTTACATCATATCATATTCAGTATATCGATTTAAATTCCAGCTAATGTATTCATTTAAATACACGTTTCAATGGGATAAATGTATCAAGGTTATTAACCTTATTATTATCATGGTCTAAGTCTAATTGATACTTTTTGAGTTGGCTAACAAATGATAAATGACCAGTTGCACTTTCAAAATTAATATTAACTAATGCTGAAGATGACTAAAATATTATTTTCACCACTATTATCCACCTGGACATTGCTGGACTGAAAGGCCTCAGGGTCTGTCAGGGTCTGTCAGGGTCAGGGTCTGTCAGGGTCTGGGTCTGTCAGGGTCTGTCAGGGTCTGGTGGGGGATTTCTCTCCTCTCTCCGTTTCTTGAGTTCCTCGTTTTATTCCGCATGATTGCTCACGTGCTTAAACAAATCTGTAGTGTTACCACTGTATTTTACTCCATTCATACAAATGATACAGGTTGCCGTTGTGTCATTTTCGGCCTGAACATATAACCACACGGCTCGTCTTCGGCTCCGTCTCTGTGTTGTTGCTGCTGCTGGCTGAGCTGCTTCAGTGCTGCTCCACTTTGTGAGGAGCGGCACTTGAAAGCAGCGGACACAGACAGCAGGTCGCCAACTTAATGAAACCGCCGCAGTGCATAAGGGAGAGAAAGTGAAACTTAAGTATTGATCTCATTACGCTGGTAGAAACTAAATATCAATACCAACGCTGGTATCAATATTATCAATATTTGGATTTGATCCGCCTAACCCTAGTTCCCGCTCCCGTCTGCTCCCGTTAACTTTTGATCCTGTACCGTCCCAATCACGTGATTAATAGTAAGGTTGACTCCCATCCCGCGGGAATCCCATGGGATTCCCGAACAAATGTTAGCCTCTAGTGTGCCACCATAGACCTGATGTCTGATGAGGAAGATGGCATCGTTGGGCCACACATTCTCTGGCCAGGTGTGGTTTCACTGCTATTCATATGCTAATTAGAGTCATTAGCAACTCCGCCAGCTCCACATATGTCATGGTTCGTTTCCGTCAATATGGCATAGACGAATGCGACGTTCACAGGCTGTAAATTGTCGTTAACTGCGGAAAATTAGGGAGATTTCCGGGTATTTACGGGGATGAAAATTCCACTTTTCATGCAGTGTGTATGCTTGACACTGAAATTGTATTTGTTTTTTCTAACCAAACAATTTGTTTTATAAGACTAATAAGACTGTGAATGGTTTATAAGTGCCCCTATTAGCTTGGAAACACAATGGGTCCACATCAAATATTATCTTGCATGGTCCAAATTCAAAACACAATTTCACTGAAAATGGAGACTTAACAACTGCTTTTTAAAGTAAATACTCAGGTGCCTGGCAAAACAAACAGCAGTGGTTCAGGAGAAAGGAGAAATAATGTTGTGTCACTTGTCTTCAGAATCGCTCGTACGTTTACATGCACAGCTTAGTCGGATTACAGCCATAGTTCGACTATGCTACTCAATCGAACAACTGCTATTGTCCGAGTATACATGCCGGTGAGAAAATAGAATTATTAGCCGGAGCATGTCAAACCCCAATACGTTTTTCTGTACCCATTTCAACTAGTGGTAATAGAGCCACCTCCGGCTGACCTCTTTACGTCACCAGCAACAACAAACTGCCTCGGCATTCGAGAAAGATGGCCAGGGCCGCCCCTGGCCAAATTGGGGCCCTAAGCAGAATTTTATTTTGGGGCCCTGTTATGACATAATAATATTCATTATGATTTGATTTGATGATATTTCAATATTTTGATATAATTATTTTTAAATTTTGTACTTAGGTTCAATATTCCTACACTGCTGTTTGCTGCTGCAACGCTTTACATTTCTCCATTGTGGGTCAAATAAAGGATTATCTTAATTCATTTTATCTTATTTAATCTTAAAATGTGTGTGTGTGTGTGTGTGTGTGTGTATATACATATATTTTACCTCCATAGAAATAGCTCAAAACTTCTATTGATAGCATAGATTGATAGGCTGTTAACCAGAGCCAACATAAGATCACCAACTGGTCAATTAACCACCCCTTTTTTGAGTGAATTTATGCAGTCAACAAGACATTCAATAAATGATAATGACATCCACTGGAAAATTTAATCTCCACCACATCTAGACAGAATTATCCTCTCTTCTGTCTCATAATTAGCAGGCTGGGGCTGAGTTTTTCTTTTTTATTTCAACAACATACACACCTTCAAGTAAAGCACGAGCCTCCTCTTGTTTTGACTTTTCTTTCTTTTGCTTGTTCCCGATTCATGTTGCAGTTTAGAGACCATCTCTCCACCTACATCCAACTGCCTGTCGGCGCATCTGACCGCTAATTGGTCAGATGTTGCGTGCTGTCAATCATTGTGGCAACGCGTGCAGTGTCACACTACTTGTCTCTTTTTTTTTCTCTCCTGCCTCGCCTCACGGCAGCGATGCGCATCCTTTGCGCATTTGCAGAGAATCCGTCCACTTGCGCAAAATGGGGTCCCCCGGGGATAGTGGGGCCCTACGCACAGCGAGTGTTCTGCGTGTAGGGGGCGGCGCTGAAAATGGCGTACGAAGAGCGAGACGAAGCAACATCTTTGTTCATTTCGTATATTGTGTACATGATAATTACACAAACTAGATGCACAATGGTGCTCTTGCTTGCGGTTATTTCGGAGGAAAGACGCCGCCGTCCTTCTACTTCTGTCTCACGGCCCCGGGAAAAAAATCTTGAGCCTGCGCAGAACGCAAAATCCGATCCGATCTGATAGAACGTATACATGCACGAGTAATGCGACTATCAATCAAATAATCTAGGTGTTTTAATCCGACTATGAGAAATCCTATGCGATTTTAGTCAGATTTAGGTGTATACATGCATCTTAAAAGTCCAATCCTAGTCGGACTACCCAGTAATTCAGTTTTCTTGAGTGTCATGTAAACACACTGACTCACTGGCTGGTGTAGGCTCTAGGGCAGGCATGGAGGCTCCAATGAACATTCATGGAATACTGTGTTTTGGACTAAATATGTGACTGAAATGGATCTATTGGACATTTGGGAATTAGAAAATACTTTTAGTTGGAGGTTGATGCACTATTGACACACCCAGAAATGTTATTGGTGAGTTGGCAAAACGTTGCACATGCTATTTTGTTAGTTTGTTGTTTGTACCAGGGTGCCAAGGTTTCATCTTGAAATGGTTTGCATACATAGAATCACAAGAATCTAAGCTTTCTAGTGATACATGGCATAAAGGCCTGATTAATATATTACCTGATTAAATAATTACCAATACTGTAAATCTTTGGAACTGAATCATTGTATTGCAGTTGGATATTTTAAACTGATCTAAAATGTAATTTGCTTTCACACTGGAGTTAATGTTTATATTTTAAAAAGAAAAAAAAGAATAAATATGGCAACTGATGAATGTTAATTAATTGTCCAGCCCTATGTTGCTAATTCACAAGTCTTTTGCGGGTCATACATTAAATTCCTGTTGACACACTGCAGTGGGGAGGTAAATCTTGGTTTGCAGAATGTGTTGTTGTTAGTCTTCCAATTACTCTCCTTCCACCTGCCCTCTTGCTCTCACACCCCCACCTCCTTCCATATGTCCTCCGTCGTCGTGCTGCTCTAGGTATGCCATGGGGTGATGGATCTCTGGCTCCCCAGCTGTGTGGCTGCAGGACAGGGGCGGTCACTTTTAAGCCCAGCATCAGCACTTTGTCTTTGCCAGAGCTGTCAGCGCTCACCACTCGGTACAAAGAAAAAGAACAGAGTATCAAAGAAAGAGAGAGGAGGGGACGACTGAGCGGGCCGAGGGTAAGATGGACAGAGTGAGAGATGGCTGCCTGATGAAGGAAATGAATAGATGGGGGAGACTCAACAGACAGGAGATAGAAAGAGAGGTGAAAGAGAGGAGACAAAGTGCTTCTCCCTCCTGTCATGCTACAGCTAAGAAAGGCCCTGCAGACACCTGTGTGTGTGTTTGTGTGTGTGTGTGTGTGTGTGTATGAATGCAAGAATGTTTAGTTGCTCTGGTGTCTTTCTGATGTGGAATAGTTTGACACATCATGCAGCTGTGTGGCGAATTCAGCACACATTACGAGGTACAGCCGTACCTCGTAATGTGTGCTGAATTCACCATTGGTTCTAACTTTTAACTGATGTGAAGCTACATACACAAACCTTTTTCTGCACTGCACAGCCATTGAAAAAATCAATTGTAGGGAGCTTAAATGGCATAATATGGTGATAGTGTTACAGTAAATGCTAAAATTACTCATAGCGAAATGTTACATCATGGATACTCTATTCACAGGCTACTATTTTTTTGTTACATTGAGAGTGCTGTAAAAACAGTGCCTGATATGTTACTCGACCTAAGTAAGAAAAAGCTAAGTCTGTGGACTCACTTTGCAAGGTGATGGTTTTTTTCAGCCAGTTTCTGGAATAAAATGTTGGCAGTTAATGTTTCTGTTAACCACTGATAAGTTCAAATCTGTATGTGCCATGTACCATATTGACATTTCTACAAAATATGTCATGTCACGTTCACATTACATGTTTATGACCTGACTTTCGTATGAAGAGGTAGAGGGGACAGTGATGGAGTTACAGATGAAAAAGCTGCCAAGCCAATCACAGCAGTCCAAGACTGCATTTCAATATTTGTATATGTCAAACCACTTTGTAAAATGATCTGAGGTCTCCCTAAAAATATAGACATGTTGGTGATAACAAAATATTTTTATTTTTGACAGGAAGTCAGTTCATCACTAGTCATGTTCGTGGCAGTAAAAGCAGGTATTTTATGCCAAAATATGATTTTTTTCCTAACTCTTTTTTAGTGTTTCAATAGGAGATATATATAATTATTAAAAAAAAAAAATAAATAAATAAAAAGGCAGATGAAAAAATGCAAAAGTTACAGGAACCAGAGCCAGTGCAGGATGCCCCCAGCTACTGGGGTGCATCATTTTTAACCCTTATCTAACCAAGTGTTTTTGTGCTTAGACCTAACCAAAGAATTCACACAATGTTCCCACAACATGAAATTTAAAATTTGCAACATATTTGCAGAGACATACATTGCAAACTTTTATTCTGCCGATTGGGTTGTTTCCAGGCTATGCTGGATTGATAACTAGGTGAAGTTAGCACTGTCCCACATGTCAAACTGCAAATTTATGAGGGAGATTTCACCAGTACAATTGATAATTGAGTTTTTAGAGGAGTCCTTTATCAAAATGTAGTTTTAAAAGCTGAAGTATTTTTTTCTGTTTGCATTGCATGATGCATATTCCTAAATGTGTACAACAAATTAAGTTATTCCACCATAGAGGTATAGACTGAACTGAATTAAATGAGAACTTGGGGCATCAAGCTACATACAAATTAAGGGGGCAGCATTTTTTCTTATGAAACCCTCTATAAATTTTATCTAGCCATGGTGTCACAGTCTGCAACTCCATTACTTTTCCACTCACCTCACCTCTGCTCCTACCTGCCAACCAGCCACACCCACCTCATTGCCTGACTCACCTCACCTGGACTCTCAGCTGCAGCTCATCTGCAATCACCGAGTATAAAGACTCCTGTGGCTCACTCATTTAGTGCCAGATTCTTGTTTGCCTTCATGACAGAATTTCCAGCATCTTTCCTTGGACTGATTTCCCGGCTTCGACCCAGCTTTGTCCTGACTTCTCCACCTCGTCTCTGCCCTGGTAAAGATCCCGGCCCATTACACATGGGTACTAGGACCTCAGTGCTGGTAGTCTTAAAGTATTGTCTCCCATGCTGTTTCAAGTTCAATATACGACACAGATTATTATGTGTTCCTTCAGTACCAAGTAGTGTTTTGATGAATATACATGTTAAAATGTCCATATGTTCATCAACATTCAAACTACACAAATGACTTTGAGTGCATAGAGAGAATGTAAGGGCAAAAATAACCCTGAAACATTGCCAATCCTGTCCAATATCACCTTTGATTCACTTAAAGAATGAGCAGGAAGATTGGATTTCTACGAATGATACGGTGCACCCAGGAGGCCATTCATACCCAGTACATGTTCTCACTTTGTGTTGGCTATTCAAGAGGAACCTCCATGTGGAAGGCAGCCTTTGGAACGGGCCATATTATTACCTGTGAAGCAGGGAGCGCCCCTGTGAACTATTCTAATGTGTGAATGGGACATGGGGTTTGCAGAGAGAAGAGGGGAGGGGGAGAAACTATTGTGTCCTCTGTTGCTTCTCTGTACATCTCAGCAAACACTGGAGGCTGGTGGTTATTCTTGCCTCTGCAGTGGTCTCTTTCTACCTTTAGGGGGCATCCTGGGTCTCCTCTGTCTCAAATCAAATACAGCAGAGGGGAGTGCCTTAACATGTCAACAAATGATGCTGACTGTCTTATTTGCTCTATGTATACAGTTTTAGATTTCATAGGTAAGACTGAAGGAACAAGGGGGCACTGGGTACAAAGAGGAGGGAAGAGAGGAGGGTGGAAGGCTGAAAACCTAATTTCCATCCTCCACTGCCTCCCTCTGCCTCTGTGTAAGAGATTACTCTACAGCACACACCAACGCACATTCTGATATGAGTGTGTTCTTCAGCAAGAGGGCAGCACCCCTAAGGAGAGAGAGAAGAGTTGATACAAGATGAAAAATACACATGCATATAATAACACTGAGAAGACGAAGACAAACACAAAACAGGAGTAGTGGCTGGTTGACGTGAACAGCTGCTAAACTGTATTTCTTGTTTCTGTCCCAAGTGACAACCTCAGGGTTTAAGTACCAAAATTGTAGTTCGTTGAATTGCCACGGGCTCAAAAGCAAGTCAATCCTCCATAAGAGCCTATGTTCAAATGCCCAGCCACAGAGAATAAATTAACATTTGCAGCCTAGTAAAAAGAGCATTTTGATCTCTATAGCTAATTTCCCTGCTTATAACAACTGCACAGGGTGTGACTTTTCATATAACTTGTTTAAATTATATTACGGCTTAAAGTTATGCATAGTTGAGAGCTTGTGTTACGACTGGTGAACCACAAGTGACAGGACTCAAATGCATGACTCTCAGATCTTGATTTAAAAAAAAAAACAATCTTTACTTGTCAAAACAATGTTTGGTACACAGCAAGTCAGACAGAGAAGGCTAACAAATCTGATCAGGAGAATCAGGGTGGATAAATTCCTTTAAGCATCACAGCCTCCTGAAATTACTTGTTTCATTCTCATAATTTAGCCAATTGCTCCAATAACATTTGGAAGATCTAGAAGAGCCACATGATTAAATAATTGTATCCCTCCTCAATTTAGCTGGGCGCTAAACTGGTAGTTAGCTATTTCGGTTGGTGATCCAGGGTTTTTTTTCTTGTTTTTTTATAGCCTGGAAGTCCTGCTTTTTGGTCTCAAAACACCACTGAGCAGATTTCAAAGGAATTTACAGGGCTTCACTTCACTTTGTGTCATTTTGTTTGGAAATGTACCAGCTTGGAACAAACTGCAGATGTATGTTAGTGGTTTTGAAATCCCATCAATAACCCATTTCACTACTGTCATGTCGATTTCACTAAAGTCAATAGACATCTTGTTTTAGTAACAATATCTATAGTTCCTGTCCCTTCCACTGCTGTCAAAAACATAGATCTGGGATTCCTTTCTATAGAATTATCATTAACTTCTTCTGTTTTCACTAGTAGAACAAATGTCCTTGAAAAGTCCCAGATTCCCAGATTCTTTATTTATGTGCTACCACCTGATGTTGTTAACATGTCATCACTTTGCACAGCGAAATTTAGTGTGCTCACCCAAGTCTTACTTTAGATGAGCTGAGGTGATAAAAATCTGTGTCCACTGTAGAGTCAGTTGAGTGTAAAACTCGGGTGTAAATACAGAGTTTACACATTCCCAATATCTTAGTGGGATTTTTGACTAATGGAAAGGGGGTATGGGACTTTTTGATCAGACAGACACGCGAGTTTCTCAGTGTTTGTGGCTTCATTGGCAAATGTGAACTTAGAGTTTATGATTGAGTTTTTTGTGTTTGTACGGCAACAGAATGGATACTATATTGTATATTGTATTTTTTTGGCCTTATTGATAGGACAGCTTAAGATTTGGACAGGAAAAAGGATTAAAGAGAGGGGAAGTGACATGTAGCAAAGGGAGCCGGGCCGGGAGTCGAACGCGGGTCCGCTGCAGCGAGGACAAGGCCTCTGCACATGGGACACACGCTCTACCCACTGTGCTAAATGGCATTCATTTCCCAGAATGAAAGCAGGTATTTCTGCTTCTGCCCTGACATCTTTAAAACTGATTTATTTATTTATTTATTTTTAAGAAGTCTAGTGTGTATGTCCGACACAGTCTCAAAAATGAGGTATTGTCCTTTCTGTTTCTAAATCCAATTTTGAAACTCTACACTGAAAGGACTTAAACTATTTTCATTTTGTTTGGAAATGTACCTGTTTGAATTGACAAGCTGCAGATGTATATCATTGGTTTTGATATACCATCAATAACCCTTTTCACTACTGTCATGTCGATTTCATTAAAGTCAATAGACATTTTGTTTTTACTTTTATTAACAATATCTTTAGTTCATGTCCCTTCCACTGCTTTTAGAAATATAGATCTGGGATTCCTTTCTATAGAATTATTATTCACTTCAGTTTACACCTGTGGATCAGTTTGGTCCAACACTCACAAAAATGTATTAAGGCTATTTACCATATTATAATTTTCATTATCATCAATACAATTCTGAGGATGATGTGGTTTCTGGGCTTTCTTCGTCAAAAGGTGTCGGCATGTAGTTTGATGATAAAAGAATTCTGCGGAGGCAAGGCTAGGTGGAATGACAGAGCAATCTTTTTTGAAACAGACCTCATGCCAGCATCCGATCCAGAAGCAGCCGCTTTTCTGGTATTCTCAAATCTATGGCAAAAGCAAGGCCAAAATTCTTCGCCCTCTGCCCTATCAGAACTCCTTTCAGCCTTCATTCTTAGGAGATCTACCAAGTGCCACCCTTCCTTCTCTTCCTATGCGAGGGTTTTTAGAGTCCCTTTTCCAGTACACACCCACTTCTTCTAATTGGTCACTTCGGTAAATTATCCAATAGACTAAAAGAGAAGTTGACCTGTCTCCCTGCTCATTGCCCATAACTCATCTAACTTGGCTGCGGTCAACTTTAGGTCTTGTCCCCAAAATGACCCAAATTGGTTCCCTGGCTTCTATGGGAACATAAACGTTTAGGCATCTCCCACCATTTGGCGTGGGGGCAGAACTCAGTTTAGTACTTTATGGCCTGCGAACCTTTAACACACCCCCAGCTGAAGAACAACTCCAGGACCCTTAGAGCTGTGAGCCCCACTTTGCCTACATTCCTTCGCTCACATAAGGAGATGGATAGATAGATAGATAGATAGATAGATAGATAGATATACTTTATTGATCCCAAGCTGGGAAATTACGGTGTAGCAGCAGCATTACACAGAGACAATAACAACACAATGAAATAAGAGGAACAACCTAGACATATTAAATAGCAATAGAAACAAAAAAAGTAATATATACAAAAATAATGTACAAAATGTACAGAATGTAAGAAATGTACAAGAAATATTTACAAATGTAAATGTACAATTAGTATTTACAAATGTATAAATAAGCACAGTGACTGTAGTGCAAGATAAAATATAAGGAGCGGTGAACAGAGTGTGTAAAACCAAAGTGCACAGACAATATGTGTATGACCAGAGTTTTAGCTGTTATTGTACAGTGTGATGGCGTGTGGCAGGAAAGATTTCCTGTATCTGTCCCTTCGACAGCGGAGCTGCAGCAGTCTGTGAGAGAAGGTGCTCCGCTGTCTGTCTACTGTGTGATGGAGAGGCTGCTGATCATTGTCCATGATGGATAACAGTTTGTTCAGCGTTCTCCTCTCCACCACGGTCTCAAAAGACTCCAACCTGAGACCAAGTACAGAGCCAGCCTTCTTGATAATTTTATCAAGTCTGTTGGTGTCGGTTGGTGTTGGTTTCCTCAGGAAATAGAGTCTGCTCATCCCCTTCTTGTACACAGCCTCGGTATTAGATTTCCAGTCGAGTCTGTTGTCGATCACCACTCCCAGGTATTTGTAGTCCTCCACCTCTTCCACCACCTTCCCTCTGATCCGTAGTGGCTGTGAAGGCATCTTCTTCCTCCTGAAGTCGATCACCATCCCTCTGGTCTTGTCGACATTCAGCCTCAGGTGATTATGTTCGGACCACTCTACTGCAGGTGACATGACTCAGAGTTGTGCTGAAAGTCAGCAGTATATAAGGTGAAGAGGAAGGGCGAAAGCACAGTTCCCTGTGGAGCTCCTTTATCACTGACCACCACATCAGACAGAACACTGCCCAGACGGACAAACTGTGGCCTGTCAAGTAGTCAGTAATCCAGGAGATCATTGTGTCATCAACTCCCATCACCTGCAGCTTCTCACCCAGTAGCAGAGGCTGAATGGTGTTAAAAGCACTGGAGAAATCAAAGAATGTGATCCTCACAGTGCCTCCTCCACCATCCAGATGCATATGGGCTCGTTGCAGCAGGTAGATGACAGCGTCATCGACACCTAAATGGGGCTGATAGGCAAATTGCAAAGGGTCCAGAAACGTCCTCACCTGTGGCCTCAGCTGGGCTAAGACCAGTCTCTCCAGGACCTTCATCACATGAGATGTGAGAGCGACTGGTCTGTAGTCTGCCGGGTTGGATGGCCTCGACTTATTGGGGACTGGAACCAAGCAGGACTTTTTCCACAGCATCGGGACCTTCTCCTGACTCAGACTCAGGTTGTACAGATGTCCCAGTACAGGAGACAGCTGGCTGGCACAGGTCTTTAGGATCCTGGGTGTGATGCCATCAGGGCCTGCAGCCTTTCTCTGGTGAAGTCTTTCCAGCTGCCTCTTTACCTGGCCTGTAGTCACTGTGTGACTCAGTGCTGGGGGGAGGGTATGTGTGGGGGGGGTGGGGGGGATGGGGGTGTCGGGGGTGGTGGGGTGGCAGGAGGTGAGCTAAACCTGTTAAAAAACTGGTTGAACTGGTTAGCTCTATCCAGGCTCCCTGATGTCTGCCTGTCTTTCCCCTTCATCCCCGTGATGTTCTTCATTCCCGTCCACACATCTCTCACACTGTTCAGTTGGAGTTTGGCCTCCAGCTTCCTCCTGTAGTTGTCCTTACATGTCCTCAGCATCTCTCTGAGTTCATGCTGCACTCTCCTCTGCTCCTCTCTGTCTCCAGACCTGAAAGCCCTCTTCTTCTTGTTCAGAAGTGCCTTCAGGTCACTGGTGATCCAGGGCTTGTTGTTGGAGAAGCAGTGCACGGTCCGGGCTGGCATGTTGGTGTCCTCACAGAATCTGATGTAGTCAGTGATGCAGTCAGTCATCAGATCAATGTCCTCCCTATGAGGCTCACAGAGTACATCCCAGTCTGTCAGCTCGAAGCAGTCTTGTAGTGCCTCAACAGCCTCCTGTGTCCACCTCCTCACCGTCCTGGTGTGCACAGGCTGCCTTCTCACAAGAGGGACATACTTCGGAGTCATCATGACCAAGTTGTGGTCTGACCTGCTGAGGGGGAGAAGGGCTGTGGCGTCATATGCATCCATGGCATTAGCATACAGGAGATCCAGCGTTTTATTGTCTCTTGTGGGGCAGTCAACATATTGGTGAAAGTTATTTAAAGTTTTGTCCAGTGAGGCATGATTAAAATCACCTGTAATAGCCATGAATGCATCCAGGTGTTCAGTCTGTGGTTTGGCAGAAGCGGAGCTGATGACTTCACAGGCCACCGCTGCATCAGCTGACGGGGGGATGTAAACAGCGATAACAATGGTAGCCGTGAATTCCCTCGGTAAATAATACGGGCGCATTCCTATGGCTAGCAGTTCAATGTCCGGGGTACAGAGCCGTTCCTTCACGTTAACATGTCCAGGATTGCACCACCTCTCACTCACATAAAGTGCAAGCCCGCCACCCTTCTTCCTCCGACTTTTTAAACAGTCTCTGTCTCCCCGTACCAAACTGTAGCCAGGAACCTCCACGCTGTTGTCCGGGATGTGTGAGTGCAGCCAAGTTTCACTGAAGCAAAATATGCTACGCTCATGGTATTCCCTCTGGGTCTTCACGAGCGCTGTAAGTTCGTCTGTTTTATTCCCCAGAGACCTCACGTTTCCCATTATAATCGCTGTTACCGCTGGCTTAAATCTTCTCCTTCTCTCCCTCCGTTTGGCTCCAGACCTGCAGCCCCGACGTCTCCTCTGTAATTCCTGCGTCCCGCAGGTCTGTCTCCGGGCAGCAGCACAGGCTTACACAGCGCAATCAGCTGTTCACACAAGTAAACAATGCCCCCACTACTACCGGCGAGGTCCTCTGTTACAAATATTAGAAAAAGTAACAGAAGAACGCAGAGAAGGGTAACACAACTTAGTCCAGCCATTGTCACAACTTTCATGAACACGTTGTGATTGGTCCGAAAAAGAAACGAAAAGAATAAAACAACAAATAAACAAAGTTTAAAAAACGCGACGGGAGCTGCAGCTACAGGCAGCCACCTGGAGCGGCGCCATCTTGCTGAGTGACGTAACAACAATTAGTCATCGTTAAATCTAAACTATGTAAACTCAAACATCAGAATGTGTTGCCATCCAGATACTAATAACATTTATAATATTTATAACACAAATAATATTTGTTTAGCCATTTCTAGGCATTTCTTATAATATATATTATCTCTTCAGAAAGAAATGTATCTGGCATGTGCTATCTTCTGTGTCGTGACCATCTGCACTAGAGCATCTTTCAGACATGCCCCAGAAGCCGCTCTCCATGGAGCACATGCTTAGTCTTTATAAGGGTCTGGTACCTGGCATGGCTTCATATAATACCAGGTGTGTTTCTGAAGTGGAGCATCATGACTGTCTTATATTGTTGACTTAATTTTCATGACCTTGACTATGTAGTAGTTTCACAATAACGCCTCTTAAAAACATTGCTGCCATTCCTTTTATTTCCAGTGGAAAATGCAATCTTTTAAGATAGGTATTACATTAAAATGTGTTTTGATGACATATTTAAAGAAAAATATGCATTTTATTTTCATAATCCTCACTCAGTGAATGTATAATTTCTTTCCTTTTTTTTTTTTTTTACTAAGATTATTGCTGGTTTTGCAGGATATTGTGGGGCTGTTACATATGATAATGTTGCTATGGTGGTTGCTTTAGATGCTGCTACAGTGAAAACCACAGCTTGCACATTATTGTTTTTTGCTTCGTGTAGTTATCAGGGCTATTGTGTTTTTATGTAGCTTTTTGATGGTGCTCTTTCAATTAAAAAAAAAACAGCAATGTGAAGCAGTTGCTCTGTAGAAATACTTATAACCAATTAAATTGCTAACCCTAGCTAGCCACAAATAGCCTCCAAAATCTATATATATATATATATATATATATATATATATATATATATATATATATATATATATATATATATATATATATATATATATATATATATATATATATATATATATATATATAATCTCACTACTCACAATAAGTTGGGGATATTGTGATACAGTATTTGTTTCACTTCAGAGAGTTTTGGGATAGGGAGGCAATTGTATTGGGGTGATAGACACACCTCATTTTGTGTTTTCCACGTAATGGTCTCACTGTGTACAGTGTGCCTTACATATTGGGGCCAATACCAAAAAACTAAAAGACAACCCTTTTCAATGTGGCATCAATTTCAACATTCTGTAGGTATAAAAAGCTGGTATTGTCAGTCATTCCAAGTTCATCATTCAAACAGCCATGAACACACAACGTCACTTAACAGACGAGCAGCGCCACCTGGCCATAGTGCGCCTTCGGGTCGGTGGCAGGCAGTCCGATGTTGCTCGTGAAGTTGGTGTGTCTCAAAGTGTCATCAGCAGACTTGCATCAAGACACGGAACTACTGGCAGAGTTCGTGACAGACCCAGGAGTGGAGCCCCATGAGTGACAGACCGCAACGATGACCAGTACCTAAGGACCTATGCACTCAGACATCGTTATGCAACTGCCACACAGCTGCAGGCCCAGTTACGAGATGTGAAGAGTACTAGGTTTTCCAGACAAACCATTCGAAACCGACTCCACCGCTTTGGCTTGAATGCCAGACGACCATTGCAGGTGACTCCACTGACACAAGACACCGCCGTGAACGTTTGCAGTGGGCACAAGACCATGTGACCTGGACAATGCAGCAGTGGTCTACCGTCCTGTTCACTGATGAGTGTTGGGTCACCTTGCACAGAAATGATGGTCGTCAGCGTTGCTGGAGAAGGCGAGGTGAGCGATACGCCGAGGTCAACATGGTCCCCAGGGTTCAGATTTGGTTATTGTAGATGGCTCAGTCACTGCACTTTCTTACCTCAGAGACATCGTAGAACCCATCATCATCCCCCAATTCCGCCAGCACATCCCCAACTTTCTGTTCATGGATGATAATGCTCCACCACATCGTGCCAGAATTGTCACAGATCGACTTCAGGAAGTCGGAGTGCCTCATATGGTATGGCCAGCAATGTCCCCTGACCTGAACCCCATAGAGCACGTCTGGGACCAGCTGAAGCAGAGACTGGATGATCGTACCCCACCCCCACATGACCTGGCAGAACTGCGTGTAGCACTTGTGGAGGAGTGGAACGCATTGCCTCAGAACAACATCATGAGGCTAGTGAGGAGCATGAGACGTCGCTGTCAAGCTGTCATTGCGGCAAATGGTGGAAACACCCGCTACTGACATTGTCAATTTTTGTTATTTGGGGCTATCCTTGTTATTGTCAAAATTTTGGGGGTAATAAATATTTAACTAATGAAAATGGTGTTTCTTCTCATTCATTTTTAGTAATATCAAAGGGAACTTTTACTTATTTAATTAAATTCAGACCAAATAGGAAAAGCACTCATGTAAATAACAATATCCCTAACTTATTGTGAGTAGTGTGTGTATGTATGTGTGTGTGTGTGTGTGTATGTATATATATATATATATATATATATATATATATATATATATATATATATATATATATATATATATATATATATATATATATATATATATATATATATATATATATATATATATATATATATATATATATATATATATATATATATATATATATATATATTACACACACACACATTATTTTTTGTTTTTTTTTTATAATTTTTCTTGATACTCATAAGTATCTTCTTGACCGGTAGAAGTACTCTGCTCGTTGGCCAACAGCTTTTCTGTTTGTTTTTTTTTCTTTTTCCTCCAGTTATTCTTTAGTCAGTGTCAATTAATTTTCCTACACATACTGAGACTTCAAAGCTCTCTATGTATATTCAAATAGAATCTCTGTGCCTCTGTGTTTGTTCTCAAATTCAATCACTTGCACTGAATGGAAACCCATGGTTCTTTAGATGAAATAAAAAAAAACTGCCAAAGTGTTGAAATATAAAATGATTAATTTGGGGTATTCATACACTGAAGTTGTAGAAATGTCCATTATGTTCAATGTAATGTGAATGGCATTATATGACGGGCACCAGGAGTTTATCCACACTTGTTTGTCAGTATTTGTTGGCCAGCCTTAAATGGTTTATGTTAATCACAAATCCATTATTGTATTCTGCTTTTGTTTTTTTATTTGAGAAATGCAGTATACATTTATTTTTTTTCACATACTTGTGTACATAACACACAGATAACCTGTGTGTATGTATGATTGTTTTGATGCGCATAATGCACACATGTTATGACCCTCGGTCCACCCTGTAATTTGGGAAATCAGGAAGCAATATGGCCATAACATTGTGGACAGTGAGCCCAAAAAAAAAACATCTTGAGCAGAAAAGGAAAAAAAAAATTTGAATGAACAAATTACATAGTTTTACATTCAGTAATCAATGTGCTTTAAAAACCATATCAGGAGGTGAGAGGAGGAAAGGAGAATACCCTTTTGGGGTGAGGGTTGAAGTCATATGAGGGGCAATAAGATACTGAGTCACAGTCTGTTAAATGTTGACCAAAAGAAATGTCCAAACTTTAATCAACTTCAATCGGGGCAGCATAGACAACCTTTATCATGTCTTTGTGTTTAATTTGGTCAGTTTTATGCAGAGAGAAAATACTAATTGAAAATACTAATAGAAAATAGTCCAAATACTGAAAACTGAACTCCTCAGAAATTCCAATGTTCTCTTTCACAGTAGTTTGCAGCTCCTTCACAGTTGGTGGGATTCCTGATGGAAGGACCAACTTCTCAATTTGGTCATCAATGATTACTTGCAGTTTTTCCTCCATCTCTGCCTGTCTGATGATGAGAATATCAACAGACAAAAGCAGATGCTTAGGCTACACATAGAGTGAATAATATAATGAAGTGCATAGAGTGTTCCACCAGAAAAAAAGAAACAACACAACAAACCAGGGCTGGACTGGTAATCTCGCATACCGGGCGTTTTCCCGGTGGGCCAACAGTCCTCAGGGGCCAATGCTGTTTGATTTTTTATTTATTTATTATTTTTTTCTGAGAGACCGGCCCACAATTTAGAGGGGGTGGCCCATTGGTCCATCTTCAATATAGACAGTGAACTACACCAATCAGGATATAGTAAGAAAGCAGCCCCACCCCTTCCCTGCGCTGTCCCCTGTAACTCCCTCTAGTTTCTAAGTGTTGAGCATGAGGAGTGGCAACATGGAGCAACCAAAGAGAAAGAAAGGGGGTGCAGAGAAGTTGCATCCTAAGAGATTGAAGAATCTCACTGTAGATGCTGCAAAATGTGCTAAGATCACAGACATTTTCGCTGGAGGGGGTGCTGTAGCCTCAACGTCCTCTGTGACAGTAATGCTCCAGCAACAGCATGTTAAAGGTGAAGAAGCAGTGGGCAGGGAGAGGAGCAGCCAGAGATTGCAGGCTTTCTGACAGGGAAACCGAGAGACAGACTGAGTGGGAAAGTGTGGTACAACCAGTAAGCAGGTAGTTACGTTAGGATAATACAGGGACTTTGAGGTGATGGGGGTAACGTTAGCTATATTACAAGTAGAGTTCTCAACAGGTTGCGCCGGCCTGACAACCCCCCCCCAAAATATATAAAAGTATTATCAGCAAAAGGTATACCCACTGACATTAACAGTCTACTTAGGGGAAGACAGCTAACAGTTCACAGAGTGCAGATCCAGAGGAGGCGCCAGGTCTGCTGCAGATGCTGTTGTGGAAGATGTCAGATTAATAGGGAAGAGGGGCCTGAGCTACAGACAGGAAGAGAACGAGGCTGCTTACTTACTGCTTACTTTGGAGGACAATAGCCTTGACCATGGTAATCTTTTTTTGAACTTATCACTTTACTGGGGAAATATGATGTGCCTTGAAAGAGCATCTCAGTGAAGTAATTGAAAAAAGCAAACAACTCAATGAATCAGCATCAGACTCAAGAGGCAGAGGTTCCCTTGTCACTCTACTTTCTAAATCAACTGTTAACTCAGTGATTGACACGATAAAAAACTTGATCAAGGAGAACATTGCCACTGAAGTCCTAAAAGCTGGAATGTTTTCTGTCCAACTGGACACCACACAAGATATTACAGCACAAGACCAGTGCTCAGTTGTCCTCAGGCATATAACTAATACCATAAATGAGAAGCTTGTTGCTGTGGTGAGATGCAGTGCATCTACTAAAGAGTCATTTGTTCAGTTGCTGAGTGATGTTGTCTGAACTTGGACAAAAGCCTCTGCATTGGAAATGCCACAGATGGGGCTTCCAACATGCAAGGAAGGTGAGGTTTCTGGACGTCAACCCATTCTGACCCTTAATTCAACTCAGTTTAAATTTAACCTGTTCCTCCTTGTGTGAGTTAGGGAATGTAGACAATACGGAGCTCACAGCTCCAAGGGACCTTGGAGGCAGCATTCAGCTGTGTATGGTTCAAAGGTTAGCAGGAGACAAGGCCAGTATAGGGACTAAAATGGAGCCTGACTCCTATGTCAGATGGAGGACGATATCTAAACGTGTACATCTCCAGAAAAGGATAGAGAGATCATTTGGGTAATTTTGGAGTGCAAGACCCAAGGAGTGATAGTAACAGATTTAGTCATTTATGGGAGAGGAGTAGGGTGATAGACCACCTCCTTTTCTAGTCAATTGGACAGATGGACCCTCAACCCACCACAGTGACCAATAAGAAGTAGGCAGGTATAGCCCAAGGGACTTTAAGAAGGATCCCACGGGTAGAGACTGGGTGTGGCATTTGGTAGATCTCCTGAGATTGAGGGTTTGATAGGACTTCTGATAGAGCAGAGGGCGAAGCTGTTTGGCATTACCTTCGTCGCAGATTAGAGAACTCCAGAGGGCGGCCGCACTCTGTCCGGATGCTGGCTTGAAGATCTGTTTCAATAAAGATTGCTCTATCATTCCAACCAGCCTTGCCTCCGTAGAATTCTTTTATCATCAAACTACACGCCGACATCTTTGAGGAAGGGAGCCCAGAAACTACAAAGGTACAGAGGCTTCTCCTCACTGTTAGCATCACAGTCCCCTCACCATGTTCATGTGCGGTGCTATGCAGGACATCCTCATGGGCTTGGACACAGACAGTCATTTACAGAGTTGCAGCGAAAAGTGAACTCCTTCAGAAGCTCCTACTACACTAAGGTGAGATGATATATTTTATATTAACACTAGTTATATTATCCAGTGAAATGTAGTATTCAAAATTACATAAAATTGATGATGGGACTCACAAAACATCTCCCTTTCATGGATCACTCTTTTTTCCTCAGGTTTTGTTGACTGTTTTCACAAAGTAAGCAATATAAGTGTGAACCTTTATTTAGTTGTGTAGTTTGAAATAAACACATTTGTTGTTATTTTTAATTCCATCAACATTCATTGTGTCGTTTTCTGTTACTTACTATTTTTAAGGTTGCCATGATTGTCAAAGAAGTATTTGGTATTCTAAATTGGCCAGTCATCTAGCCCCCAAAAAACAAAACATTTGCAAAAGAAATGTCTCATAGTTTTTATTGGTCCTAATACCCTCCTGAATCATATACTAAAAGTCTACTGCTGTAGATGGAGTGGAACATATTTTTTTCGGAGATTAAAGGCTAAAGTTGTGCCCAACACTCTAAGTAAATTGAGTAGAATAGGTGAAAATAGGTGACACATTAGCAAAAAGGACTAAATTAAAGAAGGGACTGTGGCAAAGTTTCTCTAAAATACTATTTAGAATCATCAAAAAATCTATGTTCGTCATGTTTTTCGTATAAAAGGTTTTTGACCAAAAACCAAAACAAATTGTAAAAGTAATGGTCATATGGTTGTATCTGCATCTAAACCGGTTAAAAACCAAACCAAAAAAGTAGTCCACCTAGTTTTGAACACTGCCCACCCACACACAATAGGCTACAATTCCTGATCTGATGGGAGTCTGACATTAGCAGATCTGTTGTTGAAACTTGAAACAAAGGTATGTTAGACATTTCTTTATTTCTGTCATACATTTTAGTCAGCTCAAGTCAAGTCAAAAATGTAAAATTATCACCAGTGATTTTCAGGTCCTTCCGTATGTTAGCACACTGAGGTTTGATAGCTAGCCACAGTAGGGTAGCATGAACCAGGTTTATAGCCATTTGAATTCAAGTATTTGCTGGCATGGAGAATGATTGTTTGTTAGCAGAATTATTGTACTATTATATAGTATCTTATGTGATAGCATCTAGGCTACTGTAGCTAATATGGTAGTAGCTAATATGATAGCATAGGCTACTGTAGCTAATGTGATTGCATCGTCTGTAGTTACAGTAGTATAATAATATACTGCAGCTATATGATATCAATTATGCTACTGTTTGGTTGACTATAGGCTGACAGGTTCAACTTTCAGCATCTTCTCCTCTCATCTCCTGCTAGCTGATGTTCAGTCACTAAAGTAATTCGCAAATTAACACATGCAAAAGATTGAAAGCAAAGCATGAGTTTGTTACCTTTTTTCCAGAATGAGATGGCTGAGTGTGTGTTTGTGGGAACCACACGTCTGATGAAGCACTGACAGTAAAATTAACTCAGAGGGGATGTGAAGGTATCCACAGAGAGTCAGTCAACAATGCAATGCCGACATAACTGTAGTCCCTGGACAAGTCGTTCATGTAGAGTGCTGGAAGAAGTTCACAAATCCAAAACAATAGCAAAGAAACAGCAGAAAGCAGGGATAGTTGGTTGTAAGCGGAGATCCTCTGCCCCTTCCTTTTCATACAAAGATCACTGTTTGTTTTGTGGGCTGCATGACAGATATACAGGGAAGAAAAAAAAGTTAAAACTGATCCCTGTCAAGACAACAGACTTCCAGACAAAAATATCTGAATGTTGCATTAAATGTCGGGACCACTGGTCAGATGCAGTGAAAGGAAGACTGCCCTATGTGTATGACCTTCATGCTGCAGATGCAGTATACCACCAGGTATGTAACATACATTTCAGGACTGGAAAACCAGTACCAGAGTGTTTTCATTATGAAGACAGCCATGGCCCAAAAAGGTGCAAAACTGGTAAAGTTGGAAGACCCAAATCTAATGCTGTGGCAGACAAACAGGCTGATTGGAATCTTATAATGGCTGCAGCAGAACTCTTGAAATCTGACATTAGGGCTGTTGTGAAGGCAAAAGGTACCTATCCAACCAGTCTGGGAATGTCTTCGGTGATGAAGACACTGCTCTATGTTCTAGAGTCTCTGAAACTCTTACTGCACACACTATTTATTGGGAAAGAAAACGATCTCAAAGCTAGTTCCCTCGGTCAGGCCATAATGCAAGCGACTAGACCAAGAGGTCTACTCCCACCACTTCAACTTGGAGTCGGGGTACAAATGCATCCCCAATTTGCACCAATGTTTCTAGTTGACATTACTTACCATTACCATTACTTTAGCATTTTATTTTGGTTTTTGGTCAAAAACCTTTTATACCAAAAACATGACAGCATAGATTTTTTGATGACTCTAAATAGTATTCTCTAATGTATGGGATGGTAGAGAAACATAGCCGTAGTTCCTTTTTGCTAATGTGTCAACAATGAAACAAAAATATTTAATCTGGCTTCATCGAATTTTCTGATTTTGTGTTCTGTAATATATGCAAATTATGGTACATTTTACGAAGAAATGCCTAATTTGCATATATAAACATAACATCTCAAAAATTTGCAATATATTTTTTCTTTGGTATGATGTCACTAATCAACTGGAGAAGTCTCATAGTGATAGCTGTTTTTAATTGGAAAAAAAATATGCTCCACTCCATCTACGGTGGTAGACTTTTAGTATATGATTGATGATGATGATTAGGACCAATAAAAACTATGGGACATTTCTTTTGCAAAATTTTTGTTTTTTTGGGCTATGAACTTTATGAATGAATTTTGTTATTTCCATGTCACACCCCTCTGTAAACCCCCCATTTGAGGTTCCTCAAATAGAAACAAATGAATAAACGAACTCATGAACAACAGTTGTTCATGAGTTCGTTTATTCATTTGGTATCTGGGAAAGTGAGCAATCCATCTGATTTTTGTAAATTAACTTTTAATATGAGATTTTTATTGTTTATATCCCTGTCATTCTTTTAGGATACCATTTCTTTTTGGGAGGATTTTGTCATAGATATTCAGGGGCCATGAATCTTGATTCACCAAGTAAGTCCACAATACATTTATGTACCCATCCATTTATCCACCTTTCCTATGTTTTCCCAATTAGTAATCTTTGTAATGCTTTCATTTCACTCAACCAACATACATAATATCCCCTTCTGTTACTTCCTCAGTATATATATAAATAATATATATAGCCCATTGGAAGTTTAAGTCAATCTGTCCCAGTGAGTCTGCTCCAGACATCAGTTCCGTGAAACTGTGGGACACTCCAACTGTAACCAAGGATCCTGCTCTTGTTGTTCTGCAGGGTTCCTTCTCTTCACTGCCAGCTTCACTGAATAGCAGCCAACCTCCTGACAGCCCCTCTCAGCCTCAACTGGATGAGGTTGGGACCCCGTGTCTTGTCGGAGAGGAACTGTTTGCCCACCTTTGAACTCTACACCTCTTCTGAGACACGGGAAGCTCCACAGAGCCCCAGGCATTTTTGTGACTGTGTCAGTCACTGAGCGTTGTAGGACATATACTTGGCCTGAGTTTGGCTTTGGGCATATTGCTGCCTCCTTGGAGAACTGTTTTATTGTAAATTGTAAAGGGACTGTTCCGAAAAGCTTGACATTTTTCACTGTATTTTTTATTTCCAGCCTGTCTAAGTTATTAAGCTGTAGAGCATTCTTACTACTTGCAGCATTACATTATTCCCTATCTGTACATGTTAAGTAACCAGTGAAGTTTCCATGGAGGGTATGTGAGTAAACAAGGAAAAGTAATATTCTAGGAGAGTAATGTCATTGTCCTGCTTTGCCTTAAGTTCTTTCACTGTGAAAGGACCCCTTCAAAATATGGGAATTATTGGGGATGTTTCAGTATAATAATGTCCTTTATGTCTCCTTTATAAAGTGTATTAATGCTGGAGTGATGATAAGGGTTTAATCATCATCCAGAGTGCGGCTCACCCTCTTTCAAGGGCGGTGGCCTTGTAGGAAACCTGTGTGTGACATAGTATGTCCGTGTGTATTGTGATGAAGCAGTTCTCCCGCATGGCAGCCAGTGAATACAGTGTGTTACAAGAAGTGAAGTTAGCCAGCATAACAGTGTCTAAATAAGTTCAGGGCTCCAGCATAATCTCATGATCAACATGTGTTTTGTTTGCTGTTGCAGACCACATTAAAGCCTCTGTTGGTTGACGGTATTTGAATGCCTCACTACTCATTAATTTAACAGGGTTGCCTGGACTGCTAGAAGCTAGTTACCAGCAGAGTCCTGCACGGGTTCAGGGAACCCGTGGGTACCCGATGGGTGACCCGCACAATTTGGATGAAACGGGTGAAAAATAATGTCCTGTGTCGGACCTGGGTGCGGATCCGGTCGGATGCCTAGAGAGCGCGGGTCGGGTTTTGCGATTGTCATTTTCATGGCATCAGGTGCAAAAAAAAAAAAAAAAAATCATTAGCGACACACCTACAAAAATATGCCTGCATTTCAAAATAAGCATGAGCCATATTGATTCGAATATAGGACAAGGTTTTTTTCGATGAAAATTATGTGGAAAAAGTGGGGTCGTCTTATAATCGGGGTCTAACCGTTGACACATGCTGATAGTTGTCTGGGTCGCTACACGACCACAACAGCAGAGGGCGCCAGCTTATTGTAGCTGTAGCTTGCGCCCTCCCAGAACTCCCATTCCCCACGCTGGCTTACTTTCATTTTTAAAAATTGCATCAGTCTAATTTTGCTTCGGGTGCGGGTCGGGCGTCGGTATCAATTTATAGCAGCTTGGGCGCGGAATGTAATTTCTGCTACTGTCGGGAAACGGGTCGGATGCGGTTTTAAGTACGACGGGTACGGGTGGGTGCGGGTTTGCAAAATAAGACCCGTGCAGGACTCTGGTTGCCAGCTAATAACTAGCCACAATATATCAGGATAAATAAACAGCGTGCTTCTTACTGTGGTTTGGGGCTGGCAAGCTGCGGAAAGTTACCCTAGTATTTCCATGTTCTTCTTCTTATTTTTTGAGCTTTGAAATTATCTTCAAGTTTTAATTTGGTTTTACATGCAAAAACAATCACTTAAAATACAGGTTGGCTCCTCAACCCTCATTCTGTGAATGAACATAATCTAACGTGAATAATCTCTCCCACATCATGTTGCTCATCACAGTCACATGGTACATACCGGTACTAATGTAATTATGAATGCCTAACTCCAGGTGACACTTTAGCCAGACTTGTTGAAGAGAAGATGATGGGTGCAGCTGAATTCTGGAAAGGACGGTCTGGAGGCAGTTCTATGTGTAGAGAGACACTTGAATTCATTATATGTATTTTTTGTCAGAAGAAATGATCTATCAGACTCAAAAACAGAGTTAATAACTGTAAATGGCTGGAAGAACTCAGTTACGTAGCTGTTCACTGACTTGCTCAAGATTCCATTATCGGTCCAAATGAGTATGGCATTGAGCCCTGTCTATGTGTGCTCACTCAAATTTTATATACATGTACATATATACTTTTGCTCATTTGTTCAGGTCCAGCCTTGAGCCTTAGCCTTGGAGATGTATCTCTGGTCCTGGAGTTCATCTTGCTAATCAATATCAAATCAGCCCAAAGGAAAGGACAGAAGAAGAATAGAAAAGGACAACAAAAGCATGCCCCACTCTCTCGATTTCACCCAGCTGCATCTTTCTCCTCTCACCTTGCTCCATCGACCCCTGGCCCCACGCACACTCTGAATGTCCCTGTGTAAACAGAAAGCTACTTGTTATTCTCCATCGCTTAACTGTGTGAGTGTGTTTGCAGTCTGTTGCCCTTCAACCATTCATTACAAAAACAGCCTGGTCGGAATGCTTAAAAAAAATCACAAGATAAGCTCATGCTGCATTTTCCTTTTCACATCACACAAGCTGAGAAACTGAAACGGAAACAGTATTGTTTACAGTCAAGTGTTACATGTTTTCAAATCTGCATTCAGCAGATTGCATAGATTTGAGGAGCCGCTTACAATATCCTTTTAAATTCAACAGTACTTAGCAAGCACATAACTTCTCGCATTGTTGTGTAAATCAGAAAGTGGAATAATATGGCAGACCAGCTCAGCAAGGACATCATTTGATTTAAATGAATGTCACAGCTCTTCAGCATAATATAGCAAAGATGGACTATGTGGATGGACACTGACATAAAAAATTGATAAAGATAAGGGAATTAAGATGCTAAAATACAACAATCCAGCAGTATAACTAACTCCAGCTGTGCAAAAGGCTGAATGATAGTGAGCAGGACCTCTAAATTTAATTGCTTTACTTCGTATATATTTGTATATTTACTGTTAGAGATGCACAGATCAATCGGCAACCTATCGCAATCGGCCGATAATGCCCCTGTCGGTTTTGATCGGAGATCTCAAAATAGATCAAAGCAGGCCGATCAGATGATGTTTCAATATAGAGTGCATTGACTGCATGCAGGGTGGGAATTTCATGGCGGCAACGGCGGCCACCCACACTTTGGCCTTGATGCCACGTGAAAAAAATCTCATCGTACAGCCACAGTGGCCTCTGTGCCCCTGGCCGGTCAGCGTAGTGGGCTTGCCTTGAATTACAGCAACCTGAGTGCACAGTAGTCACTCACAGTAACTTCAGTGAGTTCGCGGTTCGCGCAGACAGAGTCTCATCATCACATCAACGATCTCACGTGAAAGCCTCTCAAACAGCAGCAGCATCTCAAAACAGAAGAACAAAACTTACAGCACAGCGAGCGAGCGCAGCCGGTTTTGACATGATACGTAACTGACTTATGTGGTAGGATTTAGTTTGGTAAAGTTGGAAATATATTCACAGATTCGAACTTACCGGATCAATAACTCATAAGTGAAACCTTGTTAAAACACAAACGACGGGTCTTTCCTACCGTAGTAAAGTAAACAACGAGCTATAACCATATTTTTATCAAAACCAGCGGTCCTCCGGGTCTGTATGGTCTGTTTTTTTTTTTTTTTTATAATGCAATTTTTAATGTCTTTTAAATGAAATGTTTATGTCTTTTAATGTAATTTGTGTGTGCCTGTAAAGCACTTTGAGTTGCCTTGTGTCTGAATTGTGCTATACAAATAAACTTGCCTTGCCTTGCCTTGCCTTGGTATTGTCTGTGAGACAAGGGCGCAGGGACCTTCTACAAAGTGCAACACCGAAAAAGAGAAACTACAAAAAATATTCAATAACTTCACTGTTATTCAGTGTAGTGCCACCAAAATCACTCCACACATCAGTGTTCTCCTGCTGGTTATCCTACAATTTTTTGTGTGGAAAAAATGTGTTACAAAAAATGCTACAGTTACTTTATGTAAGCCGAGTCCAAGTTGTCTCTAAGAGAGTCTCTAGAGTGTGAAATATTGCACATTGCCTCAGCCTGCAATAAAACGGTGGTCAATTCATGATACTTTCTCATCTCCTAATTGTTATACTTAATAATACAATGTCAATGTTGTGTAAGAAGAATCATTAATTAAATATATTAAAGTTATACAAGACAACAATATAGAAGAATTTGTGGATTTAACGCTGTGATCGGTGATCGGCAGTGGTGGACAGTAACGAAGTAAATTTACTTGAGTACTGTACTTAAGTACATATCCAGAGGATTTGTACTTTACTTGAGTATTAGATTTCTTTGGTACTTATTACTCTTACTTGAATACATTTCCAAGACAAATATTTTTACTTTTACTCAAGTTAATTTCTAGGAAGGCTGAAAAGTACTCGTTACTTTCAGGTCTGCTCTTTTTTTTTTTTTTTTTCTAAAATACTATTGGACACAAGCTGTGTTTGTCAAAGAAGGAAACCTATCACAGTGCATGCTCTCCACTGGGATCTACGTAAAAGCGGAAATACGTCATCCCTCCCCATAAGGACACCACCAAAGTAGCCACGCTCTCGACTGCGTTTGTCAACACGACAATGGCTGCATCAGATGTAGTTTTTTGTAAAGCAGTGATTCTCAACCAGTGGTCTGGGGACAACATTGGTCTTTGAGGGGGTTCCAGTTCCCAACTTAGCTAAATGATAGAGAGTTAGTTGGACAGTGCAGGTTCATTTGGTTACAGTTTTAATGATTGTTAATAAACATCTGCATCTGCAACATCTGCTGTCCACCTGTGATCCCATTCATTTGATTTGTTTTATGGGTGTTTCTGCAGGCTTTATATAACATTGTGGTTCTAAAAGCAAGCACATCAGTGCAGGTGGTTTCAAAGAATTCTCAGAAACAAGAGTTAAAAGGTCCTTAAATTCATTTAGAAAAAAATATAGTAATTCATTGATGTGAAAAATAAGAAATTTACTCTTACTTTTACTTTTACTTAAAGTAAATTTAAAAGCATGTACTTTTGGATACTTAAGTACCTTTAAAAGCAAGTACTTTTTTACTCTTACTCGAGTAACATGTCGACTGAGCTACTTTTACTTGTAATGGAGTAAAGTTTGACCAGTAGTATTTGTACTCTTACTCAAGTACTGGGGTCGAGTACTCTGTCCATCTCTGGTGATCGGCAATATCGGGTTCGGCAGATACTGCTTTCGGTGATCGTTGATCGGCCCCAAAAATCCTGATCGGTGCATCTCTATTTACTGTGTGTATATTTGTATATTTCTTTTTTTACATTATTGGCATTCTGTGGACAGCAAAGGAAGAATTTCATTGTATAGAAAAGCATGTTTCATTACTGTGCATATGACAAACACTTGAATCTTGAATCTCTATACAGGAAGGACAGCACCACTCACATCGTTGCCTTTGATGCTGAATAAGTGATGCGTGACAAATGAAATGTTGAAGGGGTTAAAGGGGCTCTGTGGAACTGGCTACTGCAGGAGGTTTTTTTTTTTGCTCTGGTTAGGGTGGTGCATGAAGATGCAACAGCTGGTAGCTACTTCAGATTATGCTTGCTTTTTTTGACTGTCATTTTTTCTGCCTTATTGCTGTAGCATGTGCCGGCCATGGAAGAAATACTGTCATCATCAGTGGAGAAGAAAGCAGGTGTTTTGCATTATGGGCAGCAGACTTTAAGACAGTCATGGCTCACAGTGCTGTCGATTTTCCTACCTGACTGCTCCTAGCTAATGTATGGTCACAAGAAAAGGAATTGGACAAAATGGGACTCTGGCTGGCAAAACAACATGAAATCAGACACTGTTGTGCCCACAGAGACCTGTCTCCACCACATCATCTTGGATCAAGCTGTTGCACACAATGGGCATACCACCTGGGACTACAGCTAGACTAGGAGAGATGGACTACAACCCAGTCTCACATGAAAATGTATAATAGCTATGTTGGTATTCTGGCTGAGTTTGGCATTGCTGACTCTGCTCTAACCTGGTTCACATCATACCTGACAAATCACACCTTTCAAGTCACATGGAACGGCTCCTTGTCCAAACCCTGCTCTCTGAAAACTGGTGTCCCTCAAGGCTCAGTATTAGGACCACCTCTGTTTTCACTATACACTAGATCACGAGGCTCTGCAATCACATTGCTTGGATTCTCTTACTGTTAGGCTGACGACACCCAACTGTTCCTCTCTTTTCCCCCATCCTCCTCCAACACCCACCTTGTGACACGCATATCGGAATGTTTGACAGACATCTCCACTTGGACAGCTGCGCATCACCTCACCTTAGTTAAACTGAACTCCTCTTCATCCCTGGGAAAGACTGTCTTCATCAACGGCGAGGAACCTGGGCGTAATCCTTGACGACGGACTGTCCTGTGCCCCCAACATCACTGCTGTGGCCCGATCCTGCAGATTCTACAACAACATCCCCAGGATCCGGTCTTTCCTCACAAAAGATGCAACGCAACTCCTGGTCGAAGTGCTGGTCATCTCCTGCCTGGACTACTGCAACTCCCTCTTGGCTGGACTCCCAGCCTCTGCGAATCAACCGTTGCAGCGTATCCAGAACACTATAGTACGCCTTGTTTACAATCTTCGCAAATTCTCCCATGTGACCCCCCTCCTCCGCAACCTCCACTGGCTTCCTGTTGCAGCCCGCATCCAATTCAAGAGGATGGTGCTGGCCTTCAAGGCCGTCAATGGAACTGCACCCGTCTACCTCCAAACACTGGTCAGACCACACGCCCCAGTGAGAGCACTTCGCTCCTCTACATCAGCTGGCTGGATGGTCCCCCCATTGTTGAGAGCAAACAAAGCCCGCTCAGCGAATAGGGCTGCAACTAACGATTATTTTGGTGGTCGACTAATCTATTGATCATTTTATCGATTAGTCGATTAGTCATGATTATTTTGGCAGCATTTGTTTCGACTTTGGCTTTACCTCATATTCTCAGAGCACATTAAAACCCATAAAACATGCATTTGAAAACATAATATTTTGAAACACAACTGGATTATTAATATATCAACAATTGAACATATTAATACTAATAATTACACTTTTTAATTGATTAAATGTCTTTCAAATAAATTATTATTGTTATAAATCATTACATTAAGTGGAGGTTTACTATTCAGTGTTTTATCCAATTTATATTATTATTGTTTTGTACTGATTTAATATCCTACACATGAATTAGTACTGATATCGTTGCTGTCAGACAGAAACCTCTTATTTGCAAATTTGACTTATTTTTTCATAATCGATTTTATTGGCCACCCTTCACCTCTGTACATATTATAAGCCAATGAATATATTCAAAGAGCTAGTCTCCAGTCGGCCTCTTGTCTGATGATCCATTGGGGAGCATGGGTTCACAACAACCGCACTTGTTGTCATTCGAGATCTGTTGCATTTTTAATAACTATTAATTTTAATAAATCACTTTTTGGTTGCACACTAATGGATGCATATGTCTAAAAAAATGCAAATCCATTTCAGTTTGATTTGCTTGTAGGTTTGTAAGCTACTACAGAGTAGAGTTTAGATTCTCTGCCCCAGCCTCTTTTTTTTAATAACTCAAATAATGACTGTATTTCCAGCTAGAAAACATGAATCTCTCCCCTCCCTCCATTGTTGTTTGTGTTTGTGTCGCTGCGTGGCGTTACACGTGACTTGTCCTTATGCTGAAAACATGACTTGCCGCACACGTGACATCACTCAAACATAATAATGACAAAAAAAATAGTAACGCACAATGACTTTAATAAGTAACTTTAATGTGATTACTGGTTTGGAAATATTAAGGCGGTAGTTTACTCGCTACTGAAAAAAGTTAATGTGTCTGGCCAGGCTGGGCTAGGACTCAACATGCACGGGCTCGGGTCAGGCTTGATTTATTTGGGCCCGATTTAAGCTCTACTACAGAGTCACGTAAATTTGATATTTAAGATAGAAGGTTTCCGAAAATGTTCCCACACTCTGGACATTTTTGGTCTCGCTTTCCTGCTCTCCTTAACATGTTCCGCCATCATTCATATTCTTCTTCTTCTGCTGCTGCTTTTGCTTCTTCTTCTATGCCATACTGTGGTGCGCATTCTAGTAGCGGTGCTAAAGCGATTTGCTCCGGCTACATTTCTTTTTTTTTTAAATGATAATAACAACAACAACACCAACAACAACAATAATAATAATAATAATAATAATAATAATAATAATGGTGATGATGATGATGATGATGATGATGATGATGATGATGATAATAATAATGATAATAATAACTACCACGCATTGACGCAAACATTTCGCATCGACACATTTTTATTGTCGACGTAATCGATTATGTCGACTAATCGCTGCAGCCCTATCAGTGAAGTCACGACTCTGTTTTGGTGAAACAAACTCCTGACCAATGTCAGGACAGGGGAATCACTCTCCATCTAATGCAAAAAGCTCAAGACTCCTCTATTCAGACTTCACCCTGACAACCCTGCCTCGTAATTTATATTTCTCTTTACTCTATCAACGGTGATATGTTGTGGTTTCTCTCCTGTGACAAATGTACTTATTTTAAGTCGCATTGGACAAAAGCATCTGCTAAATGCCCTAAATGTAATTGTCCACAGAGAAAAATGTAGTAGTTTCATAATAACGCTTCTAAAATTGTGAGATGTATAAAAAAAATTGTGGCCTATTCTTTTCTATTACCTGCGGCCATGTCACGTGACCATCACCTTCTGGCTGCAGAAACAAAAAACATGGCTGCCATTCCTTTAAATTCCAGTGGAAAATGCAATGTTTTAAGTGTTGTGTTTTGATGACATTTTTATCGAGATATATGCACTTTATTTTCATAATCCTCGCTCAATGCTATGGTGGTTGCTATAGATGCTGCCACAGCGGAAACCATGACTTTCACGTTGCTTGAATTGCTTTTCGTATTTTTTATTCTGACGGCTAGTGTTACTCAGATGTTATTCGCTATTGTTTCGCCAGTTTTAAATGTATACATTTCAATCCTTACTTGCCACTTTGTGAGAGAGATATGGGCACTTTGTCAATATATATATACATTTATAATTTATTCAGTACAGTAAATGTTTCGCGTCAGTCCAGTGGGTGAACTGGAGGACCCGCTACTAGGAAGTATACTCCCTACTGTTGAGTTAAATGATATCTAAACATCAACACAAAAACATCTTTTCTACATTTGACCACATTTTCCTTTATAATGTGATGGATGAATATTTTTAATTTTCCTTTGGAAGAAACTGAGAATAATGATTTTTCTGAGATTGAAAATTAATAAATTGACATCAACTGTAACAACGAAAATTTAAACATGACGTATATATGTGTATATGTATGTGTGTGTATATATATGTGTATATATAAATATATATATATATATATATATATATATATATGTACACACACACACACAGATTTTAAAACATTTCAAATACATTAAAATATAATAGAGAAAATTTAAGTATGTAGTATATTTTTAATTTTAAATCACCCTTGTATACAATTGACATCATAACCTATGTATTTATTTATTGTAGTAGGTTAAGGTTATTTTCTCATGTTGTCCTTATTTTGTTGTTTTAGTTGTATGAGCTGCATTATATGAAAATAATTTTTCATGTGATAATTGAAACAGCCCATAACTGTGTATGAACAATTAAATTAACTCTTGAAAGCTGATATATAAGATTTAAAAAACAAACAAACATCAGATGGCAGTGCGTGGTTGCCTATTGTAGCATTAAATTTTTTTGTGTAAATTCAAGTCAAAGGGGCTTGCAAATGCCTGTTAACAGACAAAGGGAAGGTAATGAAAATAACGACTATAACACACCCACAGTTTTTAATGTAGCACAAATCAGCAGATGACAACCTGCACACTCAGAAGCTAGGTGGATAGAAAAAAGACCCTCCCTGCAGAGCTGCATAGCTTCCTTTTTCTTCCTCTTTTCTGCTTTTCTTCACACTTCCTAAGAATGGACTACTATTACTAAATATAGTGGTGAGCTTCAGAGTTGGAGTCTTGGGGGCTCTGGAAGAGTCTTATTTGATAATTTGACCTTATTTTATGGATCCTATATTAATCAGTTTAAGTGGAATTACAAACGGGGGCATCCAGTGAAGGGCCTTTGTGTGAAGATGGGTAGCAGGGTATACACTGTACATGTTCACACATTCATGTATATATACATATATATGTTTGTGCGTGAGTTCGCGTGTGAGCAAATGTGTGTGTCAATGTCCTCACCGCTGTGTCAGCTTCAACCAAGCAAGAAAAAGTGGAGCGGATCCCAGTGGTGAGACTATTAGCGCCTGTGAATTATAAAACTATTAACCAGAATGTAGCTCCCAATTAAAAGATGATTCAATATCAAGATCTGATGGCTGAATTTTGATTAAGCAGAGACCCCATTAGGAGCGAAGGGAGATGGACGGCGGTTGACGACTGGGCCCCTGCTTAAGAGGCACTGGACTAATACAGATTTGTCTCTTTTTGGGCAAATTAAGGTTAATTACTTTAAATAACATAGCTGGGAGCAAATGGGGGAAGAGATGTGTTTTAATTCTCTGGACAGTCGGAGGGCAGGTGGATAAGGTGGACCTGCTTGTCTGCTGAAGGATATTGTCGGGAAAGGGTAGGCACACACACACACGCACACTGACACACAGACAAACACACGCATTTACTATACTTAGATTGACTTTCCATTGTGTTCATTCATTCAATCCTTTAAACCTATGTATTCTAATCTTGACCAGAAAAAGAGCATTATCCCTTAATTTCCACTTTTTTGATCCATTCTAATCTGAATGTAGGATTGTTTTGGGGTTTAAAAAAAATCATCTTAAAACGGGCGCTATGTAGACTTGGAGGAGAAAAAAATTGAATACAAAAAAATTAACAAAAAAATGCTTCCATCAGTGAATAAACAAGCTGTTCTCAGAGGAAAATAAGGTCCCCAGAAAACAGATTGAAGCTCGAAGTGTGGCAGGGTCACATATAAACAAAGTAAAACAACATAAATTGTGTTGCCCTTTATGATCAGTTTGTTTATTCAGTCATGAAAACAAAGAGAATTTGTTTAGGCAGATTAGTCAATGAAGATCTTTCTCTTCTGAATAAAATGTCTTCCCCAAAACTACATAATTCAACTTTAAGACCTCCTAAAAGCCCCTCCAATAAGCGAAGGACAATTCCGGTATTTTTAAACCTACAGTTACATATTTTGGTGTGTAAATAATTCATACTTACAGTTTCAGAATCGTTCCAGTAGATCTCCTCAGCTGGCTGCCACGACACAGCTGCAGTGACTGTCGAAGTCACTCAGAGTGATTGTGTTTTTGTCACAAGTAATTCACAACATTACAGGAATGATCGTACAGAGTGTAGGAGAAACACTAATTATAAATGGATTTATTAATCACTTGAGATTAATAAAGCACTCGTGAATAGGGGCACCACCTCTGTTCTTTTATCTCTTTTAGCACTAATCCAGAGGAAAATTAGTCAAATTTGACTAGAAAAGGTTAACTTAAACCAATATCAATCAATTCTAATCAGTTTCAAATCAATTTATTTAATCTCATAACTGAGGTAGCGACTTCTACACACAGCTACCATTGGTTCTCCACGGTAAAAAAAAAAACTACACAGACGACATACAGTTAAATATATTTATTTGGCTAAATTGTTTAGAGTAAATAATTGAGATGGCAGTTAAACAAATGACAAGATTAACAAGTAACAGAAAGATGCTGAGTCTGAAAAGACTAATATGATGAGTTTATTAATGAAATGATGGTGAAATTATGGGTAGGATGAAAGCAGTTAAATATAAAGAGAATAACAGAACCCTGACCAAAATTCTCTTAAATTCAAAGAAAATAATTCAGAGCCAAAGGATGCCAACTCATATTTCATAGGTGGGAATCCAGCAGGATAAAGGAATGGGCAAGCCTACTTGTTTGAGCGTTGGTTTGTTGAGTCAGCATGTGGGTGGTTGTCCTTGGCTGTCGCTCAACTGCGAGCTGGCAGTTTCGATCTGATATAAAGGCAGAGCCAGTTCAATCTGGCAAAAGAGTCATTCTTTCGTTGGAAACACTGCTTCTTAGACAGCAGATTGCCATAACGTCTTTGTTAATGATGATGGTGATGATGAGAATGGTGAGGATGATGATACTCTTGATCAGCTGCTTTGAGTGGTGAGTCTTAGGTTCTGACTGATAAACTAATTTAATTTTTTCACTAAAATAACTGAAGGATGCTTTGTCAGCCGATCGAGTTATCCTTAATTAAAAAACGCTAGCATCAAAATCGCTATTTTTAAAACACTTTAAAATATGAAACTTTGCTCGTAGTATCGTCAGGGTCTCTACACATGAACATGAGCATTGAGAACATTGTGTACACAGAGTTTATTAAAAAGAAGGTTTTTGAACAACTCACATTAGCTGCTGCATCTCCGACGTGCCGCCGTCATGGCAGACAAAAAGTGTGATATCTAACAGGCAGGAGAGTAATGGTGGACTGCTCCTCAGGCTTAGTTCCATATGAATGCATGGATAATTCATTGTTTTGTCGTTAGCAAAAAGCAATATTGAAGTTAAGGTTGAAAAAGGAGCCTCATATAAGAAGCAATACTACAAACAAAAGCCGGAAAAGTCACGTGACATCTCAGATGGATAGTTGTTGCTGGAAGCCAGTATGCTACCGGTAACCTGAGTTACACAGACACAGCACAACAGCAAAGAAGACCGAGGAGAGACACCTGTAGACATGGCTGGGTATAAAAAATACGATTTAATGGGTGAGGTGTTCAGGTTCGACGTACCTTTTCGAGCCCGAGCTTAAGGACGCAGAGATCCAAGTGCTTGACGAAAGGGCAAGGAGAGAGAGAGAGGAGCCGGTGGCGGAAATCGACACAAGATTGCCTGGTCGGTGGTCGGGGAATTGGTGGTGTATGTGTGGGCACTGTGAAGTATTGGCCAACGCAACCAAGTGTTTGTGCTGCCAGGAATGGGACCTTCGTCATGATCAAGAATCCCCAGCACGGTGTGTCACCGAAATCTAAGATTTCCCCTCCCTCATAAATCGGACAGTGCTACAAAAGTTTTCCATGTCGCCGAAATCAACTGGAAGCCGCAACCCACCACAGCAGGACCAGAGGGAGAGCATTCTGACGAGTAAGTAGCCTAGACAATTATTGTAATGCTGGCTGTATATATTTTGAAAGATTTGCATTTGTTATTTCTATTATTGCAGGTTACATGTTGCCATAGTTACCTACAGTATATTATGACTGAGTATTGTTGACCTTTGCTCCCCTCCCCAGCCAGTGCAGACTAGTGGCCTACCGCATTGTTCTGGAGTGGGGTCTGAGAGGTGAGCGCGTGGGAAGGGGTCAAAGAAGAGTGCTAATGTCATGTCAGCCTCTGTACATATTTTTATGTTGCAATATATGTTGAAATTGTTTCCTTAAACATTTGTACAGTAAAAATTGTTCTCAAAGATTCATTGCCTTCGTTGTCTTTAGTGAACTTATTTTTTTCCAAAACTATATACAAAGAACAATATAAATATCTTGAAAAGTATATACATACAAAGCATAACAAATAAGCATGTTCAAGGTAGATTACTGGCCTCACAACTACTTGAACCATGACGTACTCTTTGCCACCAACACTGCATGAAAAGTGGGATTTTCGGCCACGTAAACGCCTGGAAATCTCCCTAATTTTCGGCAGTTAACGACAATTTACAGGCTGTGAACGTGGCGTTCGTCTGTGCCAAAAATTGTCGGGAACGAACCATGGTGTCTGTGGAGCTCCCGGATGTGAGAATGGCTCTAATCTGCATATGAATAGCAGCGAAACCACGCCTGGCCAGAAAATGTGTGGCCTGGCTTGAATTTCCTCACTCAGTATTGGATGAAACCACTACTCATAAACAAGCAAAATATGAGAACTAATATCTTAGTTATCTCAAAATATTTCATGCAAATTTTAACTTCTTAACAACTGGCGTTTTATCTTTAACTTGTTCCCAGGAGAGAGAGAGAGAGAAAACAAGAATAAATAATCTTTTTTACATAAGATTGGCCATTGCTAATGACATACACAGTAATTAATCTAGCATACTTTCATTAAATAAATCAATTCAAGCTAAAATATAAGGGTCTATAATTAGGCTATACTGAGGGGCTGTCTACACGGGCAAAAAACGATCTTTTTTTCCCTCCGTCTTCCTCGTCATCGTTTTAAGAATATTTGCGTCCATACAGATCCACTGAAAACGACCAAAAAAGCTGTAGTTCATACCCGGGCCTCTAGGTGGCGCTTGACATTCACCAAAAACGGAGAAGAAGACACAGAGCATGCGCATTAAGCTTGTGCACTGTAAACAAACAGACAGTATACGGAGAAACCAAACACAACAAGAAGAAGGTGACAATGGCTAGTGCAAGGAAACCAGAACCGTTTGTGTGGACCGTTAATGAGGTGGAACTGCTGCTGCGACACACACTCAACTACAAGGCGAGTAAGCTGCAAGAAAGGCTCAATATCTTCTGCGGCACGAACACGAGCATGTAGGCCGCCATTGTTGTTGTTGTTGTTATGGGACGTCGCGGGGTGGGGCGATCACGTCTTTGTTTTTGAAAGTATGCGGATTCGCCGTCCACATGAGAATGGGAGGGCTGCGTTTTCGGATTTCTCCCCCCTGAGACCCGTCTTCAAAAAAGTGCGTTTTCAGGTGCTGCGTTTTCAGGATCCGTATAGACGGTCGGCCAAAACGATGCAATACATGTGCGTTTTCGAAAAAAAACCTTGTCGTCTGGATGGGGCCTGAGCCTGATCTATTTATACCAGAGATTTTCTTAAAATGAAGTTAACACCTTTTAGAAAAAGGTCACCTGGGGTAAAACTCCCCCTGCTACCCTGATTTGCATTTGTATAGCTCACAGCATTTTCATTTACATGCTAAAGCCTCCCCTAGAATCAGGGGGAGGGGGGTCATTGGGGGACAACTGCCAAGCAAGGCCCACGTCAATTTACGACAATTTACGTCAGTTTTCGGTGTTGCCTGCAAATTGCCGTGAATTGTCGCAAACCTGAAATTCTACGTCAATCTACAGTGCCGCATACTGACGAAAATCCCACTTTTCATGCAGTGCAACTTGTCGGGCCTTGATACTGGGGCTATGTTGTCTAAAAGTCTTTTATCACGTGGCGGAGGACGGGGTGAGGCTGAATGCTGTCTTCATCCTTAATCTTTAGCACAGTCTCCACAAGGCCTTGATGGAAAGCCTGTGATGTCTTCTAGTAAACAGGTCTGGCCACCCATCGATGACTTGCTTTTGAATATGCACACGAATAGCGTGGATCTCCTAACAAACACACACCAAAATAAGCAGGTTAAACTTGCATGAAGGTCCAAGACTCAATGGTGTTGAACTCAAATACACGAAACTGACAAGCCTACAAACAAAGCTCACAACTCTACTGATCTGTGAAGAGTTTCATATGATCTAGACAATCACATATTCTGAAAAAAAACTTTCTCCTACCTTCTGCTCACATTGGCATCGTGGTCCATGACCGCCAGCTGGATGCGGGCTTGCATCGAATCATAGTGAAAGTGAATCCTCTTCGGGGCATATTTCAACAAGGAAGAGGGGAATACTTCCAGAGATCCTGTGTTGGTGCAAATGCGTGTTCTATCAAAGTAATATACTATGTGTGCCACTATTACATATGTGGCAAAGCTACCACTCCTTAGAGCTGAGGACCTACTTTTATTATGAGGCTAAAAGAATGAACATAAAAGTAAAAATGTTAATTATTGTGAAGGCATACCAGTGTGTTTGAAAAGAGCCATTTGCTTCAAGTCACGCAGGAGGGCCTGGTTCAGGATGATATCTTGCAGAGCGGAAGGCTGGAGAATCTTCCCTTATCCACATCCACTTTTTCCTTCTTTGGTCCTGCTCAGTCATGGGATCATGGAAACAGGTGAGTTGAACGCCACTCTCTTCCCACCTATGGACACCGCAAATGTGGTGAAGTAGCGATTTCCATCGCGCCACTCCTGAAAAACAAAAGTCTGTGTATTACACTAGGGAAGTTTGGATGAAAAATATTGCAAAAAAATGTCATAATTGTCCCTGTGCTGTTTGGTGTTCTTACCTGTTGAAAAATAAGTTATTTGAACAAAAATACTGTAACTTGACTGATTGCAAATCACTGTATAACTTCATTATTACCTCTCCGTCACCATGGCGCAAGCTGCATGACCAGTAAAGATGAGAACTGATGGATTTCAGCCATGGCTGCAGATCTTCATTTTGTTTCTTGCTTACCCCCACATAGCAAGCGGGTCCGGGTCAGATCCGGCATCAAGCCGGCACCTCTGGCCTACATCTGGCATGGCAAATAGTATGTTAGCCAAATTTGGGCCAGGTCTGGCAGTGATGGCACCGTTTATGATATGGCATGCCAAATGTGGGCCAATCGTGGTTAGGTGTATCTGGCCCAGATCTGTAACAGACAGGTCTGGGCCAGATCTGGCATCAAGCTGGCACTTTTGGCCTATTTCTGACCTGGTAAATAGTATGTTAGCCAGATGTGGGCCAGGTCTGGCAATGATGGCACCGTTTATGTAATGGCATACCAAATGTGGGCCAATTGTGGTTAGGTGTATGTGGCCCAGGTCTGTAACAGACAGGTCTGGGCCAGGTTTGGCAGTGATGGCACCGTTTATGATATGGCATGCCAAATGTGGGCAAATCGTGGTTAGGTGTATGTGGCCCAGATCAGTAACAGACAGGTCTGGGCCAGATCTGGCATCAAGCTGGCACTTTTGGCTTATTTCTGACCTGGTAAATAGTATGTTAGCCAGATGTGGGCCAGGTCTGGCAATGATGGCACCGTTTATGTAATGGCATGCCAAATGTGGGCCAATTGTGGTTAGGTGTATGTGGCCCAGGTCTGTAACAGACAGGTCTGGGCCAGGTTTGGCAGTGATGGCACTGTTTATGAAATGGCATGCCAAATGTGGGCCAATTGTGGTTAGGTGTATGTGGCCCAGATCTGTAACAGACAGGTCTGGGCCAGATCTGGCATCAAGCCGACACTTTTGGCCTATTTCTGACCTGGTAAATAGAATGTTAGCCAGATGTGGGCCAGGTCTGGCAATGATGGCACCGTTTATGTAATGGCATGCCAAATGTGGGCTATTTGTGGTTAGTTGTATATGGCCCAGATATGTATCCTGCTGAAAAAAGTCAGACAAACCATTAGACATATTCTATTGGTTTCTAATGGTTCCTGGTGGTTTCTAATGGTTTCTAATGGCTACTTATGTTGTCCTAATGGTTTGGTTTGTTTTTCTAAGGTTCTAATATCTCCTACACAAATCTACAGGACTTCAACGGTCCCTACTAACGTTTCCTACGGGAGTCTAATGGTTCCTACAGGAGTCTTCTATAGGAGTCTTAATGGTTCCCACATAAGTCTTATTGGTTCCTACAGGCGTTTCTATACACTGAAACAAGTCAATCTAAGAATAAATAATTGTAACATAATTAATCCTGTGATAATAACAATACAAAACAAAGTTTGTCTCTAGACATGAATATATCAAGTTGTGAATTATTCTACATTTGTTCAAAACACAAGTCATTTTGATTGTTTTCCCTAACAAGCTGTATGTAAGCGGATCAACAAATCTTCTACACTTTGTATTTACTCCGACTGCCCCCCCCCCCCCGTGGTGCATTCTGGGTATTCGCGCCAAACGCCTGAGCAAAGACAGAAGGAGAAATTTGAAAAATGGGAGACTGAACTGTTAAGGTAAGAATTTAGTTAATGTTATTGATATAGTTGGTTACTTACTACAATCTTTCAGGTTTTACACTGTTGTAGAAATAAGTAAAATAACTGGAGGCACTTGATGTAATTTGTAATTAACAACAGTGGCTTCAACAGACTTCTGTGTAACTTGAAACAAATGTTAGCAAGTTTTAAAATACTTGCTTCAAATGTAATTTGAACCTGACGTTTGCAAGTGACTATAACTAGCAGGTAACTTAGCCTACATCTAGGTTGTTAAGTTAGGTCTGCTTGTTAGCCACGAACCGCAGCAGAGGGCAGAGCGAGCCACGCTGCAGGTGATACACCGCTCCGAGTTCTCAAATAGAGAGCCCACTGTACAGGGGGCAGAGTGAGATGCGTGCTGCATAGACGATCTCTTTAGTGGTCAGTTACTATGTCATTGTGTGCTTATCAGATGATTTATCGTGTCAAGCACACTGGTGAAGGTATGCAAAAACAATTGTTGTGGGGAAAGTGGACACATGTTAGATTATTTCAGTTTATGGACCAGACAAAAAGTAATTTTTGGGGGCAGAGATTCTGGTCTTTCACTGAAAAAAATGTCGTGACAGCCCAGTCTAAAATGCAGCACAAGTAAGCCTGATGAGGCTGTCAGAATACAATGCATGACTCTGTTCTGTTTTTGTTGCTCTGTGTCTCTGTTATTCTTTTTTTCTGTATCTCAAGATGTTTCTCCATCTCACTTCTGACCTCTTTTGCAGATCAAGGATGAATTATGGAGGATCACACTAAAGCCACTACAGTTCACATTACTGGGGAAGTTGGACCAATACACACCCAGGCTGTTGAGCCTCTAAGCTGTTGGGAAGAAACTTGATGAGACCTGTGACATGGTAAATGAGGCATGTACTTATTGCAGTTAAATAGTTAGTTATATATTAGCATTCTGATGTTTGTACTTAGCATGATCTCCTTTCTTTTTTTATAGCACAACAGCATTGAGTCCAGTAGAGAGGCTGTGATCAGAGGCCTCATTCTCTACCTTGGTGAAAAACAGAGGAGCTAATCAAGGCCTACAAGGTAAAGAAAACTGTTTCAAAGCCCAGCCTGTTTGAGATGAGGTTGTGCAATCCAGAATAGCTGATGGCTCAGTGGTATTTTAATTATTTTTTTCTTTTTTTTTTTAAAGAGTGCCTATGTAGAAATGGATGGAATGTTATGATTTTAGCATCTAATTATTAATGATTTAGTAAAAGTTGGAAAATCATCAGATGTGGATGTTATCCTGCATGGAGAGCAGGCTGCTGCTAGCACTGCTAACGGTAGCCACACAGCATGTCAGTGGTCAGAGAAGATGACACATTTCATTAACATAGTTCAGTTCATTAATGTGTGCCACTAAGTGCCAACTATATCAGTATTTGGTTGTTGAACAGTGGGATCAATGGTATCTATCAAACAGCTCCTCATTTAAATAAAAACGGAGTTCAGTTGTGTTCAGTGATGATGGAGAAGCTGCTGCTGCCGAGCTAAATGCCATCCCAATGTCTGACAATATTTTTGCTGTTGCTATACGTCATGTTCCATGCATTAACAGTAATGATAGCAATAATAATTATTTGGGGGGGTGCAGCTGTTATTTTCTTCTCAAGATCTGCAAGCAGGCTGATGTGAATGTGTGTGTGATGTGGGTACTGAATGTGGTTATGCATTGCTCCGGTCGAGCACTTATACCGGTATGCCAGTTTACTCTGACACAGGCTACATCCTTATTTTCATTTTCTATGTCGAGATACTGCCGGACTCGCTGCCACCTTTTACACTAGATTACACTATTTCTGGTGACGACAAGCGATGTTTGAAACATTTACATGACCAGTCGTTTAATCAGGAACATCCCTAGTGCTTTATATGTGTATTCTAACAACTTAAATTGCAGCAATGTGATTGCATTCGTCATCACAAAATGTAAATAAAGTAAAAAAACTGTTAAATAGTTTAATGAATTTCTTTTCCATTCAATGCATGGGGAGGCATGTTAATGGCCAAACACACTGATGGCTGTTGGAATGTAGTGCCAATCATATTTATTGGCTAGTCATCAGATGTGTCACTTGTGAACTGTACTGTGATATTCATTAATTTGTGTGTTTGTATGTGTGTGTCTGACTTCTGATGCCACAGACCAAGAAATCGAGACCAGGATTACAAAATGGTTGCAGAAAGCACCTGATGGGAACAGCAGAGGAAGTGAGTAAATGAGAATGATGGACAGTGAGAGAAGCTCTCATGCGTAATGCATTTTAGACTTTTGATCTGAACTCTCTTCACCTTTTGTAAGGTGCTACTGCTGGTGGAACACATGGAGACGTGATGTTTCTATGCATGGTGTGAAAGTCTATGCCAAGTTGTTTTGTCTAAAATGTTCAGTGTTGGTTTTTAAACTGAAGATATGGCAGTGAATGTTAAATTCGTAATAATGTTCTGTAGACTCTTGACATGTTGTGTTTGCTGACAGATATGTTGTAAGTATATGTTAAGGTATTATGCAACATTCCGCTGCATTGTATGTTTTTGAACAGTCTATGCTAGTGGCTCTCAACTGATGGGTCAGGACCCAAGTGGGTCGTACATGTGAATGGAAAAATCTCAGAGTTTTATTTTGAAGTCTATAATTTCTGATACTATGCTTTTATTATACAGGATGTGTGTTTACCATGAATGCAGCATGGCTGCAGTCATATACTGCCAGCTATACAACTTTTCAGTGTTAAAATGTTGCCGCTTTTTGAATTGTGAAAAAAGTACTGAATGTTCCGATGCATATTGCACTTATCTGATAACACTTTGCATTGATTATTCAATATTGGAAATGTATTTTGGAAATTAGCTGTGAAAATAAAGTCATTTGTATAATTGTACCTCTGTTGTTTTTTTAATCCGGGCCAGATGCAGCATGGATTAGACTGACGTCTGGCCCAGCTCTGGTCCACATGGGGCACTTGCACTTGGCTGACATACTGCAAAGAATGACGCCCCCCCAGTGGCCCAGATCTGGTTAGCCAGAGCTGGCTCACACATGGGCCAGCTCTGGACCAACTGAGGCACTTGCATTCGGGTGACATACCGCAAAGAATGACGGCCCCCCAGTGGCCCGGATCTGGTTTGCCAGAGCTGGCTTACACATGGGCCAGCTCTGGACCAACTGAGGCACTTGCATTCGGGTGACATACCGCAAAGAATGACGGCCCCCCCAGTGGCCCGGATCTGGTTTGCCAGAGCTGGCTTACACATGGGCCAGCTCTGGACCAACTGAGGCACTTGCATTCGGGTGACATACCGCAAAGAATGACGGCCCCCCAGTGGCCCAGATCTGGTTTGCCAGAGCTGGCTTACACATGGGCCAGTTCTGGACCAACTGTGTGTGTTTGCAGTTGGCCCAGAGCTGGCCCATGTGTGAGCCAGCTCTGGCAAACCATATCCGGGCCACTGGGGGGCCGTCATTCTTTGCGGTATGTCGGCCGAGTGCAAGTGCCTTATGTGGGCCAGAGCTGGGCCAGACCAATTTTGCTATGTGGGCCACGGCCACAAGTTTCTTCATTTCACCTAGTAAATTGATAGAAAATGAAAAACTTTTTCAGCATTTTGACAACCTCAACGAAAGAACCAAATGTATTTGGTGTGGGTATGTAGATTTCATGTTGTAGATGTGGTTCTTACTTTTGTTGACATGCCATGGACCATATTCATGTCGAATTTGGCCATAGTTTTCCCTCATGCTTTTTCGGATGGATGGAGCTCTGTCGGTGGTGATGACTCTAATATCCAGTCCACTGGAGAGAAGATGGTCCAGGCCTCTCTTGAAACCCTTAGCCTCCATCGCAACAGAACTGGTTGTCTCTGAAACCTACAGAATAATATTGCTTTTTAGAGAGAGCATGTCATGGTGCCAGGCAACAATGTTTGTTGACAAAGTATTTTATTTTCACAGTTCAATTATGCATGCTGATTTACCTGTACCAACTCAAAATGAACAATTTCCTTGCTGAAATCATCCTGGAACGAGTATGTAGAGTATTTACTGCTAAAACCTAGGGTTCAAAAAATAAATACAGGTATATATTCACATGAATACATATATTCACATGCAAATGTAGTTAGAATGCATAAAAATCTGCCAAAATTCAATTAACAATCATGCTTACCAGGACTGTCACACCTAGGATCACCACACAATTCTGCTCTCTTCACTGAGGTACATAGATGTGTGAGACGCTCCATGATGTTGTCCTGTTGGCTTTTGTAAGTGTGTTGTATGACAGGAACAAGGTACGCTATCTGAATTCTGTAGAACTGTGCTTCACTTGGAATTGCAGTATTAAGTAGTCCAGCCCAGTCTTTTATATCGGTGTATGTGGCTCCAGTAAATAACATAGGGACACATCAGGGGGTTGGTTTGTCCCATCTCTCTCTGGTCAGGACACGATTGCCAATGTCCTGAATGTGCATTCAGGCATGTCCAGTGGATTCTAATTTGGCCAGCCTGTGTTATGACCCTCTTCTCCTCTATGGCTACACCACATTGATGTCATGTTTTAAAAAGCTCCATGTGGTTTGACTCCTCAACCACCCATTTTGGTCCCGCCCATCCTTTGGCTTTGGCTGCGTCGTTGTTGGATGCTGAGCCAGAACCTGAGCTGCTCTAAGTGGAGGTCTCACTGAGTGCCACAAAGCTCTCATCAGCCTGATTATGCAGCTCCATCTCTTCAAAGCTAAGGCTCATTTCGTGTACAGATGAGTGTGCTGATTGCTCTGGGTCGTCCTGTAGAATGCATCAAAGGATATACGTGTTGAAATTATGAAAAGAATAAAGTATTTACTCAAGAATATAATATCAACATTGCCGCTAAAGGCAACAGTGTATGAGGCAAAAACAAACAAACAACTAACCTGTGTAAGAAGTCCACTGGCTGCACTAGGGACAGTTGAATGCAACACCGATGTTGTACTACTGCCCTGCCAATTAGACAAAAACATGCACTGTGTGACTTCAGTGATGTCATAATTTAATTCCATACTTCCGATGAAAAGCTTACCTCTGAAAGTCGCCATGTTGGTGGCCACGCTAGGTATGTTCCAGACAATGATGGCTTTCGCGTGGCCTCACTGTTGCCTATGCTGGACTTGTCAAGGGGTGCCGGTAGAGGCATTAGTAGTAGTGCTCAACCAATTTCACAACATGCTGAGCTTTGTGTAATCAAAATTACATTAGTACTGTCCTTTTTGGCATCATGGGAATCTTGGACAGTTGTTCCAATTATTGGGCTCAGCATGAGCAAGAATAAGCACAGCCATACCCCATCCCCCACCCATTTCAACATGACTCCTATTGTAACACGTCCAGGTTAAGCTACCTGAGCAACTCACAAGACCCCCCTCCTATCCACTTTCTAACTGACATAGTAGTAAAGGCAGACCTTTCAAATGCCATGTACAATTTCACTCCATGTACAGATCTGTGCAAACACTTTACGACTTTGTGATTCAAAGACTAGAAAACACACAAAGATTAATGGTGCACCGACCCCCCATCCCATCTAGAAGCTGTCGTCACTAACATTTCGGTAGAATATAACCAAAAGTGCATTAGCTCCACTCTTTCTGCAGCCACTTGTACAGCTCTTGGAATAGCTTTTTTCCTCATAAACGCTTTCTTTGGTTTTCTGCATGTTCAAGTCATCGTGAAGTCGTCATGGTCAAAGTGGACACTACAAACTTGGTAGTCCTTCTTTCTCAGCGTCTCGATCGGCATGTTGATGTCGACCAGTGTTGGGGCTCGTTACTCAAAAAAGTAATGTAGCTTCCACCAGGACATGTGGGAAAGATGACGAAGTGTTGTTCAGCAAACCAACATTTATTGCTGCAACAGTACAGGTTACAGTCTGCCGTAACCATGCCAAAACAACCACAACATAAAGTTAGCTGTAACTCTCTCACAATCCTTCACTTCCTGTCAGCCCGCTCTCACTCCAGGCTCGCTCTCACACATGCACGCGCGCTCGCACACCCCTCATTCTGTCACATTCGCACCCTGCCCCACTACTTACTCATCCAATCCCAAACATGTCATCAACTCACAGAACATTTAACGTTATAACAGAACATTACTGCAGGGTTGCTACAGTAATATATTACACATTGCACATTACTCTCAAAAATAGTACTGCCTTACATTACATGATTACTCCCTGAAGAAAGTAATTAGTTACATTACTTGTTACATTACTCGTTACATTCATGTTGCTCCACGGTTCCTTAGCAACAAGCTTTGTGTGTGTGCGTGCTGTCTCTGTAGGTGCTTCTGGGTGCTTTGTTAAGTTTGAGGTGGTGTTAGCAGCGGTGGAGAGAAGTTTCCAACACGGGCAAAGTGTGCACCTTACAGTCAAGTTATTTTCCTTACGTTCAACAAATTCAAAGTAATGTTTGTATCTCCAACCGTCAAAAGTGGCTTTACACAGTGGGGGGACTTCAGGCAAGTTGCATGCAGCAGCATGTTCTGCTCGTGTTGTAGACGCTGCCATTGTTATCCCATCTCCCCTTGCGGGTGGCGACTAACCAATCGGTGATGGTGAAAGATACCTCGTGCCAAAACAATTAGCAAAACAATTAGCCACTGATTAAGGATATCCCTACTCAGTGTTGGGAAGGATACTTTCAAAACGTATTACGTTACAGAATACAGAATATATGCTAAAAAATGTAAATTGTAACGTATCCCATTACATTACTTAATCTAAGTAACGTATTCTGAATACTTGGATTACTCCATATTGAATTGCATTTCATAAATGTAGGAATGCAGCAATCAAATCCTGCTTACTAAACAGGCCTATTCTGGTATGTTCTGTTTCAACTGGCTGAATGTGTTAGGACCAAGTCTCCCTGAGAGAGAGAGAGAGAGAGAGATAGAGAGAGAGAGAGATAGATAGATAGACAGAGAGATAGAGATAATTTGCTTTAGATGAACAAAGACTATAAGGGTATGTTAACGCAAAATATGTTTTGCTTGGTAAAAAAAGGAGAAGAATTGACCAATTTTCCCTTTTCAGTTTCTTTATTTACTCAGCTGTCAAAACTGGGAAAAATGGACAAACATGAAATATTCTGTTTCTGTACAGAATTTGCTTTTACTTGTGTTTTTTATCAATAATTTGCACTAATAACGGGTTTGCTTTGCAATTTCGTTGTACAATGTACAATGACAATAAAGATCTATTCTATTCTATTCTATTCTACGTCTAACAATTTTTTTCACTGAGCAACTAAGTGCATAGGTGTTGCAACTTATCATCTTAATAATAAAAAAGAAATAAAAAGCACAAGAAGAAAACCTGCATTTTTCCGTTGCGTACGTACAAAAGAAGGCGTACGCCACTCTCTACGCACACCGTGGGATTTATAAAAAGAGAACTTGACGGGAATTGTGTGGTCCTCCACGCAAACTCTGACCCATGCGTACGCACATAACTGGGGTAAGGAGAAACTGCGCCACTGACGGCAGAAGAAAGAAACGAGAGAAAATGTGTGAAAATGTTTTCAAAGAAAATATTTCTACAATGAATGAACAAACATACTCCCTGGAGTACACACGGGAAACATATGATTTAGAACAGTAGTAAGACAACAGTAGAGAAAATTACGTTTACACTGATATGAATGCAGTTTAATATATTAATATCCTATATCATATAGACCATTTCGTTTCATCTCTTTTTTGAATGCATAATGCATCAAACACTTTGTAACTGTGTTTTGTTGCCATACAAATAAAGACTATAATTATCTTGTAATGTTAGTCAATAAGATTATTCTCACATGTGTAGCAGATATTACCTAATAGATGGGTATATAAAGGCATGTATTTACTATGCGTTATAGTGCACAATGGCTGCTTTGGCACTGTTGGAGGATGTGGCAAACGGAAGGATGCGGAGAGAGTGGAACTTCACAGACCAGCAAGTTCCACTGGCCAACAGTGATGAATGGCTGATGGGCCCGTTAGAGAGGAGCACCCGCAGAAACCACGCCGCGCCAGTCCCGCTTCAAGTGCTCACAACACTCGGGTTTCAACTGGCACATTTCAGAGGGAATTGGCTGACAGGTCAGGGATATCCCAGCCAACCTTTAGCCATTTTATGCCAGACGTGTTAGGAGGTATAATTGGTTTGTCGCAGCAGTACATAAAGTTTCCTTATACAGTGGGTGAACAGGCAAATAAAAATGCTCAATTTGCAGCAATATCTGGTTTCCCAAATGTAATCGGTACCACTAACTGCACTCATGTTGCTATAAAAGTACCGAGTGAGGATGAATTGGGCCGGCACCGGTGTCCCCCTCCACCTCCATCACCACGTCACTCAGGAGGGATTCCCAGATGATCCCCGCCAGCTTTTCATCCAGCGGGGTGAGCTCCGGTTGGCCCGGTCCCCCCGCCAGTGGCACAGTGGCCTGTGTGACACCAGGCGCTTTTTTGCTTCCACTTTTATGTCTGATCACTTTTTTTTTTTTTCACTTCGGCCACACTCCGACCTTCGGAGGCAACAGCATTTACATTGTCTGCCACATGCTGCCACTCTAGAGCCTTCTTGGCATTGGTGACCCGACCCAACATTGTGTCCACCAAATAAAACAGCCTTCCTCATCTCCACCTCCCCGACAAGAACTTCCACCTCACACTGAGTGAAATTCCGCTTCTTAGCCTTTCTCTCTACTTTCGCCATGCTTTCAGTCATGAATGAATATTAATTAGGGGTGTTTCTCTGAATATTTATAGGCAACTATGGGCGTGGTATGACCCGCAAACAGATGCGCCACATTTAGAGTGGATTGTGATTTATAAAGGGAAATCGGCGTAGGACATGTGTGCGCACTGTTTTATAAATCAGGATATTTTTGTTCTTACGCACTTTCTGTGTTTCGTGCGTAAGCAACCTTTTGATGTCAATCCTACGCACAGTTTTATAAATGAGGCCCCTGATCCTTGGATACATCTTCAATGAAGCCAATGATTTGTCTGGATCTTGGAGATACCTCTGCACCTTTTCCTCTGCTGATGAACTTGTCAACTGTGCTTGGACCATTGCTCTTTTCATGGCTTCCCTCTCTTCATCAGCAAGCCACCACAGTCGAAACTTTGGGATGGTGGAAGCTGCCATCGGTGCAGTGGGCAAGGCACTTCGTTCACCAACATCATCTGATGGCATTTCTGCTCTTTGCAAGATATTGGAATGCTTCCTCTAACAAAGAAATACAGAAAGAGCACAAATTAATAACACTGAAATTGTTTTATTCTGGGAAGAATAAAGAGGACTAATATAGGCCTATGCAGGTGGTTACTCTCTAGGCTAAATACAACAACCTAGAGGTGCTAGGGTCACAGCAGAGTCCTGCACGAGTCTTATTTTGCAAGCCCGCAACTGCCATACTTAATACCGCATCCGACCCGTTTTCCAACAGTAGCACCAATTACATTCCGCACCCGAGCCGACCCATCAATCGTCTGGAGCTCACGGGTACCCGAACCTGTGCAGGACTCAGTTTCACAGTAAACTTTACGCATACGCATATGCAGTCTAAGCTAACATGAGCTAATTGTAGCTAACGTTAGCTAGCATGTCAAATAGGGCTAGTCAGTCTTTCAACGGCTCTGGGGCTAGTAAACCAGCACATATGAGAATGTAAAGTCGCACATCAACTAAGCAGGTAGTTACCTGACACCTATAAAATAGCAAGGTGACCAGTAAAACTACGTGTCTTTGGACGCTGAAAGGATGTTGGTTGCAGGCAAGCAGAGGTTGCACTGCACAGTTATATTTTGTTCTCCCTTCTCTTTCCTTAATGTGAAATGCTGTTTGAATTTCCATGATAGAAACGCATTCCTGCCCTGGCTCTGTTGTGCCGGCTCCGGCTCCGGCTGCATTTCTACCTGTAGCTCCTGCTCCTCTTCTGACTCCATCGTGACTGATCACGCAAAGAGTGCCAGCTCATTTTTGTTCGTTTTCATGTTGGGGCTTCTGGGAAATGCATCGAGCTACCTTTATTTTTTAGAGAGTGAATAAACTCATGAAACAGAGAAGCACCATCATGTAATCCATTGATTTCAACAATGTAACTGTATTCTGAATACCATCTATTCAAATTGTAACTGTAACGGAATACAGTTACTCATAATTTGTATTCTGAATACGTGGTGCCGGGACATGTATTCCCTTACTCCCCAACACTGTCCCTACTGCACCAGAACGGCACTCTGTGAAAAGTTTCTGGAATAATACTTTTCATCTTTTTCCATCATCAGGGAAAAGCACAAACACGAACCATCTTGATTTACGCTGTGACAACTTAGTTGTCTCCTCTCGGTCTTCTTTGCTGTTGTGTCATGTCTGTGACATGTCACGTGACTTTTCCAGCTTTTGATTGTAGTCTTGTTTCTTATATGAGGCTCCTTTTTCAACTTGAACATCAATATTGTTTTTGGCTAACTACAAAACAATTAATTATCCGTGCATTCATATTGAACTAAGCTTGAGGAGCGGTCCACCATTACTCTTCTTCCTGATGGTCACACTTGGGGATCGACACTTTTTGTCTTCCATGATGGCGGCGTGCCGGAGATGCAGCAGCTAACGTGAGTTGTTTAAAAACCTTCTTTTTGGTAAACTCTGTGTACACAATGTTCTCAATGCTCGTGTTCATGAGTAGTGACCCTGGTGATACTACGAGCAAAGTTTCATGTTGTGTCGAGCCTTCTTAGCGTTTAAAAATAGCAATTTTGATGCTAGTGTATAAGTGCCCTTGAACTCCATTGAAAATTAGCTTGCCCAAAAATGAAACTGAATTTTAAAAGTGCCTCTTCCATCGTAATTATGCTTTTACACAAAGGTTTGACTCATATTCAATCACAAATAAAGCCTTGGTTGCTTTTTGGCGAGAGTTTCACTTTAAGTCAGGTCACAATACTTAACTTGGTAAGGCAAATTAAAACCGAACTTTGTTCTGGAAGAAACTTAACAAAAGTTGAAGGACTTAAAAGAAATTGTTCGATACGGTAAAAAATATAAAAGTAACAAGAAATGATGTGTGAGCAACTCTCTTAAGAGTGATGTCTTGAAAAGAGTTAAAGTGAAGAAGAAAAGAGCAGGTAAAGTAAAAAAAAAAAAAAAAGAAGAGTTGAAAAGCATCAAGTAAAGTGAAGAGTATTAGGTAAGTCCAGAGAGATGACCCCTCAGTTTTGCCAACTCTGATAGGGCATGCCCAAGGGGCAGGGCTGCCAGTCCTTGCACTGGAGGAGCACTGCAAGTTAACAAGTCTGATAACTCACAGAAATAGAAATTAACAGAAATGTAAAGTAGTAGTAAGAAAGAAATAAACAAGCCCTCTCAAAATGTTAATGCATCATTTTGTAACTTTATTACCCAGTTGCGGTCCTAGCTTTCATGACGCCCTGGGCGAACCTCACCTACTAAGGGTCACACATTGTTTTGTCAGCTCCTCATCAGCAAGAATTTGGAAATGTGTCCAAATTCTTGCAGATGAGGAGCACTCCAAACTTCTCTCCCACCTTTTCCATTGTGGAAAATCTTTCCTGATGGCTGATGCTGCAGCATCAACGACTGCATTGAAAAATGTCATCTCCAGTTTCTTCAGACCATCGGTCAAGGGCTCATCAAATGCTTCATAGGAGAAGTGTCGCTTTGTGGACCTAAGCCATTTTTGTTTTCCAGACAGCTTCCACATTCATTCACACAGATATCTGAGGCTGCCATTTGTGCAGCCATGAAGCCTGTTGCCCTGTAATTGCTGAGACTTGCTTGAATTGCTCTCGGTTTTGTTGAGGAGATTGACCGCAACATCAACATGCATGCTAGGAGACTGCATTTGCTTGCTCACATGCTGTATCTGGCACAACAGGTCATGGTGAAGCGATATGACCCCACCTCCTCTGACAGTAGCCCCATTCACACTGCCGTTTGCATGCAGGGATCCTGCGCCAATTCTCCACACCCTCCTCTGTGTGAAAGGTTCAGATGCGGAGAGGGGGGAAATTTTGCTCCGGCACTGATCCGCCTCTGGAGGTAGTATCAGGGCCGCATTATTGGTGAGCCGTCCCAGTGTGAACGGATAATCCGTCTGAAAACAGGAAGGCTGCGTTTTCGGATTTTTCCACCCTGAGACCCATTTTCAAAAAAGTGCGTTTTCAGGCGATGCGTTTTCAGGATCCGTGTTGCCAGTCGGCCAAAACGATGCAATGCATGTGCGTTTTTTGCAAAAGAGCGTTCTCGTCTGGACGGCCCCTAAGACCTGGATGGTTTTTGAATTGACTTTGTTTTTAGCTTTTGTCTTTGTGGTGAGGGGCACTGAGGACGGAAAATTCAGAGGGGGAGTCTGGACAATGCCACTTTGCAACCCCAAGATATATTTGAACCTCTGAGAAGGGTTGGGAAATAAAAAAAGGACACAGGCTCTTTACTTAATAGGCAGTGACATGAGTTTTAAAGTAAATTAGAGGTTTTATTTTAAACAATCAAAATAAACACACAGGGTTTGGAACTGCTGAGAGGGAAAAGAAAACTCTTAAAATCAGTAAGGAAAATATAAATATAATTATTTAAAAAAGGCCTGAATATGAAATATTTAAAAGAAGATCTGTGCAATTGTATTAAAAGTCAGTCCAACCACAACTATGCTGAGGCCATATGTGGATGACAGACTAGACAGAGGCAGTGTCCAGGGGTGCTACCACTACTCACCTTCAGCGCAGCACAGCAAAATGGTGCAGTCAAAACTGTATACCCGTGTGTTTACTCACGTGCAAAAGTGAAGGGACCTCACCAGGGGTGCCTAGCCTCCCAACAGTATGGCACTCTGCTTAGGAAATTAATTAAACAAATGATCAGAAAACAAGTTATTAACAAGGCAAGGTAACGAAAACACAAGTAAAGTAAGGTTACAAAGTCTTAACAAATTCAACCTTAAATATAACTATGGGAAATGTACCTAAACAAAGGAAAGCAATAGTTCAAACAAAGTACAACACTAATGAAACACAAAACTAAAAAGGCAAAACCGTGGGCATAAAGTTAGTGTTATTGTCCAGGTGAACCTGAAAGCCTACTCACCACTCATGCACCAGACATAATACAGAAAGCACTCTGGTAAGGGACAAACAGGGATTCCTCACATGGACAGGCTGCATTTACCAGTACTACACCTGCACCTTGCACACTACACCTTGCTCTTGCACTAGGGGAGTATACCCCACCAAATCTATATTTTGGCAGCAGTGGTATTACATTATGGTCTGAGAACCAAGGGGAAGGGCGGGGCTTGGAGACATGAGTGACAGGTATATTTCCAAAGCATAGGTTGAGCATTCTGTCCAGTTGCATTGGGGTTGTGACTTACTGCTCCAGCTGTAGGAGAAGCGTGGTGACATCACAGCTGTTGAAATCCCCAAGCAGAAAGACGGTTGATCAGGTGCTCCGTAGACAGCATTGTCGTACTTGTTAGTAATGCGTTCAGCTGCCAGTGCATTGTCAGGGCCAGGGACGCAGGCAAGAATCACAGTCAGCTGTGTGAACTCGCCAGGTAGGTAATGATGACAGCAAAACGCAATTTCATAATGCCCTCAGCAGACGGTCTCATGATCTGTGTGGTTTGCCCATCTGCCATTGATGGCAACCCAGAGCCAGCCCCCAATGGATTTTTTTATCTGTTTTCGTGGTGTCCCTGTCAAAGCATATGAGTATAAATCCAGGTAAGCTCACTGTAATGTCCTGAGACAGCCAGGTTTCAGTGAAACAAAACCTACTTGCGTTATGGTAATCAGAGTCAAATTTGATCAGTGCAGAGAGTTCATCCATTTATTCCGCAGTAAGCGCACGTTTGACAGAGTAAAAGCCGGGAGTCGGAGCTTACTTCCTCTTGTCTGCAGACTGTTTCTTATTCCTTCTCTTGATCCCTTTTTCCTTCAAATACGTTTCCTTATCGAATGCACAAAGATTAGATCCAGGAGTGGTGGTGCTGGTATTTTCCCAGAAGTTTTGGTAGCTCAAAAAACTCAGCCCGGGTATAGCCCCCTTCCCAGATTGTAAACATCCGGGTGGGCGGGGCGATCACTGGAGGCAGAAGAAACATTTGAACACAGTGGCTAGCTAGCTAGCTAGTATTGTTTAGGCTTGTTTGGCTATCGTTATCGTACACAAAATGGCTAAGGTGAGTATTTATCGCAGTATGTACAGACACTCACTGTACGGGATCGGGAGTGTTATTTTAAAAAATTGACGTTATCAGATGGGACCATCTTGACCGACCCTTACGCGCTCACTCAATGGAAGGACGACATGACAGGTTTACCCTCTGTTGAATGGCCAGAGATTTACACTTACTTCATAGAGAAACCAAGCGTGAGTCGTGAGTCGAATAAACAACTACGTCTTCACAGCAAACTGCACTTGCATGGCTGGGTAAGTAACTTACATCTCATTTTTTCTAGCCTATTTTCACATCATGTGTTTAGTTATTGTGATGGTAGCCTATAGCACAGGCCAGAAACAGTAAGATAATTAACAGGCATTGCAGTTTAGCATAATCAATGTTAGTGGTTGTTATGCTCTATAAACATGTTAGCTATCACTCAATTTAATTTTCTATCTGATATTGCAGCCTAGGATCCTGTTGCAGTCACTCAGCAGACATACTATTTAAGGTGGAGTTGTATGTTAGGATGGGGAGAACAGCACAGCCAGCAGTCACATCAGGAGAATGCCTCTGGAAAGGGACAAAGAGAGAAAGAGAGAGAGAGAAACACACACACACAGAGAGAGAGTTCTGAGTAAATAATGATTGTCATTACTTGAGGTTTAAGTTTACTTTCAAGTCAAGTCAAACTTTTCACTTCTGACTCAGTACAAACTGTACATACAGAAAAGATAGACAAAAAAGAAAAGTAGTCTGACGCAGTGTAGTAGTCTGTATCAGGGTCTGTGTTAGTGTGAAGCAGGTTTAAAGATTCAAAAGAGCTGTATTGAACACATAAATCCATTAGTCTACAGTACACCAAATACAACCAATGATAGCATGTTCATGGTGCTATGTTAATATAATCCAAGATAATGTGTTTTTTTCCTTCCTCTTCCTCTAGAACTCACAGATGAAGACATCCAAGAACTCCGCTCAATTTCCCCTGACGCTGCCATTCTAACCAGCATGGAGGACAGTGAGACTGACACTGCATCAGAGTGTGAGCTAGTAGAGGATCTTCCGGAGGAGTTGCTAGAGCCACTCTCTGCCATGTATGACCCCACACTCGGACAGCAGAACCCAGTTGGCATAGCTGAGAAATGTGAAGAGGCTTACCTCAACATGAAGCGCAACATCCACCCTGACCAGTGTGAGAGACTAGAAGCGAAAACAAAACAGCAGGCAAAGTCCCAAGACTGGCACACTCACAGGGAAGGCAGGATTACCAGCACAACATTTTATAGTGTGTGTACAGGTAATGGTGACCATTTATCCGAAACCACCCTGAAGAAAATCATGCACTACGATGACACCAACATACAGGTTCCAACTGTTGTGTGGGGAAGACAGCAGGAGGAAATGGCTAGGGAGTGCTACGCCAAAGAGGTCAACAAAATTCACAAGAATGCAAAGGTAAGCCTCTCTGGTTTTGCAATACGGCCTGATGAACCCCACCTTGGCGCATCTCCTGATGCTGAAGTGGTATGTGACTGCTGTGGGGAGGGGGAGGTGGAGATCAAGTCTCCATATAAGTACAGGGAAGGCCTACTGGATGTCACTGATGATTTCTGCCTTGACCAAAACTATGACCTAAAGAAAACGCACCCCTACTACTACCAGGTTCAACTACATATTCATGTCTGCAATGTAAAATATTGTGATTTTATTGTGTGGACAATTCCAGAGATGATTGTGAATCGCATCACAAAAGATGAAGAGCTCTTGCAGAAGGCTTTACCTATAGCAAAACAGTGTTATTTCTCTTGTATCTTGCCAGAACTTCTGACCCGCAGCCAAGACCCTGCCCTTAAACCACCAGTGTCTTGTTACACATGCAAGTTCGGAAAAATGATCAAGTGTGTGGTGTGCAAACATAGCTTCCATTATGATTGTGTACAAGTTAAAAGGAGGCTGAAGAACTGGCACTGCAGTCTGTGTAGATGAACTATACACCTGACCCATCTGCATCCATCTAAACAGGGCAGTTTAGAGGGAGGGGGGAGGAGGGAGAGGAAGGAGAGCGAGGAGAGGGGGGTAGAGAGGAGGGGTGAAGAGGAGTGGATGCAGAGAAGGGGGACAGAGGGGAAGGGGGGTGAAGAGGAGTGGACTGAGAGAGAATGGGGGGTTCAGCATAAAGTCTAGATTGCTGCATTGATCCCACATTAGGCTAGTGCACACAGCAGAGTAACTTTGTGAGCCAAAAGTCCTGATTTGTTTCATGTCCCAGTCTATAACTATACCTGTATATAATTTGCACTTGTATTTGCACTTTGCACTTGTATATATGTTTCTATTCCTGGACAATGAATTAAGACAATACTTTTTCTTTGATATTATTTACCTATCTGAAATACAGTAACTGATGTTGAAATAGTGACATTTAAAATAAGAGGTGGCCATTTGCTGTACATTAAATGAAGACACTATAATTCGATTTGAGTTTTATTTGACTATGACTATTTCCATCTTCTTAAGTTCTAATCCCAAACAATCATAACAATGTAGTATAACAATTATCACAATCTAGAAAAAAGCTCATAGTATGAAAGGTTTCTCAAAAGGAGCAGTGTAGAAAAGTGAACGATTAAAAAAAGCATTTATGTTCTGAGTTCATAGTTTTACTGACACAATACATTTCATACACGTTACTCGGGCACCACAAACAATCACCATATCATTCAACAGGCTAACTTGGGAAACTGGAATAACAGAATGCAAAATTTTGAAACTCTTCCATCTGCTTATAACTCTCTCTACATGTATTCTCACATGAGCCAGTTGTCTTGATGAGTCTACTTCACATGCCGGCAACTGACTCTTTCCTTTAGTGAAACTTCGTACACGCAAGGTGGCACCATATGCAGCAAGTTCATCCCTGATCAAGAATCCCCTGTCCGCTAAGATTTCATCTCTTGGCTCTAGTAGGTCCAAAAATCCTGACTCCAGTGTTATTTGTTTATCTGACACTCTCCCACCCCAGCCTTTGGACAGGAATGAAACTGCCCCTGCCGGAGTTATTCCCACCAGGTACTTAGCTGTATTATTAGGGCCCAAGCAGGTCATCGACCTGTGAGGTCCCTATTGTAATTGGAAGAGAAATAATTATTCTTCTGCGCTTTAACTGCTGTTTTGGAAGCCTGAACATACCCCAAAACTCACCAAATTTTTAACATACGTTAATCTGGCGAAAAATGTTATAATTCAATGTCATTGGGCGTGGGCGTGACCTGCAGGCTCTGTAGCGCCCCCTATTGTTCTTGCCTGCCTTCCACATGCGCATAGATGAACGAAATTCGTTACGCAGATTCCTCATGACCAGACGCACAAAAAAGTTGCTGGGACCACCGATACTGTCACTCCAACAGGAAGTCAGCCATTTTGATGTGTGGTGGCATTTTTGTCCAATTCATGCCTACCTTGAAAACTATCTTGTCCTAGAGCTTAAACACCACAGTCTTCACATTAACTCAATTATCATCTTCATGCCTTGAAGAACAAAAAATATTGAAATCTTTCAGCTACGTCATACTTTAGTGGGCAGGACTGTGGAAACCATTTTTTTCCCTCGCCGTCAAGCATCAAGGCTTTATAACTTCAACATACAATTTCCTATCTACACCAAACTGCTCACAAGTGTAGAGGCTGTCGCCCTGAATACATCTCCGCATCAATATTTAGTCGGCCATTTTGATTTTGGCCGCCATTTTGAAATATTGCCAATCTTCGTACTTAAATTATCTCCTCCTACAGATGTGGCACCAGTGGCTTCACAGTCACTCAGTATCATCCTCTGACCTTGAAGATGAAAAGTTATTGAAATCTTTATCCCACGTCATACCTGCTGGCCGCGGTGGAGCGGTCAATTCAAATCCTTCGCCGCAATGCCTCATGTCCTCATAACTTCTTCATACAATTTCCTATCTCGGCCAAATCTCTCAGAAATGTAGAGGGAGTAGTCCTGAAAAGATCTGTGTTGTCATGGGGCGTGGTCATGACCTGCGGGCTCTGTAGCGCCCCCTATTGTGATGTCCTGCCTCCTATATGCACATAGAAGGACGAAATTTGGTACGCACATACATCATGACCAGACACACAAAAAACCCATTTGTACCCATACTCTCAGTCCAACAGGAAGTCAGCCATTTTGATGTGTGGCGGCTTTTTTTGACAAATTCTTGCCTACTTTGAAAACTATCTTGTCCTAGAGCTTAAACACCACAGTCTTCACATTCACTCAGTATCATCTTCATGCCTTGAAGAACAAAAGTTAAAATCATTCAGCTGTGTCATACCTGGTAGGCGTGATGGCGGACGCCATTTTTCCCCTTTGCTGTCAAGCATCAAGTCCTTATAACTTCCACATACAATGCCCCATCTCCACAAAATTCCTCATAAATGTAGACAGTCTTGCCCTGAATACATCTACACATCCCTTCAAAGTCGGCCATTTTGAATTGGGCAGCCATTATGAAATATTGCCCGACATCATACTTTCATGTCCTCCTCCTACAGATTGGACACCACAGACTTCATAGTCAGTCAGTATACGCCTCGGACCATGCCAAAGACACACTAGGAAAATCTTTATCCTACGTCATACCTGCAGGCAGTGGAGGTGCCCACCATAAAAATCCTTCGTCATGAAGCATCAAGTCCTCATATCTTCTTCATACAATTTCCTATCTCGGCCAAATCTCTCAGGAATCTAGAGGGAGTCGCCCTGAATAGATCTGTGCATCAATACTGTGTCATACCCATAGCGCCACCCACTGGATACAGGAAGTCAGACAAACATCATCGGATTGACATGACATTCACTGCTTGTTTTCTCCCCGTCATGACATGCCTGTAACAGGTGAGCGCGCAGTCCGACAACGCCGCAGCCTGACGCGCGTGCCTGCCTGCTTGCAGTTTTAATTGTGTTTGTAGGTGGACCAGGTCTGAGCTCTAGCAGTCAAGTTAGTAGGTCTCTATGATAATTTCCGTACAGTCAATTATACAGCGGCATCTCTTGAAATGTCGCCTGAAACTTTTTGGCATATTTTTAAGGATAGCACCCTTTGCTGGCCACTAAGTAATAGATTTTAACATTTTTGCCATTACAGGTAGCCAGGTTCTTAGAATGTTTGAAACTGTGCTTTCAGAGGCTCTGAACCTATACACTATATCTCTATTACTGAGTCCCAATCTCAATTTCATTAGAACCATTGATAAATTATCTTCTAGTGTGAGAAATGCATATAGCTTCTGCACACCACATTTTATTTTACCCAGTAACCAAATGAAGAGAACTGACGTTAACCCAGTGAGAATTAGCAAGTAATTAGCATTGTCTTTGACCGTGGAAAAGGAGAAGTGTGATTTCTGAAGCTCCTCTTTTAATCTTGCATTCTCCTCTCTGAGTCTGTAACAGTCATTTCTCAGGTTACCATATTCAGTACTGAGTTGGTTATACTTTTGACTGAGACTGTTGAAGGCTTCTTGTGGGACCATAGTCTCTTCTGGGTCATCTGCTGTCATTGGAACATCATCGCCTGGAAAACATTTGCACAGTGTCTTCAGTGTCAGCGCAATATAATAATAATAATCATTATGTATGACATAGAATACCTAAAACTACAGAATTTATGTTCTCACCATGGCAAGACGCCTCCTCCTGCTCATCTGTCGGAGTATCCCTTTTCCTTTTTCTTTCCAGTCTTAGAGAGAGTGAGACAGAGACAGAGTTAGACAAAGTTAAAAGCCTGCATACAAAAAGGTAGGGTTAGTCACACAGTTTATAAACCTCAATTTGACAAACCTTGCAATCTTTTCTATAGGCCTGCTACTCTGCCGTCCATAGGAAAAAACAGAGGCTGTTTTCATCTGTAGAAGCCTCGCCTACAAAATAAGATGAAGCTTTATCAGTGTCAGGCAGTCTAAGCTAACGTTAAATAGCCTACTGGTTGGTTGGGCTTGTTAAATTTAGCTACTAAGTTAGTTAGCTACCAAATGGCAAGATACACAAGAAAATTATGTATTTAGCTAGTTACGTAGCTAGTAACATTAGTAGTAATTACCTGATATGAAGTGCGCACTGCAAACATGAGCATTTTTGATGATTGCCTCCGTCCAGTCCTTTCTTCTGATTGCATTCAGCCATAGTTGTCTTCGTTTTTTTTGTCTGGCAGGTGGTATCCGGTAATATTTTAGATTTAAGCCATTACTCTTTCAGTTCTGGCACCCGACAGCACAACAAGATGACACCATGGTAGCAGAGATGGCAAAGTCCTGGAGCTACTAACGTTAGTAGTTGCCTCCAAAATCGGTTTGTTTTGCCTCCAGCTGAACATGTTACCTAATCATGACGTAGGCCCAGAACGGGCCTATAGGTGAGTGCCTGACTTGGTTGTGTGCTGATCTGCCAATGAACTCCAGCACGCACTTAACTTACAAGTTTTCAAGATATGACACTGTTATGAAGTACTGTGTTATGTTTGTAGTTAGCACCTTCATTACAACATTACAGACCTGGGATTTATATTTATGACAGTGGTGTTCAACGTAGGAACTGTGGGGGGTGCGAAATCACACAAAATGCCAATTTCTACATAATGTTTTAGATCTGTCCCTTTATCAAGGTCTGTATGTAAAGTTAATGTGCTCTATTCCTGGCTGAGACCCATCTTCCATCCAAGTTTTTTAGAAATCTGTACCATAGTTTTTTTATGTAATCATGCAGACAAATCAACCAACCAATAAACAATCCAACCTACAGACCAAAACAGATGAAGCATAAGCTCATTAGTGGAGGTAGCAAAGATCTTCAATACTCTACAAGTCAAATAACATATACTGTACAGACAGTTAAGTGAATGATAGAGGAGAAGAGTGCAAACTTATAAACCATATATTAACATTGTCCGAAAAGAGCTAAGTTCTGTTTTTCACCTCTTCCTGTTACATCTACCAAGTTGTGTCCTAACTTTTGATAACTGTCATTGATAGGTCAAACACAGCAGAGAGAGTGAGAGAGACACACAAAAACACACAGAGCGAGGTATTCATGTAAATCCTCTGTCAGTTTATGTTGTATACACACACTACACGGGTCATCAACTGAATTTGTCCCTGGGCCAGAATTTTAGTGAAGAATCTGATTATGATTCTCCACCACCATGAAGCCCAAAATTAGTCAGGCTTGGACGCTTTATGGATATTGAATGACAACCTGTGATGTTTTCACAAGTTAATTTTCAGTATTAGCCTTATAACCTATCTATGATTACTATCTGCTTCCTCTAATGAGGAATATTGTGTTGGTGCTCAAGGTTTTACTATCTGTTGATTTAAAGGACAGAAGTTAATTACACAACTGCAAAAGTTATTCACAAAAAAACTCTTGCTTGCTTTTGAACCTGCCATACTTGGCTTATTAGTGTTTAAATGATTAATTACTGTAATTACTCCAAATAAACAATCTCAACCTCACAATTTCACACTATGCGCCTCTGTTGTGGTCAGTTGTCAGTCTGTTTACATGTTCCCCAGGATACACTCAAGAGACTCAAAGACTGTGCATAGTGTAAACACCTTCTGAAGGACATCCTTGCATCTGCATTTCTTCACCAACAGCGGTCTAAAAACAGGGTCTCACATTGAACCACACTAAGTCATACTCTCTCTTTTTCCGATAAAATATGGCAATTTTATAGTGCCCCATGTATGACATATTTTTTCTTCTTCTGTGGATTTCCAAAGGCTTGTGTAACCTGGATGTTACTCGCTATTGTTTGCCAATTTCAAATGTATACATTTCAAACCTTACCTACCACTATGTGAGAAAGAGATGGGCACTTGGTCAATTTATATATATATATCCATAATTGAATCAGTAGAATAAATGTTTCGCGTTTGTCCTGTGGGCAGACCGAAGGACCTGCTACCCTGAAGTATAACTCTTACTGGCGAGTTTTATGATATCTAAACATTTCTCAACGCAAAAACTCCAAAGTGGGGGCGCTGTTTAGTTCAGTTGGTAGAGCAGGCGTCCCATGTAGAGAGGCTTCGCCCTCGCTGCAGCGGCCCCGGGTTCCAGTCCAGGCCTGGGGTCCTTTGCTGCTTGTCACTCCCCCTCTCTCTCAACCTGTTTCCTGTCATGTCTTCAACTGTCCTGTCAATAAAGCCAAAGGCCAAAAAAATATACTTAAAAAAACAAAAAACAAAAAACAAAAACAGTCTTGATCAATCAACAATTCGAACAGGTTAATGATCAAGTGTGCGTGTCTGTGTATGTCAGTATGATAGCTCTTCATGTGTCCTGCTTTGAAATTCTGACCTTTGACCCTTGACCTGGGTGCATGTTTAACGGTTTGTAATTCAGCAGCCAAAAGGGTTACAGACGGGTCATTCTATGAAAACGTTCCATTTTCCATTCTGAAAATCTGATTTTTAAAGTATTATTTTTTTGGTGTTTAAGGACTTATTTGGTTTAAGTAGACCCTTACCTGTCAGAAAAATATGTGGTGTCATCTCAGGCTATCTTATATATTTATTTATTTTCCTAAAATAATCACCATGCACATGTCTGTTTTGTCAATCGCGTTACCATCACCAAATTGTATTAAATAAGTATTTGAGGTATTAATAATAATATGTTATTATTAGTATAATATAATGATAAAAATAATGATGTATTGTATAATTAATTCTGGTTTTGGACACAATAAATATTGGGACATGGTAGGGGAAGGGTTAATAGGGTTAGGACAGTAACAGGTTTGATGAAATATGTTTTAGGCAGCCATTACTAGGGCTGCAACGATTAGTCGATATAATCGATTACGTCTCCCATAAAAATTTTGTCGACACGAAATGTTTGCATCGACGCGTCATATTTATTATTGTTATTATCATCATCATTTTGAGCAAAGATTTGAGCAGGAGCAAATCGCTTTAGCACCGCTACTAGAATGCGCACCACAGCGTGGCGTAGAAGAAGAAGCAGAAGCAGCAGCAGAAGAAGAACATGAATGATGGCGGAACATGTTTTTATTTTTATTATTTTTTTTATAAATCTGTTTATTGAAACACATCACTTCATGTTTTTTCCAAATAAACAAACACACAAACAAGGAGAAAACATACAAAACATTATCCCACCACCCACCCCAGTTGGTCTTCCCTTTTCAAACAGAATATCTCATCAACCACCTTACATTTGTACGTTCATATTGATGTAAGAGCACAGCTGGACAGAAAAACAGAATGTTTTGTTCACTCCTACACCGTAGGAGTTGTAGCTACATTACAGAAATATGAGATAAGAGGCTGCCATGTAGTATAGAATTTCTCAGTTGACCCTCGGAGTGAAAATGTGATTATTCCTAATTTAAGGAATGACATTAGGTCAGTCTGCCAAGATTATTCTGCTGGGGGTTTAGGCAACTTCCAGTGTAGAAGGATACACCTGCGGACAATCAGAGAGGCAAATGCTAAAACATTGAATGTCTGCTTACTGAATTCTGAATAGTTTGAGGGAACTCCAAAAATAGCAATGACCGGACCTAGAACCTCTGACATGATCTTGAAAAAACTATTCCAGAACCCTGTTAGCTTCGAGCATGACGAGAAAGTATGGGCTAAGTCAGCTGGGACAAAGGCACATCTATTGCAAGCTTCACTACTGCCAGGGAAAATCTTTGCTAGTTTTGCTTTGCTGAAATGCATTCTATGCAGTACTTTGAATTGTATTAAGGTAAGACGAGCACAGGATGAGGAGCTATTCACTTGTAATTTGGCTCTCTCCCACCAAGGATCCTGGAGTTGGATTCCTAGCTCTTTTTCCCACCCCTGTTTTGCTGTGATCTGTGGAGAGGGGTTAGCCTGGAGAATACCTGTGTACAGCTTTGATATCGTTTTTATCCAAGTTTCTGGTTTGTCAAGAATTTTAGGTAAATCTGCCGGTAAACGTGGAAATGTACTGCAATGATCTTTAATAAAACTGCGAACCTTGAGGTAGTGAAAGAAGTTGGTCCGGGGCATGTCATGCTTGTGGGACAGACTCTCAAAATCAACAAATGTACCATTTAAAAACAGGTCTCGGAATGATATGATACCTTTGTCCTTCCAAAGTGTAAATGCGGAGTCAAGTTTAGAAGGTAGAAAAATATGATTATTGCATAACAGACCTAGGAGGACAAGATTGTTTAGCTTGAGATGTTTGTGAAACTGTGTCCATATTTTCAAAGTTGACAAGATTACAGGATTTGAGGTATAATTTGAAACTGAAAGTGGCAAAGGGGAGCATGTCACTCCATTTTACTCCAGTCCAACTCACGTTCATACCACCAGCTGAGTATCTTTTGTATATTTGCTACCTAGTAGTATAACATAAAGTTAGGTAGGCCCAGCCCACCCTCCTGCCTTGCTGTCTGTAGGGTGCTTTTATTAATCCTGGCTACCCTGCCCGCCCACACAAATGAAAGAATAACTTGATCAAGTTTTTTAAAGAATGTTTTTGTCAGGAAGAGAGGTAAACATTGGAAAAAAAACATACATCTCGGCAAGATATTCATCTTTATGCATTGCACTCTGCCTGCTAATGACAGCGGCAACTTGGACCACTTCTGTAGGTCAGTTTTGACTTTATTTATTAATTTGTCAATGTTATTTTTATGCAAGCCCTTAAAAGAGTGGGTGATGTTGATCCCTAGATATTGAAAACTTTCTGGAGAGAAATTAAAAGGAATTTGTCCCAGCGTGAGTGTTTTGGCTTTGGAGTTAATTGGGAAACAGACAGTTTTTTGGAGGTTGGTTTTGTAACCTGAAAATGCACCAAAATCATCTAGTATCTGTATTAAATTATTGGCACACGTAACAGGGTCTGTTATGTAAATTAATAGATCATCTGCATACAGGGAGACACGTTGCTTAATGTTTCCCCGTTTAACACCTTGCAGATGTGCAGAAGATCTCAACCGTATGGCTAGCGGCTCAATAGCAAGAGCAAAAAGTAACAGCGACAGCGGGCAGCCTTGATGGGTACCACGGGACAAGGGAAAATATGATGAATACTGCCTATTAATGTTAACACGGGCAAGGGTTGATTTATAAAGAAGGCGTATCCATGCAATAAAGTTCAAATTATCCTAGTACCTTAAATAAGTACCCCCATTCCACCCTGTCAAAGGCTTTTTCCACTTCCAATGAGAGCACTATTTCAGGCTTTATTTCATTGGACGGGGAAGAGATAATATTTAATAGCCGTCTGACATTTGAGGATAACTGATGAGCTCTGATGAAGCCAGTTTGGTCTTCAGAGATTATTGAAGGGAGACATGTTTCCAATCTTTTCGCCAACATTTTTGCTAGTATTTTCACGTCCACATTTAAAAGTGATATTGGTCGATAGGAACTACATTCAGCAGGGTTCTTATCCTTCTTAAGAATAACGGTAATACTCACCTCTGTTAAAGTTTTTGGTAAAGTTCCAATAGACAGGGAATGGTTAAACATATCTAGTGATAACGGGGCTAGTTGAGTGGAGAATTTTTTGTAAAATTCAGGCTGAGTAGCCGACTCTTGTAGTTAGCTCGGCTAACTCGTCACTGTGGGCGGTTAGCGTGTCCTCAATGGTCGTTATCTTTTGGCTGTGGGAGTCCAGTACGGCACTGATGGTTTCAAGCGAAGTCCGTATAGGCATGAGGGAGGTCTCCAGCGACACGAAGAGGTTCTTTTTTAGTTCTGCCGTCAAGCTTGCCCTGTGTTTATCAAGTTCTTGTACGAGGCTAGTGAGGGTTAACAAGTCCTCCACGTTAGCCATTGTTGCTACCTGAGCTGGAGAGAGGAGCAGGGGTGTAGTGGTCGGGGGACATAAACAAGCAAAATCACTCGTGATTGGTCACCCTGGGTCATTATAAATGTAAACCCCGGTGGGAATATATATATATATTATGTTTATATATTTATATATATATAAAAAAATAATGTTTATATATTTATATGATTTATTCATTCATTTATATTTATGATATCATCAATGACATGAATGAATTTACTGAGGAAAGGAACATTTGCCAGGAAGGAGTTGTTTATTCAAAGAAAGAGTTTTATAAGCACAAACACAAACACACAGCATGTACAAAGCATAATCTGCCCACACAACAAACGGGAAGCTCACAAGAGGCCCAAAAGCACCGAAGTGTCTGTTTTTGCAGACGTCTGTGGTGCGCTGCCCTGTACTTCGGAATCGCCTCTCATGTGACTGCAGTGTGGCACAGAGCTCGGTGAGCTCCCGGCTGCGAAAGGACGGAGGTCGCACAATTCATCCAGACATCCGCCATCTTGTGCTGTCTTCCTCCTCAGACAACAGGTCCATGGCGGCGCACTTCCAAAGGTCCACCTCATCCTCAGCTAGCACACTGTCTCGCTTCCAGCAGCTGTAAAAGCAATCAATAAAGACGATCAGTACTGCGCGATGCACTGCGTATGGACACAACACATCTATTATTTAATAGAATAATAGTCACATTGACCAAAAACGGATCTAATCTAATAAATCTTACCCTCTTTGTCCTCGATCGACTCCGAGCTGAACTCCTCACAGCCTCCGCCTGCGATGCAAGATCTGGTTGTTTGTTGTCCTGCGTACTGTCTCGTAATGTCTTACAGGCAGCTGGAAAACAATTAAAAAGAGTGGTATGAATAAAGAAACGTAAGTCACAGTAAAATTAAGCGAGGGAGAAAACAGTAACAGTTACTTACACACAATGGCGTCATTATCGGCATCGTGTAAATCTGGACTTGCAGACGTGGCTCCGAGCTAACAGGAGGTCGCGGCCTTGTTATGAGGCGAGGTTAGTCTGTGAAAACAAAATGCTCGCAGCGATAAACCTCCGTTCCCCTCTGCGGCAGCGACGCTCCGTCCGTCGGCGACATTCTTCGTGGCGACCCGGCAAAGCTCCTCCCGTCCGCGCAGACGTCCTCTCGACAATGGCCGGGCCGCTAGCCTAGCTCCTGCTAGCTAGCTTAGCTCCTGCTAGCTAGCCTAGCTCCTGCTAGCTAGCTTAGCTCCTGCTAGCTAGCTTAGCCGAACTTGCTTCGTGTCCATTAAAATACAAACACTTCGACTGCGATGGAGAGTCCAACTCACACACTCACAGCACGTCGTCCAACAACAGTTCACAGTCTGTTAGTGATAAAACACGACACTGACGACACACACAGTCCACTGTCGGCTGCTCGACGCCATTAACTCTCCGCTCCTTCTTCCTCGTCACTCACACTCCAGTCTACCCGGAAGTGTAAAAACTCTTACAGGTCATGAACTCTCACACGCAATAAGAATTACTTTTCAACTGCTTTTAAAACATTCAGAACCCATGAAATTATAGAAATGCTTTTTTTTTTTTTACATTTTAATATCTTGGTTATCTCAAAATATTTCATGCAAATTTTAACTTCTTAACAACTGCCGTTTTATCTTTAACTTGTTCCCAGGAGAGAGAGAGAGAGAGAGAGAGAGAGAGAGAGAGAAAAGAATAAATATTCTTTTTTACATAACATTGGCCATTGCTAATGACATACACAGTAATTAATCTAGCATACTTTCATTAAATAAATCCATTCAAGCTCAAATATAAGGGTCTATAATTAGGCTATACTGAGCCTGATCTATTTATATCAGAGATTTTCTTAAAATGAAGTTAACACCTTTTAGAAAAAGGTCACCTGGGGTAAAACTCCCCCTGCAACCCTGATTTGCATTTGTATAGCTCACAGCATTTTCATTTACATGTTAAAGCCTCCCCTAGAATCAGGGGGAGGGGGGTCATTGGGGGACAACTGCCAAGCAAGGCCCACGTCAATTTCTGACAATTTACATCAGTTTTCAGTGTTGCCTGCAAATTTCCGCGTGCAGCCGCAAACCTGAAATTCCACGTCAATCTACAGTGCCGCATACTGACAAAAATCCCACTTTTCATGCTGTGTATGTTTATGTTGTATGTTGCAACGATATATGGCTCAAGCATTTGCAACTTGGGTCTATCCGGGTGACCTAGTTAATATAACGTGTTTTTTTTTTTTTTTTTTTGTTTTTTTTTGGAGAGTTCCCCCAGTGATAAAATCCCCACTACACCACTGGAGAGGAGGCTTCTTGTACCTGTTGCTGCCTCTTCTTCGGCATCACATATCAGCCGACTTGGTTCAAAGAATAGCTGAATTAACTTCTTTGATTAATAAACAATGTGAAAAAGGGGTAAACGTCGAAATAGTGCACATAAGTTGGAGAAAATGCAGGAGCTGCCCCACAGCGTGACCTTCCCCTAAATTGCTCAGCCGGAAAGTCCATGGCAGAACATGTTGAGGGGAGCAGGAAAGCGAGACCAAACACGTCCAAAGTGTGGGAACATTTTCGGGCAGTAACCCCCTCTCTTCATTATATGATATTACATTTACGTGTGACTCTGTAGTGGAGCTTACATCAGGCCCAAAAAAAATCAAGCCCGACCCGACCCATGCACGTTGAGTCCTAGCCCGGCACGGCCTGGCATGGCCCTACCAGACACATTAGCTGTAAATATGAGCTGACCACTTTTCTCAGTAACGACTAATCTACCGCATTAATATTTCCAAACCAGTAATCAGATTAAAGTTACTTATTCAAGTCACTGTGCGTTACTATTATTTTTGTCATTTTCCTTACTAAAAATATATATTTTTGCTTTCTTCTTGCGTCTCGTGGAGTGATGTCATGTGTGCGACAAGTCACGTTTTCGGCATGAGGACAACTCACTCACGTGTAAAACCACGCAGCGACACAAACAACAATGGAGTGAGGAAAGAGATGCGCATTTTGTAGCTGGAAATTCAGTCATTATTTTGAGTTATTAAAAAAAAATTAATAAAAAAACAGGCTGGGGCAGAGAATCTAAACTCTACTCTGTAACAGCCTACAAACCTACAAGCAAATCAAACTGAAACGGATTTGCATTTTTTTTAGACATATTCATCCATTGGTGTGCAACAAAAAAGTGATTTAGTTATTAAAAATGCATCAGATCTCGAATGACGACAAGTGTGGTTGTTGTGAACTCATGCTCCCCCATGTATCATCAGCCAAGAGGCCGGCTGGAGACAATCTCTTTGAATACATTCATTGATTAATAATGTGTACAGACGTAAAATGAATTATGAAAAAACAAGTCAAATTTGCAAATAAGAGGTTTCTGTCTGACAGCAACAATATCAGTAACAATTCTTGTGTAGGATATTAAATCAGTACCAAACAGTAATGACATAAATTGGATAAAACACTTAATAGTAAACCTCCACTTAATGCAATGATTTATAACATAATTCATTTGTAAGATATGTAATCAAATAAAAACTGTAATAATTAGTATTAATTAGTTAAATTGATATATTAAAAATCCAGGTGTGTTTCAAAATATTATGTTTTCAAATGCATGTTTCATGGGTTTTTAATTTGCTCTGAGAATATGAGGTAAAACCAAAGTCGAAACAGATGCTGCCAAAATAATCGTGACGAAAAAATAATAGATTAGTCGACAACCAAAATAATCGTTAGTTGCAGCCCTGGCCATTACTAGCCATGTGATTCACACCATGACACCACATGGTGTGCATTCTAGAGAAGATAAAATGCTTGTTTATATGTGCAATTTAATTTAAAATGTTTACCTTTTTAATACAAGATATTTAGTCCCCCCAGGAATCTGCAGAGGAAAAGTTTAAATTCCATGGAGAGCAATTTTGATTCTGCGGAGAGCAATTCTTGATTCCGTGGCTTGAAAGTTAAAATTCCGCAAACATTAAAAAAACATACTTTTTTAATGTAATAATGAATTAAATATTCTCTTATGAAATTAATTGCAATACCAGAACACTGTAAAACATTGTGGAACCTACTATTACTGGTTTTAAGATAATCAACATCAACATTTTCTTTGTCCCTGTCGGGGAGATTTATTTGTAACATAAAAAGAGCAAAACTTTTCACCAAACTATGGGTGAAGGTTTAGGAACAGAAAGTGCCTACTGCATACTGCAGATAGTAAATGTAAACATTCAGTTACAGCAATGAAATGCTGACATAAAATGTGCAATCAAGTCCAAATTATAAACAGTTTTTTCTTTTGTAAACAAAACAAAATCTTCATATGAAAGACATGTTTCAATAATAAAGTTGAAACCATTGAACTCTGCCATTTAAAATACATGTTTCATAAAGTGTAAACTATCCACTGTATACAGTGGATATGGGAAAATGTGTAAATGGGGTAAATGGGTAAATGTAAACATTCATTGAGATCATTGAGGTGGTCGCCGGTCGCTAACCGTTCCGTGGTGGCGTTTCTGCGGTAATTTCCGCGATCGCGGAATCGCGGATTCCTGGAGGGACTAGATATTATGGTAACGTGTGTTGACAGACTATGATCGTCCCCTTCAGTCAAACTAAACACAACTCAATGAAAATTCATTAAAAGAGTTGAGCACTGACTTGTCTGTTTGGCAGCTTCCTGATAAAAGGCAGATGATGTCACTTCCTGAATATTATGTCACTTCTGGGATGCTCATTGTCCCTGAGGAGAAGTGTTTATCCAAAGTAACGCATTTGACGTAAAACGTAGGGACAGTACTAAAATGTTATTTTTTTCAATAATCCAAAAAGGTCAAGAATAAAATACATGCGTCATAGGTTAACTAACAACAAGAATAACAAGAAGGCCAGCTCCATCCTGGGATGCCCTCTTGACCCAGTGCAGGTGGTGGGAGAGAGCAGGATGATGAACATCCTGCACCAGCAGCGATGTGAGCTGCTCGACGCCATTAACTCTCAGCTCCTTCTTCCTCGTCATGCACGCTCCGGTCAACCTGTAAGTGTAAAAACTCTTAAAGGTCATGAACTCTCAAATGTAATAAGAATTACTTTTCAACTTCTTTTAAAATGTTCAGAACCCATGAAATTTGATTTTAAAGTCACACATTTGGAACAGAAATATTTATACATTTTAATATCTTATTTATCTCAAAATATTTCATGCAAATGTTAACTTCTCAACAACTGGTGTTTAATCCTTAACTTGTTCCCAGGAGAGAAAAAAAACATATTTTTTTTTTTACATACAATTTAAGGGTCTATAATTAGGCTATGCTGAGCCTCATCTATTTATACCAGAGATTTTCTTAAAATTAAGTTAATACCTTTGCATTTGTATAGCTCACAGCATTTTCATTTCCATGTTAAAGCTTCCCCTAGAATTAGGGGGAAGGGGGTCATGCGGGGACAACTGTCAAGCAAGGCCCACATCAATTTCAGACAATTCACGGCAGTTTTCGGTGTTGCCTGCAAATGCTGTATACTGATGAAAATCCCACTTTTCATGCAGTGTATGGCAGGAACACATTGGCCCAACCGTTGGACGTCTGAAGCATTTGGGAAGACTCGGACGAGGTCGGGAACAAATCTGTTCGGTGTGTTCAGCTGCGTTGGAAGCTTATGGAGCCGTGCGGAAGTTATCTGCTCCAATTCAACATGCAAAGTATGAGGAGGTTGGCTGTCAGCCGTCTGAGCCATTGGATTCTTTGATTGGTTGTGTGTTAGCTGTACGACCATTCTGATTGGCGGTGTGCTAGTGAATCAGCGCGGTGTGTGGGAGGGGCAGAATACTGTGTGCGCTTTGTTTTTCTATGCTTTCCTTTCAGTCATTTCATGTTTTCATGTAGCGCCAGCCGCTTATTGCACCTCGTGCAAGCGCAGAACATACACGCTACTGTGGAGTAGGCAGCACGTCAAAGCGGTGTGTTCAATGCAACTTTTCTGCCGAACGGGTCAGACAAGAGGCAACAGAGTGGCCGGATAAAGGCTGTTGGCTGTTGGTTTGAGTCTGGGCGGTGTGTGGGGGCCATTAAAGGGAAGGCTCGGCCACTTAGACAGTTGTAAGTTATAGCATGTTGGAGGCCCTCAGCTCCGACACGGTCGACAGTACTATTACTGTAATACCTGACTTAGACATTACCTGTTTGTACCATAGCACCTCACATCAGTCTCATTTTCCTCCCTATTGTGGCACCAGTGGTCTCAGGGGCTGTGTAATGTGAACGTAGCCACACCACCAGACTATGTAGCAGCTTCATTCCCCAGGCCATGCCACTGCTCAGTTTATCAATCTATACTCCATTTTCTACAATAGACATAGCAGGACTCAACTGACTCAAACATTGTTTCATTTTTGTTAACCCCTTTGACCCTTTCTTCACATTTAAGATTGTAATCTTAAAATATCATTAGTACTCCCTGCTGTAAAGCTAGCATGTTAGTATCAGGGCATTGCAACTGCACTTTCTCTGACATTCTTGTGTGACTAGTTTGCTAACAGTTTAAGCAATATATCAGTGCTGAGCTGGCCTAGGAGAAGATTCTGGTCATGTGCATTGAATCTAAAATAACTTACCAACCCTCACTTTAATGCCTTGTTTTGTTTTGATGTGTACTGAAGAACCGTACACATTCAGGTGTGTCAAACACACAAATAACATTTGCAGGCTTTGAAGTGTAACTTCATTTTGTAACTCGTCTAAAAATGTCTTTATTTTAATTGCATAAAACAATTTGAATGAACTGACAAAACATTTTGGATTTATTTTAAAGTAACCCTATCCGTTATTCCAGGTGCCATCTCAACACCGTAAGACACAGTGATCCCACCTGTTGAATAATCAATCTAATTTTTACACCCACTGGATTAATTTGAAGTTTGCAAAATGTGAGAAGCTCAAGCTTTGTCTGAGCTGGTGAGTTGAACCCGTGGCTACATGATGGAGGCCACACACACACACATACCATCTGCAACCCAGTGTCTAGAGGAGTGCTCCTATCCCATCATTCTTATGTGTTACTTTTCAATTTATAGCAGAGAAGCAGAGTCTGGTTCCTGCCAACCCTTTGTGAGAGAGATGAAGAGCTGGAAGTGAGAGGAAGATGGGCTGGGAGGGTGGGCTGTATAATTGACACTGACAGAGAGAAGTCAGCCTTGATTAGTTCAGCCTTGGTAAGCAGTTTATTAGCAGCCTCGGCTGAAAGGGAACGCCAGAAGAGAAGAAAAGATGGAGAAAAGAACACGATCTGCAGACATTTGTGAAAGACACTGTATGTGAGGACTGACTGATCATTAGAGCTGCATTAGGCACCTCGGCAACATTAAGTGGTCAGAAAGTGTTTTAGTGTGACTATGTAAAAAGAAGTTGAGCAATGCATGTTTCCAACCTGACTTGATAGCATGTTATACCATATAACACTGAAGGGATGTGATCCACCACTTTGAGCTAAAGTATACTCACAATGTGTCTTTAGACTGGTTAGTAATATCTTTGCTTTTTACTCCAACATATCTTAATTAAACCAATGACAACACAAACTTTTACAGTTTGTATGATGTGACTGTTTTGTTGTTACTGTGGCGTTCCTAATTTTGAGCTAAGCGAGCTATAATGTAAACTTGCACACAAATGCCACACATGAGGATCAGACTGGAGTCTTATTTTGTACCGTCTGTATTCTTGTTTTGCTGTCACTTATTAGTTGCCTTAATTTATAACAGCTGACTGTTAATTACGATTGTATGGACCCAGTGGTAGACTGAATATTGTCATTCAACTCATTATACTCTAACGACTTGGTATTATTATGAGACTGTTCAACTTTGCTATACAGTTTTGAGGATGTTATGAGGTGTATTATGTGTGTCTAACTGTAGCTGTGACACTATTAGATATTGTGTACAGTCAGTAAATCATTAAATTCTTGCTGCAGGAATGAATGAGGAGCAGCTTCGTCATTTACCGACATGGAGAAACAACCAGCTGCAGAAGATCTCAGTTAGCTGTACTTTGTAAACCGTGTGCTCTGTGAAAAACCATGTGGCTGTGGCTGGCCATTTTTTTTGCTAAATGACAATTATAACATTTTGTACCTTACTTCCTTACCAGGCATGTGCACACATAGGGCACAAAGGGGTGCTTGAGCCCCTGCCCTTTTTGCCTCCTATTAAAAAGTGCCCTTTTTGTGTGTTTTTTTAATGAATAAATAAATTCCTGTTGTGCAAAGGGATGTCAAAAAAACGGCAGTATAAAAACTGTCTACCGTACACATTTCCTCGTAATATGGTGTTGTGTGTGTGTTGAGCCTAAAGCCACTTCTCTGTCCGCTGCGGCTCCACTCTCTCTCTCTCTCTCGCTCTCTCTACGAACAGTCGCTACTTTCAAATTAAAAGCCCCCCCTAAGAAACCAGTTCTAAACTCCAATGGGGTGCAATGTAAAGCTCTTATTTTGAAGACACATTTGTTGTCACTGTTCACTGCCCAACTTCGTGCTTCACGTCACGTCACATGTTTACGCCTACCCCAGTGGCGGCCAAGTGGCGGCTTTTGGAAAAGGAGGAATATTACTAATGTGCCGCCTTTTCTATCTAAAAAGGGCTACAGAGGGGAGAGAGAAAGAGAGAGAGAGAGAGAGGCAGAGGCCACTGCCTCATCGGGAACTCGACCATGCACGTAGATGTGACGTGACAGAGGAGCAACTTGAACCTTTGTGAGTTATAACTTCCTTGTGGGGGCTAACAAATCGCCTTCCACTAATTCAACGTGTATTACATATTTCAGAAGAGTGCCCATTTGTGCTTGTTGGGCAAACTGCTTGTTAATGAGCGTTAAGAATAATCTGACAGCTGTCTGTGTCGGCTATTCATATGCCACAAATATTCAGCTTCTTCCAGATTTGAGTTCAATGTGACTTTACAGAAAACATTCAAAACAATATAGAGTTCCCACTGTATATATCTGAGCCTGATCACAATGTATATATCTTAGCCTGATCACATCACACAGGCTTTTGTGCCAGCTTCAGTCAAATGTAGGTTGCAGTGGTATCAATGTATACATCCAAGTTTTATTCAGCACTTATAGTGGGGCGGCTCTACAGCATAATTCCAAAGAATCGTGCACTTTGTAATAAAAGCAAGAAATCTGGTACACTTATAGCCAAAGACAGTCCCAAAAAAATTAGATATTGGGCCATCGTTTTCAATATGGCGGCAGAGGCAGCCGTTTTTCAAAAAAGCCGCCATTGACTACCATTTCCATGTGAATTTTCTTTTGTGTATTGATTAGAATATGACATTGTTCATACAGTTAGCTAAATGTATTTACCTCTTTGGAGTTTGTACATGAATGATACAAATACATTTCAAGATGGCAGTTATTTTTCAAGATGGCCACCATGACTGGTTTGAAAATCATTTCTGCTTCAAAGTTGCATGGATTCCTGTGATATGAATGATATTAGGATCAAATCACACATTTTTATGATTAGAAATTCAGGTGGCAACTTTAGTATTTAGCCTATTTGGAAGCTCACAATGCAGGATAGGCCTAACTGACAATAGTAACTGTCCAAACATGGGGTCAATCGTGGAAGACTCTCAGCAATCCCCTTCACAGTAACAGAGAGCTGTGCAGTCTAAGGCAGCTTTTTTGCACTAACACTGCTTAACACAACCCTTCTTACATTTGCAGGAGATAAGTTCATAGCGGGACTGGCCTACATCAGGCAGGCATGTCCAAAATGCTTCATAATGACCCTCAGATAACCCTCACCACCACCAGCAATAGTATAGGAAGAGCAAAAACAACGTGGCACACAATCACTCTCAAAGATTCAAGTTAATTATAAAAAAAAGAACTTTACTACTCTAGCAATCTAACAGGCTTGATGCAGTGAAATATCAAAGGAGCACAAAGTTTCAAATACAGCAAGGATCTGTCTGTGGGATCTGTCTTCAAGATGTGCCTTATATACTGGCCGCCATGTTGAAAATTCACAATGGTCCGATATCCAATTTTTTTCAGACTGTGTGTGGCCTTAACTGTACCAAATGTTATGCTTTTATCACAAAGTGCACGATTTTTCAGCTAAGCCGCCCCAATATTATTGTGTAACACAAGAATGCAACTGAGTTATTGAGATTATATTGGGACATAAATACATAGTAGTAATTTTCTTCAGTCTATACAATTTAAACAACTTGTAATGAATTTACATAGAAACAAGTGAAATATATGAGATATATAGCGAAAAGGATTTGAACTAAACCTTGAAAAAAGAGGAAAATACTGTCCCCTATCCGTTTGATGCAGATGACTGGAAATTACAATTTGCTAATTTGAATAGCAGGACTGTATGGGTATCTGTATGGGCAATATACTAAAAATGTATGTGTGCACGTGTGTTTATATATATATATATATATACACACACACACACACACACACATACACAGCACTGTTTGGAAATTACACAAAGGGAAAAGATCAGGTAACAAAGAGGGGTGTGAGGAGGATTAAGAGAGTAGGAAAGAAAAGAAGTGAAAGAAAAGGGAAGCCTCATTGTCCCTCCATCCCTCACCTTTGTCCCTCCTCTTCAGCTATACATCTCCTTCATTCTCTCCAATCCTACATCCTTCAATGTGTTTGTGAATTTCCATTTTCCTTCCTCTTACACCTCCTTTCTTCCAGTATTTCCTTCCTTACCTGCTTTCTTCAAGCAATCCTACGGCGATCCTGAAGTGCAAATCACAACGGCAAATCAGAAAACACGACAACTAATCAAAAAACACGACAGCAAATCAGAAAACACAGCAGCAAATCAGAAAACATAACAGCAAATCAGAAAACACAACAACAAAACAGAAAACACAACCGCAAATCAGAAAACACAACAGCAAATCAGAAAACACAACAGCGAATCAGAAAACACAACCACAAATCAGAAAACACAACAGCAAATAAGAAAACACAACAGCAAATAAGAAAACACAATTGTAAATCAGGAAACACAACAACAAAACAGAAAACACAATGGCATTACAGTATTTTCTAATTGTTAAAACACAATTTTGCAAACTAGGCTGGTTTTATCAATTCACAAAACTACACATCCAAACTACAAAATACATCCTGCAAAATGGAGCACTGCAACCAAAACTACATATAGCATTATCAAAAACAAACTTTTGCACCAAATGGCACACGCTTCATTCATATTACCAGATTATTGTTTAACCAACGACACACTGTAGGGCATAAAGGAAAGCACTCTCATCTTTAGAATGCTTTGCCATAATACTACAGTTTTTGCCGAATGCTTACACACATGTTGCAGACTTTGGCTCACTGTGTCATAACTTAACACACAGGTCGAGTAAGACACAGCACATGGAGATAAACTCCTAACTTATACGGAAAAGTGAAACTCTTGAAACAAAACCTAACAATCCCATTTCAAAACTGTTTTTAGCATCAAAACATTAAACACATGCACCTTTGTTTGCACTCTTTCCTAGCAGCAACAACACACAGATGTGCTTTATGTAAAACCCAGCTGTATTACAGTTTTTCTCAATTGCTAAAACACAATTTCTGAAACCTTGCTCCATTTTCTGAAAACATTAAACACAAATTCTCAGCTTCAAGCACTATTTACAAAATGTCTGACCCGTTGTGCAAAATGAAACTTTCGCCTCAAAACAGATTTACCTGCGCTCAAAACCAAACACTGCTCTCAAATCATAAACAAAGCGATCAAAATGATATAAACTATCAAGCAGTCAGTAAACAATACACCAAAAAATAGAAAACACATTGTTCAAAACATATAGTTTTCAGGGAGAAGTACATTTTTAATCTCAAAACAAATTTCACATTTTTCCATCATTGTCTTTTGATGAATGAAAACATGTTCTATCATAGTAGCTCAAAATTGATCAGAAATTATACTCCTCTTTGCTTTTTACAATTTTTTTTGTTCCTCCTCCATGTACCCCTACATTTACAGCACTGTACCCTGCATCTCAGAGACTTGTCCTTTGTTTCTGTGACACTGTAATTCTTGTTCTTTGTTGATATGAACCTGCAACAAGTCAAAATCTATTGAGCAGTCAGTACTGTAAACAAATGGAAAGCACAATGTTCAGGGCCAGACAATGTGTTTAGTTTACAGTATGCAACCTACAATGCACTGTACTACAGTATACAATACAAAAATCAAAGGAGTAAACATGATCAATGTGCTTCTTCTTGTCTTTGGACTGGGACAGGCCAGAGCACTTCGTCGACATCACAAGCAATATTTTCCCTCCTTAGGCAATAGGGCTCTGATCTGGCTTATATTGGTTGTGTCACATGATTTGAAACAAGTGAAATCAATTTTGAGTGGTTGTGTTTAATCAATGACATGTGTTCTCTATTTGTATTTGATTGTTGCCACTTGTGTTTACCAGTATGGATGACATGTGCATTAGAGTGCAGAATGTGTTTTGAGAATGAGAATGTGTTTAGAGTTCTGCTGAAAAGTCTAAGTGAGATCTGCAAATTGTGTTTTACCATGTGAAATGGTTTAAGTTATTGACAACAGACTGCACAATTAGCTAAATAAGTTCAGGCAACTGCGAACTTTGTTCAGCCAATGGGTTTTAGTGTTTTAGCGATTGAGAAAAATTGTAAGTACTTTGGATGGTTTTTGACTTTAAAAGTCTCATATAGATTTCTTTTTGTGAAAGATTGATCCACTACAGTTGATCTAGACACATGAAAACTAAATGGAAACGCTTCAGATTTATTTATTTTTTTTCAGGTTTTTGCAAAAGTAAAAAAAAAAAAAACACAAAGACATGGTACAACTAGAATGTTCTACAAAACATAGTGTTGTAAGAAAACGATTGGAAGACATTTAGGCTATGGATCCTGTCTCCTGTTAGCAATTGGCCACATCACCTCATCCACATCACAGGCAATGTCCTCCCTTGCCAAGCAACGGGGGAAATATCACCTTGCATGCCGAATCCAACCCTGTATGGACCTCACCTCAATGTCGCTGCATGCCTCTTCCATGGCTTGTAGAAGAGGCATGCAGGCATGTGGCTGGCGGTCATACATTTTCCAGCGCCATGCTGAAAAGAACTCCTCAATTGGATACAAAAATGGGGTGTATGGTGGCAAGTTGAGTGCAATAAATCTCTTATGGTTGATGAACCAGTCCTGGACCTGGTCCATCCTGGACTACTGTGTCATAAAGTGTCTCCAGAAAGCGAATAATGAGGGCTGTGTTGTAGGGACCGAGGATGGAGTGGTGATGCAGGACTCCCTGTACAATGATGACAGCACACAAGGTGATATTTACTTGCACATAGTCATGATGGAGGTCTTTGACTCTTGTACTGTTCCTCTCAAATGGAACTCTATACAGCTGCTTCAGTGAAATGTTCTGCTTTTTAAGGATGCGGGAGAGTGTAAATATGCTGACGGTGTTGATGTCAGCAAAGGTTGTTTGATCTGCAATGACCTGCTTTCTCAATTCATGAAGCCGGATTTCGTTATTTGCCAAAACAATGTTGACTATGGCCACCTCCTGTTCATCACTGAAAATAATCTGCCTTCCACCCTGTGCAGGTCGTCTGGCAGTTCTGTAGAAAATGAAACCACATACATTTTGTACTTTAGACCCACAGACCTACAGTAATACAGCAATGATTTGTACTGTGCGTTTGAACAACGTGCAATACTGTAATTTATTTGGTACAGTTTAGTGTGGAAACTTAAAAACATACCTGTTTTCCAGTCTGAAAGTTCTGATAATTGAGGCTACTGAATAGCGACTCAGGTTTGGCTATGGCTTAGACTGATTGGTCTACAATTAGATTGTAAATGTTTTCATGTGTGTGAGTCGGTGTGCTTTTCCAATTTTAGTTGTGTTTTGTATTTTAAATAGATGTGTTTTTCCAGTGATTGCATGAGATTTCTTTTTTGAACAATGTGTCTTATGTAAAAAACAGTGTGTAGTGTTTTGCAAGAAGTGTGTTGTAGAATTTCAAACACAATGCAAAGCTTATATTGTGTTTGCAGGGTTGGTGCTTTTGTTTAGGGCATGGTCACCAAAGTTAGAGGTTGTGATGTTTTGGGCATAGCAACCACTTTCGTGTTTAAGCATTAGGCAAAAACTGTAAGATGCTTACAAACATGTAAAAGTAATGCTACAGTTGATAACCTGTTTATATTAACCACGGTTATGTGTGAGTGCAGTGTGAGTGCGAGTTATAATCACTGATGGGCAGTAACGCGTTAGAAGTAATGCGTTTCTGTAATCTGATTACTTTTTCAAAGTAACGGGTAAAGTAAGGGATTACAATTGCAAAAAAGGTAATTAGATTACTGTTACTTTCCCGCAAGCAGGCTGCATTACTGCGATACGTAACTGTAATTTTGCTTTGTGAGACTGTCTCGTGAGTGACAATGACGTATTAGGGGCGCGACGTCAGTGGTAAACACTGACATGAGTAGTGATCAACAAGAAACAACATGGAGCGTGGGAGAGAGCAGGACCATGCAGCATTTAATGCTTGGAAAACCGACATTACTTTGAGTTTGACTCGGTAAAAGGTGACAGAACATCAGCGTCCGCTGTACACTTTGTGAGGGAATCTCACTTCCCACTCTATATGCAAATACAGGCCTACACCTACATCCTAAGAACAAAACGGTTTTACACAGAAATAGGAATTTTACACAGAAACAGGACAGAAATATCTCCATGTGTAACGTATGAACAAGTAGGCCCAAATAGTTACGAATATTTTGTTGACAACGTTTCAAAAATGAGAGTTCTTCTTGAGGAGTCTGGTAACTTTCTCCGCTTTCTCCAAAGAAGTAACAGGCTTTAACAACACTTTTTACAAGGAAAGAAACATCGTATTATAGTGAACCTAATGCCAATTTTACAAGAAGGCAACAGTCTGTTCAAATTTGCCATTGTCTTTTTCACAAACTTTCTCCTCATGCAACAACTCTTATAATCACTGGATTTGTAAGTGTAACTTGGCTATTGGTGTTATTAGTGACTTCACTTCACTTTTTGGTCCATATCCATGACTTTCACTCACACATGCACACACAGCAGCCAACATCTTGCAACAGTTGTGTTAAGTAGACCACAACATTTAATTCAAATATGAAAAGGTATGACAGTGCAAACCCCAGAGAGGGAGACTTCCATAATTATTGTCACCATCATTTAGAGAAAATAGGTTATATAGTGCTTTTGGAAACATAACATAAACGTAAATGGAGACCCTACACCAGGATATGGGGTGCAGTTTTTTTTTTCTCTTGTGTATGGTGGGCCTGCAATAAAACGTTTGTGAACAACTACCCTAACCCCCCCCCACCCACCTCATTATAGCATCTGTTCAAGGTTAGAGTCAGTTTCTGTCCAGCCTGATGCCATCTTTAGTTCCTTTTCCTATGAACATTATCTGTACTCAAGTCAGTGAAAAATAAAGTTAAGAATGATGATGAAGATTATTATGGTTTCGTTTGCAGTAAGGAACATCTTCATTACCTCTTTTCTTAAAGAAATGAAGTAGAGAAACAAAATGAAAAACTGGAGGGCTCTCCCTTCTGTGAATAGGAGGGAACTAGAAGACAATGGAAGAGAGAATTCGTTTCACCCCATTCTGTTTAAAGTGGGTGAGGCAGTGGAGAGCTACACAAAATAAGAAACACATCATAATATTCTCTCAATGGTGGCTTACGTCAACACCTCTATCCTATTATGGTCTATTGAACAGGACGTTAAGGCTAAGGTGTGTGTGTGTGTGTGTGTGCAAGCAAAGGTTTTCTGAATAACTAAAACAAAAGAGGATACAGCAGAGGAAAGAACAGAGCAGACCAGTGTTTGTGAGCAAGAAAGCAGAGAAAATAAAATAGAAGCAAAATGTGAAAAGGAGATTCTGGCGTCATACATGGAAGCTTTGTGAAGAACTACACAGGAGTCTTCACTGCAAATGACGCTTTGATATGTTGCTTTGTGTCTGCTAAATGTCAAAGAATTTATTTTGTTGTTAATACAGTTGCCACTTACCCACTCTTTCTCACCTCCAACCTGGGCCGCAATTAGTATGGTCCAGAATTTTGTATTCATTTATATTTTTATCTGTTAATACCTGACTCTGCTATCTTATTAATTTGGACATTTTCACCTACGGGTGTACTCACTTTTGTTGCCAGCGGTTTAGACATTAATGGCTGTGTGTTGAGTTATTTTGAGGGGACAGTGAATTAACTGTCATACAAGCTGTACACTTATGATAATAATATAATAATAATAAACTTTATTTCTATGGCACTTTTAAAAACAAGGTTTACAAAGTGCTTTGACAGACAAAGCAAGAATACAAATTACATTTACAAAGGACGATAAAATAGATTGCATTAAATGGTTGAAATAACAGAGGTAATGATACAAAATTGCTGAAGTAGGTGAGATGAAATAGATAAAGTAGGTGAAATAAAATACATGTAATAAATAAATTAACAAAAAATGAATAAGTAGAACAGAACTCAAAGACAGAGTAAAAATAAACATACAAGGACCACATCACATAAAGGCAAGTCTATATAAATGGGTTTTAAGAAGTGATTTAAAAGAACTTACTGATCCTGCAAGCCTTATCTTCTCAGGCAGGGCATTCCAAAGTTGAGGGGCCCTTATGGCGAAGGCACAGACAGGGAGCCAATGGAGGGAAGCTAATATTGGAGTGATGTGTTGACGTCTGTTAAAACCAGTTAGAAGCCTAGCAGCTGAATTCTGAACCAGTTGGAGGTGAGAGAGTGATTTTTGATTTATGCAGGAAAGAAGGGAGTTGCAGTAACCTAGTCTGGAAAAGATAAATGCATGAATGACTTTTTCCAGATCGGGGGTGTGAGCATGTGTTTTATTCTAGAAACGGAGCGTAGTTGATAGAAGCAGGACTGGACCAGTTTATTGACATGAGGGATGAAAGTCAGCGCTGAATCAAATCAAAAAAATTCAAACTGCGTTATCTCTCCATCTGCTGCTAAAAGAAGGTCGTTGGTTACTTTGAGGTGGGCAGTTTCTGTGCTGTGTAAATCTCTAAAACCTGACCTGGAACTTCTCAAACATGTTGTTGTGAGACATGAAGGCTAAAAGTTGAGTAGAAACCACTTTCTCTAAAACCTTGGATAAAAACGGAAGCTTGGAGATTGGCCTAAAATTGTTAAGAAGAGAAGGGTCGAGGTTTGGTTTCTTTAAAAGAGGTTGGACCACAGCATGTTTAAAAGAGTGTGGGAAAATGCCACTTTTGAGGGAGCTGTTAATAATCATTAAAATACTGGGTCCAACAGTGTTGATAACCTCTTAAGAAACTTGATGGGGATAAAACCAAGGCTGCAAGTAGCTGGTTTCATTAGCGATATGAGTTTTGTTAAAAAGGGCAGTGAGTTCAGAGCAGCTAAAATAACTATGGATGTCCCTGTGGTCTGTAAAATTCGGTCTGGGGGATGATGTTTTGCCTGATATAATTGACTCTATTTCTAAAATAAGTTAAGAAGTCCTCACACCTTTCTTGAGAGGCATCGATGTAGGGAGTGGAGGAGGGGAAGTTACTGACTCTATAACTTTAAATAAAATTCTGGGGTTGGAGTGATTAGCTAAAATTAATTTAGAAAATAATGTTCTTGCTTCTTTAACTTCTTTTTGATAATTTGTCATGGCATCTTTCCAGGTCTGATAAAACACATGTAAGCCTGTCTTTTTCCATTTTCTTTCATTTTTCCTGCAAACTCTTTTCATTGCCTGAGTGTGGTTATTTAGCCTGGATTGCAGTGCTCTACTGTTTTTTTTGTTTTTGTAGGGGGCGATGACATCCAGGGCAGACTGACAGGAGTGGCTAAAAAAGGAGACCAGCTTCTCTGTGTTAAAATCAGGGTTAAAAGCAGTCAAAGAAACACTACAGCTCTGAAAAATTGGTTGCTGAGCTGGTGGCCACGGGTGTGCTGTGATTAAAAGGCGTTTGGGAGGAAATTATATAAAACAGCTATATGATCCGACACACAAATATCCTTAATAGTTAGATTATCTGGGCTGAGGCCACTGGACAGAACCAGGTCCAGAATGTGACCCTTTGAATGAGTGGGTTTTTGAACTGCTTGGGTGAGATTAAAAGACTCCAGAATATCTATAAAATCTGTAGTTAAAGATTGAGGAGGACAACAAACATGAATGTTTAAATCACCTAGAATAAGAATTTTGTCATACCTTGTCATAAAATGAGATAAAAGCTCTGCAAACTCTTGGATAAAAGCAGAGTTTGATTTGGGCGGTCTGTAGATTACTAAAATAAATACTGGAACCTTTGCGTGAACCATACAACCAAGATGTTTAAAAGAAGTAAAACTACCATGTACAACAGGAGCGCAATTAAAATCTTTTCTGTAAATGACAGCAACCCCATAAAAAGGATTTGTTGTTGAGGGATCTGATTTAAAAGTCCAATTTTTACAGGGTTACAGCTGGGAGCAGGAGGGGACAAAGGTTGTAGGGCGACTTGAATTAGGTTATTGCGATTGACATTAGATGGGTGTGGTCTTGAACGTGCTGCACACAGTCTATGATAATGGATGATGGCAGTTATGAAGGAGGGTGTACAAGTCCTGTTTGAGTGAGGAGGGAGTGCTGCCACCGACTACTTTACATTGTGTCAAAGTGTCATTTCTTCAGTGTTGTCCCATGAAAAGATATAAATGACATATTTACAAAAATGTGAGGGGTGTACTCACTTTTGTGAGATACTGTATATATGTTGGGACCCACAGATGAAGTTATTCATTGTGGATTTCAAAATGGACTATGAGCTGAACTCAGTGTCCCAGAATTCACCATCCTTCACACCTAGGTGCACAATTCAGCTTTGAGCTAATCATGGTCAGGGTGACAGACCCCCCCTCTGGCCACATGCCCTCTACTCTTTCGACTTCTTATCCTCAAGGGCTCCTCTCCATCCCAAGGAAAGGAGTGAACTGTTTCCTCCTCTGTCGATTTTCATCAGACTTTGCACAGCAAGAACAGCATTATTCAACATTGGAATCCCAACCTTCTACTGCAACCACTAGCAACTTTTCTTCGGAGACCAGTAATGTTGAACTGGACTTAGATAGCATAGCACAGCACAGCTAAGCACAGGACCTTTAACTCTGATTGATGTAATGCATATGTGTTCAATTAATGTATTCCACTGTTTGAGTGTAATTGTGATCTCAGGTCAGGTTATCGCTAGTTTGCTTTCCTAAACGGCTAATTTGACATTTGTCGAATGATGCTTCACATAGACTCAGGGTCTCAGCATGCAACTAATAGGGATGGGAATCAAGAACCGGTTCCTCTTCAGAACTGGCGCCCAGTGAGTAGATTCCTCGGAATCGTTAGCATGCCCGCTTAACAATTCAGCTTATCGGTTTCCGCTCGTTGCAAATGCGTCATGATGTCACACACGCACTGCATTGTATTGGTTCAGAGCGCAGCGAACCTGGTGTCGAGGCAGAAGTGCTCTAAAGTTTGGTTGTATTTCACACGAAAAGACGACAATATGGTCACTTGCAACACTTGTAAAGTTTCCATTTCATCAAAGGGGGGAACTACCTCTAGTATGCAGAAACATTTGGCCATACAGCAATTCATTTGCAGGACTGTCGCGCGTTGATACACTACTACTTAGCGACGCAAGTGAGACAAGCAGCAGCAGAGCTAACGGGATGCCATCTGTTATTAATGCCGAAGGTAACTTTAAACTCTCTGTCTACTTAGTTAATGTGAACACCATTTCATTGTGTCAACTTTTACTACACGAATAATCTCCATTGTCATTGTCAGTCAAATTTAGATGATGTTGACAGCCAAAGTCTGGCTGGCTCAGAGGCTGCAGCAGCTCTCGTGCACCTCTAGCTACTCCGTTCACAGAGGCAGGGTTACTCAGGTAAGGCACTCTTGATCATCTGTCAAGGCACACACTAGCGTAGAGTTTAGATTCTCTGCCCGAGCCTGACCCGAACCTCGGGCTTGTTTGTGTTTGTGTCGCTGCGTGGGGTACACGTGAGTTTTCCTAATGCTGAAAACGTAACTCACTCCCCAAGATGTAAGAAGAAAGAGAAAATATATATTTTTACTAAGGAAAATGACAAAAATAATTGTAACGCACAGTGACTTGAATAAGGAACTTTAATCTGATCACTGTTTTAGAAATATTAACGCGTTAGATTACTCTTTACTGAAAAAAGTGGTCAGATTAGAGTAACCGGCATCACTGATTGTGTAGCTTAAGTGCAATATGGAGCTCGAAGATGTAAAGAAAAAATAAAAACAGGAGAATTAACTATGAGCAAGTTTGGAGAAAAGTTGGAGCTGTGGACCCACCCGAAGTCGTGATCAGTGACAACAACTCATAATTACAGTTAATGTGTCGGGCCGACTGGGCTCGGACACAACGTGCATGGACTCGGGTCGGGCTTGATTTTTTGGGCCCGATCTAAGCTCTACACTAGCATGAGAAACACTGCCCTAGTAGTTGCTCACCTACTTTTAGGCTTGCTCTGAGGTTGCTACACATAATTTGTGTATACTCTGTGCTGCGTCTTCTGATCAGATATTAAAGGTAGTTAATACAAACAAATTTGTACTTATTCCCTCACCCAATGAGAATCAATAAGATAATCAATAAGGAATCAGATCGATAAGCAATATTGATAATGGAATCGGAATTGTTAAATTCTTATCAATTCCCATCCCTAGCAACTAACCATCTCGTCTAACCTGGCATCACACACACACACATACACACACATACATATTCCTTGAGCCTGGAGCATATCACACCCACATGTGATATCAGTGACCACCACTGTTTCTTTGTTCTGCCAGAAATACACACACACACACACACACACACACCTGTTTATAGTACATGTTAGTTAGATTGTGTGTTGTCATCTTTGTGTTGAATAAAGACTTTTGAACCTTCTTGCTGTCTATTTAATATTGTACAAGAGTGAATGTTGCCAACCTTTACACTGTCAAGAACTCCAAAATCTTTCAACCATTACAGCTGCTATGGTAAATGTGGCTGTAGTTAATAAGTTAATTATTAATCAGAGTTATAAACAGTTTAGTACCTTTTTATGAAACCGATTTAGTAAATTTGCTATGTTTTCCCTTCTTCAAGGGTGGTGCCCCAAGGTGATCTAATGTCAATTGGATATTATTTATCATAATGAATAATTATCCCTGATAATCATTAAATATTATTGATAATTTATTTGCATAAACACTATGTGTGTGTGTATATATATATATATATATATATATATATACATATATATATATGTATGTATGTATATTGGTATGTGCAGCAATAAGTATGAAAATATTTTAAATAGCATAAAAGAGGAGAGCATCATAGTTTCAAGCTTTCAAGCCACTGGCCAACTGCTGTACTGAGTTAGAAGACAGAACATGTTGGTATACCAAATTTTATCCATCATTTCAAAAGTGAATGAAGGCAACTGGTCCAAATCTGGTCCAAGTCTGATAAACGCACTGGCCTTCTATTTTACCAGACCTAGATATGTGGGTGTAACCCAAAGCAGGATGCAAATGCAGACACACAAATACACGCACACACATGGCCACACACACACACTCACACATTATGGTGGTGCTCAGAGACAAAAAGCCTCTGAGGCCTGAGCTAGCAGCCTACAAAAGGCCATTCCGAACAGTTCCATGATCTAAATCCTAATCAAACATCATTTACAGCTTGTTTTATTTGGGTCCCTGGAGAGACTGTCCCTCCCCGCTTTTTGCCATGGCAACCCGTCTCTCATTTCAGAAGTGTCATGCCACATTATCATCCAGCGGGCTCACATACACTCCCGCCTGACAACTTCACCATGGACCCTAGTGAAAAATAGCCAGCCTTTTTACACTGCCTCTTCACCACCCTCCCTCTCTATTTCTGTCTATTTCACTCCCTGCTGTACCTTCACCTATTCCCCTCCTCCTCCTCCTCCTCCTCCTCCTTCATGCTCCTTTCGTCTCTCTGCAGGTAACCAGTAAAGATTGGATGTGTGATATATACCTCTTCTAATTGGTAACAAGTCCTGGCACTGACATCGGTAAGAGAAATAGATAACCATTAGCCAAAAGATGGATAGAACATGTATGGTGTCTAATGTGCATGAAAGTGTAATGATTTTTCATCAAGGTCACACTGAAACGGTTATAATCACACAAACATGCATGCAATACAGTGGTTGTGCTATGTTGTGGATTCATTCATCAGTGCTGGAGAATAAGTAGTCCACAAGCCTGGTCAGTGCTGTGATATATCAACCTACTCATCAAATGCAGAGCAATTATGATTGGGTACAGAACACACAAGGCTACATTTATACAATGACAGAAAATACCTGTAATACCTCAGTTATTGTAATTTGTGTGTGGATCCCTTTTTAGTTTGACGTAAATAAAAACAAGGGATCTCACTGTCACACTGTAATCACACTAGGACTAGGACCCAAAGTTTCTCTGGAAGAACATTGCATTCTAACGAGATGATCACTGTTATTCACTTCACCTGTCAGTGGATTGAATGTTAGGGCTGTCAGTGTATATAAAATAATTCTCCTATAGGCTCGAGATATTTGTCCATGCTGGATGTTTGATAGTCAACCTGGTATCAACTAAACAGTCCATTGTGTCATTTCCTAACCATGTTCATCACTTTTAATGTCCTCTGGAAACTGGATTATGACCAAGGTTTTTTCAATATATTTAAGTTGCAATGTTTAGAGTTTTGATATGATTATATCATCTTTCAAATTATTCTAGAATAACGCCATGTCAGGTAAGTGTCTCTTTTGCAGATCTCAGTAGGACAATATCACAGTGTTTTATATACCACCACTGAGGAGTGCTAAAGTCTGGACTTTTCCTTTCTGCACACTTTAAATAATTTCCCAGTCTGGGATCATTAAAGTAATTCTATCTATTCTATCTATCTTATACACAATGCTTTTTTACACTTTTGAGATCAATGTTGAATAACTACTTTAAAGCAAACTTTAAACTCACTGTGTGACAGTATCACTTTCTACTAGTTGGTTCCAGCGCTGCGTTTAAGGTAAGGGTTGTAAAAATATGGTATGCTTCCTACCTTTGTGAATAAACAATGCACGATGCACACCATTGTGTAATATTAACACAATATCAACTTTTTTACTACTGCACTAGAAGTGCATCCACTGCTCAATCCCATTTTATATATATATATATATATATATATATATATATATATATATATATATATATATATATATATATAAATACATGAGCGAGGCACAGAAAGGAATTGGCAGTAACACCAGAGGAGCCAAGCACCAGCTACTGGTTGATAGAACAGTCACCCGAGACTGTAAGAAGAGACGGACCAACCTGTGCACTGCCTGGATTGACTACAAGAAAGCCTACGACTCAATGCCGCACACATGGATACTGGAATGTCTGGAACTGTATAAGATCAACAGGAACCTAAGGGCCTTCATCCAGAATTCGATGGAAATGTGGAAGACAACCCTAGAGGCCAATTCAAAGCGGATTGCCCAAGTCAACATCAACTGTGGCATATACCAAGGGGATGCGCTATCACCACTGCTGTTCTGTATAGGCCTCAACCCCCTCAGTCAGATCATCACGAAGAGCGGCTACGGGTACCGATTCCGTAGTGGGGCAACAATCAGCCACCTGCTCTACATGGATGACATCAAGCTGTATGCCAGGAGCGAGCGAGAAATAGACTCACTGATCCACACCACTAAGATCTACAGCCATTGTGATAGAAATTTTGTACTTCAAAGAGAGATGTAAACTGAAGTCCTACATAGGAATGTTCAATGTAACTGTTCAACATGACCTGTAACCTGTGATCTTGTTTTAGGCCATTTTATTACCTATGTCTGGTATTGAGTGACCACTGAAGCTTAACTCTTCCTTATCACTTCCTTCTCTGTGGAGTATTCCTTTAAGTGCAGGTCATAAATTAGGAACTAATTGAGTGAAAACACACCCACAAAGAGGGATATATACCATGCTTTTCTCTTCAGATATTGAGTCTTCACTTTGTAACAGACCTGCGTGTTGCTCTGTGAATGCTCCTCTTGTACAAGATTAAAACCTTGTTTGAATCTTGAGCTGACTCCGATCTCCTTCCTCCAGTTCTAAATTAACGCAGAATTATTTTAACAGCCATGACATAGGGATGTCATTCGGATTGGACAAGTGTGGCCGGATGGTCTCAAAGAGAGGCAGCTTCAAGTACCTGGGCATCCCACGGGCTAATGGAAACCACGAAGAGGCCACAAGGAAGTCAACCACAGCCAAATACCTCCAGAGAGTAAGGCAGGTCCTGAAAAGTCAGCTGAATGGTAAGAACAAGATCCGAGCCATCAACATGTACGCACTACCAGTCATCAGATACCCCGCTGGTATCATAAGCTGGCCAAAGGAGGAGATAGAAGCCACAGATATCAAGACTGGAAAACTCCTCACCATGCACGGAGGGTTCCACCCCAAGTCCAGCACCCTGAGGCTATACACTAAGCGGAAAGAGGGAGGCCGAGGGCTAGTGAGCGTCAGGGCCACAGTCCAGGATGAAACATCGAAAATTCGAGAATACATCGAAAAAATGGCCCCGAAGGATGAACTGCTAAGTGAATGCCTTAGGCAGCAGAACCCTGATGAGAGTGCAGAGGAGGAGGAGGAGCAGACAACCTGGAGGGACAAGCCCCTACATGGCATGTATCACCGTCAGATAGAGGAAGTGGCTGATATCAAGAAATCCGACCAGTGGCTGGAAAATGCAGGACTGACAGACAGCACAGAGGCACTTATTGTGACAGCACAAGAACAGGCCATAAGCACAAGAGCCATAGAGGCCAGGATCTACCAGAGTAGATCAGACCCAAGATGCAGACTGTGCAAAGAAGCCCCTGAGACAGTCCAGCACATAGTAGCAGGGTGTAAGATGCTAGCTGGATCAGCGTACATGGAGAGGCACAACCAAGTGGCTGGGATAGTATACAGGAACATCTGCAACCAGTATGGAATAGAAGTACCCAAATCCCAATGGGCCATTCCACAGAAGGTGGCTGAGAACAACAGGGCCAAGGTTCTGTGGGACTTCAGCTTCCAGACTGACAAACAGCTCCTGGCTAACCAACCCGACATAGTGGTGGTGGACAAAGAGCAGAAGAGGGTGGTGGTGATAGATGTGGCAATCCCAGCTGACGCCAACATCAGGAAGAAGGAACACGAGAAACTTGAGAAGTACCAAGGGTTGAAAGAGCAGCTGGAACGGATGTGGAAGGTCAAGGCTAGCGTGGTCCCCATGGTAGTGGGGGCACTTGGGGCAGTAACCCCTTAAACTGGGAGAGTGGCTCCAACAGATCCCAGGAACAACATCTGAAGCCTCAGTCCAGAAGAGCGCAGTCCTAGGAACAGCCAAGATACTACGCAGAACCCTCAAACTCCCAGGCCTCTGGTAGAGGATGACAAAGATACCACCCTACCAGGGTGAGAAGGAGATTTTTTATAAACATTAGGGCTGCCAAACGATACATTTTTTTAATCCCAATTAATCGAATTTTGTCCATAGTTAACTTGCGATTAATCGCAAATTAATTGCAATTTCTTTGGCACATTTTTTTCTGTTCTAAATGTACCTTAATGTATTTTTTTCATGTTCTTAATACTTTTAACAAAATAAGACAGGGCAAATATGCTTGCTTTATGAAAATGTTTATTTAACACTTCAAATCATGCAGGAAAATAAATGGCTCAAAAAATATCCCCTTACCCTAAATGGGATCAAAACATGGTGATGTCTGCTTTTGGCAAGGGTGGGCTCTCTGCATCTGCCATGTGTTTGGCTTGCAAATGATATTTGAGACTCGACGTACTTCAATGGTAACTCATTTCATGTCGACAGTAGGTGCAGATCATTTTTGTCCTATCAACCAAACCATCTGGCAGTGAAAATGAATTTGCCGTTCATAAGTCCTTTCTCCATTTCCTTTTGCTTTTCAGTCCACCGTGTTTTTCCCGAACGCCAACCCTGCTTCTTCTTCTTCTGATTCCCTTTCTTATTCTTCTGCCACCCTCTGGATCAAGACTACAGGTGCCACCGACGGCCGTAAATCATACAATGCGTGTTTCTTTTTTTTAATACTGAGCGTTAATCGCGCGTTAAAAAAATTAAAGGCGTTAAGAGGAAGTTGCGTTAACGCTGACAGCCCTAATATATATATGAGAGCAAGAGAGAGAGAGAGAGAGAGAGAGAGAGAGGAGGGTAACATGCAACTAGGATATAGCCTCTGTACATGGGACACAAGTAAATTATGACCTGTAACCAAAACAACTGTAAGTCACTAAACTTATTTGCCACACCATATCCAAAACACACAAAACTCCTCAGCACTACTTTGCAATAGCACATTATAGTTCACTCAGCTAAACTGAGACAAACCTTTGGGGTGTATTCTGAATCCTAAATTATATTTCCCATTTCAATGACATGCAGAGCAGCTGGTAGGCCTCCCCTTCCCTTTACCTAATCATTCTGATAGGCTGCCTTCACACCAGGCTCCGCCACATATAGCCAGCTGGGATCTCCATTCCAACAATCATCAGAAGCATCTAACAAAGTGCGCCTGTTTTTGTGCATGTAAATAAATAACCGTATTCACTTTCAACTCTTGTATTGGCCCCATGACAAATTTACTGTAAAATCAAGCGAGGATGCTCCTGGGTCGGCCACAATAAAGCTGGCAAATTGCATCGAGATGCAAACATCCCAATAAAAAATCTCATTTCACCCCAAATAAACCACAGGTTCCATTGATTGCAAACCACCACTGTTTTCATATCAAGCAAATCAAAAGATGTGACAGCCCCCCTCCCTTTGCTTACAACCAAAACACAGCACGGCCCCTCGGTTAATGGGCCCGGCTCATGCATTTTAGCATGCAATGCAAATTAGGGGAGGGGAGGATGGAGATAGGGCTTGTGCTTCCTCTTCTGCTGTTTTCTAGCATCATTGCAGGATTAGAGCCTGATGAGACCCAATCACTTTAGCATAATATTTGCTAGCCTGGATCAACAACACACCCCTCCTTCTAAAGATATGGTGCTGAGAGGAGGCATGTCTGCATGGTGGCCACCTGGAGGACGCCATCCCTTCATTTGACCTACTACTTTGATAGCACTATGACTAGGTTGGAGGAAAGTAAGGAGATGTTGGGGTAGATGGGGGGCAACAGATGGAGAAAAGCAGTAAAAGAAGAAAGACATTAGAAAAAGAGACAGAAAGAGAAAAGAAGAAGGTGACTAAGAGGACAGGTAATTAAGTGTAGGACAAAGAGGAAAAAATACAGGAAGAAGGTAAGAAGCGGAAGATATAAAGATTCAGGGAAAAAAATAAAGGCTCCCTCCTTTATTTTTTCCCTGAATCTTTATATCTTCCCTGTTGGCAGGAATACCAGGAAGGAGTTGTTAGGGAGAAGCAGAATCTGAAGCAATATTGGACTGAAGGAAATGAAACAATGGGAAAAGACCAGGTAGCAAAAAGAGAGGAGAGAGGAGGGTTAAGAGAGGAGGAAAGAAAAGAAGTGAAAGAAAAGGGAAGCCTCATTATCCCTCCATTCCTCACCTTGGTCCCTCCTCTTCAGCTATACATCTCCTTCATTCTCTCCAATCCTACATCCTTCATATGTTTGTGAATGTCCATTTTCCTTCCTCTTACACCTCCTTTCTTCCCTTTTGCCAGTATTTTCTTCCTTACCTGCTTTCTTCACCCAATCCCCCATCTTTCTCTCTCCTTTGCTCCCTGTAGTCTTGTTCCTTGCCCATTCCTTACCATCCTTTATATTTTTTGTCTTTTTTTATGCAGGTCTTTCTTTCCTTTCCTTCCAACCTAGTCCTCTCACCAGTTTTTTTAATCTTCTCATATCTTCTCTCCTTAACTCGCTTCTTCCATCTCTACCTCCTTCACTCCCTTCTTTCTCTCGTTGTTTCACCCATTTTCTCATTCTCATCTCTTATACTCAATGGAGCCTCTTTCCTTTGCTCCTTTTCCTTCCCATGCTACCTTCCTTACCTACTTTCCCTCACTCCCCCCCCATTCGTTTCTCTCCTCATTCGCCTCGGTATCGTGCGGCGGCAAAATGAAATTCCCATCATCAGAGGCTGCAATTTTCACAAAACAATGTGAGATCACACGGCATGCTGGAGAGCACCCCCTCCTCCCCACCAGCCCCTGAGGCGACCAGTGCGTATGTAGATTGGAGGATTAATGTTCATTCAGTGTGTGTGTGTTTCAGTGTGTGCTGTAAGACAACAATGGCAAAGAATTAAATAGTATTTTCAGAATTGTATGTATGTGCGTGCACATGCGGGATGACTTGTGCGTGTCTATGTGTGCATGTGCTTCATTCAACCAACCATCCACATACACACACACACACCTGCACACACACACAAACACACACGTGTGCACACACACATACACATACTCATACACACACCTGCTAACAGGACAGACAGTTCAGACAGGGTAAATGGAGGGGGGGAGGGGGTTTGTGTCGCCATCTTTCTTCTCAGCATCTCACTCTTTTAATATCAGTGTTTTCAAAGGATTGAGCTAAGCTTCCAGGGTCCTCTTTTACATGGGAGACACAGATAAGGAATGGGATTGTGGAGCAGAGCAAAGAGAGTCAGAGTGAGAGCGTGACTTTGCCTGGGGAAAGTTTTCCAGTCTTTGAAACAAAGAGATTGAGAGGGTGTAACAAGATGCTGGTCCAGAAAAAAAGAGTTGTTGTGTGCCATCTACTGTACATGCAGAGACAAGACCAAGATTCAGTCAAACACATTCTCAGTTCATGTTGACAATGTGTTGTACTTAATCTTATCAAATCATTGCCAACACTTGGTTAGTCTTGGTCATGTAATGTATACAAAATACTTATAACAGCTTTATGATTTACTTTCAGCATTTTCAATTCAAATTTACAATATATATTGGACAGATAAACTATTGGCCCAATAAAGCATAAATAGATGTATGTTATTGGTTATGGGCTGATAATGAAATTAAAGCTGATAATATGAAATTGCTTTCGATGACTTAACAACAAAAAAGTCTACAAGTTTTAACAATCCTGTTAAAACTATGGAATATTAATTGATTTTCAACTTGTTCACTACAACTGAGTTTTCTTACTCCCAGGTATGCATTTAACAGAGCGATGCCTGCAAGCTAGTCCAGGCAGACAATTCGAGCTGCACTGATATATGCATGATATGGCTCGCTCTCCACACTCATCTAACACACCCTGTCAACTTGGCGGTCTATTTAAACTGCAAAAATCTCCCAGCTCTTCCACTGCCTGTCAATGCGCCACAATATCTCTGCGTAAACATATCCAAGGAGAGTGATCAGGTCGGAGCCTTGATGCCAAACTCTAACTATGTTTTGCTGCTCTAAACATTTCAAACGTGAGTTGTCTGACTGAACTACATATGAGAAATGCTTTTCAAAATACGAAAATGTGAAATTATATCAGTATCGGTATCGGCCATTTGATGCAGGTAGTTATTAATAAGTGTGTTGTCTGAAAGGTAATTAATCAAGCATCCCTAATTCTCAACCAATCAGCTTAAATGTCCATTGACTAGTAATAATAATTCAACAAAGCTGAATTTTACTGTGCTCCTGGGACCTGAACTATGCACTTTAAAAAAACAAACACATAAGCCTGAGAGGACAGAACAATAGAACATCCCTGTACCTTTCAAAAAGACGATCCAATGAGAAAATAAATAGGATAATCAAGGGAAAAAAGGATAGAGGAAAAAAATATGAAACTGGTGTGTAATGTTCTTTTAGGCCACTAGATTTTTAATGGGAGTTGTAGTTTTTTGACTGCAAATAAATTGCTGTAAAATGCTGTTCGAATTGCAAGGGTTAAACCACAGGAGGAGGTTTTGCTTTCAAATAATAGATGATCAACACTTGTGGATGGGATGTTTATGAAAGAAAATTCAATTTGATACCATACAGTAATAAAAAATAATGTCCTAAATTAAGAGTAGGCTAATGAGTTGAAAGTACTGACTACATTTTCTGAGTAACTTTTACAAAACTACTTGTTTTGTGATTACATGACAAGGACTTGCATATCAACATGTATATGCTTAGTGGCATTTGGTGGTGCGAGTGGCTACTTGTGTACAGACACACTTTCTGTGTGTGTTTGTGTGTGTGTGTGTGTGTGTGTGTGTGTGTGTGTGGACCAGAGAGCCGAGGGAGTGGGAGCTGCTTCTTGGTCCCTGCTGTAATTTCCTGGAAGGCTGGCAGTGAGGTCGGCCCTGGGCTGCAGCCAAGCTGAACAGCCCTCACCTCGCTGACCTGAGCTGCTGCTAAGCTTTTCCCACAGTGGGACACTGGGCCTGCATACAACACTGTTTCTTTTGTTTCTCACCTCAGGAAGACTAGAGGACTTTTTCCTTTTAAACCCACAGGCCCACATGCACAAACACACACACACACACACACACACACAAACTCACTTGTTGTTCATGGTTTTGAAGAGAGAGAAGCAACAGAACAGCAATGCTAGATCCTCTGGATGTGGCAGAGGAAAGATTTCAAGGTTCAAAGTTAATTTATATGTCATTTTACAAAACAGGTTGCAAAAATATAGCTTAAGTTCCTTAATGCCACAAAGGAGAATCAATACAAAACAAAACAAAAATGTAGGATCCCAGAGCTCTGTAGTCTGGTGGTATGGCAACTTATAGTCCTGTATAGTGTCCTTTGGGCTCTGTGCAGACAAATATCCCATATGCTAAGTCTATGGGTACCAATGATATTCTAGGCAGTTTTAGTCACCCGTGGTGGGTCCTTCCTGTCCTGGACCATGCACCAACTGACTGGAAACACCACAATTGACATGTGGTGTTTTCAGTCAGGGTACTTTCTATTGCACCTTTGTAAAAGCTGAATAGAATTTAGCTCTGGAATTAAGTCTTCCTAAATTTCCTAAGGAAGTAGAGTCTATTTTGTTCTTTTTTGTTTCCTTTTTTTTTTTTTTTTTTTTTTTTAACAGGGTGGAGATGTGTGATGACCATGACAGGTTGTCTATGATGTTGAATCCCGGGAACCTAAAACTGAAAAAACCTTCTGATTTGAACTTGCATCGTTGTTTGTAATTCGGCCATTGATGGTGACGTCATCTGCATAGTTTCACAAAAGAGTTCTTCTGATGTCTGGGAGTGCAGTGATGGGGATACAGGTTGAACATGAGGGGGCTGAGCACACAACCCTGTTGTTGAGCATGCACATAGAGGAGGCATGACTTGCTGGGGTCTATTGGTGAGGAAGTAAAATATCCAATTTCAAAGTGTGGTTTTCAAAGGGTGTTTAGTTTCCCAACCGGAAGTTCAGTAGACTTTACAACAGTCTTTGTTGAGGAGATAAAAGCAAGCATAACAATTGTTAATCTTATCCTGCAGCGTGGCCTCACACATGATGGGGGCGCTCCTGCCTTTGCAGCCTTTGATGTGCTGGATCACCTGCAACATGTCTTTAATGCAGTTGGTGTTGAGGTCCCTCTCCAGACTCTGCCAATGTCTCCTCTTGACTCTCTGCATCCTTGATTCCAGCCTTCAGTCTTGCTCTGGCTGTGTTGTAAGCTTCCTTGTCATATGACCGAAAGGCAGCTTTTTTGTTTCTGAAACCTATTAATCTTGGCCTATTGGTTTCGTAGTGGTCTTTGTCTTTGTGATCATCACCTCATCGATACATTTGCTGACATATGAGGTTACTGGACATGTATATTCCTCTGTGTATTTGGTTGTGTTTCGCGAATTTGCAGTGTGCTTCCTAAATGCTAAACAATTGTCAAAATTGATGACAAGATGTTTTCTTAATTTGCATGTGTTAATCTATTCCCATGTCTTTTCTAAACCTGCAGTGCGTTTGCCCTTGTCGGCCACAGTAACAGTATGAGTGACGTGATAATAAAACCTGATATGCACTGCATAACAGTCAAATCAAATAATGATTTATTCTCATTATAGTGTTTTAATTTGTGTTTGTTTTGAAAATCAATAGGATAAAAATAGTACGTAGTGTCAAAGCTTTACATCACTTTGAGAAGGTGATGAACTGTGCAAATATTAACAGACTGAAACAACATCCCTGCATATCTCCCACCATACCCATACACACACATTGCACTTCTATCCAGAAGGTGCCCATCAAACATCAAATTCCACACACCACATTTAGCGAACTCTTGACACCTCAGTTCACTCATAGTGGTTAGAAATTTCACAGCCTCAAATTAGCTAATAACTCATGGGCCGTAATGAACCAGGGGCCTGTCATGTAAAATTTATGCCATGTTTTCAATTGTGTGGGGGGGATATTCATTTAGCTCCAGGAGAGAAAGGAGGGGGTGAGCAGGAAAAATAAAAGGAGCAGAACTGGAAAACTGCTCGTCTGTATGCAGATTTCTCTGTGAGAATGAAACTAATCATCAGTGATATATCCTTATAAATATAGGCATGTTTCGCTTTTCTCTCCTAGTGCTTAACCAAACCTATGGTAAATTTAAGACTTTGCATATACATTTACATTCAATATACATCATACGTTTTGAACTGTTGTTGACATGTTTGTCACCCTTGAATCAAACCAGAAAGAATCAGACGGGCATTCATGCCAACCTTATGACCACAAAAACAGGGAGGTTTTTCAATCCAAAGCAGGGGTCTGGGGTTCCTCTTCTAGAAAACATTGAGTTTCAGAGACTTTCCTGGATCTTTGTGACTTTTGAAAATTAAAATAACATAATCATATGTCCGCAGCAACACAATTTTTGTGTTAAAAGCTTTTTATGTATAATATAATAATCTACCCCTCTGGTGTGAACTTGTTTGAATCTCAGGCATACACTATAATAACATTAATCTGTTTTCATACATTTTTGCCGCTGCCCCTTAGAGACCCTGTGCATGCTGATGCCCTGTTTGTCATCCTCTCAGTGTTGATTGACATTGGTTCGACACAGCAGATAACAAAACACATGCCCATTTAATTTAAAACTTTGTATAAAATGCAGCAATTCTTCTTTCTGGGATGTCCTAATTTCTCTGTTTGTCTCTCACACACTGAGGAGGATGAGGTACAACAGTAGACTACATGCTGTACAGTGCTAGAAGCAGGTTATGATGAATAAAATGTGTGTAAAAAGCAGGAGAAATGAGTCCCGGGAGGACACTGAAAGAGGGTTATAAAAAGTCAACAGAGGCTGGCATGTATGCAGACAGGTGCTGATAGATATAATGGCTAGAAAATAAGACCAAAATGAAATTCTTAAAGATATTCAACCTTTAAGAATTTGAATTACCTATTGATACTGAATCTTGTGTAGAAATTATTTGAGAACAAGTAACATCATTGTAGCCAGATTTGCAAGCCAGCATACAGCTGACCTAACAGTAATGCATATAAAGGCGTGTCACTTTTTTATTTTTTATGATAAAACAGAAAATTATTGTCGGCCATGTTTGCTCCCAGGATTGGAAAACAGTATGACTGCTATTGTCACTGCATTATGTATGATAATGCATCATCATTTCACACATTTGCAGTAGCTGGGATAGTTTGAAATCTGATTGAATTAATATTTACTCTGAAACAACTTGGGTAACACAACAAATTATCATTAATAAATGGTACATGTACAGTTAATTAAACTTTGGTTTATAATTTATTCAGTGTTAATAAAACAAACAACTTTATAATACATATTTAAGCAAATGTGAAGGTTTGTAATTTTATAATGTTTGTAATGTTTATGGATGATTACACAGCATTTATTAACCATTTTACCATTTTAAAGTTGCAACTTTACAATTAGCATTTGTTTAATAAATGGTTTATAAAGTTTGTTTGTTGACAGTAACATAACTAATGTTAAATTAAGTTTGAAAGCACCATTTATTAAAAATAATTTAATTAATATAAAGTGTTACCAACATGTGTATGTCTTAAACCATTACCACAAATTGTCTAACCTTGTTATCTCTCTTGTTTACTATCCACAGCTGTCAACCCTAATTGCCAGATAAATGTTGGTTAAGTCTCTTTCTGCAAATCCACAGATAAGTTCAGACGATATATTTCTTTGGGTTACATTTTCTTTTTTTGATTTGCTTATGGTCTGGTTAAGTTTAGGCATAAAAGCTACTTGGTCAGCAAAACGTGGCTTAAAATACCTGCCGTGGTTGCCACAAACACACCTGGAGATGGCTTGCCTTCCCATCAAAAATATCTGTCTGTTGGAAATTTGTCCAAGGTATCCTTTAAGATATCCAACGGTTTTACATGTAAAGTATACACTGGCTTAAACTGCAGTTCCTTGTTTGGCAGCTTTTTACATTTTATCTGGGCTGCAGCTGTCATGCAAGCTACAACAACAAAAAATGCCTGAAAATGGGTCAAAACATGGATAAAGCAACATATCTGCTTATTTTGTTTTAAGTCCACTCAAGGAAATACAAAATCGTACAGTAACTTTGCATACTTCTCTAACTGTGGTGGGAAATGTTAAGTTGCTGCTTCAAACAAATCAGTTTCTACAAAGTAGCATTTCAGTCTGTTTGCCAGGCCATATTGATGAATCATTTATGAAAATCTCAAATGTAAATGCTCGGCTTTGCTGTTATTCTAACTTACTTGCCTTACTAATATATTGCCCAGTGAACTGATGACATTTGCAAGGTCTGTCCATATCCAAGAGGGAAGTGCTGCAACAAACAACAACTTCACAGGTGATTGTAGTGGCCTTAAATGATTAACAATTGCATGTAATAAATAAACCTGTGAGTCTTGAATCTTGAATCTTGAATCTTAATGGTCTTTCGTGGGGGGTGTTGTTCAGTTGACATAATTTCCCCCACTCTGTGGAGAACATGTATCTCTGTGGCCGCTGCCCTTGTAGTGTTCATGAACTGGTCGACTCAAGCTGCCAGAGGACGACATCTTTGCATATGCACTCCACCGCTGCAGATTTACTCTGTATGAGATCGTCTGACAAAATGCACTACATCAGTTTAAGAGGAGTTGTAACAGCCAAACATACACACACACAAGCACACACACACACACACACACACACACACACAATGTACAGCTGTGCTTATTTCAATCAGCTGACATTTGTTAGCAACTATCATGAAGGAGGAGCAAAGCGCACCACTGGCTAACCTTTCAGCTGTGAATTATGGGAATTTACCTTCATGCCTCAGTGCACTTGCTGCCAGTCCGCCTTTCGTGTCTAAATCAAAGGCTGGGATCTGCAACATCGGCACTTTCTCATTCCTACAAGGGCACACACTGCACAAATGCCTGATGACGGGTGACATTTACAGCACGCACAGTCTCGGACTGCCACTGCAAAGACCATACACACAGAAAAACACACAAAACAGGTACCTACGACATCGCCTGGGAGGCAAAGCCAAGTGAAACAGCAGCACTGGTGTCCATTTCTAACTCAATAGTGAGAGTCTCTTTGTGCTGGAAGACGAGATGCACCAAGCACCTCTGTAATAACTGTTGAATCTTCATACTTCATAAAAACAAATATATAAATAAAAATACATGTAATAATAATAGTACAGAAGGTGCTAAAATACTTATTTCAGATAAATCCAGTAATTTATTGGACATTTCTTCTGTGACCTAAAATACATCTGTCCACTCTAGTGGACATAATGCACCAATGTGTATTCTGACTATTTAGATTCTGCCTTATTGTGTGTTTTATTTAAAATGATGACAACATTTAGAGTTGAATTAATGTTTAATCATCCTCAGATTTTCTCTAAATAAAGACCCAAAAGGCCTTTGCACAATGACAACTGGAGTGGTCAGATGTATGTTCAGTCACAAAAAGATGTATCACAAAAAATATTAGAATTTGGATAAAAGCATTTCTAACTCCGTCTGTTTTTGTGAGATTAACAGGATGCAATTCCTGAATCATGGTTGGTGCATGGTTTCCACTACAGTTACATTTACATAACTCTTGATTAACAGATTATGAAAATAAGTTATTGAAAAATGTTTACTTTGTGGTTTTATACTTCATGCCATAAGGGCTAACGTGCAAGATTGACAAAATTGTAAACATACTGTTTACTAACTAGCACAAAAATCTACCACTACACTACAGTTGCTGTAACAGTGCTTCCAGGCCAAAGGTTGCTGGAGCTTCTGTTCATTTTCAATAATTTGCTTGAACTCAGATCTATTTAGGAATATGTCCCCTGTGAGCACTATATAAAAAATATATGATAAAAAAGCATTCTTAAGCCAGCAGCGTAGCTTTGTGGATGAAGTGACGTGCACGATGATGTGAGAGCTTACAGGAAATGTGGTCTTAAAGGAACATTTCACCCAAAAATCATCATCTCCTCTCCACATGCTGATGGGAAGTCAGATGAAGTTTCGTAGTCCACAAAACATTTCTGGAGCTTCACAGTAAAACAGTGTTGAAGCATTCTCCTAGTAGTATGGATGTTTGCATGTTGCCTTGTTTTAGGTTGATTTTATGTGTCATGACCAATTTTAGTTGTAGATATAGAAAAAAAGGGATTTTTGGTTGGCTCATTAGTCTGTCAAGGGTACGAAAACTGAGATGTGGATTATGTGTTCAACCTTGGTAATACCTTTGTCTTTAATTCAATGATTCATAGTTTCTTTGAAGATTTTCTTTTTTGCTATAATTGATATGCCAGGAAATAGTCATAGAAGATTGTGTGCGTCAAGACCTCCAAGGTTTGTTTTTTTTTTTATAATGTGGTCAGTTTAATTCTTGGGTTTCTCTTTTTTGTTATTTTCAGTAAAATGTCGTTGTTGTTCTAATCATTTTTGTAAGTTTACCAAGAGATCACATTTAATCTGAAAAATGTTGCACTGATGGATGTAAGTGACCCATATTGCTCCTTTAAAACTTTAAACAGATAATCCCTGATGAGTGATATTAAAAGGAGCTGTGAATCTAATGTGTGGGACTTAAAGACCAGAAAAGCAGATAGCAACAAAAGATGCCCAAAAAGCAAGGAAAGCCATAAAAGAAAATTGTCCTTGGGGAAAGAGGTGGGGGTAAAGGAAGAGTTCCACAAACGCAGGCTGAAATATAGAGAGGGGACCTGAAAATAGGTGAGATTATTTCTTCCCTTCGATGTCTGTCACGCTGCCTTGGGAAAGCAAGGCGACCGGTGAGCCTGACTTCGCAGAGCTCTGCATCACAGTTGCCCCACTTCACTAAGACATGGCTCTCATTTATTATTTCAACAGCTCAACAGGTAATTTTCCAGCTAAAATCCTGATTTCTGCAGATGTCTGCTTCTTTTCAGCATGTATTCTAGTTACTTGTAGTTCACTTTGATCTTAGGCCGTTTTGCAGCTTCACAACTTCTCCTCCAATCGCTTTTCATCAGACCTCCTAATTTCTTTTTGGCACGGTAGCTTTCTTTTTTCTTTTTTTTTGTAATGGTGGATATACAGATTGAGCTATGTGGGTGAGATAAAGGCAGAGGGGTGTTGTTAATAGAGCCAAAGACGGGCAGGGGGGCTATCAAGTGCTGCATTTTCCCAGTGTCCCCAAGTTGTACACGGTGACAATAATGTCTGGGATGGAGTGAGAGGTGGAGAGTCTGGATTAGGGTTTCACCTCATTAAAAGTTAAACCTAAAAGCTTCTTTTGATGTTAGGGGAATGTTTAATTTTCGTCTGCCTTGCGAATCAATCATGTGACTTAACACACACGTACTGGACTGCTATCTTGTAAGGAATTATTGGCGATGGTGGTTAGAGGAATCTTTTGTTTCATTTCTCTGTCAATTCAGGGAACAGCAAAAGTGACAAATCCCTCCCCCAGAATATCCCAGCTCTTAGTGTCATCGTACAGTTGTGACTCCTTTGTTTTTTATCCCCAGGCCAGTCCGGGATAACAGCCTAATCAAAAGCTTAACCTAAGTCAAAGTATCAGCACATTTCGCTCTCTGCATTACGTGGAGGATAAAACAAGGTTAGACCTTGTCTGAGAGACTGTAAAGGCTTTGAGGATGAATTCCTGAGCATACTTATCTCATTCTTATGTCATTAGCACTCTGCTATTCACTCTTCAGCCTACAAGCTGGACTGTCATCGTCTCAGCACAGTGTCCACTGTCTTTAGTCCGAGCAGGATGTCTAGGGGAGAGGCTTTTTGTTAGAGGGAAGTGAACAGTTTCCAGCTTATCTCTCAGGGACAGTGCTGTTACAGAACACCACATGCTGCAAACCTGCGACCTCCAACGTCCCTCCACCCCACCTCCATCTTGCTGTGCACCCATTAAGGCAGAGTTAATTAAACCACAACTCATTGCCTCAGCAGGAGGGGGCATGAGGAAGAGAAAAAAAAGGGGGGGTGGCAATTATAAATTGGCATTTTCCTACCATATTCAACATATAGCGCTTGACTGGCAGTTACTTCTCAAAGCATATGCCTCACACTTACCCATCACCGTCACCAATGCTGCTGCAATTTAGTGCAAATGGATGGCATGCACGCTTTAACTGTGCATCTTCTGAAGAATCTGCAAGGAAAGGGGAGTGATAACTGATGGCAGATGACAACAGAGGGAGCCATTGTGCTTTCAAGCAACAATATTTGAGTGGACGCAATCTGTCCATCTGCCTGTCTATCCATACAAGGTCATCAGGTGGGGGTGTGTGGGTTCGAACACCGTTACTGTGACATGCCGAGCCGACTATTGCACCTCTCTCGCCCCCTTTTGAGTCGTCAGATATGCAAGCCCCCCTTTACCTGCTGCGATTCCATTACCCTGGCTGCCTGTTCCAGCACTCGAATGTTTCTGTAGCATATTAAACAGATTAATAGAACAATGCTCCAGGGAGAGAGCAGCCTGTCAATCTCAGCTAAAAACACAAAAGCAGAAAATTAAAAAGGCCCATGGCTGAACTCCAGCACTGATAAAAAAATTTTTTTTTTAAAAGTGCTGGAATCTTGCGCGGGGGGGGGGGTGTTACAACGCAGATGGTAAATATTTATTCTCCTATCCTGCTTACAGAACACACACACAAACACACACAGACACACGCACACAAATAGATAGGCCACAGTGGTAGCTGAAATGACAATGGGGAAAATTAGCTCTGAAATTATCAAAGAATGTAGAGGCAAACACAGAACGCTTTGTTCCTTTTGTGTGACTATCTCTATACTGGGGATCAGCTATAACAACTCCAATCTAGAAAATACGCTTGCGCTCTCAGAGGACGCTGCATTTCATGCCAGATGGACTTTTCCTTTGTTTATCTGTGAATTCCCACTGTTGACAAGATGTAAAATCTTAAGCGAATCCAGAGCGTTCCCGCAGCGCAGCCGACGCCTTCATATCTTAGACATGCATCTATAGGGCCACAGCAGGAGGCAAAGAGAGGGAAGTATCCTCCAGTGACGTCCGCTCTCATCCTGGGAGACTCCGGAGGAAAATTCAATCTGGTCTTCTGCTTGCAGAGATATTGGGAGATTGAGTGAGGTCTGCAGATGGTGGTGAGAGGCTCGGTCTTTACATTCAGGCTGCTGCTCGATTATAAATAACGGCCCAGAGATGAAGCCTGCATCACAACAGAAGTCACAGCAGAGACATGTGGTTGGTTCACTATAATGCACCAGCAAAATGTCCACCCATCACAATGAAACAGGACTCATTACTCAGCGGACATTTTGATCTTAAGGAAGTATAGTAACACATGACGATAACAGCTGATATAAAAAAAAAAAACTGTTTCAAACTCCTGCCCTTGTCTTTTGTTTGTATTTCACTACATGCACTGAGCTTTAGGGTTATTGCTGAGAGATTAAAGTTATACATTTAAAGGGGCACTATGTAGTTTTGGAGAATTTCAAATTAAGAATTTAAATATTTACAATATTTAGGAGGTAATAATACAACTCAGAATTTTTTCTTTTTTTTTTTCTTTTTCCGTAAGTGAAAAAACAAGTTGTTCTCAGAAGAAAATAAGGTCCCGGAACACTGTTTGGAGCTAGAAAGGTGGTAGGGTCCACCAAATATAACAATGTAAAACAGTATAAATTGTGTTGTACTTTAATTCAGTTTATTCAATCATGAAAACAAAAAGAGTTTGTTTATTTAGTTTGTTTAGGCAGAAAAAATCTACTAATGAAGATTTTTCTCTGCTCATTAACATTTCCTCAACTAAACTACAGAGTGCACCTATAACACTTGCATGCATGGTGTCCACTGAAGTGTATATTAACCTAAGCCTAAGTTTAAAAATCCTTTTAAAATATAACATGTAATGGAAAAAAAATTTTAAAACATGATTTATACTTTTTTCAATAGTAAAACAATCATCACAATGCATGGATACTTTGTGAATTAGTAATTCATACACAAAAGGGTTCAGACAATTATAAATGTTTACATTACTGCAGTAAAGCAAAGTAAATCGCTGTGATTATCATCAGTATTTTCTTCACTACTTCATTTGTTTTTTTAGATTTTTTTAAAACATATTTTTACATTTGATCAAATAGTCTTAACTCAAGATCTGCTAACTAGCTTTCAGTTGCATCTCATAGTCTTCGTCAAAAAAAAATGTATGAAGAAATCTTCGGTATTCATTGCTGTACACATTGAAAATAACATTACTTTGTCAGGAAAAGGTGGCTAGAACTACAATGTTATGATGTTAAACTTCCGATAATACTCAGCATATGACCAAGCAGGTCCATATATTGACATCACGTGATTAAATCCAAGTGCCAATCACAATTTACACCATTGAAGTGTTATTCAGCATCAAACTCCAAGATGTGTTAGGGTTTTTTGACATATATATATGTATATATATATATTTTTTTTTTTTTTTTGACAATAATTTTACTTTGATGACACGATTATTTTGTCAAACTATTTCTTTGCACAATATACTGTATATTGAGCTGATATAATTGGTGAAATGATTGCAAACAGATATTGACGATAATACAATGCTAAATTGCTTTCATGGTAGTCATATACACCTATAGAGTTGGTTTGCTGCCTGCCAATAAACACAGAGAAAAACAAGAATTGTAACATGCAGCGCATGTTACGCAGTTTTTTTTTTTTTTGTTTTTACACAACAAATCTTTTCAAATCTATGGAACATCTTTTTTTAAATACAGAAATGTATAATTATTAGTTATCTCATTGGTATAGGCTATGAAAAACACGTAACTGTTGGGTACAGGTAAATTATAAAAAAAGCACGTTGTGCATCCCTACCTGTATCTGTTGTAAGAAGACAACTTTCAAATGTATTTTGATATATATCAAGTGACCATTAAGCCAGTAAAATGCCCAACAAATATGAAAAATTGCCATAAGAAACTACAAAGCTTATGCATTCATGCAGTCACCACCAGAACCATTCAGATCCTCGTTATATGATTTTTAATTCTATAGACTATATAATCCAGTAATTGGCCAAATACCCTAAAATGTGTCAAACAATTACATAATTAAAGGGACCTTGATTTCTGGCGTGTGCAGTCAGGGGATCTGGACTACTGGTCACAGTATTTCTGAAACACTTGATATTGTGCTGTGTGCAAATGGAATGTATTAGGATTGTTAAATATTGCAAAGTAAAAGTGGAATAGATGTTTGTAGTCATTCAAAACTAGTAAAAACATATTCAGTATTACTTTTTGTCAATAAACTACATTTTTACTGTGCAACAATCCTATATTGAAAGATTGTTGTCCTCAATTTTCTGCTGTATAGACTGAATCCCAATGGTTGTTTACATTGTTGTTTTTAAAGATGCTGTTTCAAAATGTATACATCTTATTAACCTTAAACACGTTTGATGTTGTCAACAACTATTTCAATAACATCACGCTGGAGACCTGATTTGTCTGTTGGGCACAGTCTAAGAATGACAACTTGAGTTTACTGCAAAATAGCAGGTTTTTTTTTTGTTTTGTTTTTTTGCTTTTTGCTTAAATCTCCACATTGCAAATCAACTACCAGTTTCTTACCCAGAAGTAACGGTTATTTTTACCGCAATGCTAAACTCGGCTCCACTTGTGCATCTGCATGCTGGGAAAATATTGGTTGGTAGTGTGCCGTATCTCTACCCCCACCTTCAAAATTGTGTAGACCAACTTGGTCCATTTATCATGCTCTTTTTGCCTGAGAGGAAAATGGGGCATTCTAATCTTTATTTGCCCAACATTAAAAGAAGAAAGAGTTAACACTACTGTCAGCCAAAACTCAAGACGCTCTTCCTATCCACTCTCTGCACTGGAACACTGCAAATCATCTTTAATAGTCGTCATCTTGATGGTTCATTACGTTAAACTATCTCTGCTAGCATCCACTAATTCAATGGCTCTCCTATGGCCTGAGGGGCTATGAGCTCAAGAGGGAAGAGGCTGCATGTGTATTGTGTCTGTCTGTGTGTGAGTGTGTTGCATGAAGAGGGGGACTTGTGCTCTTTGTATTATTAGCAGGTTAATTGCCCCGGTGCAAAGAGTGACCAGACAGCAATAGGAGGCCATTTTATTTTAATTGTTAGCCATCCTGTACTGTACTGTACTGTAAGCCCCAAGTTCTGCATCAGCGGCCCCACGGGTGCACACCAACACACTACGAGAGGTTGGCAGCTGTGTCATACTGTATATGATGTGAGGCACATCGTCATGGGACACTATCAGAGCAGCTGGCACACAGTGCCACCCAATGGAGACAGAAAAAGACAACAGGTCTGTTCTGCAGTGAGCAGCATTGTCAGATGGTCCATTGTTTAATCAGCACAGTAGAGCAACAAGCATATACAGTAAAAGAGTATAAAGAGCAGAGTCAATTTTTTTCTATAATTTCTTTATAGTTTAATTTTCTATGTGCCTTAAATGTATTGTAAATGAGTTGTCATTTAAAAATATCTATAAATACTTGAACTGCACCTAATCATTGTAGTGTACTGTAGGAGGCATGAGCTTAAATAGATTTTAAAGTAAAGAGACATACTAAGTGGTTTCTCAGAGTCCTACATAAATACAATAAGTTGTTATGGATGGTTCCTGTTCTGGTTTATCAAATCTTGTTTTCGATCCAAACTGAACCCACATATATTGCTTAACTATAGTTCCAGCTGGAAACTAAAATTGTGGAGTGAACAGTAAAATAGTTCTTGCTGAAAGCGAAATACATGGATAAGGAGATGTGAAATAAATGGATACATGGGGGATGTGCAGAATACAAACTAATCATTATCATGACAATTTTATGACAGTTGTTGAAATGCAACTATGGGTATGGCAATGATGATATCTGGCTGTTGAATAACAAACTGCATTTCAGAGGTCGTTAAAGTGTTTCTAAGATCTAGTCCAAGTCCAAAGTTGCATGAAAGGGAAATACATAAATACAGAACAAATAGCTTAAAACTTGTACTTCAATAAATGTACTTAATTATTTCCCACCTCTGCTGCCCCTGAGGGTGAATCACATGTTTTCCTCCATTTTGAGTTCTCACTTGATAATAAAATAAAAAAGAATATCTTCATCCTAAGATCACAATGTAAGTTGTGTATCCTATTTTTTTTTTCTTTTTGTCTCACGTTCATTTTCTTTGTAAGTCAAAGATGATTGTTTATCATATATATTTTGTTTAACTGATGGTTAAAGTTGAGGAAAGAGCTGTAATGACATGACCAGTATCTTGGGTCTAAGTTTTATCCTGGTTTCCAAATACGACATGTACAACCCAGTGCAAGCAATATATTTATGTTATAATAAACTGACACATAGTTTAACCTAACATCGTAGTTGACAGTGTGTAGGTTAACTGCAGTGTTGTAAAAAGGTACCCAAACTTTTATTCTGGAGTTAAAGTTAAGATATTGTGTAAAAATATTACCTTGGCAAAAGTGCAAGTTACCCATAAGAATTATACTTGAGCAAAACATGATACTTAAGCATCAAAGGTAGGTTCATGTACACATTTGTGGCTGAGTCATGTATCTTGTCACACTGAATATTGTCTTGTTCTGTATCTTGACAAACATACCGGAGTTTCAGACGGGCACATTTTCACAATCATCAGTTTTTGTAAGAAGAGGGAACAGCTCATCCTCTACTTCTGTGGAATTGGAATTGACACCCCAACAGTTTTTCATTAAACCTTAACCCTTTGCATTATTTGTTCAGTTGAGCAAATATTTAATTAACATGGAAACAAAATTTGATATGAAGTTCAATCGTGACCAGGGATCTCCAAGATCAGAGAGACTCTCCAGTTATCTGCCTAAAATAGGTCAAGTCACACTGGACACTCAGCAGGTTTAATCCATTATTGGAATTCTCAACATGTCCTCAAGTATGTGGGGGGCCCCCACTACAAGACAAGATTTAAATCTGTCACCTACTGAGAAATGTAGGCTAAAATGGAAAAAAGTTATGTTTTGACTGTCTAACTAAATATTTACCACAGGTTAAGAAATATATTGTTATTATATTGTGTCTTGAAAATACTAAGCCTGAAAATATATATCTCTATCTTTCATTCTATCCTCTATTCCAGTGGTTCTCAACCGGTGGGGCTCGCCCCCCTGGGAGGGCGCGGACACTCTCCCGGGGGGGCGCGAGTAGGCTACAGGATGGGAGGGAAAACAAAAATCAGAAAAAAATAAAAAATAAAAAAAAATCAAGAAAATTCCCCCCATGTCAAAATGCAAGTGGTTGGACTACTATAACACACAAACAAATCATCCTTGTGGTGACTTTTTTTAGTCAAAAGCGACTACCGACAAATCTAGCAACTTTTACTGGTGTTATTAGAGACTTTTGTGGTGTTTGTAGACTCTGACTTGAAAGCACGTATCACTCTGCAGTAACTGTGCTCAACGAGCAGCGGGTGCTGCCGTGAGTCCCTCCCGCGAACAAAAGCACTCACAGACGGTCAGTCTCTCAGTAGCCTCGTGCAGCAGTCCAGCCTGCCGTCAGAGCAGAGAGGAGACACACAGCACTCCGCCTCCAGGCTGCAGATGAATCGCGGATGCACATGGCCGCCGCCGTTCCGGCGTACAGAGCGGGGTGTAAATGTACCGTATATTTCCAAATAATAGCCGGGTTTCAATTAACCACAGGGTCCCCTTTAAATGCAGGGTGCAGGTGTATATTTTGATAAATAACCGCAGGGGAAACACCTGGTCATCACCATGACGTCTACCGTCACGTCTCTTTAGGAGCGGCAGCGCAGCTTTCTGTGTGAATTACATGAATTACAATTACTGCGCTGCCGCTCCTAAATAAATGCCGAGTCTAATTCATTTATTTATTTTTTTTAAATCAAGGAAGAAGACGTGACTACTGACACTGCACGTTTTTCTTCTTCGCCTTTTTCACGTGTTGTGCTTTCTGTCAGTCAGTATCACATTGATGATCACCATGGCTCCGGTGCAGCAAAAAAATAAAAAGTACGACTTGAAATTCAAACGTTCTTTTGTAAAATATGCAGAGGAAAACTCGGGAGAAGCAGCCTCTAGATGTTTCTCTGTCGACCCAAAGAGAGTGAGAGATTGGTGAAAAAATCAAAATGAGCTTCAGCGTCTGTCCGAGGAGGACAGCAACAGGACCAGGCTGCCTGGTGGAGGGAGGAAGAAGGCCAGCGAGGAGCCTGAGATAAACATGCGGGGATGAGTTATCAGCAAACGGGCACGCCATGAGAGAGTGTCCTGCAAAATGATCAGGGTGATGGCGGAACAAATGTACACCGTGAGTGACAGCAGAGATGAGGAGTTATATGTGAGTGCTGGTTGGCTGAATCGTTTCCTCCGCCGCAACAACTTCAATTGCAGAAGGATGCCAGAGAATTCACAGAGAAGCTGGAGAAGTTTGTGATATTTTCATCCCGGATTTTTTGTGAGGAAGGAATTAAACGCCTGTCCCAAATTGCCGCCTGGTCTGTTAAGTGAGTGAAACAAATAAACGCCCCGGCTATTATTTGGTATTTTACGGTATACGCATCACAGGGCTCAGCTGCAGACACAGCAGAGAGGTGACGAGACGCAACTCATCATGACTGACAGGCATCAAGGCCACTCAGCGTTACCTTACTGACCCAATTCTGGACAGCTGTTCTTTTTCCTTGGGGGGGGGGGGGGCAACTGCAATGAACCAGCTTTGGGGGGGCCCAGCTTGCAAAAGGTTGAGAACCCCTGCTCTATTCTATATGCCTCTAATTATAAGGAAATAGAAAAATAAACTAATCAGTGCAAAAGTCATGTATTCACTGCCCTAAGCTTTGATTGATGTTCAATGTTAGTATATTTTTATAAGAATAAGTAAAATGTACACACCTGTGAATCAAAAACATATATCCAGTCTTTTTTTTTTTAATTCAAAGACATGAAGATTGTGAGTAGTTTTTTTTTTTATTCAGTAATCTCCAGATCTTCCATTCATTTCAGTCTGTTCTCATGATATTAAAAGACCATCTAGGTCATCTATGAAAGCAGCTTTTTACAACCCATATTTACAACCTAATTTCTCTGTAAAATCACCACAACAAAGGAGAAAGTTAGGTGAAGTAGTATAGATAAAGACAGTGACAAAGTCCTCATAGAGCAGATGATTGTGTGAATGGCTGGGTTAAACATACACAGAATTTTCACCCAGGAGACCGCTGTTCTCTTTATTGTCCATTAGCTACACATGTTCTTTATGATGTTTAAACTAAATATTTCTGCTTTGCAAACACAATGCTTATGACTTGAATGCAGCGAAAAGCTGCCTCAGCATCAACGACAGACAGCAACAGTGACAGTGGTCAAGAACTTTTTACCTTTCCAGGTGGAAACACCTGCCCGCACGAAGGTGGGTTCCTTCCTATAACATTCGGTGCTAATTACAGTAGTGACACCCAATTACATAATTCACATTATAGCAACAATATTATGGCTCCAACAGTAGTAAACTTACATCTTAAGTAACTTAAGTTACAGTACAGCTAAATATATGTGCTATAGTTACATAAGTAACATACATTGTCTAACCCAAACCAAAATGTTTTCCAAAACCTAACCAGACTGCAACGATATTAGAATGTGTTGTCTGTCAGGCCTCATTCCTAACAAAGATCTACTAATAAGGTCAACAAACACCTATCTGTGGCCTTTGAGGCAAATACCAAGACTGACAAAAGTTGATATTGCTGCGAGGACATGGTAATAATTGAAGGTTAACATACCTTACAGTTCGATGTTTTATCCACTCAGGCTTTTTCCCTGGAATTTTCCTCTGGATTTTCACTACTGAATGGTATCTGCTATGAGAGGTTTGATTGACTGAAAATGATAAGTTATTACTTCGAAAATATGCCCTTGTTGTTTTCCTGATACTGTGATTCCTTCCTTCCTTGCCTTTGATTACTTCCCAGGAATCACATTAAATATTCAGTTTTCACAATGGAATCCTTCAACGTTCATGGTGTTGTGCATGTTTGACTTCATGAGAGCTAGCTCAAAGTTCAGTTCACACAGATCAAATGAGCTAGTTCATATTCATAGATCACAGTTTTGAATTCTGAATTAAGTTCAATGTCCCGAAAATCTGAACCAGGTCACATTCATGTTTTTTGCTCCAAGCTATTATTTTTCAACAGAACATTCTCATACCCATCATCCCAGCCCCAAACATTGACAACAGTGTTGGGTGGCAGTATCAGATTACTTGTACTAGTAATCAAGTAAACACATTACTAATAGGATTTCAGTTATTTTACACTTGCTATGTCATGTTTTCTATAATTATTTATCCATTTTCCCTGTTAAAAACAAAAGGAAAAAAACTGTTGTTAAGACTGTTGTTACTAGCATGAAGCCTTGATTGGGCTTCAATAAATCGCCCAACACTTGATTGTATATATGCCATGTGACTATATATCCTTTAACCAGAGTAAAATCCAGGATCCAGAGTTTTACCTATGTGTACTTTTCTAGTGCAAATGTGCATGCTCTGTTTTCCCTAAAGAATAACAGTAACACAAAGTTGCATTGAAATGCCATTGATTGCGATTTGCAGCACAGCTTCTGCCAGACACTAACACACAGCTGAAATGAAGCCTCCGCCTTGTATTCAGACACTCCACCGCTGTCTATGGGACTCCACTCTCGCCTTGACCTTCCGTCCTTTTCCTACAGCAGCATCGCCTGCTTTGTGCGCTCGTCTGAATCTGACACCTTCACCAGCTCCTCTCTTTCTCATTCACACACACACACCTGATCCTCCCCCACCTCCACCCTCCTACTCTTTTATTTTTCACCTCCATCCCTCACTCACATTCCTCCTCTACTGGCTCACTGGCTGCCGCAGATCATCTCCCAGGCTCCAGGTGCCCAGGCCAGGCCCTGTCTGTTTTCATTCCCCTCCTGGAGGACAAGTAATTTGGGGGAGAGAGAGGGATAGCTGATGACCACTGGCTCCTGACCTTTTCTCCCTCAATTTAACTCCTCACCACCGTGCCCGCTGAATGTGGCAATCAGACTAGGCAGAAGTGACACCCTCATCTAAGCGTGGCCAGGCCCAACACACAATCATGGTGTCACTTTCCATCTATATGCGGGGGCCGCAGGCAAGTGGTAGTCCTGGAATAGGAGATGGTGGAGGTAAGGTAGGAGGGGGCTCAGGTCCAAGCAAGATCCCTGTTAGCATACTTGGCTAGTGCTGCCAGTCATGCTAGTAACACGTTATTGGAAAAATATGCAGTTAGTCTTTATTTTCATCACACCACTTGCAGTTAATTCTTTTTTCTTTATATATTTTCTAGCCATGCTAGATGGGATATGAGCTTCTCTTCCATCTCCACCAGAAAAGGATTCCAGTGAGTGAGTGATTAGAGAGCCATCATCATCTTTTCCACACACTGGGTGAACCAATTACATAAGCCAAGAGAGGAAAATCACTGGATATTATTTGCACGGGCCAGCTCAATATGAACTTCAAGACTGTTTGTGTCAACAATTAGGACAGTGTAAGCCAGTGTGAAATAAGATGAAACACAGAGGGCCGAGGAACATGTGTTGGAACATGAGTTGCCATGTAATAGACTGTTTAAAATTGAGATTGAGAGTGGAGGAACATTGAAAAAGGGCTTGATTTGGTAGGTTAGCAGAACAGCCACAGTGTATCATCATCTGCAGAGACAGGGAGCCACAGCAGGCCCGGGAGCATGGTGGAACAAAGGATGGAGGGGTGGAGATAAAGTGGAGTATGGCTGTGGCTTAAAGTTTGTTGATAGCATGGAAATGTGAGAGAGAAGCACTTATGACTTTCCACTTCCTCTTTTGAGAGCGATTTGTCAGAGAGAATCAGCCAGGGAAAATAAAATGAGGAAAAAATAGCTCAAATAGCATTCAACAGAAAAGTTTAGAGACTGAAGAAGTAACAAGATTGCAAAATCACTGTAAATCTTTTGAATATATGACTCATCCAGTGTTGATCTCAGTCCTGGTTTATGTGTGCATTCACACAGAGAGGATTTATTGTGTCATGTCTTAATAAAGGGGCTTATGTCTTCTAGATTACATCCATGCACGATGGTTATCATCTCTCCACTGGCTCTAAAGGCATAACATGCCAGTAGAAGTATTGTAGTGCTTCTTGTATCTAATATAAAGGGTCTGCATACATCTTAACTGATGTTGCCAATAAAGTTCATCTATGCATTTACTGGGCTTGTAACTGCAAAGCACCTCATAGAAACTGCCTAATAAGAGACCCATCCCTAACTGGTGTTAGTAATGAGTTGACATCTCAGTTGACATCTTGGCACAGAGAGACTGAGTAAGAAAATCTAAATGATGATCTGCCTCTGACAGGGACATTATCATTTGAAAGGATCCAGGTTTTGTGCGACATGTCCCCTCTGTGCTGAAAATTAAATTGTCTGATGTGAAAGATTTGCCTTTGCAGTGTTGTGGCCCCTGGACGGGCACTGAGGGACACAAGTGCCACGTGTCATCTGTTGGCACTGCTGGGGCACCTCCAATTTACCCACCAAGCCGCTCTGCATTTCAAAGGAGCCCCGTCGCCAGCCTCCTGTTAGAGATCACTATCTGGGCCCCACCAAGGGAAGATTATGGCCAGCTTGAAAAAACTGCTAACCAACACCCCCCTTCCCCATGTTGCTACCCTCCCTCAACACATTTACATTTTCATTTTCATATTAGATTTCCCTTCTCTGCTCGACCTTGCCTGTCACCACCATGTTTCTTTTTCTCATCCCCTTCCCTGGATTGCAACGACTCTCTCTTAGCCACACCAATACAACAGTTTACCTATACAGAAGGCTCCTATTATCATTGTATTAAAATCAATGCTACTGACAGATGAATATCATGCACTCCCAATGGAATTTATCAATACTGCACTGGCTAACATTTAACCTGAGCTTGCATTGATCCTAACCATAAAAGTGTGGAGAGATATGTCTTGTTAAGGTACATTTTAGGGTAACATGAATTTAATGCCAGGAACATCAGCCCAGGCCAGTCTCCACAGTCACTCCATTCTCAACCTCCTACTGCATTTCTGTTCTATTTTTTGTTTTTGTTTATACCAGTAACATATCTGACGGTCCACTGGAAACACTGGCTCGACACTCCAGGACAGTCAGCTTGTCAGGCCACCGAGAATTCAATAAACCCACTACATGTTTTTCCCACATAAAGCCATTATTTTATGGTTATACTCTTTGATAAGCTGCAGAGATGAAGAGACACAGCAATTCTAACATAATGTAGAAGGTTATCTAATGAAAAGTAAAAACAAAGGTGAGCATATATTACAAACTGTCATTGGATTCGCCCCTTCCTGGTTTGACAATATGCAGTAGTTTTAAAGGTTAAATGGTTCAAGTTTAAAGGTTAATGTCTTTGTCATTTTACAAAGCCTGGGTTGTAAAACCAGGGTGGTATTGTCAGATGTTCTCTGTGCTGATGCTGATTCCCAGAAACCTAAAATTGTTCACCTGTTCCAACTACACTGATGTAGACAGGGGTTTGTGTTTGCCTCATTGTTACCAATATCAACAATCATCTGCAATATTGTGGATTTCCTCCTGATATGAGGTCTCAGTGTTGATTGTAATGTCACTGTAGAGTAGTAGTGGTTTTTTTTCATGTCTGAGAGTGCAGTCATGAGTGTGCAGTGTGAACAGCAGAGTGCTGAGCACACAGCCCTGGGGGCTCTGGTGTTAATCAGTAAAGTAGAGGAGGCGTGACTGATATTTTTACAGTTGAACTGAAGATAACAACATTTAATAAACATTTTCACTTCATAACTGTGGGTTAGATAATCTGGTTATTGAACTGGGGACTCAGTCGAGAAATGAGATGTGATGTATATTCCAAATTTGGTGAGTTTTTGGGTATGTTCAGGCTTCCAAAACTGCAGTTAAAGCGCAGAGGAATAATAATAAGAATATTTTTTCCAATTTCAATAGGGACCTCACAGGTCGATGACCTGCTCGGGCCCTAATTAAAGCTGCAGACAGTGATGAACAGGCCCTCGCTCCACGCATGTAGGACTGCGGTGCCGTCGGAGGGGGCGCTCAACTGTCACTTGCATGTCATGTTGTAGTGTAGGATGTGTAGAAAAGAAGCAGTAAATGTAATGTAAATCGTATGATGTTTGTCTGACTCCCTGTGTCCAGTGGGTGGCGCTATGGGTCCATCCATCCATCCATTGTCTGTAACCACTTTATCTCTTTTATGGGGTCGCAGGGATTTTTGCTGGAGCCAATCCCAGTTGTCTCTGGGCGAGGGCAGGGTACACCCTGGACAAGTCGCCAGCTCATCGCAGGACCCTCACTGATGGCAGAAGCCACCATGCAAGGTGCCAACCACGCATTAGGTGCTATTCGGGGTTCAGTATCTTGCTCAAGGATACTTCGACATGCAGCACAGCTCAGCCCGGAGCTTGGATATGAATCAGCGACCTTCTGATCACTAGCTGAGCTACAGCCGTGTTATGGATATGGTGTCTGTGGTGTTAAATCTGTAGGAAGAGTTCGTTTAAGTACGAGGCATGGAAATTGGTCGAAATGGCGTGGAAAATCAAAATGGCCAACTTCCTGTTGGAATGAGGGTATGGGTTATTTGTGTGTCTGGTCATGATAATTATGCATACTGAATTTCGTTCATGTTCATGTATGTGGATAAGTTGCATTATCAATTTTTCGTCAGAAGAGACATATATTCCAAGTTTGGGGAGTTTTGAGGTATGTTCAGGCCTCCAAAGCTGCGATTACATTCACAGAATGAAAATAACTAAAGCTGCAAGCAATGATAAACGGGCCACTCCATGCACGTCTGAGCTGTGACGCTGTCAGAGGGTGCTCTCACCTATTACTTGCATGTCATGTTGTAGTGTATGATGTGGAAAAAAACAAATGTCATGTAAATTAGATGATGTTTGTCTGATTTCCTGTGTCCAGTGGGTGGTGCTATAGATATGATGCAGTATTCAGCATGGTATCCAGGGTGACACCCTTTACATGTGTGTGTAATTTGGTGTAGATGGGAAAGATAAGGAATTCCTGCTTCATGGTGAAGGATGGAAATGGACCACACCACCACGCCAACCAGATGAGGCGAAACAGAGGCGAAAACTAAATATATGTGCATGTAAGAGGCAGGGATATACAGCAGGGGGGAGTCCCCCAGCCACACCAAAACTCCAAAACTGCAATCAAAGTGGGAGAAGAAAAATAATAACAAGAATCCATACAGATTCCATAGGTCGTCGCACTGGTTGGTGCTCGGGCCCTAATAATAATAGACCTAGTGATTTCAATAGGTCCCCGCATTGGTCAGTGCTCAGGCCCTAATAATAATCCTTACAGATTCAGTAGGTCCTTGCACCGGTGAGTGTTCGGGCCCTAATATTCCTAGCGATACCAATAGGGCCTCGCACTGGCGACGCCTCGGACCCTTAAAATAATAAGAATCCTAGTGGCTCTTATAACTTCAGTTGTAAAGCACCTCTCAAAACTACCATTACAAAGTGATTCACCCCAAAGAGGAAATGAAAGAAAACGTTCAATATAAAATACTGCAAAGTGGTCTGCAAAAGAAGGAAGGGTGAAGCTGTGACACAGAATGTATCTAAGCTTCAACACAAAAAATAAAGGTGCTAACTGTAAACTGTTAGATCCAGAGCTTTACCCCTGTCCAGGAGGCACTCGACTAGCTCTCCGTTTAAAGGGTTAGATCCCTAAACCTACAAGAGGTTGCTTGAAAACTGCCAATTTAAATAGGGATTGCTTAAGCTGGTGGTGAGGAGACTCACCTAGCTTCTAACTGCCTGAATCCGAACGTTTACCCTGCTTCCTCTGGTTTGGCACCTGACATGAATAGCCCTTGAGTCAGATATGGCTACCAGCCACGCCCGTTATGGCAGCTCTCCTCTAAATGATCAGTGCACTTGGTATGGTGCTAGGTTGGATTTTAAGGGCTTTTGGCAAACCCTAAGGGACTATTTCAATTTGGTTGGCTAGAGTAACCTTTAAGAACCTTTAAGATACTAGTGCATTACCCGTAGGAAGCATGTATTTCTATAGAAAAGTGGGAGGTTAAGTAGCTTTTTCATGGATGGCCAAATGAGGCTGTTTGAAGGTGGGACGTCAGAGATATAATTGGCTGTTTTTGATTATACCATTACATGTCACCTTAAAAACTATTTACCTTGCCTTACTTGGTGTAATTATTTTTAGCACAACCTCACATGTGTGACTGTACAGTTATTTTTTCATTTTAAGGTACTATATTAACACTATGGACCTAAAATCACAAAATAACATAAAATCAGAGTAGAAAAAGTTAGTTTTTTTACTGTGAAAACCACAAATATGTTTAATGGACCAATTGCATTAGTTATAATGCAAATATAAATTGTTGTTTGCTAAATTGGTGCATAAGTTTTTGAAATTACAAAGCTATGTGTAACTATTTACATTTAAATGCAGGCAATGCCTCAGGCTCCTCAGCTCATTCCTGCCTGTTCCACATTCAGCCGTCTCCTCCTTGGTTTACCTCACAACACGACTCCACTACTCACTAAACACACTACACCAAACACTACATAACACACTAACTATACACTCCAAACACGCTATATGTCACAAATCTCTCAACTCTCAAAACTCGCTATCTCTGTCGCTGTCTCCAACACATCACTGCTGCTGTCAATCATTCGCCGATGTCCCTCCCACATCTTCCTGTTCCTCAACAACCAAACTCGCTGCTTGGACACTTTCGTGACAAAAGCACATTTTTACTGTTTCTTCCTGCACCAGACATAAAGCAAACGTAACGGCAATGTTCGCGAAAAAGCGTGTTGGACATTATTTACCCTAAATCCGGTTTTGGACGTGCCGGTGCGCCCGCTCCGTCAACTCGGTAGGTAACGTTAGGCCGTGTGGGTCGGCTAGTGGCTAGCAGCTAGCTACACACAAACATCCACAGATTCCGATCCCACTTTGTTGACCGCGCGTCTCCGGATCTCCTCAGACCCGAACAGACTCAGTCTGGACTTGTTTAATCTCATTATAATCCACAACAGTCAGTTTAGATGAACAGAACAGAACAGAATGGGACCAAACCGGCAGCAAAATCCTGGTCCAGCTCAAGCCGCTGCAGGTATAAATCCGCTTGTGACAAAAGCACATTTTTACTGTTTCTTCCTGCACCAGACACAAAGCAAACGTAACGACACTGTTCGCGAAAAGGCGTGTTGGACATTATTTACCCTACATCCGGTTTTGGACGTGCCAGTGCGTCCGCTCCGTCGACTCGGGCAGTGGGCCGTGTAGCTAGCGCCAGCTAGTGGCTGGCGCGGCTAGCGCTAGCTACACACAAACATCCACAGATTCCGATCCCACTTTGTTGTCCGCGCATCTCCGGATCTCCTCAGACCCGAACAGACTTGGACTTGTTTAATCTCATTAATCCACAACAGTCAGTTTAGATGCACAGAACGGAACCAAACCCGCGGCAAAATCCCGGTCCAGCTCGTGCTGCTGCAGGTATAAATCCGCTTGTTTTTTTAAGGTATGTCGTGGGCTTGAGCTCTGCAGTGATTGGCTCTGGTGCGCACGGGGCCACGGTGTGCAGTGGTTGGCTCTGGTGCGCACGTGACTGTGGTGGCTCCGGTGGACAATGCTTGCAGAATTTGTAAAGCATTTATGAAATAATTTATTCACATTATCATTGCAGTCCAAGCAAATGCTTATTGCACACCACTGAACCACGCAGCAGCCATGTTGAAAGTCTCAGGTCATTCTGATCCTGATCCGCAGAGATATTTGAGGAACACACACACACACACACACACACACACAGACAGACAGACAGAGATTCCTTGTATTATAGATAGATTATGCACACTTATCACCTGACTTTTACTTCCAATCAAAGAGACATAAAATCAATGTCCACAACTTTAACTTTAACTATATTATGTAGGTTTTATTGCATAGATTTTAGCAAGAGCAAAGTATACAGCGCAATACTTGTTTCAATTACTATCAATCATTATCAAAAATCCTTATTGATAAATCATAATACTTTAATTAACAAATTAACCTTAAAGAGCTGAGGCCTTTGACTAGAAATACTTACATTTAGGTGAGATGGAGAGGGTCAGGTCTTTCCATGGCTTGCCTTTCCCTTCCTGCTGAGAGTTCAAGTCCTTGAGGCAAATCGCAACCCCGGCCGAGTTCTCGTAACTTCCTCAATGTCCAAACTTCACGCCAGCAGAGTGAACAAAAGTACTCCAATATCCAAATTGTAATCCACAGCATGTTGGCAAAAATGGTTAATCCGTTGTGCTCTTAATTCCTTGGTCTGTTTCTGCTGAAGATTTCTTGAAGTCCTTTCTGCGATGTTAAGGCTGCCCACATTATCCGTCTCAGGTGTTTCTTCAAGGCTTGAGCGAGTGGAAGAACAAACTTTAGTCCGTGCTCCTCAGGTTATATACACTCTTGCTTTGGACACTGGCTTGGTTTTATGTCCTTATTAGGACATTTTCCCACCATCTTTCCGTTCAATGACTAATAGTCTCTTGATGACGGCTAACAAATTCATAACAATCTAACATGCCTCGGTCATGGTCTGTGCCCGTGCCCAAAGCGTGATCAGATTTTGATACTTCCTTTTGGCCTCATGTTGACTTGATCAGTTCTTTAAAACCTTCTCATGACCTCAGCTCAACACCGTTTCTTTACTGATTTTCATTAGATCTCTAAACTTCAATACATCATGGTTACACCTTCCACCTCCTTTAACTTTGCAAAGTTAATACTTAATCAAAAATGATCATCAGAGACAGAATGACAGACAGAGCCTTGAGTGTAACACTTCCTCTTTTTCACAGACACACCGTGTCGCCCTTTCCTCTTCACTTCCTATTTCAATACACCTTTAATGTAATGGTTGAACACTTTCCAATGAATTTATGGCAAACACAATGCAGCAAGCAAAGTTTTGATATATTTCAGAATCATTTCAGGACTAAGTATTATGTCCCTTTCTTGTATTTGTGTCTGGCAGGAGTGTATGAATCCCAACTCTTCTGACACTGTCTGTGTGTGTACATACTGGTATTTGAATTAGACAGGAGTAAATGGATCTCAACTATTTTGACAAAACCAAAAATTGTTCTTTGGGGCATTGCGATACAAGAGCCATATTCGGTACCATAAAGAACCCTTTAGCAAGAGGTCTTCTGCAAATATATAGAGTTTAGAACCCTCAAAGGTGCGGTGAAGAAACATTTTCAATTTACATCAATGTGGGTAAGCTGAACAACATGTATATATGGCCTGTTTGACATTCTTTTTCACTTCATTCCGTTAAAGACAAGGTATAACAAACGCAGCCTCAGGGCAACACAGATCAAGTCACATGAACCTATTGCTCCAACACAAACATAATCAGTAATGAAGGGGAACCCTTAAAACATAGAATAACTTGTAGATCCATACTACAAATCCAGATATACTGAAAGCACTTGCCAGCTATGAAGACATTGCCAGAAATAAAGTATTGCATATTCTTACCAAAATATGAAAACTTCACAGTTCCCACGTTTTTGAAGGGGCATGAGTTAAAATGCTGGACCAACCAAAGTATGAACATATGAAAAACAAACAAAAAGGAAAGACGTGCTCTAGATTTAACATGATTAATGTCGAAGTAGTTTAAGTATTTGCTATAAAGGTTTACTTAAAACTCCACACCACAAAATGACCTCCAGCACACAATTAACTGTCAAAACAGTTCTGATAGTAAATAGTGCATTGTTTCTCGGCACTCGTAACAAATCTGTCTACAGCAGATAATAAAATAATTTCTGATACATTCATTACACATTTTTTGGAGAAAACTATATTCACTGTCCGAAAATAAGACGGAGAAAACGTGTATCTGAAAAATTACCAAAACCAAACTCACAACACAAATGACAAGCTCTCAATTGTCCTCATTATCATACTCTGCCCATCTATGTACAGCTTCACCGTCCCAGGGCTTCAACAATGAAGTTTGTTTACAGGTGTTGGGGAGTAACACTGCATAAGTGAAAAAAGCAGCTAAAGCCATCCAAAGCTCCAGAGGAAACTGCATGTGATCTGATAAACTGCCTCCAGTGAGTTGGATTGTAGGTGATGTAGTGTCAGGTTTTTAAAAGCAGTCTACAGGTTTATCACTGCACTCCTAATAATACAGTTTGACTCATTAGAGACATTTTAAAAACAATTTGTCGTAACAGATACAGCAAAGGAAATATCATGTTTTTCATTTACACATTCTTCTTCCTGGTGCGTACATTACCCACAGTACAGGAAAAAGTCTTACAGTAAATGTGAAAATGCTGAAATAAATTTGAACAAAAGTTTAGATATATACCTACGACTTAGTTTTAGCAGAAAACACTTTTTAATGTTGTAACATTGTGCCATAATGTCATTCTAATAATGAGCATGGGTTTGTTTTAGTTTTATAAACATTAATATCATACTGGCCTCGAGAAACATATCAGTAAAACCCTAAATTGGCTGTAGCTCACCTTCGTCCCTCCTTCAGGAAGAAAAAGAAGTTGAGGAGAAAAGGCAATAGGCTCACACTCCCCTTCAAAATCCTCACTTACATGCAATGTTTTTCAGTCGCATTACTTCAGCAGCCCATGACTTTCAGCTAATGGAATAATTAATGAAACTTTTGATGTAAAACAAATAATGGAGTTAGTTGGCTCTGCTGCTTTCAAGTATTTCATCTCGACTAGTGAGGAGTGTTTGAGTGAGAACATAAATAGATCAAAAACCTTCTCAAATCTAAGTATTAAAACATGAAAGAAAAGAAAATGCATTCAAAAAGTATTGTGAAATTAAACAAGCTCCAGATAACTGCAAGTTCACACATGCTCATGAGAATTAGAGAGTCATTTCTGTGAATTGAAGAGTGAGCCCTGGTAGTTGTAAACTTAGATCTGAAGATTTTTGCTCTCGAGAGGAATAAAAAGAAATTTAGGGACATACAAACTGAGGCTGAGTGAAAGCTGACATCTTTCTTGATGCTTTACTCAGAGGTGCATGTTGCTGTTGCTCAAATGTAAAGAAGAAATGAAGGACTAGAGTTCTGAGCGGAGGAGAGGCTGGGGCATGCTATCCCAACATCCTCCACTCTAGCACTCTCTGTTTCCCTGTGAGACAGACAAGATGCTAATAGAGGCAAGTGAATCCTCCATTCTCTGTGCCTCTCTGTCTCTCTGCCAGACATTGTTTACTTTCTCTGGTGGGATATCGCATAGAGAGGGATGCTGAATAGACTTAAATTCCAGGCAGAGGGGTTTGTGTGGCAGAAAGATGCAGACTGAGACGGACAGGGAGCGCAGAATGGGAGACAGATTAAGAGAGTTGGATGCAGATGCAGAGCTGCAGCAGATTCACTTGACTCACCTGCAAATCCCCTCACATCTTCTCATCTCAGTAACAAGTCAACACAGATGGTACATCAGAAGGCATGCAGGCCTCTGATATCATCTGATTGGACCGTGACGAAGGAAAAATTATGTATTGACAACTACCGACCAGTTTAGGAAGATTGATATTTCTGACCTACTGCTGTATGTGGTATACAGAAACACAAAGAAAACCCACAGAGGGACATGGTTTTATTTAAATTCTTCAAAATCAGTAGTTAGGAGAATTCAGCACTCTGTTAGGAGAGTTGCATTTTGAGGACGAATTGTATTCATACTTTGGGCTAAATCACTTATCCTGGCGATCGTTACAGAAGAAATCTAAACAAACTTCAGACACCCCATGAGCACCAACAACCAAAAAAAGAAGAAGGTAAAATGGCCTCCTTTAATGTTTAATTTGCAGCCTAAGACATGTTATATAAACATTTAATATTTTGATGAATATCCAACACTGAGTTATGAGAGTAGACCTTCTGAAAGAGAATAAATGCCATCAACTAGCTTACATAAAAGAGGTTGTCTACAGTTGGAAACCATTATTATAAGCACTCCTGCAACATTATTTAGCATTAACATGTCCCTGGAATCAAGCTAAGTGATGGCCCTGTGAAGTCAGTGTTCCTATCATTCATCAAATCGCTCTGAAAGTGATCCCAATGGTAGAGTTCTCCGCTGTCGTTGTCCTTACAGCTGTGGTGTGGACTCCACCATCTACTTGATTTGTAAAGCCATGTATTTGTAGTTATAGTTCATGATGTGGACAGCCCTTTACAAATAGAATCAAATAGAATGTGTATGATTGGCATTTACTCCTGCATCAATTGACTCTGCAGTATTCACTGGTATTTATCAGCTCAGGTTTCAATCAACTGTGATAAAAAAAAAAATAAGACACAGGTGAACACATTAGTTTCTCCCCTTGTCAGGCGTGATGATATGATGGCTTGTCAAAACTTTCCCATCCATCTCTGTTCAAGCAGCACCTGAACATCATTCATTCTGTGCTAATTTTAAAGCAAGACTGAAGTAAAATAAATTTTAAAGGTAACTGTCTTTAGTTTATGTCTGTCTATTTGCAACTCTCAACATGTCTCACTCCTTAGCAGCTTCTATTATCAGCTATGGAAAAAAAGGTTTACCTAATTCAGAATTGTATTGATTAAGACTTTTGAAACATTGATTTAAATTCTGGATGTCATCCTATCTACTGCTTTTCACTGTTCCCTGCTTTTCCAGTGCGCTGATGATGGCAAACTTGAAATGCAAAGACAGCAGAACAGACAGGAAAATTAATCTCATGGCAATAAAATAAAGTCAAATGCTTATTTATAGTGGGTTTGCCCACATTTATAAAACCTGCATATAGGCATACACTGGTATACATTTCACTTAAGTTTATTAAGTGATTAAAAGTTAAAAGCATAGACATGTGATGATCATGTCAGCTCATCTCTGAGAAATAAATAGGGCTACATAAAAATACAATCATATGACAAAAGTCATACTCACCGCTCTGCTGTTTCACTTGATCCTTTTTACTGAATCATTGTTTTCATTCAGTATTCATTTTGCATTTTTGTGATTAATATGCAGGTAGTAAAAACTCAACACTACCTGCACAGCTGTTTAACATTAAAAGTGACTCATAATTGATCATGCTCAAGGTGAGAAGAACTTCATGCTCAATTCATTTTATAAGCTATTATTATTAGCTAGTAGAGGTAGTTCCACCTGTCCTTAGTGGCTTATACCTGGCCTTAATTTGTTTGTGTTGGCCACTATACGTTGAGATTCCACCACACCAGCTTTTATTTAAGAATTTATGGGAAGCACGAGATAAAACGTTTTTAAAATGTTTTTTAGTTTTTTTAGCACCATACAGCCTGCTCTGCAGTCATACGCAGACATAATATAAATAACTATAACTATTTAAAGGAGTCACTGCTAGGATACACACTAGTTATGGGAATTCCAGCTTTTTTAAGAGAACCTGTTCTTATAGCTCGGCTCACTAAAAAGAGCCGGCACTTTCGGCCCCTTAAGTGGCTCCTCAGATTTTTTTGTTGCTTAAGTAAATTTATCACCAAAAATAATGAAAAATTATGTGTAAAATGAATTACTAATGTACAAAAGATACATTATATCAAAGGTTTATTATTTATATGGCTTATTATACTCAACATGGAACAGAGTGCTACAAAAAATAAATTATAAAGTACATAGCCTTTTGCACAAACTGTGTCTTAGAGCTCTGGGTTGTAGGTCTAGGTGGTTGTGATGGTGTACTGTAGACACTGTAGACGCAGCAACAGCAACAGCTGCAGTAGACAAACTGGCACTTTCATTAGTAGCAGGTTCACTTACTTGTCTTTTTTCTTCCAACTGCACTGATGAATGTACAGTTCTAATGTGCCTGTGAAGGTAAAGTCTGCTCCATATGAGATTTTAACCTTGCATTATCTACACTCAATTTTACTGTGTTTAATGCCGTCACTTATTTTCTCACCTTTCCAGCGTGTTGTTTCTCTCTCTCTCTCTCTCTTTCTCTCCCTCTCGGTGCTGCGGCTCCTAAAGAGGCGTGATGGTACTTGTCATGTTGATGACGTCGGTGTTTCCCGGTGTCCCCGGGTCAGTAGGGAGTAGAGTCAGTAGGACAGGTGGGAGGACAGACAGGAGGACGGACACTTCTCCATGTACAGCTGTGGTATTTATTTTCTTCATATAAGTTGCCAAAGACAGTTACAGTTACTACCTTACTTTTGTTTGTCATGTAACGTTGCTTTGTGGGACATTTCTCTGTATTTAGTTGAGTGAAGGACCTGTGCAGTTATCAGGCTGTTAGCCAACACCAACACACATCATGTAGTTGACCAATCACATGCAGCTTGAACAGAAAAAAAAAGAGGAAAAAAAAAACAAAGTGGCTCCGGCTCCCAGACAGTAGCCGGCTCTGATAGTTCACTTCAAAGAGCCGGCTCTAAGAGCCGTTCATGACCGACACATCGCTAATACACACTGGTACAGGATACTGCAAACACGAACCAACCTGTATGTAGAGTTTTTAAACCTGCTGGTTGCTTGTTTCTACAGAATGAAACCAAATTTACATACAAAGGTCACCAAAACACACCTTGTGTAGAGAATATCTAACAGGGCTTATGGTATAACCCCCAGTTACCACTGGACCCATCACAGCTGTGTTGTGGCACGTCTCAGCAGCATTCTAGAAGCAGATCTCCATTCCTCTCAGTGAACAATACATGGCAAGTTTCTTTTTTTCAGAGGCAGACCACAGCCATGTCAATTTCTAGAGCAGAGCAGATTGAGCAAGACAGGAAGTCAGACAGCGGAACGGCACGGTGCATCCAGTCAATTCTTTGGTGTGTACAGTGCAACAAAGTTGGAAATATTACCAATAAACACAACTAGAACAGACAAATAACAAAAAAAAATGGTCTACTACGTAGTCTACTTGTCCACAGTAGAAGCACAAATGATTATACAGTAGGTTCACTAGCAAGGACCACACCGTCAACGAGATGCGTTTAAGGATTTATTAGTGACAAAGGAAAACGAAGTGTCAAAGATCTTGGTTCTTTTGAGTTCTTCGAGTGCGTTGTGGGGATTCTTGTAGAGAATCCGCCGCCGCTCCCGGGCAGCGACGGACCCCCTCATGGATCTACGAAGGAGAGGAGAGAAAGAAGAAACAGGGAGAGATGAATGGGGTGGGGGGGAGGGGTGCAGAATACGAGAGCGAAGCAGAGGAGAGGGTCAGGTGGTTATTTATAGAAATGCGGAAGTAGGCGCTGTTGAGGTGTGGTCCTGCTCCTGAAACTTCGCCAATTAAGCTTCAAATATGAATCCGCTTGACGATGGAATAAAACAGGCAAGGTAACAAAAACGTGCCTAGTGGAATCAAGGGGTAGGCCTCTGAGCGTCCATAATGGATTGACGTTAAGAAGCCGATGGAGTCCTTGATGTTTTGAAGAAAGAATGCTACCCATTTTGATAAGCACAGATGTTAAACTCAATGTCCATCAGTGTCACTTTGACTGGCAACATATTCTCTTTAACACAGGTGTAGCTTTGTGGCTTATTTGAAGGACAAACATAAATGAATAGCCTTCTCTGAGGCAACTCTGATGGGCCACTCATGAAGAAAATGAGACATCTCTTTCAAACATAATGGTAATAGTGCATCAGCAGGAGCTGTCTGACTATACTGCACTGGTACAGTAAAACTGGAGAAAAACACTATTATCAGCAAGGCTCTGGCTCCTGATAAGTCATAAAAAATCCAAACACACATGCACACAGCACCAAGCTTACGAAACATGAACACACTTTAAGGTTGCATATTATGCTGTTTTTCATCAATTTCACACAGCTGTCCAACAACTGTGTATTCGATATGTATTGCCTCAAACCCGTCCATGGTCCTAAATTTCAGCTGTCTGAAAGTTGCTCAAGTGAGCTCTGCTGAGCTCTCCTGACTGCAGGCTGTTTCTGTGCCTGCACCTTTAAATTCTAATGAGCTCTGTCTGTCAACGGCTGCCTTGCCTGCTACGTCACTCTCAGGGAGACGATGCCGCTTACGCTAGGCGTAGCATACGCTAATGTTTACGGTGGATGTATCGCTATGGCTCGCAGAGATTTTTTTCATTCAACCGTACCAGTTTGACCCTGAATCGGACTCAGAAGGAGAGGCTCCTGAAGAAACACAGACTCTGTGGCTGCAGCAGGACGTTTCAGAATGGTTAGTGGGTCTGAATATGTTACTTAGTTGCTTACAGTACGTGTGTCCAGTGGGTCAGTCTGGCATGCGACATCCCTTGATACCGGTGGCTGAACGGATACACTTGATATGCTGGCCTGTATACAAAAATAAAGGCTGTATAAGCTTAATAAACCAACACTCAGGAATTTGTGTGTTGTCCACCATTACATGAGGGACCCACTCCCCTGCAACAGGTAACAGCTAAAAATAGCTAGCGCAAAACAGCTAGCGAAAGCTGTTTTTGTCTCCAACACAGTCTCCAAACTATTTGACATTGCTCGCATCGTCTCTGTCTCCAGTCTGCACGTTTCCAGACTTTCTACTGTGACAACCAAGCTCCATCGTAATATTATTAACATCAAACTCGCTTCAAACGCCATTGCATAGCGGGCCGAAGCGGAGCTAACTATTTTGCCAATTTCCAGCTGACTTAACCATACTCGTAGGCAACTGCAAATACTATCAAAATGTGGCGACTCTTACCTGTGGCTCGGGTACAGCTGCTGGGTCCGGTAGGGCCAGGACTGATCCTTTTACGAGGGTCAGTGTCGAGGCAAAGTCAGTTGGGTACTGACCCTGTTACTGAAGCAGTCCGATGTGAAGTGGTTAGCACACACACACAAGCTAACATGAACCGCAGCCGGTATGTTGTTGTTAAAAATTAAACACAGCCACTGTCTCTTCTGTTCTTCTGTAGCTGGGACAGAATATAGGCACTTATGCTGATTTATACAACCAACAACAGAGGAATTTGCGTGTTTAACTTTGACCGACGACATTGTGAAATACTGCTATCTCACTGCTAGCTTACAGCTGGACACACCGATCTTCACCTCGGGGAAGAACACCCCGCTCTCGGATATATCCTATCACCATGCAGAGGAGGCGGGACTATGGTAATGACTCCTTTCGTTACGTAACAAAAGGAGCTGAATCTGAACAGCCTGTAGGAGCGCCATTTCACCAGTAGGTGGGCTGCAGAGACCATGCAGGAATTGCTTGTTTTCCTCATTCTGGGATTTGGCAGGCTCAGGGGGAGCGTACATGTTCCCCGGGTCCTATGTTCCCCTTTTCATGTTTTAAGACTAATAAACCCTAGCCCTAACCCTAACCCTTTTGGTGAACAGTGGGGAACATAGGACCTGGGGAACATAGGACCCGCGGAACATAGGGGTGATCCCAGGGGGAGCACAATTGAGCCTTTGCTAAGCACTGCCCCCTTTAGTCACTGTTGATTAGCAAACTTTCCGTGATAGCAATGCACATAGAGTAGTTTGAAATATGCACAATTTCTCCATACAGGATTCTTGTTCTCGGGAGTTGGAACTTGGTAGGTTTTACACAGGAGTCCATACTCCTTGTGGGAGAACACTGTTAAGTTTGCAGTTTGCATTCTTGGTTCTCTGTAGATATTGGTCTACTGGTCTGTGGGTAAGTACCTCAACTCAATGGTCTTTTTGAATAAAAGTAAAAGCTTTTTTCATTCATTTACTATTAGATTCAGTCAAGAGTTATTTCAGCATGTTTAGAACAAAATGACTTGACAACGGTTAATGGAAACCAACATCATCAACCCTCTGAGGGCTGGATTCAAATCCATTTTAACACAGCAACTCATAGTGTGACTTAAGAGTGTCTATGCTCCTCCGGTGTCTGTATGCACTCCCTACAACATCTGGGCATGCTCCTGATGAGGCAGCGGATGGTGCCCTGGGGGATCTCCTCCCTTACCTGGAGCAGGGCATCAGTCAGCTCATGGACAGTCTGTGGCAGTACTTGGCGGCATCAGATTCACTGATACATATCCCATCCTGTTGAATAGGTCCTCAATTGGTTGTAGGTCAGGGGAATAAGAGGGCCAGTCATTGGCACCAATGCCTTCATCATGCAGGAACTGCCTACGGAATTTGTCCACATGAGGCCGGGCATAGTCCTGCACCAGGAGGAACCCAGGGCCCAGGTCTGACAATTGCTCTGAGGATTTCATCCTGGAACCTAACAGCAGTCAGGGTACTGTTTGCTATGAAATGGAGGTCTGTGTGCCTCCCTATACCATACCTTACCCATCGCCAAACTGGTTATGCTGGATGATGTTACAAGCAGCATAACTTTCCACTCTGTTTTGGGGGATTATCTCGCTATTGTCTCCCCATTTCACCTTTTATTTGCACCAAAGCAGGTGAAACTGATTACATGTTTCATTAATTTTCTTTAGTAGTGTATATGGAACCTAAAGTCAACTGAGGCAGCGCTGTTATGGTCAATAAGAAAATTAACTTTCTTCAAACTAACTAATGTGGCTGCAATATATTTCAACTCCGAGACCAAGATTTTCAAAAGGATTATGTTCATGCACAATATAGTGGGTCAAAATATAAACATAATATGTATATATATATATATATATATATATATATATATATATATATATTTATTTTACAGTCCTATAAAACAAAAAATATTAGCTGGAAGTACAAAATGCTATTTTGCTCGGTATCACCTTTTCAAGTACATTTCAACATCAAACAATCAATAAAATCACTTAATCATGCACTCACAATATATCTATAGATATTTAATAAAATGGTGTTATAACGCTATGTTGAAGCCAATCTTGACTTCCCCTGGTTGGTTGATGCGAAAGAAGAGTCTGACACCGGATTGTGAACAAGCTGCAGTATTTCATTTAACAAAGATCTTTGGAGAACACCACACATAAAAAGTATGCATTCGAGCTAAGCGCCCTGTGTTCTGAGTTCGGTCCGCTGTGACTCTGGGTTTCATTCTACGCGCTCCTCCTCTTCCCCCTGATCCCCTGAGCTCTTACCATTGGATAGTTTTACTCCTTCCTTCTCTGTGATTGGCTACGTTCGTCTCTGGGGTACGTCACTCACTTTTGGAGCTTGTCCTGCTTTCACCCCAAACTGGTTCGCTCCGCTTTGCTTCAGAGCTATCTCTTCTAACCACGAGTTCCTGTTCTGTATCTTTAGCCTTCAAGGACGCTCTCTTGTTTTTCTGCATATGTGACAGGTTTACACAATTACACCTGCAACATTATGTCTGAAGATATCTACTGTTCCTGGAACTGTGCGTTCTTCACCCTGAGTCACGCCCTGCGTCCCGTGTCTCATGAACACAGTGTACTTTCCTATTCCACTGAATTTCTTCAGTCCACACATTATACTTCATCCTCATAGAAATGGCTCAATATCAATCAAAACAGAGTGAAGCTCCTTTCACATGTAGTTGTGATAAACCCCCAATTAGCACATTTACATCATTCAGTAAATATAGCGATTTTCCACAGCTACAATAAAGAAAACAACTACAATATCACCACTGGACTGTCAGCACATGTCTAGAATCTGCAAAAACAACATCAAGGAAAAGATATTCTCCCATAGTCCTTTCTGTTTGGTGATAGCCACATCACTGAACATACAATATGTCAAACAATATGTTTTGCACACATCAGGAAATCTAAAGCCATCACTGTAGACAAAGGCAGAATAATCTACATGAGAAAAGAACACTGCACACCCCCCACCCTCTTGTCTGTTCTCCATCCTATGCCCTCTCCCCTCCCCTGCCCTCCCCTCCCTGTTGGCTGACAGAGGACTCCACCTGAATGACATTTACAAATTACCAGGCCCAGAGTGCTCAGTCCCCTGACCCGTGAGCCTCTGCTCAATACCCGGAGAGACTTGCCAGCGTTTTGTCACATAATTACTGAAAATCCCCTGAAAGTAGCCCCCCTACAACCACTCTCCACATTTACATACATGCTCACACCAACCGCTTTCCCTATTCTAGATGTACGCAGATGGATGCATGTAGGTGCATTAGAAAAAACTTGCAGAGCTGAATGTTAATTTGTGATGAACCAATATCTGAATGACCATCATGGATGACATCTGCAAATGAAGCAGAGAAGTAAAATAGAATAATGCTGGTGACACTTGTTACTTGAAAAAGTTCCTCTCGGTGAAACAAAAACACATGGTGGACGTTTTTTTCATCATCAGTGGAAAATACAATATTTTTCTATTTTCAGTAGATTCTGCATTGAAATGCATTTTGATAATGTGTTTAGCAAGAAATGTATGATTTTATTTCATAATATTCGTTGTGTGAATGTGTATGATCTTTAGTTTGTAAGTTATTATTTGTCTAGGTTTCGCCAGTAAATACAGTAAATGCAACATTTTGTATTGTTGCTATACTGTGGCACCTATCACTGAAATTATGTAGCTTGCACATATGAATAATTGAGAACATTTATGTCACGTGTGAAATAATTAGATATGTATTTGCTGTGCTTTTTATATAATGCGTGCTGTGATTCTTGATTATCTATTTGCTGTGCTGTTTATGATGTTTTCTGTGACTTTTGATCATCCTGTTTGCCGTGCTTTGTGTGCTGTGTTTCACCCCTCCCGGTGCTCCCATGTCATCTGTCATCTGTCAATGAGGGATAATGGACCCAATTAACTTCCGCCAATCGCGGTGAGTTGGCTGATGAGGCTAGATCGGGGGCAGGTGTATACAGGGGGAGGGTTTTATTACTTATTCCCCAGATCGGAGACGCGGAGAGAACGGAGGCCACGGCAGAGAGTTCGGGGGTCGAGAGCAGTAACAGTGGCAGCGAGCGGATAGCCTTACTTCTAACCACTCGTTGGTGATCTACACGGTGTGAGAGGCCGCGATCGGACTCACTGGCTAAACGGAGCCAGTGTGACATTTACATGCCTAATAATTCCGCTATCCCTTCCAAAAATATTCTGACTCTGAAACAGGTCATGTAAACAGCATGTTCGCTTTAGCTATTCCTAATTCTGAATGTAGCATTTTTCGATTAAGATCACAGAATCACAGAAATAATTGTTTGAAGTTCATAAGCTTGAGTTGAGGTCTACCGTCAGCGTGACTCAGAGGGAAAATGTTTTGGTTGTTTTATGCTGATTACCTCAAATCCACAAAATTGCAGCGTTAATGTGGTTCTTTTTAAAGTGCAGTTGGAGAATAAAATACCCACAATAATTATTTAACTGTGTTTGGTCTCCTCATTCATAACTTGGCCATATACTTATTTTTTCTTCTTTGGTTTTTCAACAGCCTGGCACATTGCTACAATGTTTGGGTATTTCTTTTTTATAATTACATCCTCAACATTTCTCAGCCAAAAAAAAAAAAAAAAAAGTAAAAGTGTGCTTGCTAATTCAACAATACGCTATATTAATTGTATGGCAGTCACTATTAATTATTTCTGCTTCAATACTATTAAATCAATAAAGGCTTTTTTTATTTACTTAATGTTATTAAGCTATGTTCTGCTGTCTGGCAAGACGGCAGGAGACCACATCGTCTGCCATCATCACCTGTCATATCCAGAAGTTCTTGGATCACTCAGCAGTAGTTGGATGTATCGGTTAGGGTGCTGAGGATGAGTACAGTACTACTGTGGCCAACTTTGTCATATGGTGTGAGCGGAACCATCTGCAGCTCAATGTGACAAAGACCAAGGAACTGGTTGTGGACCTGAGGAGGACCAAGGTGCCGTTGACCCCTGTTTCCATCCAGGGGGTCAGTGTGGACATTGTGGAGGATTATAAATATCTGGGGGTCCTCACTGATAATAAACTGGACTGGATAAAGAACACTAACATCCTCTACAGGAAGGGACAGAGTCGTCTCTATTTTCTAAGACGGCTGAGGTCCCTCAACATCTGCCGGACTATGCTCAGGATGTTTGAGTCTGTCTTGACCTCTGTGCTGTTGTGTGCTGAGGGTAGCGGAAGCCAAAAGACTGAACAGACTGATCCGCAAGGCCAGTGACGTTGTGAGAGTGACGCTGGACTCACTGACGGTGGTGTCAGAGAGGAGGATGCTGTCCAAGTTGCATGTCATCTTGGACAGTGGCAGCCATCCGCTCCATAATGTGGTGGATAGCAACAGTACATTCAGTTCTAGACGGATCCTACCAAGATGCACCACAGAGTGGTGGTATATGATAATATATATGCCGCATATATGCCGCATATATGCGTATATATGCCGCATGTAGGCCGCATATAGGCCACGGCGGCCATGGCCCCACTCTTTGGCTTCGATGCCCCGTGAAAAAAAATCATCGTACAGCTACAGTGGCCTTTGTGCCTCTGGCCCGGTCAGCGTAGTGAGCTTGCCTTGAATCACAGCCACCTGAGTGCACAGTAGTCATTCACAGTAACTTCAGTGAGTTTGCGGTTCGTGCAGGTGGAGTCTCATCATCACATCGATGATCTCACGTGAAAGCCTCTCAAACAGCAGCAGCATCTCAAAACGGAAGAACGAAACTTGCAGCACAACAAGCGAGCTCAGCCAGTTTTGATATGATACGTGATATGATATGAGACTTATGTGGTAGGATTTAGTTCGGTAAAGTTGGAAACAGATTCGAACTTCCCGGATCAATAACTCATAAGCGAAAGATTGTTAAAACACAAACGACGACTCTTTCCTACCATAGTAAGGTAGACAACGAGCTACAACCGTATTTTCATCAAACAAGCGCTCCTCCGTGCTAGACAAATAACACTGGTCTCTACGGTCAGCCGTCTGTGAGACGAGGGTGCAGGGACCGTCTACAAAGTGCAATACCGAAAAGAGATACTACAAAAAATATTCAGTAACTTCACTATTATTCAGGGTAGTGTCACCAAAATCACTCCACACATCAATGGTCCCCTGCTGGTTATTCTACAATTTTTTGTTTGGAAGAAATGTGCTTTGGCATAATTTTGGGGATTTTCTATTGGGAAAAATATTTAATACCTTCACTAATATTCAGTGTAGTGTCACCAAAATGTTTTGGTTTTTTTAGAAAAATGTTAAAAACATTAACTTGATATTGGTATTAAAATGTTTTAATACATAATCCATGTCTTATTATAAATTAGGATGTTATGGTATCAATCTGAAAGGTAAATCATCAAATTTTACTCAATGGCCTTTGTGCCCTGTCATGTGGCCTTGGTGCCCCTAAAAAAAAAAGAAAAGTGAAGGCCAAATGTCCTTGCTCCTAAAATGATGAAATCCCCACCCTGGTAGTAACGCGCTACATTTACTCTGTTACATTTACTTAAGTAACTTTTTGGATAAACTGTACTTGTAAGAGTAGTTTTAATACAACATACTTTTTACTTTTACTTGAGAATATTTGTGAGGAAGAAACGCTACTTTTACTCCATTACAGTTAGATACATTCCGCTCGCTACTTTTATTTTTAATCATCTGTTATTCAGTACACAGTGGTTTGTTTTGTTTTGTCAGAGACTTCCACCAAAGGCTCTGTCACATGACACTACTTCGCCAATCGAACGTAGCCACTACCAATGTTTGACTCCATTTCACCAATCAAGCGGAGCAAGGCAGTCACAGGACCGCACACAAAATCTCCACTGCCCCACACAGAAAAAAAGTGATTGAAAGCAGAAAACATTGGCAGAAAGAATGGCGTGTGATTCGGAATCAGAAGAGGCAGAACACTCCTTGCCTCACATTCAGTCTATGTTTACCTTACAGACTATAAAAAAGAACAGCTATGTCATGCACTGTCAAACGTGTCTGCCTAAACATGTCGACATCTCAGCCTACAAGAACTCCACTTCGAACTTGATAAAAAGCATTGCGTTCGTTCGTTCGTTCGTTTTCTTCCGCTTTATCAATGCGGGTCGCGGGTGATGTTACCGCTTTTATACCACCTTTTTTTCAAGGTGGAGCGGGGGTACTGGGGCCAAATCCAGTGACTCTATGGGCGAAGGCCAGGGTACTCCCTGGATGAGTCGCCAGCTCACATCGCATCAAGCGTTGCGGTAAGTTGTATATGTGTTTTGGCTGTGGATAGGCTAACGTTAGCCCTGTTATAACATCATAAATAACTGTCAAATGTACATTGCTTTGGAGTAATTTATTGTCACACTGCAGTCTCACAGACAGACACACACACACACACAGTCAGTGAAGAGCAAAGCACAGTCACCATGGTGGAGAGAAAGTAAAGTGAATTTCAGTGAATAAAAGAATTTATAATAAACAAAAGTTGTGGTTTTTTCTGTTAGGCACTGAGCATGTTTTTTCAAATATCTAAGTCATAGAGTATCCCACTGGCATGGTGTGTTGTGGTGATGAGTCTGTGTAACTGTTGGAGACAGTATTTCATGAGTTAATGAAGTGGTTTAAAAAGTTAATAAATAAGTATAAATTCATAAATAATTTAGAGTATTAAAAATGAGCACGTAAAGAGAAATAAAGAGTTTCAATGTGAGGTCTATTTTATTTTGAAAGGTACAGTCACTTGACCTTGTTGTATGAGGAATTGTGGGTAGAAGGAGACCGCGCGCTTACAGCAAAGAGAGTCCGGTTACATGCCGGACGCCTGGTCAGAAAAGAAAACAGACTACACTATGTTCTAGAGGCGCACACGGTAAATATACTTTTGTCTGCCTGTGTATTATTTTGGTTATTTCTAATGGGACTGTATTCTGTTTATTATTTTGCGCTGCATTGGCCTCACTTAGATTTTTATGTTTCAGTTTTCACAGTGTCTCAAGATTGTTTGTCGTGTCATCGTTGGAGGAGAATGAGGAGGAAATAAAAAGATGAATCTTGACATCAGTATGATTCGTGGCCTTTTTCAAGAACGAGTGTAGCTGCAGTCTGTCTTAACCCTTTAGGCGCCAGAGTCGCAAATTTTCAACATCCCGTGGTACTGAACAAAACAGCAGTTTTCTCCGAACAGGGTGTTACATGTTGTTCATACTCCCCATCACTAGTTAGCAGACATCCCGTACTTAGACCTTAGCTCATAAATACGTCATGCTTCAATGCAAAATGTTAGAGGAAGTCCCATGCAAACTGTTGGGTGAGAGACCGGAGACAGTGTGCCATGAAGCTATTCTCCTGAAGCGGTATTGCTGAATTTAGAAGTCATTGAGACGAAATAAATGACAATGGCAAGCAAAAAGTTGACACGTAGGGAAGTGATTGAGCTCCTATTCGCTGATTCTGATTCTGAAGGGGAAAATCTAACTTTGGGAGATGACGATCGGTCGATTAGTGAGCTTGCTAGTCGCGGTGTGTCTTTGCATAGCAATAGTGGTGCCGCGCAGAGCGAGGAAAACACACAAGCACAAATACACGACCCTTTGCCCAACAAAGGTGGGAGTGGAAATGATACACGAACTCGTAGTATCAGTAGGGGAGCGAATGGATGTGGTTGAAGTAGCGGTGGTGGTGAGAATAGCGCTAGGACCAGCGTTAGGGACCATTCTACCGCGACGGTCACGTAGCCGCCATGTGCGGCAGTGGTGTAGCTATGCGCGGCAGCGGTGTTCACAAAGCACAAAGCACACACTCCTCTCCCAACACTAGAGAGGATAGCAGGGGGAGACGTGGGTGAAGTGTTCGTAGAAGGGCCAGTGTCCATAGGAGAGGTGGACGTGATAGAGGCAACAGGGGAAGGCAGAACAGGGCTGGAAATGATGATGATGATGATGATGATGGTAATGGTGGCTGGACTTTCTTGAGAGATGAGGAAGTATATCAGGAATGGATAAAGCCCTTTGATGAGCAAATTGGATATAGTGGTGACAGAGAGCTTAGCTATGATTCAAGGTCTATAGATTATTCTTTCTGACTGATGATTTCTGGTATCTCATAACAATGGAGACAAATCGGTATGCTCATCAGTATTTAGTCTCACATGAACTAATGCCAGAGTTCAAGGTTTCATGAATGGTATGATGTAACTTTCCCTGAAATGAAAGCCCTCCTGTCACTCCATTTGAGCATGGGCCTGGTACATAAATCAGAGATTGAGGACTACTGGGCAGAATTTTGGCCAACATCTACACCGGGATTTGGGAAAGTGATGCCTAGGAACAGATTCGAAATCATCTTATCTTTCTTCCACTTTGCTAATAATGAGGAGTATGTTGAGAGAGGCCGTATCATTTTATTATATAATTATATTATCATCATTAGTAGTAGTAGTAGTAGTAGTAGTAGGTGTAGTAGTATTTTTCAGCATATTTCTGGACTTTTACTGGGAGCGGCTGTAATGCAAGAAATTTCCCAAATTTTTCAGTGAATCTCCTGAAACTTCCCAATGCAGTTGTGGGAACCCTGCAGGTTAAAGGTACTGTTCCTGTGATTCATTTGTTTTTCATGTATTGTTCATGTAAAAGTGACATCTCCCCATGTTAAGTAGTTGAAGGCATTATCATTAGGCCTCAATATGCTATTGAAACTTTTTAAATGGGAAGTTACTAAATTGATTCTTGATTCTGACATTATACTTGTTACAAATAAGCAATGTATGGTGGCTTACGCTAACAAAAATGTAAACCAAAGTTGAACTGTTTTGCTGTAACTATACAAAAATAAGAATGTAAATGGTTAAAATAATGACAATTAAAAAATATATATATTTGTGAAGCACTTTAAGACATGGTTGCAATGGTGCTTTACAGCAACACCACATACAGCAAATAAGAAAAGATTTAAAAGAGGTAACTGACTTTGCAGTCCTAAGTACTGTGTGACGGCTGCCTTGCTGAGGTGCTGCAGCTCACTTGCTTGTTTGTGTCACACTGCCTGCATGGCAGCTGACTTGGCTCATAGGGCACAAGTAAATCTCTGATATAGGCAGTAGAAAGGCAAAGTCGCGCTTTAAAAGTACCTAGTAAAAGTTTCAAAGTTTGTCTCTGACCGGGTCATGAAATCCTTAATTTTAGTAATGTTCCTGTATTGGTGAGAACTTCAATTAGAAAGTTTTTCATTTCTATTACCAGCCAGCCAGAAGTAAAGTTGCGTGTCATCAGCATAACAGTGGAAAGTAATACGGATTAACTGATGCAGAGGGAGCATATAAATTGAGAAAAAGTAAGGGACCAAGAATTGATCCCTGAGGAATGCCACATAAAAGGGGGGCCAGGGAAGAGGAGGATTCTCCTATCACAACAAAAAATAATCTATTTGATAGGAAGGAGTGAAACCAATCCAGGGCAGTCCTTTATACACATGCAGTTTTCCAAACAATGTCCTGATTACACTTCATGCGCTGCAGGTTTGTGGACCTGCACAGCTCTGACCAGCAGCAAAACCAGGTCCAGCCTCACCAAGCACCTCTGAAACACAAAGCACAGACAATAGACCAGAAACAGGCCACCACAAAATCCAATCATAACAGTTTAAATGAGAGATAATCTTCGCTACTCTATCATTGTACTTTGGGAAAGGTGAGACTTGCTGTCATAGTGACCATTGCAGACAGAGAGATCTGCGGATATGGGTATGAAATCAACTATTTTATTTATGAAATGAATGAAATGATGGAGCAACTGCTCACAGACCTCAGTGGAAGCTTCTAATTGCTGACCAGGAACTACAGAATGTATTGTCTGAAACAAAACCCTTGTAATGTAAATGTACTTCAATTTAGTGACCTGCTGAAGTTCGGCAGAATCTAGCTAAACATAAAGATGGCATGATCAGCAGAGTTGAAGCAGAAACAACTTGAAAGTTGTCTGAAAATGTACTGAAGAAATAACTATTTATTTATTAATTGCTTTTTGGAAAATATCCTAATTATTATTATTAGGTGATGTTGGGGTAATTTTCAGAACATATTCAGATCATGTGGCAATTTGGAGGTAATTTCAAAGAAATCTTTCAAATATGTAACACATACTTGCCATGAAATTTCCATAGCTGTTAAATAAAGGTTTACCCTTAAATTATATATTCCATGCATCAGTGACAGTGGGTTGTAACTGAACATACCCCCCCACCCCCACCCCCTCAGCCCCCCATCTCTTGCTGTGTGTGCTCAGAAGCATATGTATCTGTGATGTATGCTTGTTGCCCAATCTTTGTACCTATCCCTTGATTGTGCATGAGTAAGAAAATGTAAATGATTATCTAATTGAACAACTTTAAAGCATGTGGTCCATTTCATGTAGTCCTTTGGAACAGCCGTCATTTTGCTGTTGTTACCCAGCCAAGCGTGTCTGTGCTGAAGGTCAGCTGTCTGCCACTGACAACATGCACAAAATGTAAAATCAGGCTTTCCCTCCCTTCCTTCCCTCGTATGTTGCCCATCTTTCCTCTATCCTGCACTGCACTGATCTCAGGCCTAATCCAAGCACAAATTCAAGAATACATCCACAGACAGCGCGGTCTTAGTGTGTGTGTGTGTGTGTGTGTGTGTGTTCATGTCATGGTTGGATTGTTGCTCATTCTTAAAGGCAGATATGAATATTTTTGATGCAGGCTATATTTCACGCTCATGTTGAATGTCTTTGCTTTTTGGCTTGCATGAGTTTTTGAATTGACAGTGACCGCAAAAGTGATATTATGATATGCTGAATTCCTGAAGCACGTCTTATTTGACATGTTTCCATCATTAATTTATCTTTTGTATCTTAGTGTGTGATTTTAAGACTTGGAAGTCTTCACAAAAAAAAAACAAAAAAAAAAACACAGTAAGTCTTTGTAGTAAAATACTATATGTCCTATGCAGCATTGGCTAGACCAAAGCAACATCAAAGGTCTTATTTCTTTTTCATATATATACAGTATTATTTTTTTACATTGTTGAATTGAAAAAACAATAAAAACGTTTAAACATTAACTAACGTTATTAACAGAGTTTGAAGAAACAACGATGTTGGCATTATTGTCATGGTTCTGTATCTTGTGTTTTGATTTTGATGATATTATGCCCTTGTGTGTCTCCTCTTTCAGTTTCTCCTATATGTTTCTCCCTCTCTTTTTCCCTTCATTACCTCACCTGTTCTTTTCCCTCCTCACTAACCTCACCTGTTCCTGATCCCCTTGTTAGTGTGTCTGTGTATTTAGTGTTTGTTCTCCCTGCACTCCTTGTCTGTTTGTTCCGTCATCCATCAGCCTCTGTTCGTATCTTCGTGATGTTCTGTAGTGTTTCCTCAAGTCTCTCCTCTTGTGTCCCCCCTGGTGGTATGTTTCTTATTTTCACGTCTGGTTTCCCTGTTGATTTGTACTGTGCTTTTGGTTGTACTGCTTTAGCCTTAGTTGCTACTTTGTTTTGTCCTGGTGAATCCTTTTTGGTTTTCTGGTTTTTATGTTTTTTTGTATTCAGTGTTGTAAGAATAAAGCTCACTCTTGTTTTTCCCCAATCCTGCCTCCCATGTGTGTCTGCATTTGGGTCCACCTGTAGTTTCCCACATTTTATGTAACAGTTATATCAAAGAAGTCTGTATGCTGTCAAGTTTGTGCAAAAATGGACTCAAACGCAAAATCCAAATTTGAAGTAACAAGGGGCTGGAAAAGGGACAAACCAGGAACCCCAGAGGAACAAATCAGAAAAACTGGGACCACACGAGGGCCGGGGAACAGGTACAGGAGACATGCGGAAGAAACAGACGAACCAATAAAGACTGAGGGACCAACACAGGACTAAATACAAAAACTGACAAGGTGCAGCTGGAGAGCAAAAGAATAAATGTACTCCATCCAGCAAACATGAGTTTCAGAGTTGTTAGGGCCAACTGGATCCTTAACGACTCTGTAAGGAAAATCCCACACAGAGTTTACAAGCCTGCAACTCCTCTTCAGTTAGAAGAATCCTCTTGGATGAAAGTCCAGTTGCCTACTATACAGCACTACAGCCAAGAACAGCAAAGACCAGCAGTTCTTACTCTGGTGATATGTGCCCCCTATTTTTTGGAGCTGCTTTGCCTTTTTCTGGCCATATTAAAAAACGTATACTTTAAGTAAAGGTTCTGAATGTGGATGTACTGATACAGCTTTTTCTTGCCAGACACGGATTCCATATGTTTAGCTCACAGAAAACCAGGGACGTGCACATGATTATAGAGGGGCAGGGGCTCAAAGTCAGAAAAGGGCAGCACGAGCGTGCATAGCACGTGCCAGATTTTTTTTCAGGCCTTAATACACAATATGTAGTTTAATTAATGTAAAATTGTGTATTGCTGTGTATCATGTGTAGCTGTGTGTGATATGCAATTGCCAACAAATTATCGTCAACATGAGTTTATTCACATTATCATAATACTGAGGTTTGGAAGACATGCAATTCAGCTGCAATTCTTAAAAAGCAATAAAACACTGGTTTATTATTAGGCTATTTATTGGAGGGCAAGTGCAAACTAGAAATACATGCTACACATCTAAAGATGTGACAAAACCAAGAAATGACTACTGTGACTGTTGGTATGAACAGCATGTTTACAACAGAAAAGTTGCAGTAAACTCAATATCTGGAAGAAGTTTAAGATTTGTGGCAAGAGAAACAGCCGACACAGACAGCTGTCAGATTATTCTTAACTCTCATTAACCAGCAGTTAGCTTAACAAGCACAAATGGGCGCTTATCTGAAATATGACTCATATTTATGGATGGCGACTTGTTAGCCCCCACGAGAAAGTTATGTTAATGGATTTATAACTCACAAAGGTTCAAGTCGCTCCACTGTCACGTCTCATCTACGTGCACAGTGGAGTTCTCTCTCTCTGTCTCTCTCTCTCTCTCTCTCTCCTCTGTGAGAGACAGAGCGGAGCTGCAGAGGACAGAGAAGCGGCTTGAGGCTCAACTCACTAACAACACCACATTACGTATGAAATGCGTACGGTAGATAACTGTGGCGTTTTTAAACCGCCGTTTTTTCACATCCTTATGCACAAAAGAAATTCATTTATTCATTAAAAAAACACAAAAAAAGGGCACTTTATAATACCAGGCAAAAAGGGCAGGGGCTCAAGCACCCCTTGGGCCTTATGTGTGCACGTGTCTGCAGGAAACAGCTCAAAGTTTGATAAGGTTCTATCACACCATGGCCAAGGTTAAAGAATTCCAATACCCAGCTTTAATCTGGGAATTCTTAATTTTGAAGTCAATAAAAGTACACATTAGAAGATTAGCGATTAGCAAATTAGTGAATTAGCAAGTGCTAGATTTTTGAAAAAGCATTAGCAAGAGCTCCATGCAGTTTTAAACCAATATTTAGCCTAATGAAGAAATACTTCCACTGCCACTGAAGGAACAAATTCTGTGTGGGCTGTTTGTTGCCCAGTTAATCCAACAGTACTCTTTTATTTAGGGGGCAATGGAATGGGCAAGTCTGGTGGGCCAGCAGGGTGGCATTACTTCACCATTTAAGTGGCCATCATTTACAGTAAGAAGGCAGCCTCTGTTATGTTGATCAATTATTTTTGTCCAGTACATGCTTTCAAATATTTAGTATTCACATTTTATATTCAGCACATGCACAATCAACTAAGTACAGCCTTCTTCGCAAACAACAGCAGAAAAATCTGCTTCTGAAACCACCCTGGTCTCAAACAGCATTAAAAGGGTTCCAGTTCTTTACCAAGTGTGTGGAAGGACAAATAAACAGCGTGACATAAATTTCCTGCAGCGGTTGCGGCATTCAGTGGTGACTTTTATAGCTTGAAAGTGAGAGGAGAGGTGCTATCAGACTATTGGGCTTTATTACAGTGGGCATAATAGGGCTGGCTGAAGAGTTTTATACGTTTCTGTCTCACTGAGCGCCATCGCATCTCTCCTTTCTCCACCAGTGTGATTGTTACAGCGGCAGGTTGTCTCTGATAGGCTATTGTGTCTGCTCTCCAAAAACCCTTCACCTCAGCCACAATGTCGCCTCTTCTCTCTTCTCCAGCCTCTGCTGATTTGCAGAGACCCCACCCCCACCCCATCACCCACACTCTCCCTTTTCTCCACGACTGAATAGAAAGCTCTATCTATCAAAGCCAGGCCAACACTCAATCTCTTGCCAGCTCTTCGGCCTTCGATCAACTATCTTTGAAAACAGCGGCTTATAGAGCTGAGGCATATGCGAGGGCTCCTGTGATTACATTTTAGATCTACCACAGGAACCGTCATGTACACACACGCACAAAAACACACACAAAAATACAGACCTCATCCCTGAGTGCATAACTCCACATCCACTATCTTCCTTAAAACCTCTTAAAATCCAGTTTTCCCCTTTAACTTACCTGTTAAGTGATTTTTAGTTGGAAAACAAAAATCATCATATTATTTCAACATTCAAACACAGTGTCATCCATTCTGTGTCAGCTTTTATAGAGCTCTTCAATTAAGCAATACATGATGAGAAAATTCATTTAAACACAAAACTTTTTTCGTTGCCCCATTACATTTGAGGGAAATATTTTACATGTCTTACATAATTTGCAGAAGGGAAAATAGTGGAAAGACAAAAGGAAGGAGTAATATTCTCCAAACACCGAATGACAAAAAGAAGCCACAGTTTAGATCAAGCAAGGACAATGTTTGCTCTCACTGATGGTGGTACCAGCCGGTAAGCTGATGTCGCAGAGCAAAGTGCTCATACTGGGGCATGTGGCCTGACCAGTGTATGCAGGTAGATTGGTGCAGTTCTGTTGAAGGCTTTGAAGGACAGCATCATCGTCTTCAATCGGATGCGGGCCACAACAGGAAGCCGGAGGCTATTTATTTTTTTGATCAACCAATCAAAGCTTTTGTGACACCTTGCAACAAGGTCAATCCCACCTCCTCATTAAGATAAAGGTTTCTGTCCTTTCCTTGCTCAGAGTTGCTCTTAGGAGTTTCCTAAATCGTTCTTAAGCTAAGACTCCCTGCTAGATGTTTTTAAGCAAATTTAGGAGCTCTCTGAGACAAAAAAAAAAAAAAAAAGAAGTGAAATGCTGTTTGTTTGATATGAATAATCCCAAATCCAAATCTAGACTTAAAATCTACAGGAGTGAGGCATTGTGCAAGAGTGACAGGGCCTGGATTTGTCCCAACATTTCCTGAGACCAAAAGGAATAGCATAACTCTCTTTTTCCCCTTCTTTAAATGATTTTATTTTTTAACACAATCAGAATCAGAAATAGTTTATTGATCCCTGAGGGGAAATTGTTTGTGTTACAGCTGCTCCCATTCAAAGTCCTAGAAATATGCAGAAAAATAAAAACTATATATAAGCAAGAACAACAAAAATACAAGTGCATTCTACTAGAATATATCCATATATACAGTGTAATAAATAATTATATTTTTATTATATAGATAGATAGATAGATAGATAGATAGATAGATAGATAGATAGATAGATAGATAGATAGATAGATAGAATAGAATATTTTATTATTACATATGATATTTTTCATCGTTAAAGGTACAGGCAATTGTTCCGTACTTAACATTTCAAACCACATTCGTAAACGAGGTTGCAGGAATGGGAAAGCATTCTCTCAGCACAACAAAAGAAGTGAAGGGACTCCTCAGCTTTAAGCAACCATTTGGAAATGTCCGCAGACATCATAACCCTCAACTGCCATGACATTGTTAAGAAATTTTGCAGCGATCACTGTAGGGGAAAGTTAACTGACATCATTAGCTGTCCGCCCTCCCCAATACAGTTCATCCTGTGGGAGCATTACAGGAGCTTTGCCGGACCCACAGGGGCTCAAGGGAAAACCTCACAGTGATATAAAACACAAAACAAGGATTAGTGATGCAGTAGAGGAGGAGATCACATCAGTCCACTCTGTAAGGAGGTTAAGACAGGCTGAAACTGATATTTCATATATACTCAAAACTACTTCTGTGGTAGTTCCTGTGACAATAGGCATCACCACATTTAACCATGATGACTCTCACACACACACTCACACACACACACACACACTCACAGGGTTAAAACATTAACAGCTGAGGCTACGGGGGCTAGTAATACATTTACTGCATCCTGGCACACAGCAAACTTGGGGCTTTTTGGGTCAAGGGCCTTGCAGTTTTTTTTCCCAGCACAATTCTAAATGTTGGTTTATTGCCCTCTCAAACTTTAACTGAAAGTGAAACATGTAGTATTTTCTATATTTTTTTCTTTCTTTTCTACTTCCTGCCAATGTTAGGCAAACTGAAATCTACCAATGAAATACCACTATTAGTAAATCCTTGTAATTGTGATCAACAAAATTGAAAGAAAAGTTTACCGTCTCTAAGCAAAGTCAGGCAGTGCATGGGTTAATTATGACTGGCCCAGTCAGTGGGTCAGTGGGGTTGAAGCATTTAAAAATACAGCCATACTCAATTCAAATTCGTAAGGCAAGCTGTGAACTCGAAAAAGGGCACGTAAGTTACAAAAAGCTTTAAAGGACCTCCAAAGATTATGACCACTCGAATTAACATGCCTTTAATTAGTTTAGTGCAGGTATGAAGGTAAATACAAGTGAACGACATGATAACTGCATATCTTACACTGATACTGGTCATAGGAGAGGGTGCCTCTGACTTATTCACCTGCTGCATTTGTTTCCTTATTCGTGAGATCGAACGATTGGCTAGAATAGAGAGGGAGGCAGAGATAGAGAGGTATAGACTTTTAAGCCTAGCAAGGCTCAGTAGTTTGCCCCAGTCCCCTCTTCACACTGCAGGCCTGACTGCAGCCCAATATGGTAAGAACTTAATGCCGCCAGGGACCCAGTCCATTTGAATGCTCAGGCTTCCTTTATCACAAGCACAAGTGGTGCAGAAAAATTGCTCGGGATTAATTCTGGAGGCCTTGCAAATACATACAGCTGGGATCAGTGCTTACAGCTTTCTTGGAGGTGGCACTCAAAAAAAAGGTCCCGCTTTTTGGGATGCTTTTATAAACGGTGGGATGGGCCTTTCCATTGAAGCTTTGCCTTTTGTGGGGCTGAAGGGGGTACCCGATTCGCTAATGCTACTTAAAATGGTGTTATAAGACATAATAGCATACATGTACAAAGTGATAAGGGAATTAAGGCCTTTCTGGGACTCCCCAAAACCTGAGCTTCCACCGAGGTTTCAAATGTAAAGACTTTTTATCGTCTTGTTGGCTGTTAACTGTGCTATGCTAGTATATATCAAAATACACTGCATGGCAGGATTTAGGTGGGTGAGATATGATGGAGTGCAGTTAAAGGAGGTATTTATGTTGCTACTGCACTTCTTTCACTGTGTCCATTAGCAACAGGAAGACAAGAGTGAAGTATTGAGCTGCAGCTCTAGACCTTCCGAGGACGTGAGGACAGACTAAGGACTGTCCACAATAAGAAATCCCCTTCAGACTGATTTTGGATTGGATGGATATTGATAAGCCTATAAGTCTTAAAGTATAGTATTAATGCCATTGGTGTTGCCTTTAAACATCCTCATATCATGCAATGTAGCAATGCATTCATTCATTACAAGTCTCCTAATGGAAGGTTTTGTAAATTTTTATGTAAAACTTTAAATATACCTTAATTTAAACAGAGCTATGTATATAGCCACAATAAGAAATGGCAGAGGGTTCTCAGTAGGTGTTTACTGAAAAAAAAGTTTGGTGTATTTTTCATGTGAAGAAGGAACACGTAGGTAGTTGAACGTCCACAAGCCAATACAGGAATGCTTCAAGTCCAATACAACATATTTTACTGTTTGTGTGTACTTCTTTATGCTATGTGGGTTGTGTCTTTATTGAGAGTATTTCACCTTAAATTTCATATATTTGTTGTCAAAGTGTTGAGGGTATTTTGTCTATTTGCATGTTTGTTTTTTATAGATGCAATGATTTAGTGGTAACTAGCAGTGTGGTTGTTTTTACGACCATTTGATCACTCCTCAATTCAAAAACAGTTTGTGAAAACAGAAGAGCCAGAGTTTGGTTTGTCCATTGTAGTGTACAAACATGGGGGTCCATTAATAAAATAATAGGATGTCTAGGTTTGAACATTAATGGAAAAAATTGTGATAACATAAGGTGACAACTCCGTAAAATAAGTCACAAATGTCTAATCATTTTTACAGTTTTAATGCAGATATGGATATACATTATATCTTTTATTGATATCTTATTAGTGGTCAGGTACACACTAAAAAATGTTGGGTTATTTTGGTAACACAATTTATGGGTTGTTAGTGTTAGGTTAAATTGTTAACTTGGTTATTTTTATAAAGAGTAACCCATTTTCTGGGTTATAGGGCTATTATTTTAACCCAGTTTCTGGGTTTTCAAGGATATGCAACATTTTTGGGTTGTTTTTCAGAGAATAACCAATTTTTTGGGTTAGAGGCTTGTTTTTTTGTTTTTTTTTTGTTTTTTTAATTAAAAAGTTATTTTTTTCTTGACAGGGAGTATTTTATGGAGTAATCTCATTAACATTATTTATAATCACACACCTTATGTACATGAAATGTGTCCTTTACCTTTTAAAGAGGTACTTAATACTTAAGCATGCTGTATATGAATACTGTGACCATACACAGCAATGTTGGTGGTAATAATAATAATAATAATAATAATAATAATAATAATAAAAGAAATCATGATTCGATGTGGTGAAATTGGCTCAATGGCTGTCTGCCGTTTGAAATAAATTCTCTGGAAAGGATGGGCAATGCTTTGAAACAGTGCAGTGAGCCTGGAATCCTAGAAGAAGAAGAAGAAGAAGTTCAGTGGGTGGAGTTTGGAACTTGTGGTGTAGTTCAGATCTCAACTTCTCGTTTGACTTGGATCACCGCCTCGCGCTCCCTGTGTTTCTCCTATTTCTCCTGTACGTGAACTCCATCGTAAAGGATTCGCCTCGTGTATTCAAGGTATGGATATGTTGTTAGCGAAGATTGTATAACATTACACGCTTGTACAGTATTGATATCACGTAAACTTTTTTCTGTGTCCATGTGTCAGATCCAGTTCTGGAATTTTCTCTAATGTTTGAGAATGATTTGTGTTTTTATCTCCAGTAAAGTTACCAAATTCTGTCAAATGTTTGACAGTTGTGTTTGTAAAATAAATACATATTCTTGTAAAATAAATACATACACCCTAAAAAATGCTGGGTTATTTTCATAACCCATCTGCTGGGTAGCTGTGGATTTTGAGCTGATTGGGTTGTTTTTATCCAAGTTTGGGTTAAATACTTTGACCCAACAGATTGGGTTGAAGACATCTGCGGGCTTCAGATTTGGGCGGGCTTTAGATTTGAACGGGCTGAGGCGAACGTTCATCACTTTCCAACTTGAGACCAGAGAAAACTATGTAAATGGTAAGTAAACCTTAACTTATTATCTTACAACATCTAGTTTTGATAGCTTAGCGTTAGTCATATATTAAAAACTTAACGTTAAACCTCAGTCTGCAGCGGGTGCCGTTTTTTTTTTTCGTGTTGCTGGCAAGCTATTTTTTATTTTTTTCGCTAAATAGTTATTTTCACCACATAAAATACTTAGTTCCATTCATTCAGTTTACTAATATTCTTTGAAGCCAGGTTATTATTTAATTAATTATATGAGACGCCGAATGCGGGACTTTTATTTTGAAACCGTCTCGCTGTGAACAAAAAGCATCTGGTGTGTGTGCTGGTGAATCGTGTGTGTCTCGTGTTGAAAGTCTTCCTACAAGGTTTTGCTGAACATAATGAAAATGAGTTACTTAGCACCTGGCTGATAAAGGGCACAAGGTTTGTTGTTGTCATTTGTTGTCACTTCATGACATGTTTAGTATTTGATTCAGACCGTAACTTTTACAGTTTTGAACAGTTTTGATATAGCGTGTTTAAGCTAGCGGTAACGCTAAATAGCATTAGCCCAACCGTCCTGTCTGTACAGAGAAGCAGAGATGAGGCTGGTCATTTCATTCATTTCATTTGTATGTTTGTTAATATAAAAAAAGGCATTTTGTGTGGTTTTAAGTGACTTTAATATATAAAGTTAACAGTTAATATTTAATACAAATGTCCTGGTTAAAAGTTTAATTATAAGTTAAAAACAATTCACACAGCTCTCTAATAGAGGTTGTCATTTAAGTTAAAACAGATTAAAATATGATTTTTCTGTGAATGTAATAATGATTGAAGAAGCTAAGAGAAGAATGCATGATTAAATTTTGTGTGAATTTATGATACAATAAGGTCATGATTCATGAAGGAAGATAATTTACATCTATTTTTTATACCTTTTTTGTAGCTCTTACGGTGTGTTCGAAGGAGTGTTTAAAGGTTCCTGCAATAAACCATCAGTTAAGGAGAGTCTGAACATCATTCAGCCGGGGATGCTACACCAGGCACGCCAGGAGGACTCTGACGTGTTTTGTCAGTGCCTGGACGCTATACTGGACGCGGAAAGTTGCTGCATCACTGGAGGAGAGTGGGTGAGTTGTGTTTTTGTCTCTTTTCAATGCAAACATCGATTCACTCTTGGCAGGTATTCACATAGAGCTGGTGTAACATGTGGCCCTCAACTTTGTCGATGTCAGCTTTTTCTCAGTGCAGCAGTGTGAGTTTGAGATCAGGCATGTCATAGTTTGAAGTGACGTCTGTGACATCACACTCGAGCAAGCAGTGTGCTGTTATCAAATTTATATTGTCTCGACATTGAATTATCCCGCTATGATGTACTTCGCTAGCCTGTGCAACAATATTGTCTGTCCATGGAGAATAGTGGGGAGAAGTATATTTATATTTGGGCTTGTTGTTTTATATGATTTTAACTATTTATTGTTGCGCGTTGCAGTAACTTCTCACTTCTTCCTCCCACTGAAAGTCCTCTTGGTAGTTTTCCTCACAGTACCTCAGACCAGAGCTTGCATGTTAATATTATAATAACGGCAATGATTTGTTACTTATGGTATGTTTACTGTGTACATAGAGCTTTTGTTTGGTGTACATATGCTTATTTATATGTTGCACTAAAAATGTTTGTTTTCATTTTTGAAAGATGGATGAGTTTCCAGGAGAAGCTTCACGAGTGGAACCTGGCGGAGTTGATCCCAACTTTTGAAGGTATGTAATAATGTTCAACACAAATCAATTAGTGACTTTTCTTTGACTGAATAAACTAATGACATCCATCCATCTTCTACTGCTTATCCAGGGCCGGGTAGCGGGGGCAGCAGCCTAAGCAGGGAGACCCAGACCTCCCTCAGCCTGGACAATTCATCCAGCTCCTCCCGGGGGACCCCAAGGCGTTCCCAGGTCAGCTGAGAGACATGGCCTCTAAGTCACTGTGAATTCAGCCTGTAATTCAAGTTAAAGTAAACTGTTTTGATGTAATCTTTTTCTAAAATACTGTTTTATGTAGTGACAGTTAAATTACATTTCATGACCAATAAAATAATGTTTTGAAGAGTATTTTGTTGTTTGATCATTTAATAGTAATTTATATCGATTTTACATCTACTGAAGTTAAAGTAAATTAAATGAAACATTCTTAGAAAATGTTGTTAATAAAATTGATATTGTTTTTAACCACAGCTATACTGATAACCTGGTAACCCATTTCTTGGTAGCTTTAACTCATCAGCATGAGTAGTTTTTACCCATTGTTGAGTCAAAATCTTGACCCAGCATGCTGGGTCAAATCCTCAACCCAATGCGCTGGGTATAAATAACCCAGCATTGGCTCGGTCCCTTTTGGACCCAGCGCTGGGTTATTTAGACCCAGCGCATTGGGTCAAATCCTCAACCCAATGCGCTGGGTCAAATCCTCAACCCAATGCGCTGGGTATAAATAACCCAGCATTGGCTCGGTCCCTTTTGGACCCAGCGCTGGGTTAGCAATTTCACCCAATTTGGGTTAGTTTTAACCCAGCAGTTTTAAGAGTGTATTCGTGTAAAAATTCTTATTCTCATTTTTTGCTTTTATTGATTTTAAGTGTATTTTCAATGGAATAAAAATCATTCTGATCAGTAGTTATAGCTAAAGGACCACTTCTACATTTGTTTAACCTTATCGTCTGTGGATTCTGTAAACCTTTCTTTTATTTGGGGTTCTGCGGGTGCACAGTGATCATCCCAAACTTTTTTACCAGTGACATGACTGCCATTCACTTAATCAGTGATGTCATCAGTAGACCAGTTTCAAGCGCTCCCAATGGAACCACAGAACACCAAATAGAACAAATTTCCTAAAATATGGCATACTGAATACACAGAACTAGTTTAGGCTTTATGCCGAGCTCCACTACTTCCTGAACTTAAACAGGCTCCTTTAATTCCTGACGTTATTGGACAAACTGATTAATCCAGGTGTGTCTGACTCTGACCTCGGTAGTCACAACTATGGTCAGACACACCTGGATTAATCAGTTTGTCCAATAATGTAAGAAAGGAAGTAAAGGAGCCTGTTTAAGTTAAGGAAGTAGTGGAGCTCGGCATAACCCAACACTATTCAATTTAACCCAATTGCTGGGTCGAATAAGGACGAACCCCTTTTTTGGGTTATTTTAACCCAACGGGCTGGGTTATTTTTGGGTTGAATATTTAACCCAAAAGTTGGGTTATGCTAACTACAATGTTGGGTTATTTTAACCCAACTATTGGGTCAAAGAAGCGATTAAATTGCACAACCCAACAGTTGGGTTAAAAATAACCCAACATTGTAGTTAGCATAACCCAACTTTTGGGTTAAATATTCAACCCAAAAATTGGGTCGAAAAAAATAACCCAACCCGTTGAGTTAAAATAACCCAAAAAAAGGGGTTCATCCTTATTAGACCCAGCAATTGGGATAAAATTGGGTTATTTTTTAACCCAACTGTTTTTAGTGTGTAAACAACCAATAAAAAACAAATTTCTTTCCTTTTTTTCTCACTTTCTCGACCTCTAACCCAACCTCTGTCCGTACAAGAAAAAAACAGCACACACACACACACACAGAGGCTGCTTCAGGTAAAAGTACACACTGTCACCCATCTAGTGGAGTGTGCTTTGAGCATCAGTCTACATCACACAGCCAAGCTATCATTAGACTAGTCAGCGTGATGCACACACACCTTCACACAAACACACAGTTCAATAAACACAGACAATCATTCCCTCCCTCATCGCTTCCTCTTACACACATCCACACACACTGGGAGCAATCAGCAAAGGCATTCCCCTTCTCTTAATGCTGATGACACCGTTTCCATTTCTGTGGAGACAGTGCTCTGTAGCTGTGACGATATGGATTCCTATGGCCGAAACACTCCATCGGCCAGCGGCATGCTTCCAGCCACATAGCTTTGTTTATGTGGAAAACCATATCAAAGTGAATTACTATTGAGAGGTAGCTAAATCAAATATGTGGTGTGAGGAGAGAAGGAAAAGAAAACATCAAGTTTCCCATTTCAAAGTCGTTTGCCCTTAAATGTTGTTCTACAGCTGTTAATAATGAGTGCTTTTATGATGTAATTGGGACACCAGAGACATCCAGAGCTCAGCTCCCCTGAGGTGAAAGATATGGAAGTGGACAGACTCACTAACCATCAAGGAGAGCATAATTTCACTCAACTCCACCACACTGTGTTAGTTGTGTCATGTTCAGATATTTGTTGCACAGACAGACAGAATTATGAGACAAAAATAGCTGCAGTTCTGTACAAATAATTAAACACTTTACAGAACTTTTTGATATTCTATTCTTTGTTTGATATTGGTAGTAACAGTACATAAACATTTGGTTATGTGACATTATTCACAACCATTGAAACCATACCAATCCACTTTGTGCAAGGTTTAAATCCCTCTGAAACATGGCACTGTGAGCAAGATACTAACATCAATTTGTTTCACAGTAAAAATGTGAAAGCATGCATGCTGAACCTCAGGATGCAGATGTTTGTCAGGTATTGTATACTATGAATGCAATCATAGTTGGCAAAATTTGCAACTAGCACTCAACACAAAATACAGCTGAGACTGATGGAATGTTGTTAGTTTGGCAGGTATTTGGTCATAAATGAAATTAACCTGATGATGTTGGTCGTCTGTGTTTATGTCTAGATCTCAGCCCAAATATTCATATAGGTTTACTATCAGAGGAGCTTGTCAAAACCCATATGTATGTTTATTTAGGCAGCAATAGGAGCATGAGAAATATTATTGGTAGGCCTGCAGTTGGCAATTTCATCAAGAGGAAGTGCCCCAGATCACATATTGGAAGATAATATAAAGTTAAATGTATGATAATTGATTGAATGACTTATGTGTAATAGCTGTGTTTCACAGACTTGTGATACAGTGTACTTTCTTGGCTAAAAATACATATTTGTTAACATTTCCAACCTTTATTTAGCTTTAACATTTTTAACATTTTTATATCTAAATTAATGTGAAATAATTAATCACCAATAAGGACTTTTGCTGTTTTTGTTGCTGTTTTCATAAATTCCATAACCTCACACTATTACAAATTAGCCAGTTGTATCATCGAATGTTATGGAAGCACTGCAGTAACAGTGAAAAGAGTTTTTAGATAAAAAGATTTAAGATAATAATAAATAAAATATTACTCCCTGTCTTTATACCCTTCATCCCTTTTTGTTTACTTTACTTCCTTTTTTTAAATGAATTACCCTCTTTCTCTCCCTCTGTTTTAAGGCTTATCATGTTTGCACGTACAGCCAACGCCATAACCTATGTAAATGGGCTATGCCATAGTGTGTATTTATACATGTATGTTACTGGCAGTGGAGAGCAGACTGCCAGCTGTATTTCATCTTTAAACACACCGGCCCATTCAGACCACAGTGGTGTCTCTGGACTAGAGAGTGCAGACAGGCAGGGCATCTAAAGGGAGGACCGCCTCTCCATACAAACACGGCTTGATGGCATTTGTCACAGGGCTTCTCATTGAGGGGAGTATGCCCCTCAGACATTCAGCCTGTCTGCTGTCTCTCACCCGGAGACACTCCGGGAGCGAAGATCAGAATGTAATCCAAGATGCACAGCTGCCAGCCAGTCAGTAGGGAGTGCAACAGCCACCGAGTGCAGTGTGTTTTTTAGGGGGGAAGCTAGAGGTCACACTCCCCGTTATAAGCACCGCAGCAAAGCACCGGAGGAGAAGCCACAAAATGCGGTTCATTTTTGTGTATGTGCTCTGTGTCAATCTGCATGTCAATCTGCCTTGGTACAAGGTAGCAGAAAATGTGGTATGGAGTGTCATTAATTTAGGTATTCTCGCAAAAATCAAGTGGAATGGATTTTATAGAATAAAGCACAGACTGAAGTCCCAAAAAGTTGTGGAGACAAAACTAGCATTTTTTTTAAAAAGTCGCATATAATGGCTGCAAATTTCATGCTCTGGTGTACGTATTTATTCTTACGGTTGCAAAGGAAGAGGTGAGGAAAGTAGTAAAAAGAACAAGTCAGCATAGGAAGGAGGTGATGGCTGGATGGATGGGTTTAACAACACAGGACAAGCTCAGGTGTAGGCACATTTGTAACTTGTGTTACGGACGCTAACGGTTAAGTTACTTATTTTAAACCAAACCATAGGTCTGCTGGGAAAAGGTCTAGCATCAAATTGTGCCAGCTATCTATGAACTATCACAGCTAATGTTAGCTAATGTCAGTTATGATAGCAAATGTCAGGGTCTAACTTTATGTGAAAAAACGTAGTTTGAGGTAAACTTATGAAAAGCCACCGCTTTGCGGCCATGTCAGAATACTGCTTTGTGATTGTGGTGCAGTTCAAACTCGATGCAGTTTCTTTAATCTCATGAAGATAAGAGTCAATGACATCATCAATATGTGTGTATAAAGTCTGTTTCAGTCGTTGATTAAAGGCCAAGAAGTAAGCTATGTTAGCTGACGTTAACGTTGATTGCTGAAATTAGCCAATGTCAGAACTTGATCCAACAGACTTCAAGACCAGAGTAACAGCAATTGAAAATAGCTTTATAGAGTGGTGTAGTGATGACACATTTTTGTCAGCCAGTCCAGAAGTTAACATCGAGCTGGTTACTTTGTCAAAAAGCCAATGCAATTTTTACATTGGAGTCTAAAATATGCTCTGTGGCAAACACAAGTTTATAATGCTTTTGTTTGTTCAACAAGAACAAATCAAGAACTAATCTTCACAGATGACCACTATTGTGATTTTGGAAGGGCAAAAGAAATCGCTAGCAGTAACTAGCGATTTAGTCAACTGAGTTTCTTGGTGTCGCCAGAACCTCATTCCACTCGTCAGTCCTCATTCTCCTCGACTTATCCTCTGCTTTTGAAACAGTCAATCACCAAATCCTCAAATCAAATCAAATTAATTTTATTTATATAGCCCAAATTCACAATCACATTGCCTCAATGGGCTTTACAATCTGTACAGTGAACAACATCCTCTGTCCTTAGACCCTCGATTCGAGTGAGGAAAAACTTTTAACAGGGTAAAAAAAAAAACAATGGAAGAAACCTCAGGAAGAGCCACAGAGGAGGGATCCCTCTTCCAGGACGGACAGACATGCAATAGATGTCGCATGTACAGAAAAGAGCAACAAATCACAGTTTACAAGTTACATTAACAGAAAGTCTGATACAAGTTATATGTAAAGTGAATGGATCCAGGAGACGACTGAGCTGGACGAGGCATCACCAAGTGGTGCCCGAACCACACGACCTCCTGTCCACCATGATGACCTGGAAGAGGGCAGGCCACACAAGATAATTAGTAATAGACAGAGAGAGGGATCAAGATTTACAGAAATATAGATATGAGGAGATAGTGAAGCAGTGGAGAGCAATGATCCAGCAGAGCCCGGGGTGTGACAATCCATTTCATTGTGACACAGATGTGACAAGAATCCTGCTTGCAGCTTGATATGACGATTTCAGTGCATTTATTTGTGTTGTTCTTATCTCTGAATTTTGAGGAAATGTCTCTTCAAAATTCCTATGCTTCGTCTCATAATGCCGTTTTAAATTGGAAATCTTCATCACAGCTTCTCCTGGCATATTGTAACGCCCCTTGTGGACTGTGGCGCAATGACTCTTGGGTATTCTGTTGGTGTTGGTGTAATTATGGTTCGTGAATGTGTTTGTGAATAAGATTATACGTAGCATGATTGTGGGTTAATTCACGTCATTTGTTCTGTGATTAAATGGTGTTGAGTTTTATCGAATCAAATCAAATCAACCTTTATTTATATGGCGCTTTTCATACAAAAAAGTATCTCAAAGTGCCTTACAGAAATGTACAAACAGCAGAAAAAGAGAAACATCAAATAAAATCAAGAGAAGAAAATTAAAAGAACCCAACCCTCCCACCCCCACAGTCATGCACAGAAACATACACAAATACATACACACTCATACACACACTCATACATACGCACACAGACACACAGACACACACACCCACACACCCACACATACAGAGACATGGCCGGGCAGCGAGACCTGAGGCGCAGCAGAAGCTACCTTTGGGGGGCCAACCACACTGGGAGAGATCCCAGTCCAAGGCCGCAGGGAGAACCGCCACAGAGACCGCCCCAACCCGGGCAGACAGGAGGCCCCACACCAAGGTGCAGAGCCCTCTAGTCACCCGGGCCGAAACTGTCCACAGGACAGCACCCCCCGCGGCCAGACCAGGGACAATTCCCAGTCTGGCAGGCCCCCATGAGGAAACACTGGAGATTAAAAACTGATAGACTAAAACAGTAAAATAAGGTAAAAAAGCATAGAAGCTAAAAACATGAGGGACTAAAACATAAAAGTATGGAGGCTAAAAACACGAGGGACTAAAACATACATATTAACAAGGATGATAAACATTTTGGCACCGTGAGTGAAAGGGTGTTTGCCAGGAGAAACTCACCGTCCGTTACAATCTGTGTGTGTTTGAAAATACATGATGAGACGAGGTAGATCTAGTTAAACTACGTCTGGCCTTTGTTACCGCTACACTGTCAGATACGTGGGGCTTGTCCTGGTCACAGGGAGAATGAATGCAAATTTTAAATCCCTATTTCTCTGAGTTGCGATTTTCACTGTCCACTTTGTAATAGCAGTTTACTTGGAAACATGCCATTTTCAATCTCTTAACACCGGCAAAATGTGAATACTCGAACTGCTTCAAAAACGAAAGTGAAAGTTAAAAGTTGCGCTTGCAGCGGTGAGTGACCCAGCTGTCTGTGTATCGTTGGCATGGAGACAAGTCCCGGTGTACACGTGCTGACCCAACCAAAACACATGGTGAAGGAATAAAAGTTCTGGGGCCACAAACAGGAGGCCGGCGGGCCGGACGCCGCCCGAGGGCTGCCTATTGAGGATCGCTGCGGTCGCACCTTAAAGTCTGATCTTTGATGAACTGGGAGCCAGTGTAGAGATGCTAAGATTGGTCTAATATGATCAAATTTTCTTGTACGTGTTAAGACTCTGGCTGCAGCATTCTGAACCATCTGAAGACTTTTAGTACTCTCACGTGGAAGACCTGAGAATAAGGCATTGCAGTAATCCAGCCTAGACAAAACAAAGGCATGAATCAGGATCTCTGCATCCGCGGTGGACAGGAAAGACCTAATTTTAGCTATATTGCGCAGGTGGTAGAAGGCGATCTTGGTCATTTCTTTGATGTGCTGATCAAAAGAGAGTGTAGAATCAAAAGTAACACCTAGATTCTTGACGGTTGAACTTTGAGAAATAACGCAGTTGTCGAGAGTTACAGTCACCTGATCAACATGGTGTCTCTGTCTGGCAGGGGTGATGACCAGCATCTCAGTTTTTTCTGAATTTAGGAGCAGGAAGTTTTCTGACATCCACTTCTTCACTGCATATAGGCAGGTCTCTAGTTTTTGTGATTTGAGATTTGTCATCAGCTTTTAGGGGCACATACAGCTGAGTGTCGTCCGCATAGCAGTAGAAATGTATCCCATAACTCTGAATAATTTGGCCGAGAGGTGAAATATATAAAGAAAAGAGCAAAGGGCCTAGAACAGAGCCCTGGGGAACTCCATACTTCACATCAGTAAAAATTGATGAAGTACCATTGTAAGAAACACATTATGCTCTTTCAGACTGGTACGATTTTAGCCAGGCTAGAGCCAGGCCAGAGATGCCAAATTGACTTTCAAGTCAGTCTGACAGTATAAATCCTCCTCTCCGCTCTGGCTAAACTTGGCACTGCCGACTCTGCTCTAACCTGGTTCACATCATACCTGACAAATTGCACCTTTCAGGTCACATGGAACGGCTCTTTTTCCAAACCCTGCTTTCTGGAAACTGGTGTCCTTCAAGGCACAGTATTAGGACTGCTTCTGTTTGCACTACACACTTGATCACTAGGCTCTGCAATCACATCACATGGATTCTCTAACTACTGTTATGCAGACGACACCCAACCTTTCCTCTCTCTTCCCCCATCCTCTTCCAACACCCACATTGTGACGTGCATCTCAGAATAACATCTCCACTTGGACCGCTGTGCATCACCTCAAACTCAACCTTAGTAAAACTGAACTCCTCGTCATTCCAGGGATAGACTGCCCTCGCATGGAAATGTCAGTCACTGTTGAGGATGTCACCGTATCACCCTCGTCAACGGCAGGGAACCTGGGCATACTCCTCGGCGACGGACTGTCCTGCGCCCCCAACATCACTGCTATGGCCCAATCCTGCAGATTTGCCCTTTACCACTCCTGGTCCAAGCACTGGTAACCTCCAGCCTGGACTACTAATCGTTTTTAGACAGGGCACCAAGCCGCCAATTTGCCTGCACTTTTGGCGGCTCGTTCCACGGTTTTAGACAGAGGCCGGCAAAAAGGGGGTCTGTTTTGGTCCGTCAATTTGCCGCCTCGGAGGGTACACTTATTTCCGCCTCGCCTGCTATCTAAAAACGAGGCGGCAATGTGCCGGCCTCTGCTTGAGGTGGGCGGAGGTGTCAATGACCTGCACTGTTGTGCGACCCACAGCCGGGAGTTTTAAAACCAGGAAACAGCTGATCACAGCAGTCAGTCCATCACTTCATCCGCGGACATTAAGATGAGCAACCAGACAGCCGCTGAGATCCAGGAGATGCTAGCGTCTCCTCGGTCTCTGTAGCTGTTTGGTTGTGTTAGCTTGTTGTTGTGTCGGCAAGCTAAGACCGGTCGCTACTTTCAAATTAAAAGCCCCCCGCTAAGAACCCAGTTCTAAACTCCAATGGGGTGCAATGTAAAGCTCTTATTCGTTATCACTGTTCACAGCCCAACTTCGAGCTTGACGTCACGTCACATGTTTACGCCTACCCCAGAGGCGGCTTTTGGAAAAGGAGGAATATTACGCCTCCGTTTTAGAAAGACAGGCCGGCACATTGCCGCCCTTACCTTGGAGCAAATGTGCCGCCTTTTCTATCTAAAAAGGGCTAGTGTAACTCCCTCTTGGCTGGACTTCCAGCCTCTGCGACTAAGCCGTTTCAGCGTATCCAGGCATCTATTTATCGATCTCTGAGGTGGTTAACATCACAGGAGACGTTGAGATAGAGAACACCATGCCATTCTGAACACACACACCCCACGTTCAGGGAAGTGCAGAACAGAAGCTCAAGCGTCAAAAGCAGGGTAAGTATGGATGAACAAACAAGTCAACAGGTGAGAGAAGAGCAGGTAGAGCAGAGAGAAGTGTTGGGAGGCAGCCTTATGTTTGCACCAGGGAGAGAAGGAGGCACTACAAGCTCAAGACAGCAAGAGGCACTGCAACCCCCAATCAAGTTCCCTGACACTGGCTCTGGTGGCCAATACCCAATCTTGACAAGGGGGGCACAAGGGCACTATATACTGTGGCAGACACTCGACCAAGAGGGGCTGATCTCTAAACTACCTGTTATAGTCCATTGCTAACCGCAGTTTTCAGGACATCAATAATAGAGTCCATACCTAGCGCAGTGGGGAGCAGGCTGGAGGATGTAGTGGGGCTGGAATCAAAGCCAATCAGAGAGTTTGAAGATCATGTGGCACACACAGTTGCAAAATGCAGAAAGGGGGAGCATAGACTAACAGAGCAATAAAGAGACATTCAGAGAAAAGTTACACAACTGCAGTTAACTGACCTTACTAACAAAAAAGAGAGAAAAATCCAAGCTCCTGTCATAGACAATAAAATGTCTGTTGAAGCACCTGTTGCTGTGCCTTCGGCTCCTCTCATCTACGCTCCCCATAACCCCCTGACCAGTGTTAGTAACTATCAAAAGCCACAATACTCTCAGACGAGAGAATGACCACAAATGACAGGGGGGTGGGGACAGTGGGGAAGAACAATGCCAAGAGGGTCTGTTGGGGGTGCAAACAGCCTGGACACTCACGCAGAGACTGCCCATCAAATCCATGGCCAAATGATAAGGGGGGGAGACAAGGTCCGGGAGGTCAACCTTTTCAACGTAGACACGTAGGCCCAGCCAATCCATCGGGGGGGCAAAACGGAGTTACTAGGGGTGCCCAGAGAATCCTATAGGGGAGGGTCAGCTGTCAATAATAACATCCAAAGCTGATAAAGGACCCATATTGGAGGTTCAAATTGAGGGCAGACCAACACCAATGATGGTCGATACTGGAGCCACTTACACTTATTTAAGTCCAAGATACGCCACACACCTCCCTATGTCTGACAAATTTGTCAAAACAGAAGGATTCTCGGGACAAATGCAAATAATTCCAATCACGTCTCCAGTTCAACTATCAACCAAAAGTGGCATTACCACAAAAATAGTCATGTATGCCAATATATACATATTGTTGATTTAACTTACTGTAAGCTTAACCAAATGTAACAACATGCCTACATCCACTTTAGATAAATAGGCATGTATGCCTACAAAACATTTTTTTAAAATGGAAATGTTGTTACTGTAAGCTTGTCAGAGTACACTGAATGAACCTCAACAATTTTTATGCAAGAATACAAGCATATCTGCCTTTTCTGTGAGGATACTCGAGTGCTCCACACTAATGGTATCTCCTGCTGTGGAGTATACCCTTTCTGAGGGAGTAGAAGATGCCTGAGCATACAAATACTTTTGTGCTACATCATACAGAAGTGGCAAAGTGTCCCTCTTCTGCCACCACCACAGAACAGGGTCAGATGAGATGGGAATAACAGGAAGGCCTCTGTACATTCGTATTTCTAAATGCTCACCAATGCTCTGCGTCTCTGGGTTCTGGGCGCTATCTGCTGCATGTCTTGCTCCTCTCAAAACAGCTCCTCTACGGCCCTCTTGGAGTGCTTTACAGGTAGAGTCTGAAATTAAAAAGGACCATAAACTTGTGTTTTAGGTGCGTGGTCTGAATGGATTATTTCAGAAAGCAAGAAACATTCATGTTCAAAAACTTGGGGACACTTTTGCTAGTGTCTGAAATCTGAAGTTCATGAACTACAAATTAATATACAGTTAGTCATGGTACCTGGTAACGAGCGGAGAGATCAGTCCATATCTTCTTTATATTTCTTGCAAAAGCAGAGTCCCCTGTGTCATATATGGACTTCTCTTTTCTCGGTTGGTCCAAAAGATCATAAAGTCACCAGGAGTCTTCAAGGCTGAGTGCAGTAGGACTTTATTTGCCAGCAAAAAAGAACGGGATCAGACACAGACAAAATCCGTGAAAAAAACAAACTGACCTGAGGCTCAAAGCCTCGAACATCCTCTTTTAAACACAGAAAAGGGGGTGTGTCCGTTTGGACAACATGGCCTCAACTGATCACTATTCTGCTTAATTTCTGCTGACACTGCTATTTCTCTGTGGAAAAACACCATATTTCTTCTGGAAAATCCCTGTACCTCTTGTGGAAAAACTCTGTGTTACCTGCTGCGCTTGCGCGAAGATTGGCGTACGTGCCGAACTGCATGTCGACCAGTTGGTCTTCACCTCGCTTTGTTTTTTTTTTACACTGGGGCTTTCGCTGTGCGGCTATCACCGGCTCTTAGAAACTCTGGCCATGAGGCCTTCAGGTTTTTGATAATTCACTCCCCTTCTTGATGTATCCCATTATATCTGATCATTCTTGGCACTGCATTTTTGAACACAATGAAAGCGTTACATATTTGGTTATATGATGTAATTCTTAGATTTGTGGATATGTAGGAGACTATGCGGGCCTCATGTGGACGGCACCATAGATATAACTGAAGGGACTATCACTGCTTGATAATCAAGGTCATTAATCACTGGCGATTAATAATACACTCGTAGAGGGGCACCACCTCCGTTGTTTGATTTACTGGAATAGGCCGGAGGGAACTATTCCAAACATCTAACTGTACAAGTTTGACTTGGACAGCTAGAGTATCAATTTCAAATCAATTTATTCAATCTCAGTATTCTGAAGCAGTGAATTCTTTGAACATATCCATCGGTTCTCCACATTAAAATTAAGTTCCAGACAAAGACAAATGATTATATATGTTTATTGACTGAATAATTTGGGGTAACATAAATTAACTGACAATTTTAGACGAACAACATATAACAGAAAAGGTAAAGATTGTAATTAGAAATAAATAAATTATGTGACCGTCGGCAGATGGTAAAGTTAAAGGGTCAGGGGTTTTATATATTAAATATTACGGGAGTAAATTGTAATACTACCTAGACCCTAACCTCAATTTTCTTAAGTTCATAAGATAGAAGTCAAAACTTTAGACAGAAGTCAGAACTTTAGACACCACTCATTCTCACGTGTGTGGATCCAGCTGTATGAAGACGTTCAGCCTGTTTTGTCTGGGCGTCAGGAGGCACTGAAGCTTGGTCTCTTTGAGAGTTCTGGGTTGGACCACAGCACGGCGCGTCGGTCCAGTAGCCAGAGGGAAGGCCGGTACTCTGTTGAGGGTCTCTTGGTCCGGAGGCCCAGCGGGGTTTCCGCCTTGGGAGCGCTGGGGGCAGAGTTGATCTCAGCTGGGAACACACAAAGTCTCTTTTGTTGGAGACTCCTTGCACGGCTTCTGAGGCAGACGATGGACTGCAACGTTCTTCATCAGATGATCACAGTCTTGAAAAATACTTTTTCTTGATGTTTCAAGGTGCTTCTCAAGTTCTGATCCTTTCACTAATTCAACTTCTTCTGGATCAGGCGGTGATACTTTAAAGTTATATTAAAATCAAATCAAAAATCAAAAAGAAAATAATTTGTTCTATTAAAGACTTGGATAAAAGCAGAGCACTTAAAGTAGTTATTCAATTCGCTTTCTTAGAGCTTGTTGCAAAAATAAAAGTAAAGATTACTTTAAAAATAAAAATAAAAATGAAAAGCAAAGAGGTGAAGAGACGAGAAGAGAGAAGGAGAAGAAGACAGAGAAGTCACCCAAAGTCATGACCGAAGTCCGGACCCAAGGTGAGACCGAAGGTAGAGAAACAGAGAGGAGAGAGACTGAGAGAAGAGATGACTCAAAGTCATGACCGAAGTCAGGACCCGAAAGTGAGAGACAGTGATGTGCCGAGCATCTTCTCTGTTTTTATGAGCTTACAAAAGGCAGACTGAACAGGGGTGGGGCTGGCTGACAATGCTCCTCTGTGTTCCGAGTTTCGACCCACAACACTTTAATTCAAATAAACTATATTGCCTTAATGTTTCGAAATCGTGTTTTAACTTCCCAAAAACTTTACCATCTTAAAAGTCAAATTTTTGTCTTTGTTAAAAGATGTAACATGGTTGTGATCCAAGAATGAAATAATTAAAAACATGATTAAGGCATAAAACAATAGTATACAACATAAACCATAAAGCATACAATACACAGTAGGACCAAGGACTTATACATATTCCTTATAGTTCTATCTTAACAAAACATATCAGACATTTAACTGGTCAAAAACACAAGCATTACACACAAAAAGGATCATGATATGCAAGTCTGTGCCCATCGCAAAGGTGGGGGCTGGTTTCTTTCAAACCCCAAATTCATTAAGTAATAAACTTCATTTGGGCTTGACAATAACATGGAAAATATCTACTGTATGACTTTCTTGACTATTAGGGAATCTGCTAAAATTAAGAAGATGAAATTGTAGTTAATAGTTATTCAGAACATATTGAAAGGTGGATGAGTATAGGATTGGAATGCAGCAAAGATTGAAATGTCACGGACAGGGTCGTAAAACGCTTTGGCCTGTGAGGGAGGGGGACTGGGTCATCTTTACCCCAACCACCATCTACCCCCACTTCTTGTCATCTGATGTGGAGAGAGAGAGGATTCTATTGTGCTTAGTCGTTAATTAGTAACAGAAGGTCTCCGATGATCTGTTTATAGCAAGAGAGCAACACATCGTCCTTTTCTATAGGGAGAAGAGGCCACGTACTGGACATCGTTTGGCCTGAGGAAGAAGGAGTTCATCTTCTTTGTGAGGGTGAAGAAGCGAATATTCAGTCAAACAGATAGGCTTTGTTTGTTAAGCTAATCTTGTCTTGTGGTTGAGAGGTTAGAGGTCAGAGGATGGGGAAAGGAAGCAGAGCCTCGTGATGGAGACATAAGGGCTGGTGTTCCTACAGTTACATTTTCACACTTGACATCATCTGACTATAGCCGCTTTAATCAGTAGATGCACTTTTCAGTCAGCTGGTGCCCAGTAGTATGGTTCAGCAACTCTTTCACACTTGTTACCCTTCATTTCTCACTTTTATCATCATAACAGTTATTATCAGTTACCATTTGTCACTGTTCACTAACTGTGGTTATTTTATACTGACCACTATCTACTTACTATGGTTATTTTACACTACACCTGCCTTAATGGAATAGTGGCGCTCCAGCTTCAAGATGGGTAGAATTTGAACACTTGTTGGACTTTTCTCACTTGACACACAGAGTGTCAATGTGTAAAGCACGCACATCAGCTGGACAAACTCCTCTGCCTTCTTGAAGTCATCGGACTACACTTTCTCCATCAGTCTAAAACAGCAAATAATTAGCTATAAACACACAAATTCTCTTGCAGTCTAATAATCCACAGTTCTAAAATAAGACCATTTTAAGTTAGTTACAGAATCTATCCCTTACTTTTCCTTCTCAAACTGCCTCTTTATCCTCAAAGAATCTCTCAATCATCAGATAGAGATAATTCCACCACGTCTTTACATCAATAATCAGTGAGTGCTGGGGCAAGTCTGAAAAACAAATTCAGACGCACATCTGCATAAGCATATCGCACATAACAATGAACATTTAATCATAAATCCATCGTTACTTAGTTTGTTGTAGATCACTATATGTTAAGTGCTTATTAGAATCTAGTGAAAGTTATGTATAGACACTTACTCTGGAGTTGCTGCTTTTCTGTGAGGACGGTTTTGGCTATGGAAGACTTCCTCATCCACTTTACTCCGGCATGTGCCCTTGCTGCCCAGTTGGTGACAGCGTTGCACTGGTGCATCTTCTGGGCTGCAAGATTTAATGTGTGTGCGAGGCAGCCAATCTTGACAAACTGCAGCATCTTCATTGCCATGTTCATATTTCTTGCATTATCCACGGACGCTGCCACAACCTTCTCACTAATGCCAAATTCCTGTAGTATTTCTTCAATCTCCTCAGCCACAACTGCACCTGTCTGGACTTCATACACTGTCTTGGTTCTAAGGACTTTACCTAAGATCTTTCCCTGCTTTGTATAATGTACAGTGACCATTACATAATGGTCTTGGGCAAGAATTGTCCATCCACCTGCTGTGATGGCTGCCTTTTTCCCATCTGAGTTCGGAGTGTAGGTTTTCTCTTTCCAACTGGTGCCAGGCAGGGATCAGGTAGTTCGTAAGAGCTTCCCTTGATTGGGGTTTATATCTGTATCATTTGTAAATGAAATACTACAGTGGTTAGGACAGAATCAACAATATGTAACTTGTTATAATTCTGATGATGTATTAGCCACCAGAAAAACACATGCTGTAAAGTTACTTTTAAAAGTTCACTGTAGATACGCCGTATGGGCTAAAATGGCCTGTAATAAACATCTTACATACATAGACCACCCACTGAAAATGGGGTTGTTCTACAGTGGAGAGCCTTTCACCACGAACACGGTTGCTGAGGTATCTGTGTCATCAGCCTGTCTGTGCCTGTCATCATCCTCATGATTTAAAATGCATGAAACCGGAATATATTTTTATGTAGCTCGGCTTTATTAATAAAAACTGTGCATGCTGCATGCAGCTGCAAGGCGACAGTGTGCTAATGCAGGATATTTAATGTCAACGTAACCATTGTCAACGGAGGTCCCAGTGAGGGTTGTTTGACTAGCAGCAATGTTAGCACTTGAGCACAGGCAGTCGAACATATGACATTCTTGGTACTTGGTACCATGCTGGGTAGACAAATGTTTTAGCATGTACAGTATTTGCACCCTTGCACGATATTACTGCATTGCACTTGTTACACACGGCAGAATTCTCATTTTGTCATGATTCACATCATGGCAGCCCCTCTTCTCCTTTTGTTGGTTGTCTGTTTCCCGTGTCTGTCTGATCCTCTTGTCTCCTCCTCCCCTGTCTGTGTTCTCTGTGCATGGGCGTGGTCTCTCTGTCCGGCAGGTAGCGCCAGGTGAATCTCGCCAGATCATACTCTCAGCCTGAGCGGTACTCAGTTAGATCCTGGCTCTTTGTGAAATCGTTTATCTCTGACTTGTTTAGCTTGTGTAGCTTTTCTGACCTGCTGCTTCCTCTGCCATAGTTGATTCAACTGTTTCGCCTGCCTGCCTGCCTGACTGCTTGCTCGCCTGCTTACCGGCTTACCCGCCTGCTCGCCTGCTACTGCCGCCGCCGGTCACAGCCTCCCATCCTCCATCTTGGGAGCCCTCGACTAGCGCGACGCTGACCGCAGGGACACGCGGCTCCGCCATTACAGGAGAGGACGCCAAACAAAGTGCTACTCACCTGCCACCACCAGCACTCCTCACGGGACCCCGGGACTCTCCAGCACGCCATCTATTCCCCCCTGCACCCTGGTATTCACTGTGTCACCAATAAATATTGACTTTTGAACTGACTTTTCTGAGTTGAGTCATGCATTTGGGTTCGATCTCTGTTGTCTACCATAACAGAATGATCTGGCCTCAAACATGAACCCAGCCGACTCAGAATCTGATCCGCAGGTTGCCCCCCTCCTCATCCCGTGAGCCTTACGTACCCGCACCCGAACGCTACGAGGGCAAATTAGGTGAATGCAAATCGTTCTTGTTCCAGTGCTCCCTAGTGTTTGAGCTACAGCCACTGACCTACATAAATGATCGAGCTAAGATAGCGTAACCCCAACCCTATGTGTTGGGGTTATTAACGGGGAGGGCTAGGTCTTGGGGTACTGCCTTCTGGCACAGTTCACAGAATGCTTAAGCTACTCTTGCTGAATTCTCTGCGGAGATGTCCTCAGTTTTTGATCACCCCGTAGCTAGTAGCGATGCTAGCAACCACCTGCTTAGCCTTCGTCAGGGTCCCCTTAGTGCTGCAAACTACTCTGTTGAGTTTCATACGCTAGCCACCGAACTGGGGTGGGATGATAAGGCATTACAGAGCATTTTCTTTAAGGGATTAAACGAGGCCGTAAAGGATAGTCTAGTTGGTAGAGCTGAGACCTCAGATCTGCAGGGGCTGATAGCGTTAGCCATCAAGGTTGACAACAGATTAAGAGAGAGGCATAGGGAAAGGTTACCGGGTCCCCAGGCAGGCTTCGGGGGTCCAGGCTCTCTCCCCGACCCTCAGAGGGAATGTCCACCGACACCAGCACCGCCTTTCCCTCTCCACGTTCCGAAGAACCGATGCAGCTGGGACGGAACAGTCTCACACCCACAGAGAGGGACCGAAGATTTCGAGGAGGCCTGTGTCTCTATTGTGGACAACCTGGCCACCAACTAGCAGCCTGTCCTCTGCAGTTAAACCCGAAGCCTCACCAGTCACAGACGGGGTTCTGGTGAGTAGCACAGTTTTCCCTTATTCACCCCGAAAACTCCTCAACATTGAGACTAGTATTTTCTTCAATGGAGAGACTCATAGGTTGGAGGCTCTGATTGATTCTGGTTCGGACTCTAACCTACTCGACGTGGAGTTTGTGAAACACCGTCAAATAGGCACTGAACTCATTAACCCCCCACTCAAAGTCAGTGCCCTTAACAGGGAGTTACTAGCTCTCATTTCTGAACAGACTCCTCCACTACCTCTTCTCCTGGCTGGCAATCATAGAGAAAGGATAACGTTTCATGTGATGCCTTCTTCTCATTCTCCCCTAGTGCTCGGTTTGCCGTGGCTACAGAAACACAATCCAGTAACTGACTGGGTTTCGGGAAGGGTAATTAGCTGGAGCTCATTCTGCCATTCTACCTGCCTTAAATCCGCTCAACCTCCTTGTGTGTTAAAGAACTGTGTTGCCCCACCAGAACCTCTCGACGTCTCCTCTGTGCCTCCCGTATACCATGATAAATGTAATCATTAATGTAAATGATGTTCTGCGAGACTTTCTGAACCACCCTTTTTGTGTACTTAGACGACATCCTGATTTTCTCCAAAAGCCTCGAGGAGCACATCGTGCATGTGCGGCAGGTCCTCCAGAGGTTGTGGGAGAATAAACTGTTTGTTAAACAAGATAAATGCGAGTTCCATGTTCCCTCAGTGACTTCTCTAGGCAACATCCTGGAGAGTGGACAAGTGCGACCCGATCCAGCCAAGGTTCTGGCAGTCATGGAGTGGCCCAAGCCAAACACATGGCCCAAGCCAAACACATGGAAGCAGAGATTCTTGGGTTTCGCCAACTTCTACAGACAGTTCGTGAGGAACTACAGCCAGATAGTAGCCCCTCTCACCAAGCTAAACTCTCTGTCTGTCCCGTTTGTTTGGTCCTCTGCAGCTGAGGAGGCGTTCAGCGAACTGAAGAGACGCTTCTCCTCAGCCCCCATATTGGTCCAGCCAGACCCATCTCGTCAGTTCATTGTGGAGGTGGATGCGTCGGACCTTGGCGTAGGAGCTGTCCTTTCTCAGAGAACCAAAGAAGACGACAAACTTCACCACTGTGCATTCTTTTCCAGGAAGCTTTCACCAGCAGAGAGGAACTATGATGTCGGGAACAGAGAACTGTTAGCGGTCAAACTAGCCCTGGAGGAGTGGCATCACTGGCTGGAGGGAGCTGAACCCCCGTTTACGGTATGGACTGATCACAAGAACCTGGCATACATTCAGACAGCTAAACGATTAAACTCCCCCCAAGCTCGGTGGGCTCTCTTTTTTGGTCGTTTTAATTTCAATCTCACCTATAGACCTGGTAGCGAGAACATTAAACCTGACGCTCTCTCCAGGCAGTTTAGTCCAGACTCCGACAGGTCCCTAACCTCTGACACCATCCTTCCTGAGGCCTGTCTGGTGGGTTCTCTGACCTGGGAGATTGAGTCCGTAGTAGGGGTCGGGGAAAAAATCTATTCACATAAGAATCGTGATTCTAATCATCCCCAATTCTAAATCGATTCATAAACTTAAAAAATTGATTTTTCATTAACGTTCCCCCTTCTCTTTGTGCGCCCCCACGGGCTTCCGCACACAGCGTTGCAGCAAGCTTGGGGAAAAAGAAAAAAAAGACGCAGCACAACTCTACTGTGAATAGGAAAAGGCAGCTAGCCTGAGCCTTTATTTAGGCAATTTTACATACCTGCAAACTTGTCGCTTTTCTGCCAGGGGGGGTGGGAGACATGGACGGGACATGGATGAGTACCAGAGATTATCAGTGAACTGCCGCTGTGAACATGTGCGCGCCTGAAGAGAGCCTTGAATTTCGATAAAAAACAACTTTTCTAAAATCTCTACAACTCATTTTCAAGACGTGTGGATGATGCTGAGTTGAGGGGACTGACTGGAGGATGAAGGTAAAGTACGTTGCATTCTCTGTCAGAAAGACAACGAATTTGTCTTCAAAATAAGAACTTTACATTGCACCAAAGTCCTTCTAGGCAAGTCATGCCACTCGGCGGCCATCTTGGCGACGCCTCGAAAAGCCCAAAGAGACCAGACCCCTATCTAAATGAATTGAGGCATGGTCAAATCCACCCTTTAACGTGATAGCAGGACGGAAAAAACATACAAACATGCTCGCCAGTGAAATAAGATACACATAAAAACCAAAAAACATCGACTTTACCGTAGAAATGATGTTTAAAACGCTCTTTTCCTACAGGGAGAACTCCACTGCGCATGCGCGCGGATTTACGACACCGACGTCCATCGTACGGCTGAATCTGTGCCGGCTGCTGTGCTCTGGGGCTGTGTCCGAAATCACCCACTCATTCCCTACTCCGTAGTCACTACATAGTGAGTCCAACATAGTGCACTATATAGTGAGCTCAACGGCAAAAAGAAAAACGGACTTTCGGACACTACTCCGATGCCGTTAATGACTCTACCAGAGACGTTCTCGCTGTCGTAAAAACTACTTGTGCGCATGCGCTGGTGAAACAACATGATTGGCTATAATTTACCCGGTTCGGCTGTGACAACGCAGGTGATTGGCTGTTGGTGAAAGGGGCGGGATATGCGCCATCTTTGGCGTCGCAAATTTCCCCATTCAAAATGATCAGAGTGATCTGTCTCTACAATAATAGAACGTCTCTGATTGCACCCCATTGGAGTTTAGAACTGGGTTCTTAGCAGGAGGCTTTTAATTTGAAAGTAGCGACCGTTAGTAGCTTGCCGCTTCAACAACAAGCTAACACAACCAAACAGCTACAGAGCAGCAAAAAGGATGGTCAAATTGGCAGCTTGCTGCCCAGTATATAAGCGGCTATTAACTATGCAAATAAGGGCAGCCATGCACTGCAGGCACAGTGTCAAACAGAAGTGCACAAAAAGAAGGTGCAGGTCATAACATCCACACACAGTGTAGCCAGCACCTTCCTTCCAAGCAGACAGACAGCAACTTTTTCAAAACCCATATTTATCTAGTCAAAACACACTCTTTAAGGGCTTGCTTTTTTCATTCTGCAGCAGATTGCGCTATTAAAGTTGTGCTGTTGCGCATTTCATGAGAGAAGGTCCCCCCGACACTGTCACCTTTTTTACTCTGAGGAGTTTGCAGGTCTGATTTTAGTTCTTTTATTTTGTTTTTTTTGTATACCTTGAACTTATTCTTGTAGTAACTGAGAGTTGAGACTTACTTCTGGAAGAAAGGGGCAGCTGGCCTAAGCTTTTATTTAGGCAATTTTATTTATGCAAGTTATTTCTTGTACAGTAAGTACATTTTTATTTGTTTAGCATGAATAAATGTTACCTTTTGTCTCAAGTTTGCCTTTGTGTGATTACATCATTGGAATCAGTTTATTTAAAAATCACATTATCTTATACAAACTGTATCGTTTTGATGCCATAATTTGCCTTAACACACTATGCATTGCATCAATTTTTGAATCGAGAATCGAATTTGATTCGAAATTGTGACCCTAAGAATTGGAATTGAATCATGTGACATCCAAAGATTCACATCCCTAGTCCGTAGTCAAGACGGCCCTGCAAAATGACCCAGATCCTGGTGGTGGCCCTCCGGGGCGTCTGTTTGTGCCAGTCTCTATCCGTTCTCAGGTTCTGAAATAGGGATATACGTCATGTTTCGCCTGTCATCCTGGAGTGTCCTGCACACTGCTCCTTCTTCAACGCCATTTCTGGCCGGCCATGGTCTCACATAACCCTGGATTTTGTAACTGGACTACCCCTTTCTGAAGGTAACGACACCATACTCACCATTGTGGACCGGTTTTCTAAAGCTGTGCATTTCGTGGCCCTTGCAAAATTACCGTCCGCTGCAGAGACTGCCGAGCTGTTGGTCAACCATGTTTACCGGGTTCCTGGTATTCCCGACAGGGGCCCTCAGTTCACTTCCCAAGTATGGAAGGAGTTTTGCCGGGCGTTGGGGGCCACCGTCAGGGCTAACTAAGATCTGGAGACCGCTCTGAGATGTATTTGTGCCCACAATCCAGCTTCGTGGAGCTCTCATCTGACCTGGGTCGAATACTCTCACAACTCCCTGACCTCATCTGCCACAGGTATGACACCGTTCAAAGCGTCACTTGGCTGCTTACCTCACCTCTTCCCTTCCCAGGAGATCGATATCACTGTGCCATTGGTCGAGCACAACCTGTGCAGGGTCCGCAAGATCTGGAAGGACTCCAGAGCAGCTCTCCTGCGCACCCTGGAGCAAAATGCAAGGTTGGCGGACCGGCGGCGGACTCCTGCCCCACTATACATGCCAGATCAAAAGGTTTGGTTGAACACTAAGGACATTCCACTCAATGTGGAGTCTAAAAAACTGTCTCCCCGTTTCATTGGACCTTTTGTGATTGAAAGTGTCGTTAATCCCGTTGCCATCTGCCTTAAACTCCCTCAGTCTCTCAGGATTCATCCTACATTCCACGTCTCCCAGCTGAAACCCGTCGCTACCAGTGACCTATGCCCTCCTTCTGTCGCCCCTCCACCCCCCCGGCTCATTGATGGACACCCCGCATTCAGAGTCAGGCGGATTATGGACGTCCGGCGCAGGGGGAGGGGCTTCCAATACCTGGCAGATTGGGAAGAGTACGGTCCTGAGGAGAGGAGCTGGATAGCCAGAGGTCTTATCCTGGACCCTTCACTCCTCCAGGAGTTTTATGAGAAACACCCAGACAAGCCTGGTAGACCTGGAGGCGGTATTACTGCATTGCACTTACTACACACGGCAGAATTCTCATTTTGTCATGATTCACATCATGGCATCCCCTCTTCTCCTTTTGTTGGTTGTCTGTTTCCCGTGTCTGTCTGATCCTCTTGTCTCCTCCTCCCCTGTCTGTGTTCTCTGTGCATGGGCATGGTCTCTCTCCCCGGTCTCCAGCCACTCATCGCCAGATCGTACTCTCAGCCTGAGCGGTACTCAGTTAGATCCTGGCTCCTTGTGAAATCTTTTATCTCTGACTTGTTTAGCTTGTGTAGCTTTTCTGACCTGCTGCTTCCTCTGCCATAGTTGATTCAACTGTTTCGCCTGTCTGCCTGCCTGACTACTTGCTCGTCTGCTTACCGACTTACCCGCCTGCTTGCCTGCTACTGCCGCCGCCGGTCACAGCCTCGCCTCCTCCATCTTGGGAGCCCTCGACTAGCGCGATGCTGACCGCAGGGACACGCGGCTCCGCCATTACAGGAGAGGACGCCAAACAAAGAGCTACTCACCTGCCACTACCAGCACTCCTCACGGTACCCCGGGACTCTCCAGCACGCCACCTATTCCCCCCTGCACCCTGGTATTCACTGTGTCACCAATAAATATTGACTTTTGAACTGACTTTTCTGAGTTGAGTCGTGTGTTTGGGTTCGATTTCTGTTTACCATAACACTTTGTTTGGTGAAATGCAGCCAGGCTTTGGATCTCTTCCTCCTCTCCATGATACTGCCACGCGGTTGAAGATCTGACTCATCGCAGAGAGGTGACGCAAATGCACCCATTGGAGGCGTACAATTTGGATGGAATTAGTCAGTTGGAACAGGTTCTGAGTTGGAACAATTCCCACCCCAGGTGGAACTGTACATGTTCGAGCCAGAGTCCAACCCAGAACAAGAAGAGGCTCCAGAAGAAAGTCAGCAGCCAAGAATGAACATGGATGTTTCTCAGTGGTTTGTAGTTAGGTTTGTTACCTCAACATTACTTTTATGTTAGATAGACTGCATATACTAATGAAAGTTTTACGGGCTTACTGGCCGTCTCCCCCATGTTGTTACAGATAACAACCCCCTTCTCCTGCCTCGAGTGTTTACATACTGAAGCTTAGCCAATCCTCGGCTGGCTTTTACAGGTGTTCAGTTGCAGTAATGCGGATGCAGTTTAGCAATTGCTGTTAATAGAGAGAAGCGTAACCTCATGTTATTATTTTTTTTTTATTTACTTTTATGTAGCCAGGTAAGTCAATTGAGAACCTGCTCTTATTTGGAGTGACGACCTGTTATTAGCTACTGCCAGCAATTTTCAACAACTGTGGTTTTCAATAAGCCGCAGTTGCCTCCTGTCACCTCTCTACAAGCAGTATAGTTTTTTTACCAGTTACAAAGGTTTATAAACTTTACATAAATGTTACAAAAAAAAAACAATGCGACGTGATCGCTTAGTTATCATAGTTTCCAATAAAAATTCTGCTTAAAACCAGGTGTTCATGTGGCAATTGTGAACAAATGTCTACAGAACCCGAGAATATCCGCTGTATGGAAATACCACAAGTAAGTGTGAACACTGGGCAAACATGGTTGTCATTTTTCAGTCTATCTTCTCTGTAATCTATTGTCACTCACTTACCTTTCATAATTTCTAGGTAACACGAAAACTACAGCAGCTTCCTGAGCCACCATCATGCATGGTGGACCATCCTGGCCTGTAACCTGTCTGCATAAATGTATTTTCACTGCAGAATGCACTGAACATTTATCGGGCAGACTATGGACATTTACGTCTAAGGGGAATCGTGCAGTAAGATTTTAGTCACATAAATACTATTAATTTATCTCAAAAGTGTTATGATAAGAAGTACATAACTGCTTCCTCTATCTTACATTACTTATAGTTTATCTTGACTATTTTTTTTACTCATTAACATGAAAATTACATATCAAACAATGAAAACACACAGAACAGTTAGTAAAGATGTTTTATTGTAAGAAACAGTTGTAAACATGTGTTGACATGAAATGAAATGTATGAAATAATAAATATCTGAAGTGGAACAGATATAACTTCATATATTAACTTCAATATCAATATGAAAATAACAAAGAAAAAGCTATAACATCCAGCTTGTCGGGTCTATCATACTGAGCCGAGAGGTCTTCATAGATTATGAGTTTCAGCATCTCGTTCACATATGGGGCAGGGTCCTTGAAAACCTTCTCGTAGATCAGGTCCAACAGTGCATCACTGTAGTCTGCAGTGCAATAAACAAAAAATAATGTTTACAGGAAAACTGCACTAGAACCAAAAAGCCTTGTGCTGCAGTGTTGTAAAGTTTCTCTTATTTCTCCTGATTACTTGTTATTTATACATTCTTATTATTATTTATCTATTTTGAAAACCATCTTAAAAGAATTCAGATTTTATTTGTTTGTGTTTATTTTCAACATTTTGTGTGATGCCTGTGTGTCCATGTTTATTTTAATTTGTGGGGTTTAAATAAAAGATTGTAAAATTTACAGAATGTCACCCCTGTCTTCACTGGTTTGGCTCTGCACTCTCCCTTCCTGGACTTTGGAAAGCTCAGTTTGAAAAGAGGATCTCCTGATGATGTGGTGGCTTGTCCTCTGTCAGCATTCTCATTGTAATGCAGTGCAGCCAGGTTGAGTCTTGGACAGTAAAAAGAAAATCAACATGAAAACAATTGCAAGAAATGGGCAAATGTTCTCAACAAGTAATCACAGTTCAATTTACCTGCACAGCATTCCCAGTTCTCTTTCTTTCCCCTGCGCCGTCTTTAAATAGACCCAGCTGCGCAGAGTACGGTTGATCTTCTGATTTTCACTACGGCAGATCCGACGATGTGAGAGAAAAAAGACAACAAAAAAAAAAAAAAGGAAGGAAGAGTGGGGAGTTTGAATGGCTTTGTGTGTGATCCGGTACCTTTGGGTGGAGAGCTGGCTTAACATTAGGTTCCTCTCAGGGTTGCAAAGTCGCTGTCTTGCTCTCTCTTTTCTTTTGAAGGGGGAAAGTGAGCTGAGGGTACCAAGTGCAGTATAGCTGGTCTGAGGATGCGACATAGTCGCGGGTGCAGCCAGCGTCCTCTCTCATTGTATTCCTTGTCTTCCACCTTGTGCGATTAAGTTTTCCATTGGGAGAGGGTACCGCGTGTGGTACAGCTGGTCTGGAGAAGTGCCGAGTCGCAGGCACAGCCAGCGTCCTCCCCCCTGGGTTGCTTTTGCATTACACTAAGCACGTTAAAAAAAAAAAAAAAAGAGAGCCACGCACAGTTGCTGTCTCTCCCCTTCCATTCATTCAGATACCGGCAAGGCGAGATCTTTGAAGAGAGAAAGTGCTAGCACCTAGCCATTGCTATCAAAACACTGGGTGCACTTCCGGGTCACGTGACGGTGACGTCATGGCTATGGCAAGCCGGGAGGGCCCGATGTGCTTGGGCTGTGGGAGGAAAATCCATATAGAAGACTCACATGATGTTTGTGTTTTCTGTTTGGGGGAGGACCATGCACAAGCAGCAAGGGAAGAGCCTGCTGCATGTATGAGTTGTTTCTGCATGACAGCAAGGCAAAGAGAGGCACGTTACAGGCTGTTTAAAACAGGCACCCCTACTGTAGGGCCGCAGCCTGCCAAGCGGTCTAGGCTGGCGGCCGCAACAGTGGAGGCAAGGGCTGGCACGGATGCTGCACACACCCCCATTACTGTTTGCTCAGCAGGGGGTGTGCAGTCTGTGACTGAACCCCACCCAATAAGAGCTGGGCCCTCATATGAAGCAGCTGTCATGGGTCTCCATCCCCCCTGCCCCCTGATAGATGTGGAGGGGGACGAGGACGACAGTCTTTCCCTGCATCCCTCGGATGAGGAGATCGATGTTCTTTCCATAGATCAACGGGAAGGGGAGGAGGAGTTTGACGAGAAGCGGTCACCTCGTCTGCAGGGCCTTATCAGCAGGGCCGCGGCTGCCTTGAGGGTGGACATGCCACCTGACCAAGGACCTGCCCCATCGCGCTTTGATGACGAGATGGGAGGTTTTCAACCTCCGCCGCAGTTCCTGGTGCCCCTCCTCTCAGATTTTGAGGATGTGGTCAGGAAGCAGTTTAAGACGCCACAGGCAGTGGGTCATGGTCTGGGCTCACTCGAGCCATGACTGTGGTGCTTGCTCCAGAGAGGATTGGCTGTGGGCTACCACCCTCTGTGGAGACGGCTTTGGCTGCTCTGGTGGGTCCCTCCAAATCAGTTCTCGGGAAAGGGAAAAGCCGAAGCAAGAACTGCAGTGCAATGGATAGCTTGCTGGGGAGAATGCATAGTGCTATGGCGGTTCAGACGAAACTAGCCAACACGGCAGCCATATTGTCTCTGTATTAGAGAAATTTGGTCCAGCAATTGTCAGAAGAGGGTGGGGGGCTGCTGGTAGGTGAACTACAGGAGGTCTCCTCACTTCTCCCTAAACTCATGAGGGAGCAAGGGATGGCAGCGGGCAAGGCCTTGTCAGAGCTCTGGCAGGCACGTCGCCACTTGTGGCTGTCGCAGTCCCAGTTGCAGCCTGAAGACAAGGCATGTAGGCTCAGGCTGCCAGTGGAGCTGACGGCTATGTTTGGGCCAGACAATGATGCAATGAGCCAGCAGGCACAGCAGGCTCATCGCGCAGCCCAAGAGATGTCAAATGCTTTGAGGCAGAACACCAGCTGGCAGGAAGGGCGTCGGCTGTGACAGCTGCCGCCGCAGCAGCAGCAACAGCAGTTCAGTCAGCCCCTGCCTGACCTGAGGGTTAGGCTGGATGCTGTACGGCGCGGTGGAAAGGGAAACAAGGGCCGTGGTGGTAAAACACCCCAGGGCCCAAAGTCCCGGTCCTGACGCTACATCTCTCCTGGCCTGCCTCCGCCCTCAGGGGTCTCTTTATGGGAGGCCCTGGGGGCAGACCCCTGGGTTGTTTCAACAATGATCGAGGGGTATCGTCTTCAGTTTCTGAGCACCATTTCTCAGGTTTGCCTTCGACGGCAAAAACCTTCGAATTCTGTGTCCTCCCCTTTGGCATCTCACTGGCTCCCCGCACCTTCACCAGGTGTATGGACGCAGTCTTCGAGCCTCTGCGGCGGCAGGGTGTCAGGGTAATGAATTACCTGGACGACTGGCTGATATGCGCTCAGACAGAGCGGCAGTGTCGTTGTCACGTACAAATGCTGTTGTCACACATCCAGGACCTGGGGTTGTGTATCAATGACAAAAAGTGCAGTCTGCAGCCAGCTCAGACCACCCAGTTCCTCGGTATGAGGCTGAATGCCAGGACGGGATTGGTGAGATTGACACAGGACGACAGGACTCCCTCAGTGATTGCCTCGTGCACTTTCGTCTAGGGACCAGAGTCACTTGGAGGCTGTGTCTCCGCCTCTTGGGCCTCATGGCTGCTGCTGTGCAGGTGGTTCCGCTAGTGCTTCTGCATATGCGGCCAGTGCAAAGGTGTCTCTTCAGTCTGGGCCTGTGCCAACAGAGAGACCTACGGGCTATAGTGCTGGTCACCAGGAGATTGTGTGTGGCCCTCAGATGGTGGAAGGTGCCGGGGAACATCTCGAGAGGCAGCAGGCTGGGTCCAGTCCTGCGTCGGCAGGTGATATCTGTGGACGCATCCCTCTAGGGTTGGGGCGCTCTCCACGAAGGCAGGGGCACCAGCTGGCACTGGGGTGTCCTCGGGCAGGGCCAGCATATCAATGTCTTGGAGCTAAGGGCAATCCACTTGGCCCTTTGGCATTTTCTGCCAAGGTTGCAGGGCCGCCATGTTCCTATAAGGACCGACAGTACCACGGCGGCGGCATATGTCAACAGACAAGGAGGCATGGGCTCCCCACGTCTGTGCAGGATTGCGCACAAACTGTGGACATGGGCATACACGTGGTTCCTGTCACTCAGGGCCATGCATGTGCCGGTAGTGGTGAATTTCTCAAGGAGCGGGCCACATCCAGGGAACTGGAGGTTGCACCCAGCAGTAGTAGAGGCGATCTGGTACCGTTTCGGCAGAGCAGTGGCAGATCTGTTTGCCTCGAGAGACAATGCTCACTGCCCGCTGTTCTACTCCGTAGGGAGGGACTCACCCCCCCTGGGCACTGACGCAATGGCACACCAGTGGCCTCAGGGGCTGCTCTACGCTTTTCCCCCATTCAGCCTTCTGCTCAACCTGCTGCAGAGGATCGGTCAGGATGAGGTCCATGTGATCCTGGTGGCGCCAGACTGGGCCCACATGACATGGTTCTCATGGGTGACACCAATCCTGGACGGGACACCATGGAAACTTCCAGTTCGCCGAGACCTGCTGAGCCAGGCACGGGGGACCCTCTTTCATCCCTTCCCTCAGGGGCTCAATCTCTGGGCCTGGCCCCTGAGAGGGCCGGTCTATTAGACATGGGCCTCACAAGCTCGGTGGTTCAGACTCACAAGCCCCATCGACAAGGGCGGCATACTCCTATCGCTAGGAGCTGTTCGTGTCATGGTGCGCCAACAACCAGATCGAGGCAGCGACATGTTCGGCCCCAGAGGTGCTTAGGTACCTACAGGAGCTCCTGGGAGCTGGGAAGTCACCATCGACCCTGAGGGGTGTGGTGGCAACCATCAAGGCCTCTTGTGTGGGTGAGGCTAGACTGTCTGTGGATGACAGTGTTCTTTTATCACAGTTCTTGAAGGGTGCGCAGAGGCTTGTGCCACACAGCAGGAGGCCAGCCAGCCCGACATGGGACCTGGGTCAGGTTTTGTCTGCCTTGGAGCAGGGGCCCTTTGAGCCCCTGGAATGCTTCAGATCAGCTGTTCATCTGTTTTGGGCCCCAGTTCCTGGGTGAACCAGTGTCTAAGGCTAGGCTGTCTCATTGGGTCGTGGAGGCAATCCAACAGGCATACAGAGTAACAGGCGAGCTGGTGCCAGTGGGGGCAAAAGCGCACTCCACGCGGGGCGTCGACCTCCTGGGCCTTATGGCGTGGCGCCACCCTCTCAGAGATATGTGCGGCCGCTACGTGGTCGACTCCGACCACGTTTACACGGTTTTATCGTTTGAATGTGGTTGCCAGCACCTCCTTCGGTGAGCGTGTGCTGAGGGCCACTTCAAAATAGATCTTAGACTCACCATGCCCCTGTGCTGGTTGGACAGGGCAGGGTGATGTCCCGAGTTTTTGTTAGTGGTCTAGCAGGGTGCTAGCCATCTGAGTGACCTCTTCCTCACACCCAGCCCTTGCATCTTGCAGGACTTGTTATGCTCAGGTGGCGTCGTGGCGGTGTCACTGGCCCCTTCCTGTGTGGGGTGTATAATTGTATGTAGTTCTTGGGTGATTTGCACACACTGTGTTTTTTGTTTGTGCACCCGGTGGCGGTGACATCTCATTTGAAAATATCAGAGGGAGTTGCTATAGGAGCAGCGTCTGCTCTGTCTCCTTGGTACCCTCACGGTGTGTCTTACAGAGTCCCATAACATATATTCTATATGTAATGGAGAGATATTCTCATAAGAAAGAGAACGTTGGGTTACAGGGTAACCCTGGTTCTCTGAGTATAGAGAATATCTCTCCAACCTCGAGGCCACTCGGGACCAGTTCAAATCAGAATAATCAACCGTACTCTGCGCAGCTGGGTCTATTTATAGACGGCACAGGGGTAGCCACGATAGGTGTGGTGTGTCTTAAATGATGATTCACGTCAGCTGCCAGGATGTCAGCAATCTCATGTAATGGAGAGATATTCTCTATACTCAGAGAACCAGGGTTACCCTGTAACCCAACAATATGGATAGCAGTGAAAGATGACAGCTAGAGTTCTCAATGGGCTTGAAAATTACAACCCGGTTTTTAAGCCCGAACTTGACGCAGCCCGACACACCAGCATGAATTGTCTGCCCGAACCCTGCCCGAACCCGACCCCCCACGCGCCTTTATTGTTTTCCTTATACACTTGTTATCGTACGCAGCGGCGTCAGGTCTGCGTCTGCCCCTCCCCATGAAGCAGGCAGCCAGACTTACTCTTCACCATACGTGAACAGCGATGATTCACAACAAACAATATATAATTTACAACCTGCAAGAAATGTGTTTTATAAAAAAGAAAGCCCGAGGCCCAGCCCGACCCAGCTCATTTGCGTATTCTAATGACAGCACTGTTACAGTATAAATTCAAGCACTAAAGGCTGCAACAGCTCATTGTTACACTTGATCAAAAGCAATTTGTGATCTAGAAAACTACAACTTTTGTAATGTGAAGAGAGTTGAGTGCCAACACTGCGTCTTCGAGGTGGCTCAGTATAGCAGCCAATATCTCTTGTTGTGCTAGCAGGTAACTGTAATGATGTACTGGTCTATATAAAAAAAAAAGAGAAATGACATCAACTTTATCTTACATGTATAGCTATGCCAACAGCTACATAAAGCATAAAAAAGGATCACTAGTAAAAAAAAAACTACAGGAGAAGAAAGTCATTACACAGAACAGTTGGCTTGGAGTGTAAATTGTGCTGTGATGTAGCAGTCAACCATACACTCGTTTTGCCCTGGGCTATGCTAACATATTCCACTTTAGGAAACATTTCCAAATGCATTATTTCACAAAATCCCCAAAGCTTAGACCCGGCAGAGGGTGTGTATGTACTGCTTGACGGACTGGTTCTCTCTGGGTTTGCATGTGGAGACCATGCTAACTGCTAACTAGAAGCTAGTGGTTAGTGTTAGCTTGGAAGCTAGCGGTTAGCATTCGCTTGTACTATGTGGCAAAACACTGCTTGGTTAATTGGTGTAAAATTGCAAAACAAACACTGCTAAATATTTGTACATTCAGAAATTTTTCTAGGACATGCATTAAATAATTTTCAAGATCACAAACATACTACACAGAATTATTCTGCTGTAGCACTAACTTGTGGTGCGGTCAGAGAAGCTAGCGGTTAGCTGCTAGCCTTAACTTGTTCTCAATGGCAAACAGACACTACATCGCACACGAGTTCACCCTAATCTACAAAAGAAACACACAGCTAATTATTTATATGCTTACATGTCCCTCGTCTGCAGGTATTCCACGCAAAGTTGGAAGTGCCCCACTGTTTAGAAAAAGTGTCCCGACTCCTCCTGCCTTCTACTGAATGAGGTTGGAGAAACAGTCAGTCTGGAAGTGGTTAGCACACACTAACAGTTGATTGCTAGCTGGGACGTTGCCTTCAAAAATGAATTAAATCCATGCTGCTCTCCTGTCCTCTGCGGCTGGGACACCATGCAGTGTTTGGTGCTCGTCTTTACAGCCAACAACAGAACACTTCGCGTTGCGCATCGACATGGTGCTTTCCGTAACATAAAAGCGGATCTCCGAGAAGGTAACGCTGTATCTAGTGGGTGGAGACACCGTACGTATGCCGTGATGGGAGGGGATGGTGGGTGGGAATATTCAAATGTTTCGGTCAATGACGTCGGTGACCTATCCGAATTTGACTCGCTTATCTGGAAACTGCGGGGAGACACTGTCAGAAATCTGTGTCTCACTCAAAAAAGCACAGATGTTGTTTTTTTTCAAAGTTTCTATGCATGTGGCAGCACCATAGACCCAAAATACCAACCCAAATCCCAGAAAAGTGAGTTTTTCATAATATGGGACCTTTAACAAATCAGTGTATCAACAATAAAATTATGGGAACTGACCCTTTAAAATATAAGAAATGCAGCGTGAAATGCTGAATTCAACTGTCCGACTGGACAACTGTTCTGCTTGTACATAGATTTAATCTGAAGTACGCATGAGCAGTGTGCCTGAGCTTTATACTTCCCTCGTGGTCTATGCCTATATTGCTGCCTGCTGTCCACGTGTTGTAATGTGGGACCTTTTTTAAAGAAAATAACCAGAAGCAAATAGGTTCATTTTTCAAACCTCTACATATAGCACACACAGCACAAGCATCAGGGTTTTTTTTTAATTCAAATGTAACATCCAGTGGTCACAAATAATTCTCTTCTCTCTTTATTTACATTAGGGCATTTACATTTACATTTAGGGAATTTAGAAGATGCTTTTGTCCAAAGCCACAAGAGAGAAACCGTGACATATCACCATCAATAGAGTGAAAAGAAATACAAAAACAATTGTCAAGCTCTCATCTGAGGATCGTAACTGCTATTTATCAAAGAAACTTTAAGTGCATAAGTGCAGTAATTGAAGAAATGTAATATATAATATTCAGATGCACTTTTAAATATTTCACTACCACTCCGAGTGACACAGCATCAGGTGCTCCTGTCCCTCTACCTCAAACACAGCAGAGTGACACAGCATCAGGACTAAAGGCTGCACCAACAGACCTGCTGACTGGTCATCTCTTCTAACTGACAAAGTGAGAAGAGAGTTAGTTCACAGATGACCAATTTATCACTTGTTTCTTACTTTAGTTTTTATGTGGTGTGATATTTTTGACTTAAAAGAAATAAAATATTGAATACATACAGTTTCAGTGTGAGTGTGTGAACATTTATTGTGAAATTGACTGTGATGCAAGAGGGCGCCAGCTAAAATCTTGCATAGGGCCCCAAATTGGTCAGGGTACTCATTCTGTGATATACAATTCCATGCCAAAACATTGATAGAAAGTTGACAGTAAAATTAAATTATAATTCTGTCACTGAAAAAAGACGGACATGATGAAAATCAATAAAAAATATAAAATAATTATATTTATTTATTTCTGTGCTGTTTTTTCAACTTTTTCAAATACAGATCTTTCAATGCCAGTGTTTCCTATGTAAGTTCAGGTTTTGAATTTAAAATTGTATTTTGGATGACAACATTCTCTGTCACTGTTCTGGCCCAATAAACCTGTGCAAGCAGCAATACATGTGAGTGCATGTGTACAGTTGTGTTGTTTGTGAATTATAAAACCTCACAAAAAATCATGGAATAATGCCCTCAAATTTCAAGCTCTCCTATTTGAATAATCTGTTCATAAACTGTAAAAACTACAATGGCCAGCTGCCAGCTTTTTTTTAATGTAAACTACATAAGTGTGATCACATATATGACTAAAGGCTACTACTTTCCCCATACATCCCTGTTTCTGGTAATTACAACTCTGCACTTACGTAGAAAATAAAGTAGTAAAAAAAAGAGGAGGACTGATCCACAGAGGTAAAAACAAAAACAAAAAACAAGAATCAAAATCAAACATGAAGAAGATGAAATAACAGTGTTAAGGAAGACTGTAATAAAACAGATTGTGTGCAGGTCGCAGCCTTCGAACTCAGCAAGTTGGTTAGAGAAGGGTGCAGGAAGCTGCCATTTAGTAAACAATCTAACAGTGTCTAGCTGAATTGTCCACTCTCATCAGGATGAGACACCATACTGATGTGATGGAGGTCTGAGGGTAAGGGAGAGGGCTCAGCTGCAGCAGCTCTCTAATCAGCCAATGGACTGCCATAGCCGTAACCAGCGACCATCCGCTCCTCATCTTCCAGCCGCAGACAGCGCGGTTAATTTCAGTACACACTGCGTCGTAAAGTGCACTTGGCAGAGAAAATAGGAACTGCTGTTTTTTTCCTACTTCGCCGCTATCTTCTTACTTGATTTCAAACATTAGATCTCTTTTTCAACCCCTCACATACTGACAAACAACACCTCCTTCCTCTGCTAAAGAAGGAGGGAAGAGGATGCCATTAGCTCATGATACACAATCCTCCCCAACTGGCTGGAAATTACTGTCAGCGGGGCAGCCCACCACACTGCAAGCAACAAAACAATGGATGGGCCTCAACCAAATTAAAGTGCCATAAATCACAAGGTGTTTAACAATGCTGCGTTGGTGAACAAGGGGGGAGAGATGGAGAAAGATGGAATGCAGAAAGAGGTTTGTCACAGTATGAGGAGGGTGGGCTTTGTGTGGTTGGGGGTGGACTAATGACAGATTCATATGCATGTATCAGCAGCTGAGAAGAAGCAGGAGAGCTTGTTCCTGTTTCCTTACTGGAGCCAGGATTATTTTACATCACCATATACTAGGTGCAACACTACAGGTACAACTAAGGTGGACATTACACAACTACTTCAATTTAAGTGATGACCTCATGGACACTAGAGATGCACCGATCGATCGGCAACCAATTGCAATCGGCCGATAATGCCCCTATCGGTTTTGATCAGAGTTCTCAAAATAGATCAAATCAGGCCGATCAGATGACCTTCAATATAGAGACAGTGCATTGACTGCATGCAAGGTGGGAATTTCACGGCGGCCATGGCCGTTGTTGCCCAGCACTTTGGCCTTGATGCAGCGTGAAAAAAAACTCATCGTACGGCCACAGTGGCCTCCGTGCCCCTGGCCCGGTCAGTGTAGCGGTCTTGCCTTTAATTACAGCCACCCGAGTGCACAGTAGTCACTCACAGTAACTTCAGTGAGTCCGCGGTTCGCGCAGATGGAGTCTCATCATCACGATGATCTCACGTGAAAGCCTCTCAGACAGCAGCAGCGTCTCAAAACAGAAGAACGAAACTTACAGCACAGCGAGCGAGCGCAGCCGGTTTTGACATGATGCGTAACTGACTTATGTGGTAGGAATTAGTTTGGTAAAGTTGGAAATATATTCACAGATTTGAACTTCCCGGATCAATAACTCACAAGTGAAACCTTGTTAAAACACAAACGACGGGTTTTTCCTACCGTAGTGAGGAAGACAACGAGCTACAACCGTATTTTCATCTAAACGAGTGTCTGGACATTAACTCTGGTCTCTATGATCAGCGAAGCAATCTGTGAGACGAGGGCGCAGGGACCATCTACAAAGTGCAGCACTGAAAAGAGAAACTACAAAAAAATTCAATAACTTCACTATTATACAGAGTGTAGTGCCACCAAAATCAATCCACACATCCATGGTCTCCTGCTGTTATTCTACAATTTTTTGTTTGGAAAAAATGTGCTTTGCCATAATTTGGGGGAATTTCTATTGGGAGAAATATTCAATAACACTAATATTCAGTGTGGTGTCACAAAAATCACCTCACCCTAACCCTACTTAACAAAAACTACTTTCTAATGTAACTTTAACTTGATTTTGGTATTAGAAAATGTGTTAATACACAATCCATATCTTGTTATAAATTAGGATGTTATGGTATCAGTCTGAAAGGTAAATTTTACTCAGTGGCCTTTGTGCCCTGTCATGTGGCCTTGGTGCCCCTGAAAACAAAAGTGCAGGCCAAATGGACTAAAATGGCAAAATTCCCATCCTGACTGCATGCATTCCCACTAGTAATCTACAGTTACTCTATGTAAGCTGAGTCCAAGTTTTCTCTAAGAGAGTCTCTAGAGTGTGAAATATTGCACATTGCCTCAGCCTGCAATAAAACGGTGGTCAATTCATGATACTTTCTCATCTCCTAATTTTTATACTTAATAATACAATGTCAATGTTGTGTAAGAAGAATCATTAATTAAATATATGAAAGTTACACAAGACAACAGTATAGAACAATTTATGGATTTGACACTGTGATCAGTGATCGGCAATATCGGGATCGGCAGATACTGCTTTTGGTGATCGGTGATCGTGATCGGCCCCAAAAATCCTGATCGGTGCATCTCTAATGGACACAAGACCAAAGCTTATGGATTGATCGCGGGCTATAGTTTTTTTTTCTCCCAGCTACAGAGCGCTCGTCTATCTGTCACTGGTGAGTGGCAGTTTCTTAATTGGTGTGTTCTTATCATTAAATAGTAACTGACCAGAAAGTAGACTGAATTGTTCTATTTTACCCCATCAGTGTAAACCCAAAATGAAGTGATTATGCTGTGATCTAACTGTGGAACACACTAATCTCATGTGGGCCCCCTGTGGGTTGGCCCATAGTATTAGCAGTGTAATTTGTGTTGTTAACCAACACCTGAAGCTAAAACTACCCCAGTAGGATGTAGTTTGCTCCTTTGGTCGATTATTTATTAAGGAGAAAACATTTGTGTTAGCTGGTGGTATTAGCAGGTGAAGCAGCTGCCCACTCTGAGCCCAATGAGTAAACTGGGGCCCACAAGCCTGCATAGTTTAGTTTTTTTTTAAAAATTTAGTTGTAAAGTGTGTGTGTGCGTTTGTGTGTATATTTAACGAGTAACTAACAAAGTCCTATCTTTCAGATAAAGACTTTTAAAGAAGCTGTGCTGGTCCCTGAATGTACATATCGTTCACAGCCAAATGGGTGAAGGCCAAACTCAAAGTAGAAGTGGCAAGATAGAAAGAAAATATTATGGAATGCATTCAGGTAATTTATATGATAAGAATGATATGTGATTAGAAATGTGGTTAGGGGAATGGAATTCATAGTTGTGCTTTCATAAAAAATCTGTGACAGTGTATAGTAAAAGTAGCATGTGCTATATGAAGTACATCTAAAAATGCTCTTGTTTGCCAACACAGGAGTAACATTATGGTTATTATCTTTGCATATGGAAAACATTATGTTTTTTACATTTCAGTTGCTTTCTCTCTCACTTAGAGGCTGCGACTGAAAGTAACCAGGCCAGTTGTGGAAGTGGAAGCTTCAATGAAAATGTGGCTCTGCAATGCTAGAGACAAGCATTGAGCAAGGACCAGTTTAATTTCTAAGGCAGACATCTACTGGTGCTCCTGACAGATTTTATTTTGTGTGTTTATCTTATTATAATAAGCTATATTTAATTATTGCTCTGTTTGACATAAATTAAATCACACTGTATTCAGTATTCAAACCATGATGTCAAACACGCTGCTACATGGGTCTTGTCTCTAACACAGCGATATCTTGCCAAACACCACTGTATGATCGGCACTGCTCCTTTATGGAAGCAAATCTGTTCCATAATTCAGATTAAAATGCATTAACAAAAATGCTTTTTCATTTTCAGAATATAGCTGCATTTTTTGACTCGTAAATAAAATGAGTAATAAATCATCCAAACTGCATTTTTATTTTCTTCTTCAAGACTGCTCATTTTGTAACTTAATTAAAATGATAAAGAAAATTACATTTAAGAATTTAATTTTCAAAAGATGCCCCAGAAAATAGTTACCAAAATTCTATATGAAATGTCAAATTTGAAAATTAAAATGCATTAGCCGAAATGCTTTTTCATTTCAAGTTCATTGCTGCATTATGTGTGTAGCGTTAGACATCTCTGCAGCAGTTTATCGTTTATCAGTCAACAAAGTGGTTAGCTAGCACCTTCTCATGTGCTAATATTCATGGGAGAAAAATGACAGACCTCCATCATCTCTTTGGCTTGGAAACTCAGTCACTGACCGTTTATTCTGTGCATGCTCACAAATGACATTCCAGTGCATGCAAGCACTCACGCTGAAATATGACACCACTTAGTAGGCTACTTCACATGGCTTTGCTACTCCTTATTATCAAGTATGCTTGACAATGTGACTCATAAATAAAATGAGTAAACAATCATCCAAATTGCATTTTCATTTTCTTCTTCAAGACTGCTCATTTTGTCACACGACTAAAAAGAAAACTAGGAGATAATTGCTTTTTAGTTTTCAAGCCCGCCCCCGCAAAAAATGTTCCAAAATTTCATTTGAATTCGCAATCCCAAGCGGCACAGGAGAGTGACGTCAGCGGCATCTGTTCTTCTTCAGCCCCTAGTCTGACCGACAGTGCTATGCATCTAATACGTTAGGGGGCGGCGGTGTGCATACTCGACGTTGGAGCAAGAGGAGAGACAAGAGGAGAGTGTGAAGGCCGCTGTGTTGACTGTGATACATATTTTCAGAAACAGAGGGGAAATCACCACCATGTCCAGTTCTGTACTGCTGTCAAACCAGCCATGGTTCGCGTTTACTGGTCAAATCAGTCGCACATTTTTTTCCAGTGCGCAAATGCTCTAACATTTACGGTGATCGTAATGAAGCCACTCTGAAGAGCTGCTGGCAGTGACTGTGGGTCAGACTGCAGTCTCACAGTCAGACACATGAAACACACACAGTACTTTTATAGTCATTCTTCCCGGTAATGAACTGAAGGTACCAGCGCTGGACCGTACGTCGACGTCGCCCCCATATTGGATTTGGCAGCTCAGCCCCGTCAACTAATACAATTCAATGGAGGGAAAGCTCCTTCTACAAAGTGCTATAAGTTAATGTCTCTCATTTACACATTCACACATGTATGGATATATTCAGGAAACAGAGAGGAACCAAAAACAACGTCTGTAACGTTCTCTGATGATTATAAACGTTAACTACTCCGTATATGTTCAGTATACAGGTCGGCACCAAACCACAGGAAGTATTTTTATAATGTATTTATGAGTGTTTACAGCTGCTAACGTTTGCAACGCTGTTACTGTGATGACACATGACTGTTAGATATTTAATCTGTGTCTATAATAACCAGATCCTGACATGTAAATGTCACCGTAAATGTTAGAACATTTGCGCACTGGAAAAAAATGTTCGACTGATTTGACCAGTAAATGTAAAAAGTAAAACCACGGCTGGCTTGACCGCAGTACAGAACTGGACATGGTGGGGATTTCCCAGCTGTTTCTGAAAACATGTACCACAGTCTATGCTACCAACACAGCCTTCAAACTCTCCTCTTGTCCCTTCCCTTGCTCCAGCGTCGAGTATGCACACCGCCCCCTAACGTATTAGATGCATAGCACGGTTGGTCAGACTGGGGGCTGAAGAAGAAGAGAGGCCGCTGACATCACTCTCCTATGCTGCTTGGGATTGCGAATTCAAATTGAATTTTGGAACATTTTTTGCGGGGGGCAGGCATGAAAACTAAAAAGCAATTTCCTCCTAGTTTTCTTTTTAGTCATGTGACAAAATGAGCAGTCTTGAAGACGAAAATGAAAATGCAATTTGGATGATTTATTACTCATTTTATTTATGAGTCAAAAAATGCAGCTATATTCTGAAAATGAAAAAGCATTTCTGTTAATCCATTTTAATTTGAATTATGGAACAGATTCGCTTCTATACTCCTTAGCTTTTACTATAATTTGTTTTCTTTTTCACATTTTTTTAATTGCATTTATTTTATGATAAACACCAACCTGAGGACTCTTACCCTCATACTTTGTATGGACAATGACTTTTATCATGCTGCTATCCTCACTAGCCCCGTACACACTGCCCTTTTAATGTGGGAGTCATGTGTCGATACTCCATCTCACTGTCTGTGTAAAGGTTGTAGTTTCTGGGCTCTCTTCATCAAAGGTGTCAGCGTGTAGTATGTTGATAAAAGAATTCTGCGGAGGCAAGGCTGGGTGGAATGATAGCGGAATCTTTATTGAAACAGATCCCACGCCTGCGTCTGAACCTGATGCGGCCACTCTCTGGTGTTCTCAAATCCAGGCATAGTTCTGCCCAATGCTTTGCCCTCTGCTCTACCAGAAATCGTCTCTAGCCTTCTATCTTAGGAAATCTACCCCACCTTCTAATTGGTCACTTTGGGAGGTTGGGGGTCCATCCATCCAATAGACTGCTTATCTCCCATAACTCACAAAATCTGCGGCTGTCACTTCTCTGGTCTTGCCCCCTAAGACGACCCAAATGGTCACTCTGTCCTTCTATGGGAACATGATGTTTAGACATCTTCCACCATCTGGCATGAGGGTCAAACTCTGTTTTAGTGCTTTATGGTGGCCTTGCCGTCTACTAACCTTTAACACTCACACAGCTGAATAATAACTCTGGGACCCCTGGACCTGAAAACCCCACACCAGCCACATTCCTTAACCTCTTAAGCCCTGGCCATATTTTCAGAAAAAATGCTGAAAAAGACATACCCAAAGTAAATGAAGAATTACTCCACTATAAAAACGTTCATATGCATATTCTTGGTGTCCTTGGACATCTAGGGACTTCAGAGAATGTATTCCCAGTGTAAATTTTTTTTGTGTCTGCCACTATGCCTGAGTAAATTGGAATAAACCAGTGAAAAAATGTGAAATTTCTATCCTCGCCTGACTTTCCCCCCTATTTGGCAGAGGCTAAAACTATGCCAACAATGATTCCATGCAGACAGATGCCATTAATTACCTTCAGCAAATCCTTGACTACATATTTATCAAATTTGATAGAATTTGAGCAAAGGGCTAAGCCTCCACAAAGGTTTTAGTAAGGATACAACCAGGCGGACACTCATATTGGCACAATTTGGCACACTTTGTGCCAAACTGTGCCAAATGGATTACTTTCCACTTCCCATGGAAACTGGCTGGGAAATACAACTTATGTCCATTAGACTAGTGTAATGCCATCTACTGGAGCTTTTGGATATAACATTTACCTTGTGCTTCATCAATTTGTACCATTGTGCATAATATATGTACAATTAAAATCAATGAAAACAACAACAAAATGTATCATTTTGTCTCCACATGGAGTAGTTTTATGAAAACAGTAACAGATTTTAGCAGTAATAACCTAATAAAACAACTGGAACAACAATTAGAACAAGAGCAGAGTAAAAAAGTGCAACTAATGCAACTATTTACATGGCCAAGAATTTCAATGTGCAAGAACGTCGATGTGCAAGTAAACAAAACAACCAACAATCACAATTAGATAAAAATAATGTACTCTTGAAAATAACAATTGTAACAGCAATTATAACAAACAGCAAGCAACAGAGTAAAAAAGTGCAACAAATGCAACTATTTACAATGGGCTATAAGGGGGTGGGAGGGATGGCTTGCCAGCCGCAGGCTCATTTTTGAAGTCCCATGCTATGGTACTCGAGGAAGCAATTTCTGTCAGGAACAAGGCAAAGTGACACATTGCACCTTGAACAGTACAGGGGTGTCTTCATGTCCCTGATTTTGTAGCCTGGCATCTGCTTGGCCTTCACCTTCTCCTTGGCTGCACAGACCACACACTTTCTGCGGTCCTGAGTGCCAGTGCTCCCTCTGAACACAGGCATGCAGGTGTTGGTGAGGCTCGGGCGGGGGGTGGCTTCAGCAACCAAAGCTTTAGCCTGCTCAACCATCTCCCTCATCAGAACCTCTCTGAATTGCTTGTGGGACATGGGGGCCTGGTTGTGACTGCTGGACACAGCTTTGTGCAGGATGTAGCTATTGACGACAGCAATGTCGATGAAATGATAAAAAAATGTCTTGTACCACCGCATTGTCTTGCCATGCACTGAGTAGTAGTGGATGAGGGCGTCTGAGAGGTCCACCCCACCCATGTTGATGTTGTAGTCCCTGCATGCATCAGGCACATCCACAGGAGCCCTGTGCCAGTTTCCATCTGGCCTCTTCACCCTCCTCAGTACAGTGGCTCCGCTGTACGCCTTGTGAAAGGTGCTGCAGAGATTGACCACTTTAGTGTCCATCCACCGTGCAAACAGGAGGTTGCCCTCACGGATCCACCTCATGTCTCCCCTCTCAGGCTTCTTTGGGAGGTCGTTGATTGTCGTTCTTGGAAATCCCTCTCTATTTGTTTTAATGGTGCCACAAGCTGCTGTGTGATTTTTTAAAAGTTTATTGAAAAGGAGTGGACTGCTGTAAAAGTTATCAACATAAAGATGATATCCTTTTCCAAGTAGGTCAAACCTCATCAGGTCCATGACGGATGTGACACTGAGGCCATCATCCTTCTGTCCCCTCAGTTTGACCTTACTCTTTACCCTGATAAACAAAAAAATTGGAGGTGTAGCCAGTTTTAGAGTCTGCCAATACAAACAATTTGTAGCCGAATTTTGTTGGCTTATCTTTCATGTACTGCCTGAATCCAATGCGGGCTTTGCTTGCTACCATTCTTTCATCGACTGTGATGTTCTGGTATGGCTGGAAAAGGGAGTTACAGGCATTCACAATCTCGCCATAGAGTGGCTTAATTTTGAATAGCCTGTCTAACTGAGGTGTCCCTCTCTTTCTTTCATTCTCTTCCTCTTCTGTAACATCAGACAGATGAAGAGACCAAAAGATGGCCTCAAACCGGTCCCTGGACATGCTGCTCTTGGGGAAAACAAATTGGTACGGCCACTCCCTCCTCCAGAAGTCTGCCCTGGAGTGCACATGTACCAAGCCAAAGAAGAGAATGATGGAAAGAAAGATGTAAAATGAGTCAACTGAGAGGGGAAACCACTTGTATTTGGAACCTTGTGCCAATCGTCGCACAGCATTAGCATTTGTATTATTTATAATGCTGTGCAGACTGCTGCTGCTGAAGAACAGCTTGAAGAGGCTGAGGGGAGACCATTTGACATTGGTGTCAATCCTGGGGCCAGGTTGGTGTTTTGGCTCAAACTGTGGTGTTGGGGGTTCAACATCTGGCTCTTCCTTTGTCCTCCATCTCCCCTGCTGAGGCTCAAAGTCTCCAGCAGCCAGTTTTGGCCGCTTGCTGGCCTGCCCTCTACGGCCAGGACCACAGCCACGGCCACGACCTCTCTTAGTTGGCTTTTCAGGGGAAGAGGACCCAGGACTGGAGGATGCAGATCGGCGCCTGGAGGAACTGCGTGGTGGGGGGGCATAATCCACATCCTCATCTTCTTCATGATCACTGTTGCATGAAAACAGAGCAATAGATGTTGAAAGAAATATATTGAAAGGACTGACGAATCACATAAATTTCTAACAGCAGAAAAGCATGTAAATGTATCATTGAAGCAGTATGAGACAAAACCTACACAAATAATCAGTACACAAACCTTGATAGGAGAGTTGACGCCTCAGATGGAGACACGGGTGGCTGAGTGTCTAGAGTGGGGGGGGGGCTGCGGAGATGATCGCCCTGAAGCCTCACTCTCCTCTTCTTGTTGGCTATGAAAATGATGATAATAATTAGTATTTGGGACAAAATATGTAATGATGTATGTACATTTGACCAAAGGACAAAAAGGTAGTGGAAATGTGTAAAAATATTCAATATAATTGAGTAGCCCTGACCTATACTATATTGTGTTTGCACTTGTATGTACTTTATATATATGTGTATATATTTTTGTATACAGTATTTGGGACGACACACATCATCCAATGTGTGCAAACCAAGACCAAAAGAGACAAATGCAGTGAAACATCTACACAAAAAATAGTATGGAATTGAATTCCCCTTTCTTATACTGTACTGTGTTTAAATATAACCTCTTCAGGTATTCTGTACAGTACAGAGCACAGCCTGTCCAAAAATGAGTCACTCACACACTAACATTTTTTATAATGATAAAATAAGGAAATAAAATATAATATATTTTATATCTTTTGACCACAAAACAGCAAAGGTAAGATGCATTTTACGTCGCACAGTGAAGGGGAGTAGTCAGGAGAGCCTCTGCTTTCATATGACATGTCGTTTGTTTGGTTAGCATCTGTTAGCACAACGCGGTGAATGTCGTTTGTTCGGTTAGCTCTGTTAGCGTCTGTTAGCATGACCTGGTGAAATGAGAAAGGCAGAAAAGTGGACCTGCGCTGTTTCCGTGTATTTGTTACATGCTAACATAACGTTACTTGCTTAGGGTTTGAGGTGTGTTTCGTTTGGCTGGCAGTGCTTAGGATGGGTTTTTAGCACAAAAATTAGCCATTAGAAAGAAATATCAATACTTGCTGGTGAACGGGATCCACGTCCCGCGTAACTGTCTCTTCCTCCAAGCCGCCACTCTCTGAATCAGATGAGTCTGAAAAATCCATTTCCGACCCTCTGTGAATCTCTGCCAAAATTTCAGCCATGTCCCTGTAATATTTCTTTGCCATTTTGGCAAGAAACACTAAATGCTACAGCAAAAAACACACACTAACCGACGGAGTTTACAGAACAACAGGTGGTTACGCTGGTGACAGAGGACTGTCGCCCCCCTACGTGCACTGTTCGTAATGGCGCGCTGCAAGGCATTTTCGCTGTCACCGTTACGCGGGGTTTCACTCTCTGCTGGGTAATGTAGTCCATAGAAGGCGTGGTCTCATTCATTTCAGGTGCTCCTCCCCTTTCAAAGGACTACAAACATGGTCGCACCACATTGTGTTCTACGATGATGCAAGGCATTTATTTCCTCGGATCGCAATTTTTAAATGTCGCGGATTTCACACCAATAAGGTTTAAAATCATCTCTTAATACTAACGTTTTCTCTAAAATGCACGTCCCACCTTCTTTTGTGAACATAAGAGTATAACATTTGATCAACAATTGAAAGTAAACACCATTGTCCTGTCTTACTACTTTTTTTTACTGTCTTAATTACAGCGGGCTTAAAGGGTTAACTCACACAAGGAGAAGCAATTAGTCATGGTTAAATCTAAACTAGGTTAAATCAAAGATCAGAATGTGTTGCAGTCCAGATACCTCAAGGTTTCAGATGCGGAGCGAGGACAGTTTCGCTGCAGCTCTGATGTGCCTCCAGAGGTGGTATCAGAGCTGCAGCAGAGTCGAGCCTGAGTCTGTGCGAATGAATAAGACGGAGGTACGGAGCGGGGGTGTGCTGATCTAATGGTGTTCACAGTCTGATAATGAAACAGACCCTTCACAACATTATAGGGCTAAACAACAGTAATGTTGTGACTGGTAGTGTCTTTGGCAACTTATATGAGGAGAAAATACTGCAGTCAATGGAATGTCCATGATCTTGTCTGTCCTACCTTCATCACATCTCTGCCTGAAAAACAGCATCTGTCCCCAGCAAAAAACTTTAATTTACCATGTGTTTTTCTCCTTCCACTATTGTGTTGTTATAGTTACTGTCTCAACGCAACAGTGAGCCCTCTCGACCGACACTTAAGTGAACTTTCCCACAGAAAACAGCATCCCTCCCCACAGGTGAGAGAGTCAGACAGCGTCCTGTATTGATGTCAATTATGTCATTATTTAATTTAGAGCAAAAAATGGAACTTCGTCACTTTCCGGAATGTTTGTTCCAGAATGGTGGGTCAGGATCTGAGTCACAACACATAACAGCATCCATATGATTATAAACAGTCAGCAGGTACATGTTTAGATCAACAGGAGGACACCGGGCGAAACACGTTGAAACGACCACACAGGCGTTAACATCGCGTACCATGACGTGCCGGCTTACTGCATGATTTGAAACACTGGTGCAGCTTTACGCCGGAGCTGCTTGGTTCTCTGTGAACAAACAAATGAGAAGAATTGGCAAACCTCCGCTGCGGACATGATGCAGAGTTTCTGTGTGAAACGGGCTAGTGTCACAGTTCTAGCAATCAGCCAATGAGCAAGAGGATATGGGTGCATGATAAAGTGCCTCCTACAGATCAATCATGAATACACAATCAATGCAAATAGTTTTAACAGAAGCAGTTGCAGTGGTAGTGGTAGTAGTTATAGTTACAGTAACAGTTGTATCTAGATGTATATAAAATCAAATCAACTGTTTCAATGATGAATTAATGCCGACTTATCAATCAACAGGTGTACGTTTTGAGCCATTAACAGACATAACATTTTAAAGAAATACAAACAATTGTCTTGAAAGGGTTGAGAGTGTAGTCAATTATTTAATACATATTCGTATATTTGTGCAATTGAACTAATATGATTTGTTACATGTTTACAGATTACAATATCTAGACACAATAAAACTGTTAAATATAATTTACCATCTATTCAGCTGAGTTACTGTACATTCCAGTGTATTTTGGCACCTCAGTGGCTCATTTAGGAAGCCGGGAGTGAAGATAAATTATTTTTTTGATCCCAAAAGTTTAAAAAAGAAACTGCATGCCCCACAACTCCTGGCGTTTTCCTCCTGATTTTGAAGGAACTGAAGCTCTGGGCTCTGCCCATGACGGTCTCCTAAAGAGGTTGCTGGCTCCAGCAGCTGTCTGCTGGTTAGCGCTAACTAGGGAGGACTAAGGACTTTTTGGTACCAGCACCTAATTGGGTCAGTACCAGGGTACTGTTAAGATTCTGGACAAATGGTACTTTTTTCTGTACTTTTTTTTTTTTTTTTTTTACTTTTTTTAATGATTTTTTATCGGCTTTTGACATGGACGGTTTTTGAACGTCTACCAAACTGTAATGACTACAAACTTAACAACAAACTCCTTGACTTGACGTCGCAGAAATGAACTGTTAGCTGCGTTACGGCTCCAATCCGGTTTTGCTCCGCCATCCGGTAACATTAACCCCCACAGGTTTCGTTTTGAGTCCGCCACAACGCAGTACAGACAGCTGGTGCCACAGTTAAAGGTCTGTGTTATAACAACAACAGGAAGTGTTCCAGACTGAAGGATTAGCAGAAGAGCTGGTGTTTGTCTCTTTTTTGAGATTTGTGTGCTGTGTCAACACGGAGTGTTTTATTTTGAAAAGTAACCGGATGTTATATTTTTATTTATATTGCTCCAGCATCCGCCAGATTTGTATATCTGGTCCTGGTCCTGGTTTCTGTTCAGGAGTATTTGTACACTCTAAGTAATGATTCATGGGGTTAGTAAGTATAGCTCAAAATCAAGAGCTTTTTCTGCATAAAAAAAAAGTTTGTTATGTGTATACATTATAATGAGTTTATAACTTAAAGCCCCTGTACGGAGTTTTTAACTGGATATGCAAAAGTCTCTGGTTTCTGCTGATGTGTCTCTGTTACCTACAACAGCAAATGAGCCCATCAGTGTGAAGATACGCTTTTTCTAAGTAGTCTAATTCTATACCTCTGAAAGGCCTTGGTCGGGTCGGACCACTGACAAAACGATTTACGGCAGTCAGACCGGAACTGACGAGACTCAGCATATCTGTTTTGTTGCTGCGCTAGCCAGTGCTAACTTAGCTAAAACTTTTGTCATGGCTGATAATGGGACAAAGAAAAGAAAAATAATTCGAACCGAAGACCAACGAAAGGCCAAGAGGGAATCCGATCGAGCTAAGGCTAAACACGGATAAACATTGGCGATTTCTTCGAGAGATGGAGAGAGTTGCGGGGCTTGAAGGGATTCAAGTCGGATCCAGAATTTGCCCGATTCCTCCTAGACAGGTATGTAAATTTTATTTCATTTATGAAATGTATTGCGGGACGTAGTTTACAGCAATACATGAATTTATATTGTTACAACAGAGCTGGCTAACGTTACCACTAGATTAGCTCTTGATACTACACTCGTAAAAATGACAACAAACGTCTTAGATCACGCATCCATTTCAGCTGTGTGTATCAGCCCAGCCGACCTGCAACGATGCATCGGTAATATCCTCTGTCATTATAAATGATTCAGTTTCTTACTTGGAACAAAACATCCATCACAATCACTGTGACTTTGCTGTAACGCTAGCTCTGTAGCACCGTGGGGTAATATTTATAGCTGGGAAACTGCAGTGCAACAGCAGCACTACACACAGTGACAATAGTGCAGTCTTTGCATGTTTAGCCTATGTGACAGACATCACGGTAATACAGTTAGCTTACAACGTAAGGTATTATGTTGGCAATGCTACTGCAGTTTTTTCCAATGCTGGGTTATTGCACTGACAATAAAATATTACTAAGGTAAGTTGACAACTAAACTAAACAGTTCTACTACCGAGTTATCTAAACCGTTGGTTGTAGGCTTACTGAACTTAGATATATGTCTGTGTAAATTCTCATTTGTCCAGGTCAAGGCATGATTCAATTACTTAGAGAGAACTTAGATACAAGTTTTAACATTACTTTGTTTCACCGGCGGCATATTATATTACATGGAAATACAAATAGACACATTACCTCATCCATATGCACGCTGTAGATAGCTGCTAAAAAAAAAAAAAAGTTTTCAAAGCAAGTCCCGTCTTCTTCCCGACGTTTCCAAAACAAATCTACACGCGCCGGCCAGACAAACATCTTCACGACAGTGGGCGCTAGGGCTCATGGGAAATGCCGGTCTTCATTCCGTCAAAACACCACCGCTTTCGTCCACCAGGGCCGCCAAAATCAACACTAAATGAAAAGTCTGTCCAGGGGCTTTAATTTGATAAGTTTGTCTAAATTAAAATAAATAAAGTAGTCTTAACTCGATAATACATGAATTTTCAACAGACATTTCTGCCTTTACTTAACATAGAGGTGTATTCAGTTAGCACAACTTAAAAATCTGTGTCCGTGTTTGTTAAAAGCTAAGTACAATGCTGACCTGCTTGGACATGTTTAGCGCGAACAGACCATGCGGCATGCCTATTGGAAGCATAAGGTTCGAAGACACGACTTAGCAGAGCACAGAGTTGGAAAAACGCGGTTTGAAAACTTCACGGCTTGGTGAGTACAATTTTGACTTGTTTATTCACAACAGCTAATAACTGCATCAGCAGACAGTACAAGAAATCACTTTACACAACACTAGATGCTTTTTCTCGGTCAGCATAGGTAATGTGTTAGCTAGCAGTAATGGTAGTAATTTGGCCTAACATTAGTGTTTGTTAAGTTTTGTTTTATGGTGGCAGGTGTTAATTGGCACTGGTTGTCCGTAGTTTTAACCTTTAGAGGAGTTAATGTTTCTTTCAAATTTATTTAAAATTTGTAGTTGTGTGGAATGTTTGACCAGCAATAGATTCATGGCTAGGCCGTTGTAGGTGACTGAGCACACATTCGGTTTGTTAGTCAGCCATTGCAGCAGCAAGTGCAGTCTAAAAACCGCATTGACGAAGCAAATATTGTTGAGACGCCACAGGAGTGGTCATACCATAATGAAGCTAGTTGGTATAACAGCAGGAGTGTGCAATTGCCCACTGCCCATTTCTTTGCAGCAGTTTGCATACATTTTCTCTTGGTTTTTTTTATGTTGAATTGTCAAAAATAGTTTAAAAAAATGTACTGTTATATACACAAATTTTAGGTACCACAGCCTTCTGAATGACCTAAATTCAAGTAATTTAAGCAGAACCGCTAGTTTTTAAAATAAAGTGGGCCTGTGAAGTTTGCAGATTTGAAACACCAAGAAAGACAGATCTGTTAAAGCATTATAGACTTTGACATGGTAATAGTGGAGAATCTCTTCCTTGTCTTTATTGGGAGTGCTGTTGCTCATTTAAAACATGGGGCAGCCTGCGAACCCACCTGTCACTCCACCTGTGATACAGTGACATTGTCCACTGTACTGTCATCCAAGTGTCCATGTTGCCCCTTAAACACTATCTCCACAGCAAGAGAATACTTTGAGCATATTGGCCATCATTTAAAGTAACAGGAAACTATGTGTTGTGTTTTTGAAAATTGTCCTTTCAAAACAAACATTTATGGAACATTTGCTTCTCATAGGAGCCGGAAACACACCTCACACTATTGATGACTTAAAGCCAGAGCTTTTGAAGAGGGACAATCCTGTGAGGGTGCAGTGAGTGAAGATGATGAAGATAATGAATCTTTCTGAGACAGTTTTACAGTGCTATTTTATGTTGTAAATTTCCTGACTTATTTTATGAAGGCTACATTTTTGTGTACTGTTAAAATGTCAATAAACACTCAATCCACTACTGTAGGGGAGATGCTGCCTGGTGTTTGAATAAACAGTTAGATCATAAAACTGGGATTTGCATGTGTGATTTATTCTGACTTAAATAAATAAGTTCTTGTACTAAAAAAAATTAAGGTAACAATTTGCATGGACATTTCTGAGTAGAATGAAAGGAAAAGAAATAAGTTAGAATAACTTAAAGGAGTAATTTTAACACAATTGAAATTAAGTTGGTTCAGCTTAAATAAGCTTGTAGAGGACAAGGCAAATCATGTTGCTTGTACTAAAGTAATTGAGTTGGCCTAACCAAATAAGTTTTGTGGCATGTACTCAATACTGGCTAAGTTGAAATAACTTAAAAATATCCATGCAAATTGTTACATAATTTTTTTACGTTGAGCCAGCACATAATTTGTTAGAGTGTAATTGCATAACTTATGTTCTGTTGAAGCTTTATTACTACCTTGTGGTAATAAAAAGAAGGTTGAATCTTTTAACATCTTGTAAAGTCTTTATTTTTTTAACACATGTTGTAGTATCAATAAGAGTATCGATAAGTAACGGTATCGATACAATCCTAACGATATCCATCCCTAGCGCTAACAGAGTCACTTGTTAATCCAAAACACAGGTGTTTGTCCGTTGCTCCAGTCTTTAGTCAAATTAACTGCACAGAAAATATTATTTGTGTATTATCTGTGTGTTTTGGCTTAAAATAACTGCTTGGTCTCTTCAAACTTGAAATTATCCTGAGGTCTCCTCAAAATAGGTAATCCAGTGGCGTCACACTTACAAATGTTGAAAGCACTTGTCAACAAATGCCACTGGTTCGGCAGCCTTCTCACCTAGCTGCAACTCCATCCACCTCCCAACCTGAAGTCAGCTGATAAACATTTAAACTGAGCGTGAAATGATAATATGGTACATGTGACACATACAAACGTGAACATATGACTGTATAAACCTTAGCTGGCAACATTTTATCCTGGCGACTGAGTGTTCACTTTTTAAAGCAGTTACATTCAGAGTAAAATACTTGATGGGAAAAACTTTTAATTTGACAGAAATACATTACTATCATTACCAATTCAGGGCAGATAATATTATGCCTCTAAACAAGCACAGCAACAACCAAACTGTATCAAATTAGTAAGAGATGAGGCCAAAGCTGATGCCACCAAAATAGCTCTGATGCCTCTAAAAGTCCATTGTAACTGCCGTGGTCACAGTCATTTCAAATAAAAGTGAAATTGTCTGTGAACTCTCTCAAGCCACTCTCTCTCTCTCTTTTTTCAGCTGAAATAATTGAGCTGGGAGTGAGGTGCTGCAGACCTCAGACACAACATTTTGATAGGAAGGACAGAAGCATTTTTTGTATCATTTTTCAAGGGCGCTTTGCTGCTTTGACGAAGGTCCTCATGGATTTTCAATCAGTACTAACAGCAGTATTTGGTGACTACTACACAGGAGAGGAGCTCACACAATGATATTTGACTTGGGGTTCAAAAGGCCGTAGAGTCATTCAGACATTTTCTCTTTTTTTCCTCTTATGGTGGCTGAATGTAACATTTCAGACAGAATGGAAACCTTTGTGCGATACGCTCTGACAACAGACTTCTCATTACTTAAAAGATATTTGGGGCAGTCTCTTAAATTACACAAGTCCTGGAAATTGGTTAGACCTGGAATTCATTTTCACTGAAAAAGACAGGTGGACAATTTTCAAGTCTTTTATCTATCTTGGAGAGAATAAACCATTTCACTGAGAGCAGGAAGAGGACAATTTTCCACACTGAATTGTGGTACAGCTCAGAACAGATGAGGAGTTTTTCAAGGTCCAGTTACAGAAACACAGTGAAGGCTGTACAGTAACCATCATTGTAGACCACCAACAACAAATTGAATTCAATACAACATAGCAGGTACAGTCCATGTCTAGTGGAACATGCTCTAGCCTCCCCTACCAATGCTTTCAAGTTGGCAAAAAATAAAAAAATAATGTTTATGCGCATGGACAAAATGCTAACAATGTATTCACTGACAATCTCTCTCTCTCTCTCTCTCTCTCTCTATGTGTGTCTGTGTGTGTGTGGTCTGAGCAGTCTGAGCAGTCGCTCAGACTTGTCTCCTTGTATAAATGAAGTGAAATCCTACAGCAATCAGGGCAAGTGTGATGTGCAAGCTGAAACATATTCGGCCAGCTTAGATGACACTTCATATCAGTGGAAAATGACCAAATGTCCAAATTTACATCCATGTAGATATGTGCATTGACTCTATGATCATTTTTGCTGTAATAATTACAGTTAATGTAATTACTGTATAGACAGTGATAAAAAACTGATGAGCCTATTTAAAATAGAATAACCTCCTTGAAATGCAAAAACATTTGGAATTATATTATACCATGACACCATTCAACATGACAATCTGACCCAAGAGTACTCAGTAGTGATTAACACATTATTACAAGAGTACTCATATATGCTGTGACCACTCCCTACTACCCGCCCTTACTCGCTCACTACACCCATCGACCTCAGGCATCATTGTGATCTTAACTATACACCTGTAAAGTTATGCAACTGTATCCTGCACAGTTGTGACCCGATCGTGGTGACAAAATCTGTCCACAGACATACATACTCAGCTGATGTTCAATTGAATGTGGAGACAGAGTGATCAGGAGAAAAGTGATTCCTGGCAATTTTCATGTTTTGTAACATCCAGCTACAGAGATGCAAGAGAATGCATATTCTAAAAACTGAATACAGTGTGTGTGTGTTGTGAGGGTAGGTGAATTGTAGAATCCTTCACGTAAGTCCATTTTAAGGGTGGTCTGTATCTCAGCAAAGATGCAAGGCTCGGTCAGGTTAATGAGTTCTTTACTGAGATCTTTGAGACCTGAAGTTCTTCCCTGAATGTGAATGGAGGTGGTATTACGAGACCTCCGGCTTTGTGCTTTTCCATAGCTAGCAGGATGGACTTCAGCAAATCCCAATGATGTGCAACCTTTAAAGACGTCAGAGCTACAATTTACAGGAGGAATACATGCTTGGGGGTTCTCCATCCTGCTTGCCACCAGGTAAATTAGGATGTACTAACTCTTTACTTTAACTCCCCTGCTGCTACTCAAGCTTTCTACTGTACCCACTTGCAGCACTGATGTGTATAAAGCATGAAAATTTTGAATGAAAAGAGATTCTATGGTAAACAAGGAAAGAGTCGCAACACCTATTAATATTAAGTCACAGCTATAGCCTGGTGCCTATATAATGGACATACCATTTTTTTTTTAATCATGTGCTTACTTACTGTCAATTATTTTCTTTTATCTGGCTCAGCCAATTGCTGGCTCCAAATCATTTACTGAAAAGCAAGCTAGAAAGTAACATGATCTTGTTTTGTACACCAGGCTTTGAATATTTTGGCAAATGTTCACCCTTACTCCACTACCTGTTTCATGTTTATAGTTGTAAAATTGTTAATCACTGTTTTCGCATTGATGAGTTTATGGACCAAGTGGTATCAAGCCACTTAAAGGCATAGACACCCACGCACTATGTTAGCCATCTTATGGTTGTATTTATCTTGCTAGATTTGTATTCAACTTCCTTTGCTTTTTCTTTGTTTTTAGTTTTGTTTCATTTTTGCTGTAATAATTACAGTTAATGTAATTACTGTATAGACAGTGATAAAAAACTGATGAGCCTATGTAAAATAGAATAACCTCCTTGAAATGCAAAAACATTTGGAATTATATTATACCATGACACCATTCAACATGACAATCTGACCCAAGAGTACTCAGTAGTGATTAACACATTATTACAAGAGTACTCATATATGCTGTGACCACTCCCTACTACCCGCCCTTACTCGCTCACTACACCCATCGACCTCAGGCATCATTGTGATCTTAACTATACACCTGTAAAGTTATGCAACTGTATCCTGCACAGTTGTGACCCGATCGTGGTGACAAAATCTGTCCACAGACATACATACTCAGCTGATGTTCAATTGAATGTGGAGACAGAGTGATCAGGAGAAAAGTGATTCCTGGCAATTTTCATGTTTTGTAACATCCAGCTACAGAGATGCAAGAGAATGCATATTCTAAAAACTGAATACAGTGTGTGTGTGTTGTGAGGGTAGGTGAATTGTAGAATCCTTCACGTAAGTCCATTTTAAGGGTGGTCTGTATCTCAGCAAAGATGCAAGGCTCGGTCAGGTTAATGAGTTCTTTACTGAGATCTTTGAGACCTGAAGTTCTTCCCTGAATGTGAATGGAGGTGGTATTACGAGACCTCCGGCTTTGTGCTTTTCCATAGCTAGCAGGATGGACTTCAGCAAATCCCAATGATGTGCAACCTTTAAAGACGTCAGAGCTACAATTTACAGGAGGAATACATGCTTGGGGGTTCTCCATCCTGCTTGCCACCAGGTAAATTAGGATGTACTAACTCTTTACTTTAACTCCCCTGCTGCTACTCAAGCTTTCTACTGTACCCACTTGCAGCACTGATGTGTATAAAGCATGAAAATTTTGAATGAAAAGAGATTCTATGGTAAACAAGGAAAGAGTCGCAACACCTATTAATATTAAGTCACAGCTATAGCCTGGTGCCTATATAATGGACATACCATTTTTTTTTTAATCATGTGCTTACTTACTGTCAATTATTTTCTTTTATCTGGCTCAGCCAATTGCTGGCTCCAAATCATTTACTGAAAAGCAAGCTAGAAAGTAACATGATCTTGTTTTGTACACCAGGCTTTGAATATTTTGGCAAATGTTCACCCTTACTCCACTACCTGTTTCATGTTTATAGTTGTAAAATTGTTAATCACTGTTTTCGCATTGATGAGTTTATGGACCAAGTGGTATCAAGCCACTTAAAGGCATAGACACCCACGCACTATGTTAGCCATCTTATGGTTGTATTTATCTTGCTAGATTTGTATTCAACTTCCTTTGCTTTTTCTTTGTTTTTAGTTTTGTTTTGCAAGATGGGCAATCTGTGTGCCGCTGCTTCTGCTCCAACAGCCGCTCCGTTCCTCATTCTGACTCCTCCGTCTGCTCTGCCGCACATTCCGGCTCTCGCAACCGCACTTCTGCTCTTTCCTGGTCCAGTGTGGGCTGCATTTCGAGATGCAAGATTCCTTATTCCTGACTGACCGCGCCATGGTGGCCCATATAATCACTCACCTCTCGCTTGGGCAAAGGTGGAATGGGCCATAAATTCTCTGGTCTGCAACTCACTGAACGATTTTAAGGTGACTCTTTCCAAGATCTTTGAGCAATCCGCCCCTGGCTGACAGGCACCGAGAGCGCTCATGGGGCTCCGCCAAGGCAAATGACGGGTTGTGGATTATGCCATTGAGTTCTGCATTCTGGCGGTGGACAGTGGCTGGAATTCCTTCTCCCTGTGTGATGCTTTTTTCCATGGTTTAGTAGACCACCTCAAAGACCAGTTGGCTCCACTAGAGCTACCCCAGGACCTTGAGTCATTAATCTTCCTCTCTGCCAAGATAGTTAAACGTCTCCTCAAGAAGGAAAGAGGAAGAGAGAGTCCAGATCGGCTGTTTTTCCATCAGTCCAGAGGGGGCAGGCCACTGCAGCCTTTTCTCATAGCATTCTCCTCCTCATTTCCTTCCGGTGGTCAGATCATCAGCGCACCCTGCTGTTCAGGAGGAACCCATGCAGCTGGGAAGGATGAGACTCGACCCTGAGGAGAGACGTCGCCACCTATAAGAGGGTTGCTGCATCTACTGTACCCAGATGGGTCTCTTCATCGCTTCTTGCCCAGTAAAAGACCGGGCTCACCCGTGATAAGGAGGGTGCTAGTGAGCTGTACCTTTTCCTCTGGTGTTCTCTCTCGCCGTCTGGTTCAGACTAAGCTGGTGTCGCTGTTCAAAACATTCTGTCACCCGGTGCTGGTGGACTCTGGAGCTGATGAAAGCTTCATGGACTGGTGACTGGCTAAGAGACTGTTACCCCTGCCCAAGCCTCTGGAGGCTAGAACCTTAGATGGACGCTTATTGTGTAAGGTAACTCACCGCACACAGCCCATTCAGTTCATTATGGCTGAAGGTCGTACTGAATTTTTGAGCTTTCACCTGTTCAACTCTCCCTCTCATCCTCTCCTGCTGGGCCTTCCCTGGCTCTCCAAGCACAACCCTCAGATCAACTGGTTTCTGGAGAGATTTTGGGTTGGAGCAGGGGCTGCTCGTCTGTCTGCTTTTCTTCAGAGCCTGTTCCGGGTCCAATGACCCCTGAGGTTCCTGAGCCTGCCGCTGTTCCAGCGTCTCCTCCTTCCTCATCTCCTCCAGCTTCATCAGATGCAGACTTCCCGACCTTTCTGGTGTTCCTGCATATTACCTGGACCTGAAAGAAGTGTTCAGCAAAGCCAGAGCTACTTCTTTCTTCTTTGCCTCCCCACTGGTCATACAACTGCTGCATCAATCTGCTTCCCGGTTCGTCTCCTCCCAGAGGCGTAATAAGTTATGTTGTTTGGTGCATGATAAACATAATACTAGTGAAGCATGAATTAGACTGAAACAAATATTTTTATGAATAACATTTATTAAAATGTAAAAAAAAACAAAAAAAGACAGGTATGGTCTTGGCCATGGGTTGCTTCCCTTTTGGGTTGGATGGCTCTCTCTGAAATAAGGAGTGGGAAGTACATAACATGAATTAGCCTAATGGTCCAAATGGATATAGTTCATAACTGGGTCAATAAGAGTACATGAACAAAAGCATATAAGCAATAAAAAACAAATAAATGAAGTTAGAATTTATATGGTTGAAATCATATAGTCATTCAGTTTCCTTTGCACATTATTTATGTTTAACTAATATAAATAATCAACTTAGGATAACAAATCCACTGTCTTTTAAAAATATCTATTTGACAATAATACTTAATAACATAATAAACCATAGAGGACAAAATACAATAAACAGGAACTGATTCCCTGTGAAAACTAGGTGCTTAATACTTTGACATCCTTTAACTCTTCATTCCTCAGCCTGTACACGGAGCATATAGCCTAATATTAGCCAATGAGAAAATAAACAGGGCATACTAACCTGGTATTCGACATATAAATCTGGGTGACGACACTGCAGGTGTTTTATGAGGTTGGATGTGTTCCCTCCTTTGGCTCCTATAGCTTGGTGGCAGCGCCTGCACAGCAGACGGCCATCGTCTATTGCTTTACTGTCTGTGCCTTGTTTAAAGCTAAAATAGTTCCAAATGTGACTTTTGGAGTTTGGTTATTTGAGCAAAATTTGTGGTGCCACTGACGACGACGTCGCGGCAGACTCGCCGCTCGGGCCCGGTGCTTCTGCCATGGTGAGTGTGTTGTCTCATGTTAGTGACTGTAAACAGTGCGTGCGTCTGGGCAAGACAGAACTTTAGCTTGTTGTTTGTTTTGAAGCGAATTTCTATCTATGGTCTATGGAGGTCGTTCTTGCCGGCAGAAACACACGGACAGCCAATCAGCTAACAGACAGGCGGACCCAGCGTGCGGAAACAGCCTATCATATGCCCAGACGTCATCAGTAACTGGCTAACAGCCAATCATTCAGCAGCTGTGTAGTTCGGTTTTAGTGGTTAGCATGTGGGTTTGTTTACAAGGTAGTAGCATGCCATGCAGTGAGAAGCCGGGAGGAGAGTAGAGGCGGCCGCTATGTAGCGGAAACTGGCACCGGTAGTATAGTAATCCACGGTAGTACCGTCGTGTAGAATTTCTAGTTAGTAGGAACCATTAGGATTTGGTACCGCGGGGTACCATGGGTACTGCGGGTATCGTGCAACTCTACTGCGTACACAAACAATGATCTCAATGCTTGTGTTCATGTGTACAGAGCCTGGTGATACTACATTCAAAGTTTCATATGTCGAGCCTTCTTTGTGTTTTTAAAACAGTGATTTTGATGCTAGCATAAAAGTGCCCCTGCACCCCTGAAAATTAGCTCGCCCGAAAACGAAACTATGGTAAATCTTAAAAAAGTGCCTCTTTCATCATAATTATGCATTTACACGAAGGTTTGACTCATATTCAATCACAAATGAAGCCTCAGTTGCTTAAGATGTGGGTGGGCGAGCTAGAGTGAGGGATCGGCGAACAGTGAATGAATGGGAGAGGAAGGAGAACTGAAGGGAGTGGCAGCGACAGCAATAAAGTGTACAATATGGGCTGCAGTCTGGCTGTGAATAAAGGCAATGGCTCATCGAGATACAGCAAAGCTCCCTGGTATTATTTCCCGACCAGCTTAACACGTGATAGGGGTTCATTTCTGATATTTCTGGTTTCGGGCAACAGCGTCTAAATGGACCCTGCCAAGGTCAGTGCTATTGTGGATTGGCCTACTCCCACTAGCTGCAAGCTAGTCCAGCGCTTCCTGGGGTTTTCAAACTTTAACAGGCGATTTATTCATCATTTCAGTGCCATTGTTGCCCCTCTGCATGCCTTAACCCCTCCCCAGGTCAAGTTTCAGTGGAATTCCCAGGCGGATCTTGCCTTCCGGAAGCTGAGAGAGAGTTTCACTTCAGTATCCATCCTCACTCTATCTGACCTCAGTCATCAGTTTGTGGTGGAGGTGGATGCTTCGGACCTAGGTATCGGGGTGATTCTCTCTCAGCAGTCACAGGCAGACAAGGTTCACCCCTGCACCTTCCTGTCCAGGAAACTCTCACCAGCTGAGAGAAACTATGATGTGGGCAATAAGGAGCTCTTGATGGTGAACGTGGCACTGGAGGAATGGCGCCACTGGCTGGAAGGAGCAGAGCACACATTCCTGGTATGGACTGATCATAAAAACCTGGAGTACATTCAGTCCACTAAGTCAGTGATTCTTAACCATAGCCCAAGCTTGGGCCGCAAGCGCCACCTAGAGGGCCGCAAAAAACTTTCAGTTTTGCACAGTGGGCCGCGAGGGCCGCGGGACTGCATAGGTTATCAACTTAAGACACCAGACAAAAGCTGTTATCCATGAGACGCTCAGTTACAATGCAGCTTCCGACCACACGGTGGCAGTAATGCGTCAGTAAGTTCTTTAAGAAGCTCACAGAAGAACAGAAGAAGACATTCAGCTTGCCGCTCACCTGTAGCCAGGGGCGTCGCACCCGTGATGGGTGACACTTTTCCCGGTGAGAGGGTTCAGCACACACACTTTTTCTGCCGTTTATCCGCAGTTTAGCACAATCGCCTCACTACAGTCGCTCACTTTCCCTGGCCGCTCTGTGTCTGCGCTCGCTGCAGCTGCCTCCTCTCCCCCTCCCTCTCCTGTTGCTGCTTCAAACATGACACCGGCTTTTGGACTGACCGGCTGATGATTGGCTGTTCTGCCTTAAGTCCCGCCTCTCTTGCTGTGTTAGATTTATTGTTCAGCTCGTGCTGATGAGGCGGGATCTACCGTAAAATACCAAATAATAGCTGGTGCGTTTATTTGTTTCAATCACTTAACAGACCAGGCGTTTATTTGGGACAGGCGTTTAATTCCCTCCTCACAAAACTCTGGGATGAAAATGTCACAAACTTCTCCAGATTCTCTGTGATTTCTGTGGCATCCTTCTGGGCACAACACGTGAAAAAGGCGAAGAAGAAAAACGTGCAGTGTCAGTGGTCACGTCTTCTTCCTTGATGTTTTTTCAAAATAAATTAGAATCAGCATTTATTTAGAACCGGCAGTTATTTACCAAAATATACACCTCCACCCAGCGTTTAAAGAGGACCACATGATGTGTTTATAATGTTTTTATGTGTTTACATAATGTATGTAACGCTGTTACTGTGATGATACATGACAGATAAATATTGAATATGTCTATAATAACCACATCCTGACATGTAACTGTGATTTTTGATGGGTACTAATAATAACAATCATGACAAAAAATTAACAAAGACTGCAGATCACGATAAGAAGCTGTAACTGGCAGTGAGCTGCTTTCTTTTCTGTTAGCAGTGAAGTGATATACTCCATGACAGAACATTATAGAATATGATAATGTATAAATAAAAATAAAAAAAATTAAGATTTTTTTTCTGGCATTGACACCTTTATTAAGCAGTAGACAGATAGGAAATATGGGAGAGAGAGGGGGATGTGACATGCAGCAAAGGACCTCCGGCCGGAATCGAACCGGGGTCGGCTGCGTATGTGGCATGCACTCTAACCACTCGACAACCTGCGCGCCATAAAATAACATTTAATGGAAAAAACAAAAAACAAAAACGTACAGTTGCAGTAGGCTTCTATTATAAATATGCAGCATATACAGTATATAGTTTATTATTATTATTATTATTATTATTATTATTATTATTACTACTACTACTACTACTATTTTTCTGCATATTCTTGACTTTGAATTAAGTTAAATTAAATGAATCAAGACCGATGTCACATTTACATGTCAGGGTTTAGTTAGACAAAAGTGGCGTCGACCCCCCCTAAAAGACTAACATTTTGGCAAGTATAATCCTGACTTCATCAACTACGGCTTTGTAAACGGAGGTAGCAAGGCAGAACCGCGAGCCCAGCGTGTGGAGTGTGGTCTGACGCTATCTAGTCTAACGAGGCATTTAAGCCCTCAGACCGGAGGAGTGCCGTTTGCGGACGGTGAGCGCTGATGGCACAAAGACTCATGGGAGCGAATTCTTAAGTGTTGATGAGACTGTTGTTGTTGTGATGTGTTTCGGTTTGATGCTTCCTGTACATGTTTTGACTGTTGTTGTGTCCTGTTGTGTTCTGAGGATGTTTGATGTTGAATTGGCATAGACATTGATTTTGCAGTGTGCCACCATGGCCAAGTAAGATAGGGTGGGTGGTTATATGCATGAAACGTTTTTATTGTATGGATGAGTTAAACTGTGGCCAGTACACGTTACCGTGTTGACAGTTTGGGACCCGTGTCAAAATTGATAAACTGCAATATGAAGCTTTTTTCTGCCCATGCCCACCACAGTATCTTGACAGACGTTCATTAAAAATCTTTGTGGTGATCACGTATGAACACGTAACTGTATTATTTATTAACGTATTACCATGATAAACTGTAAGTGGACTTGACTTATTGAATACAAATCAAACCAAGAGTGAGATCAAATAAACATATATGCAGTGTTGGGGAGACTTGAACTACATGTAGTTGAACTACACAGCTTAACTACAATTTGCTGTAACTTGCTGGTAGTTAAACTACACTCATGTGGCATCTAGTTCTAGTGCCTCAGTGTTAGAGCCTCTGAAGTTCCTGTGATGTTGACCAAAAATGTCAGCTTTTGTTCTTTAAAAAATAAAACTTGAGTTGAGAGGCATATTTGTATGTGAATTTTTTGTAGGCTATTATATACTGTTACATATACACCATATGTTGATTTATTTAATGCTGATTTAAATGAGTATAATGAGTATAAGTAGTTGCTAAAGCTACTTTTTTAGCAGTAGTTTTACAAACCACATTTCTCCAGGAGTAGAAATGCAGTTTGTTAAAACTACTGCCATGCTGAACTACATGTAGTTTTACATGCTACGCTTGCAAAGTAGCTTCCCCACTGCATATACAGTGTTAATATTTAATGGGCCCCGGGCCACTCTGCACTGAAAAAATTGGGCCTTAAGGTCAAAAAGGTTAAGAGCCCCTGCACTAAGTGACTCAACTCCAGGCCAGCTAGGTGGGCACTTTTCTTTAACCATTTTGACTTTCCCTGTCCTACCGTCCTAGCTCCAAGAACGTTTAGCCTGATGCTCTGTCCCGCCTGTTTGACCCAGATTCAACTTCTAGATCCCTAAGCTACATCCTGCCTCCATCCTGCACAGTTGAGGCAGTCACATGGGGGATCGACAGAAGGGTCAGATAGGCAATCACTAATTCTAATATACCCGATGGTTGCCCCCAGAACTGGTTGTTTGTTGCTGCCTCTTTCTGTTCTCAGGTGATCCATTCAGCTCACACCTCCCTCCTGTCCTGCCATCCTGGCATAAAGAGAATGTGCTTTGTCGTCAAACATTGGTTCTGGTGGCCTGCCATGGAGAAGGAGGTGGGCGAGTACGATGTGGTCGCAGTCACCAGTTCCTGGTGGATTGGGAGGGATATGGTTCTGAAAAGAGGTGCTGGGTTTCCTCCAGTAACATTATGGACCCCACTCTCATCCAGGACTTCCAGCGCCACCATTCTGACCAGCCTATGATGCCAGGTGCCTTCAGTAGAAGGGGTTCTGTCATGTCTCGCTCTGTGTTATAGTTTTCCACTTTCTTATTTTGACGTATTTGCCTTTCCTCTCATTTCAGATCCCCTTCTCCCTGTTGTTGTGGGTTCGTCCTCAACCGTGATTGTCTTTTTCGCCCTGATAACTTTCACATGCTCCCTCTTATTATATATTACATATTATATATGTATATATAGCCCCTGTGTTTCCCCTGTCCGCTGCCAGTTCATCTTTTGTCTCTGTACCTAGCGTCCCAGCCTTGTACCCTAGTGTTTTGAGTATTCTTGTATTTCTTTTTTTACTTCTGCCTGTTTTTCCTCCACCTTGTCTCTGCCTAACCCCTGCAGGATCTTCACTGACTAACCTTCAGTGTACTAAACCTGATCTTAGTAAAGACTTTTACTTTGTTTAAACTGTGTCAAGTCGTTCTTGTGAGTCCATACTATTGACGTCACCCAGTTGTGATATATATTTTGGGTTTTGGTTACTTTTTTCAGTATGCTCGTAGTTGTTGGCTCTGATGTTAACTCCCACACAAGGGACATTTAACCAAATATTAGAATTACTGTATGTATATATGGACCGCCAACAAAGAAACACTGGGGTTGAGTCGGCCAGACAGCTCACCGGGAATCACTGGCAGATGTTGGCTTGGCCACCAATACTGGAGCTGGGGTGCTGGGCAGTGGCCGATGTTATAACTAGAGTAACTATGGAAACACGCAGGGAATCTTAAGATGTTAAAAATAGGGGTGCACCGATCCGATATTAAGATCGGATATCGGCCCGATATTGACAAAACTGTTTTGGTTTTTTTTTCTCCGTCACAGCACATCCGACGTCATTCGTCAGCGTTAGTGTGTTGCATGCTGGAAGAGCACAAGTTGTTGTTTGACAAACTCTTTATTAGTTTATTCTCAGGTTCAGCTGCTATGTTTTATTTTGTATTCCTGTTTGCAGGACTTTACACTTACTCACGTCACATTTCTCCGCTGATTAGCTAGTAGCCCTGCCATCAGTTGTTAGCCTCACCGATCAGCTGTTAGCCTAGCAACGCTAACTTTCAAACCGACGTACTCAATACTATGTGGGCTGTCCATCGTTGCTCCGTTGGTCCTCCCTCCACCACAACCTCAGGGTTATTCACCGCAGGGCTGATTTGTCTCCTCCTCTGCTGCTGCGGTCTCCCCGGCTCGCAGCGATGCTGGATGGTCGCTACTCCGCCGTTGCTGGCGGGGTCTTCCGGTGTTCAGCACAGGAGCACCTGGACCTCTGCTGTCACTTCACCCCAGGCTTCATCGCTTGGATTGGATCTCTTGGCTCCTGCGTCGCCCCCGCTGTGTGCACGGAGCCTCCAGACGCTAGTTTGTACACGGACAGTGCTACTGACTTCGGTGCCAATGTTCCCTCCATGCTGACTGACAGGAGCTCATTTATTCTTTGTTTTGTTTGTTCCACTTTGTTACGTGTGTCCTTGGGTACCCTGACAGGCGCTATATAAATTAAATGTATTATTATCATTATTATTATTATTAATGTTACACATGTTTACAATGTTCAGTAACTGTTTGATTATTTTGTCTTAGTTAGGAAAGTCTGGTGCCTTTAGTCCCTTTCACATGGTGGAAGGTATACAGTTTCTTATTAATTCAACAACGGTATCGGATCGGTATCGGGTATCGGCCGATACGCTCAGCCCAGGTATCGGTATCGGAATTGGATCGGAAAAAACTGGATCGGTGCATCTCTAGTTATAACTAGAGTAACCATGTTAACCATGTTCTAGAATGTCAAAATGTTATAACAACACTAACCATTGAAACACATGGATAACCATGGTAACCAGTTATTTAATCAGGGCCCGAGCACTAACAGTGCAAGGCTCTACTGAATCCGTCTGGATTATTAGGGCCCGAGCAATGACCAGTGCGAGGACCTATTGAATCTGTCCGGATTATTCTTATTCTTGGTATTTGTAATCTGCACTTTGAATGTAGTTATGGAGGCCTGAATATACCCCAAAACTCACCAAACTTGGAATATACATCCCATTTGGCGAAACATTTGATAATTCAATATGATTGGGTGTGGCATCCCTTGCTGTAAATCCCCGCCTCCTGCATGTACATACATTTAGGAAATTCATATACATATGTATCATGTCTAGAAGCACAAAAACATCAGGGACCCAAACCCTCAGTCCCACAGGAAGTTGGCCATTTTGATTTTCTCCACCCTTTTTGACCCAATTCCATGCCCTATACTTCAATGAACTCCTCCTACAGATATAACCCACAGTCTTCACATTCAGTCAATATCATCCGCAGACCTTGTATATGGAAAGTTATCAAAAGCTTCTGCCTATGTTATACCTGGTGGGCATGGTGGTGCAGTCTATTTCCATCCTTCAACATGAAGCATCAACCCCTTATAACGTCAACATACAATTTCTTCACCAAATTGGTCACACATGTAGAGGGTGTCACCCAGAATTCGTCTATGCATCAATACTGTGCCATATCCATAGCGCCACCTACTGCACATAGGAAGTCAGACAAGCATCATGACATGCAAGAAGAGTGACTATGGAAATGCATGTGTAACAATTGTAAACAAATGTAGAATGTTGAAATGTTACAACAACAGTAACCAAGTAAACACAAGGGTAACCATGTTAACCAGTTCCAGATGTTATAGCAAGAGTAATCACGGAAAGTCGTCAGTAACCATGGTAACCAGTTCTGGAATGTTATACTGTTATAACAAGAGTAACCACGGAAAAGTGTGGGTAACCATTGTGACCAGATCTATTACAGAGGGCCAATGCAGGAAGTAACTTAAGGAACAATCTCTTTGGGGCCTATGAGAAGGACCTCAGTTTGTTGTCTGGGTTTGGCTGTAGGAAATTGAGTGACATCCTGTTCTTAATTGCACCCAGGCAGAGATGGCAATGTTGCTCATATCATTGAGTTTCACATAGAGCAAATCATCTGCATAACTAATCAGACTGCCTAGAGGTAGCATGTGAGAAAGGTATTGGACTCAGGATAGGACCCAGTGGAACACCACAGTGTAGAGGAGCTAAATAACACTGACTGTCATTGAGTGTTAGATGAAAATCTATGTTTGAAAAGGTAGGATCTGAACCAATGTAGAGCGGAGTCTGAAATACCAACTAGCATTGTGTGTTCAATTAGGGATGGAATGGTCAATGCTATCTAAACTTGCAGTTAGGTAAAGCAAGATCAGGATGGAATCGTCACTATTGTCGGCACACATGAAGATGTCATTAGTAACTCCTTTAAGTGCTGATTCTTTGCTATGTTGGAGACAGGAAGTTGAGTCTCCAACATAAACATTTTGGAAATTGTGCTGTCCTGTAAGGTCAGTTTGTTTTTTCAGTTCATTCAGTCAGTCACGAAAATGAAGAGAGTTTGTTTATTTTGTTTGTTTATTAATAAAAACATAAATCAATGAACATCTTGTCCAAGATGTGCACCATTAAATCTTCTTGTACCATCATCAATACCATCACCATTCTTTCTGATTCAGGCAATTGTGCCACACGACTCTGCAGCCTCTGAGACCTCATTGAAATAGTTTCAAATAAATAGAGATAAAACATTTCACATATATTTTCTTCAGTTGCTTCTTGAAAAAATTGTCAGATACTAGCAGCAAAGACATTATGCAGAAGGCCCGACACCAGGATCTGCCAGCTGAATTTCTTGTCTCAAACATAGAGAGTAGATGGATCTTGTGAAAGTGGCCACTGCACCATGCCATAGCCTGTGTAAACTGGCTGCAGTATGATCACAGCTCCATCTAGTGTTACAAACTGAAAACTCAGACATGACAACAAGACAACTGTAACATTGGTTTACATTAAGTTTGCAGTTACATAATATGCTCTTATCATTCAGCAGTTTGGTCAATGGAGACTGAGCTGAGAGAAGGGGCATAATGTAATCCGGCTGGTAATTCAAACTATAAATGGAAACAAGGCTATGCACGTTTATTTAATAATTATAATAATAATACATTTTATTTATAAGCGCCTTTCAGGTCACCCAAGGACACTTTACAGAAACATAATAAAAGAAAACAGCAGTCAAACAACAAAATGAAGTATACAAATAAAGTAGGCATTACAAATCATCAGGGAAAGCAAATTTAAAAAGGTGAGTCTTAAGTTATAATTTAAAAGTAGTTATAGATGTGCACTGGCACAAACTGTGGGGGAGAGCATTTCACAGTGTGGGGCCAGCAACACTGAAGGCCCTGTCACCCATTGTGCGTAGTTTGGAGGGGTGAATGGAGAGGAGATGTGCATCACAGGAACGTAGTGAACAGGGTGGCGTCTAGGGGTGATGAAGACAATGTAGGTAGGGAGGCGCCAGGCCATGAAGACATTTAAAAACCAGAGGAAGTGCTTTAAAAGTGATCCAATATTGGACTGAGACTCAGTGCAGGTGCTGAAAGGTGGGGGTGATGTGTTCCAAGGACCGGCAGTGATTGAGGAGTCTGTCCAGAGTTTTGGACACCAAGGAAAATAATTTTGCAGTAGTCCAATCTATTTAATACTGTATTTCCTGATAATTAATTAATTAGATTTACATTTTTGTGAATTTGGTGTTCCATTCTGTTTGAATGATGGACAGCTGTCATCATAAGAAACATTAAAGACACATTAACAGTAACAACAGATACAAAAGAACACAACTCACAGACACAATATGTTTAGAGATCAGAAAAAAAAAAGAAAAATTATGACAAATTCAATTTTAAAATCAATGATAACAATGACACCGAAAAATAAGACCTTTGTGAAAGCTGGATACAATACAGTTTCATACTTGGACCTAGTCTGTATCATGTAAACAGGTATCCTAACAAAAACAGTATTGCAATTTATGTTGCATTTTTGAGATCGTGAGAGTTTTCCATAGCTAGTGTTACATTTGATAAACTTATTTCGTGAGAAATATATATGTATTTTGTTTTACTGAATATAGCCAATCCTTGAAGGAGTGCTGTTTAGAGAGCTTTTTTTTTTTTTTTAGCATTATAGCAATTTTATAATAACATTTAACATTTTGTTTGATTGAGCTTCCTGGGATTCTTGGAAGCTCTGAAATCTGTAACTTTAAGTTACACATTATTTTTATTTTTTTTAAATTGACTGGGAAAAGACAGATAGACACAGGTATACGTTTTGCATTAAATGCCCCTCTCCCTGGTTAGACTTTTAAATTCAGGTTCCAACAACTAAACAAATACACAGACAGACTCGATGGTTTGTATTTGTATTTGTAATCGCCACTTACCGAATCGTTGAGGCATACTGCAATGACTCAGAACCTTCTTGAAAATAAGTGTTGTGGGTGGCTTATCTTGTAAGCAATATAGATATGTTAAATGTCTTCATTAAATCATACTTTAATCTTAAGTAGCTCATGATAGGAAAACACTATCACTGCATTACATTAAAAGTACATAATCCAATGTAAAGTGGTCTGGAAAGGTCACAAGGTGGCACTGTTGCGTCGTCTGTGTCTTATTAAAAGCAGTAGTTGTTGTTGTTTGTACCTTGCAGGACATTGTAGTTGAAGCTGCGCTACGCAGAGATTGCTGTGTTTTCTTTAGCTCACTTTCCATGTCCTGCAAGGACATTGTGTAGTCTGGGATATTGTAGGGCATAGCTTTAGCTCTTTTTGTTAACTTCTCATCTGATATTTTGGATTTTATGTTTTGTTATTGATTTCCACAGTGTATTTAATTTGATTTGACAGAAGAACTTATTTTAATGTGATTTGTTATTTTTATATACATTATTATTTGATAATTGTGAAGTAGTTTATTTTCTTATGCCCTGTGATAAGAGGAATAACCTATAGTTCACTTCCCATGTCCTGCAAGTTCATTTTCCATGTTCTGTGAGGCTGATGACTGAGGAAGAGTGTTGCTGTGGAGCATTAAAGTGCAATCCCAAGTCTCAAGCACAACCCTGAACCCTGTGTCTGGTGCCATTCCTTCTCTCCGCAAGACACCCCATGCCACATACAAACAACAACAAAAACACAACGCAAAATCCAGGGAAATTTTATTTAATTCTAATAAACACCCGGATGCTGTCGGTTACACCTTTGGTGCCATGACCCGAATTTTGGCACTCTGAGACTGTAAGCCTAGATCTGGCAGTTCCTTTCAGCCCATTACATAGGAAAGAGACTAAAGCAGTGTGCAGTGGACAGCAACCTACCTCTGCCACCCTCTGTCCCAGAGACTTGGAGCAGAGCAGCTTCAGCATTATATCCTTCTAAAATATTAAGCGGAACTTTAATGTGGTTGCATTATCTGCATTTGATGTGTTTGATGTGAAAAAAGGGACTGAACTACTGAACACCCTTCCCTGCAACTCCACCAAGACCTCTTGGTAATGTGAAGAGGGACTGTACCCCTCTCAGAGTAATGAACATCTCACACCGGGCTATTACAATGAAGCTGTGCACACACCTGGCCATTTTCCAGGTGGAAAATATTGTGGAGTTTTCAGATGAGAAGCGGGGAGGAGGTGATGGGGTAGGTGACAACAAGGCTTGCTTGAGCTTTGGTCAGGTGATGACCGGCTGTGCTGTGGACCTCGGTAAGGCAGCGGTTAATGATGAGCACCAGTGCGCTCTCCTGCAACAGCTGGTGGACCAAAATGCAAGTGTGTTTTCGCAGACTATGGCCACACAAAAACAGTGCAGCATGAAATCCCCCTGGTAGACCCAAAGCCCTTTCAACTCCCATATCATAAAATCCCCCCTTCCCAAAGGCAGGATGTCAGAAGGTTGTTAGAGGCTGTAGGTGTTACCAAACTGAGCAAGAGCCCATATGCATCTCCAATGGTTGTTGTAACAAAAAAAGACAGCTCACTGAGGCTTTGCATCGACTATAGCAGTGGTGTCAAACTGATCCAGTAAAGGGCTGTGTGGCTGCAGGTTTTCATTCCAACCAAGCAAGAACACACCTGATTTGGATCAGGTGTGTTCTTCCTTTACTGGATCAGTTTGACACCACTGGACTATAGGAAGCTCAACCCCTGCAGCACAAGAGATGCATTTCCACTGCCAAGGATAGAGGAGGCTCTAGAGGCTCTGGGGCTCTCCACTCTCGAGCTCACGTCTGGTTATTGGCAGGTGGAGTCGTGGAGCATGTCAGGCACAAGACAGCATTCAGCACTCCCATGGGACTGTTTGAGGCTAATAGGATGCCATTTGGGCTGCAAAACGCCCCATCCACCTTTCAGACTCTAATGACCTTATGCTTTGGAGATCTCAACTTCTCCCATCTCCTGATTTACCTGGATGACATTATTATTTTCTCTAAAACCTTTGATAAGCATCTGGAGAGGTTGCAACTTGTGTTTGATCAGCTTCAGCAACATGGCCCTGGCTGGAGGTGCAGTATTTGGGTCACCTGGTGTTTGTAGAGAGAGTTAGAACAGACCCAGAGAAGATCTGCAGGGTTTAGGACTGGCCACGCCCCAGCAGTCGGAAAGAAGTGTTGCAGTTCTAGGGATTTGCAGGGTACTACAGGTGGCATGTGCAGGACTTCTCCACCTTAGCTCCCTCATTATACCGCCTTACCAGGGGTGACCCCAGGAAGTAAAAAATAGGGGGAAAAATTGGGGGAAATCCTGACACACCCTTTCTGTGGACTAGTGAGTGTGAGGACACGTTTCATTCCCTCAAAGTGAAGCTGACAATTGCACCAGTACTTGGCTATCCGGATTAAAGCCTGCCTTTTGTTCTCCAGACTGACGCCTCTGGGGGAGGGCTCAGTGCTGTTATGGCACAAGTGCAGAACGGAACTGAGAGGGTCATAGCTTATGCCAGCAGGGGCCTGAGCCCGGCAGAGACAAGATATCCTGCACATAATCGCGAGTTCCTTGCTTTGAAGTAGGCTGCGACCGATAAGTTCTATGACCATCTCTACGGCTGCAGATACTCTGTCCAGACTGGCAACCACCCTCTTAAGTATGTGATGACCTCAGCAAAGCTGGATGCTATGGGCCTGCAGTGGGTGTCCTGGGTGTCTGCCTTCGACTTTGACGTCCAGTATAGGACAGGTCAGAGTAACTGACCCAGGCACTGCAAACTTGCCCCTAGCAGGTGAGGTCTGGTGAATCACCAGAGTCAGAGAGCCCCACAGTACCCGAGGAGTTCAAACCAGGTCAGCCTGTTGACTTAAGTGAGCCCTATTGTGGTGTGCTCCTTTCCATGACAACACAGGAGGTTCATGCAGAACAGAGAGGAGATTCTATCATTGGCTTAGTTTTGCACTTTAAAATTTGCAACCACAAACCAAACCACAGTGGGAGAGTTGGAGCCGGTAGGCAGGTCTACCTTCTCTTAAAGAAGTGAAGGAGGTTGGTGGTAAAGGATGGCATCATATACCGCTGTATTCAGGACCATCAGCGAGATGTGGTAGAGCAGCTGGTGCTGCCAGAACGGTTTCGCACATCAGTCAAAACTGCTCTGCATGACAACTCTGGACACTTTGGATTTGAGAGGACATTACAGATGATAAGAGAGAGATTTTATTGGCCAGGAATGTTCCAGGAAGTAAATGCTTGTTGCGAGCACTGCGAGAGGTGCTGCCTCCGGAAAGACCCCTACAGCAGGCCTCAGGGCCCCCTGGTCAGCATCCACAGGAATGCCCCCATGGAGCTTGTATGTATTGACTTTTTGACCCTAGAGAAGTCCAAAGGTGGTATTGAAAACGTGCTTGTTACTTCGCACAAGCTTACCCCACAAAAGACCAGAAAGCCTGCACATTGGCTAAGGTGTTATGGAGAAATGTCTTCTGTCGCTTTGGTTTCCCTGCATGCAGACCAAGGACACAATTTTGAGAGTGATGTGGTGAGAGCTCTGTAAATGTACTGACATCACTAAGACCCACACCACCCCCTACCACCTTCAGGGCAATGTGACCACTGAAAGGTTCAACAGGAAACTCCTAAACATGCTGGGGACCTTAGAGCCTCACCTGAAGCCCCAATGGCATGAGCATGTGGATGCTATGACTCACGCTTACAATTGCACATAACACAACTCAACTGGTTATACACCACACTATCTCATGTTTGGCAGGCATCCAAGGCTCCCTGTTGACCTGGTCTTTGGCCTACCCTTCATTATCAAGCCATGTGAGTACAGTGAGTATGTCCAAACTCTGCATGACTGTTTGTCACAGGCATACGCCCAGGCCAACCAGATGTCTCAGCATTCTAAGAACCAGCATAAGAAATACTATGACCAAAAGGCAGAGAGTCAAGTCTTCAACCCAGGTGACAAGGTCCTGGTCAAAGTGTGTCACATAGAGGGATGACAGAAGCTAGGAGACAGATGAGAGTCTCGACCGTATATTCTGGTGAAAAAACAACCTGGTGTGCCTGTGTATGTGTTGCGACAAGAGGCTGATGAAGCAGAAAGAGTGGTTCATCGTCACCTCCTGACACAGTGCATGGTTCACCCGGTAGAGCAGGTTGACAAAGTAAGAGAAATGGTTGAGCTGGGTCTGGATGAAGGAGACGCAGCCTCAGAGTTGGACCCAGCAGAGGACCTGTGAGAATTATGGAGGAAAATGTGGAGAGAGCACAAATGGAGACAACAAATGGAAAGGATGAACTCATAAGTGCAGAGAATGGGGACCCAGAGGCAGGGCAAATGAGTGATGGAGGGGAGGCAGATGGAACCGTCAGTGGTGCTGACACATTTCAAGGTCCCCCCTCTCCTAGAAGAAATCCCCCAAGAAATCGCCGCCCACCAAGGAAGCTGTCATATGAGTCACAGGTGAAGAGGTCAGAGGGTGACCAGGAAAATTTTGAGAGAGGATGGAAGTTGTGGCAGAGGGTGAAAGCAGCAAGGACAGCAGGACTTGACTAACACAACACACTTTTATGCATACAATGAGTTACAGTTATGTGCATGTTGATGACATAACACGTTCACCACACAACATATTCATCGGGTCACCAAACACCTATTGACTCTGTTCTGATTCTTGTGCTTTCCACAGGTGTGTTGGGTAGTTTTTGTGGCAATTTGTTTGTTCTGATTTCTGGGACGCCATCAATTAAAGAGGGCGGATGTAGGACAGTGGTCTAGAAAGTTCACAAGGTGGCACTGTTGCGTTGTCCTATTAAAAGCAGTAGTTGTTGTTTGTACCTTGCAGGACATCGTAGTTGAAGGTGCACTACGTGCGGGTTGCCGTGTTTTCTTTAGTTCACTTTCCATGTCGTGCAAAGTAAGCACGGTTTTTGGCAGCCTAAATAATTATGAGATATATGCACGAAAACCTCCCATCCACCTGACTGTTTTTTTTATGCCGAGTTTTAATGTTTCGTGTGTGTGCTTTCTACTGTTTGCAAGACTTTGTGGATGGCCGCTAGCATGCGATTAGCTCCTTGTTTTGGTTGCTCTGGCCATTTATTCTGTAGTCTGTGATAGTGTAGGGCATAGTTTTAGCTCTTTTAGTTAACTTCTCATCTGATATTTTGTATTTTATGTTTTGATTCCTTTCTACAGTGTATTTAATTTCGATTTGACAGTAGAACTTATTTTAATGTTATATGTTATTTTTCAACACTAGATTATTATCTGATAATGTATTTATTTTTTCTAAGTGAAGTAGTTTATTTTCTCATGCCCTGTGATAAGAGAAATAACAACAAAAACACAACACAGAGTCCAGGGGAGGTGTAGAGGGATTATGGTAGCTAATAAACACCCAGATGCTGTGGGATACATAAACAAGAAAGAGCACAACCAGCTAAATTTGAAGACAGAGTTGGAACCTTCCATTACACTGGAATTGACTGACAGGTCATTTAAAACCAGGACTCTGACTCAACAGCAGATTGGAAAATTTTATAAAATTAAGTCTATTGCAGTGGTCTTGCATTAGTGGAATGGCCCATTCAACTTTTGTTTCCACCCTGAGCTTCCTGAAATCCGCTAGGCCCCAGGGGCCACATGCTGCCTATCTGAAAGCCACTGCATGGTGAAAAACAGATCCTGCTTATAGCGCATACTCCTCTCACCCCGACAAGCTTCCCCTTCCTCGCTGCATCCCAGTCTGAGTGTGCCTGCTGCTGTTGCCGCTGCTGTTTCCACCGCTGCACAGAGAGAGAATTTACATTTTAATAGGCAGAGCTGCACACCGTCTCCGAATGAGGGTATGTGTTCAGGCAAACAGCAGGAAATGCGCCCAGCTGCACAAGTTTCCAATGAACCCTCCACACAATTCCTGGGCCAGTGAAAAAGATATTTTTAGCCACTTGGCCTCCCTGTCTGCAGCTTATGGCAGCATAACATAACATAAATATACACACATTTAAAAAACAAGCTAGATCTCTAAAATGAGATTTGGTATGGTGCCACCTTACATCAGGGGCGACAAGGTGGGATTGCAAGGTTGTGTCAGACCTTCAGAGTTGTCTCTCTCACTTGCTGCATGTGTACAGGGACAGAGAATGAGCGAAGGGGTGGCGGCAGCAGAAAGAAGGCCTGGCTGCGGGCCGGTTTGATCACAGAGCATGACATTCCATCACAGCTGTCATTAGGCACTAAACAAAAGGCACATCAAGAGCAGGACGTAGAGGAAGAGGTGGAGGGGGGTGGATGGTCCTCGTCACTCCTGCTGTATAAGATCTCTTGATGAAGTGTCAGCCCCGGAACACGGGTAGAGTGGTCAATACGAGTGCAGCTCTAGGGTAGCCATACAATACAGAGGGGGAGTCAGACCTAGGTTGGCAGGAAAGACTTTTGATACTGATACTGACACTATGCCCACGTGTTGTTCTTTTAGTTTTTGTTTTTTTTAGCATTTCTAGACTGTATTATATTGTTTTCACCCATCCCTTTGATTATTTGATGGCATACCAAACCATTGACAAAATTAAGTAATCATATTAAATTAAGCTGGCGCTATACCTATATTTTTACAATTTAACGAGCTGAGGGCCCAAATGCAGACACACACCGGAAAATGCAGAGACACATGGAGACACACTGGAGGCAGGATTGGAGGAACAAAAAGCGAGCTTTAGTATACAAAAGCTGAATGCATACAAAACCCAAGGAATCCAGAATAAACAAAAAGCAAGTCAAAAAGAAAAAAAAAACAAAGTAGCAACCAAAGAGCTCAAACAAACTGCAAAGAAAAGCAAAGTTAAAATCAAAAAGAGACACAAGGAACCAAAACCAAGACACGAGGAGGCACTGGAGCAGAATGCCGGTTGGCAACATAGGGGAAGGCAGACAGACACAAATGACAGACCAAGTAACATGGAACAACATGGAACAAACTGACAAGGACTTGAGGGAGAATGAAGACTATATTCACAGACACATTAGCGAGGGGATCAGGACCATGTGGAGTGAGGAGGGAAAAGAACAGGAAAAAATGGAAATAACAAAAAAAACTGGGAGGGAAAAAACATGCAGGAGGAACTGAAAAGCAAGAGTGGACACAAGAGGACATAATATAAAAATAAAACAGAAAACAAAAGGAATACAAGACACTGAATTATGACATATACACTGGAAACCTTACACACAATAAACAAAAATCTCACAAAATTTCACCTGTTTTCAGCATACAAGTTCTGATTTGGTCGCTGTAGACTACCTGCCCAGCACCAAACAACAAACAGACCAAGAAAAATATTAGCTGGAGAACATGGAGTAACAATTGGCAGCTAGCAAGTCCTATATTTTTCTCAGAAACTTTTGGAGACCACACCAGAGCTAAAATGAGAGTAAATGTTGGACTTTCATCAAACAGAGATTTCTTGAGCCAGTTTAAGCAGTTGTTCATTAGACAGGTTACCAGGATTAGGAATCAACAAGAACAACATTTCAACAAAGATATTGTTTGCAATGAATACAGGAATACAGTATTTTATTTGTCTTCTTGTGTGTAAAATATTATTATTATTAGTAGTAGTAGTAGTAGTACTAGTAGTATTACTCCTCAAGCAAACTGAATACTTCAGATGAGAAAGTGTACATCGGGAAATCCAGTGAAGTATGTCAGATAACTGATGTTTCAAATTTGATGCGATCTGTGTATAAATACCCACTTAGATAGAATACCAACAATAAAAACTCTTTGGAAAATGCTGCAAACCAGAAGGAAAAATCTGAAACAGAACAAACTGAGAAGCACAAATGGCCAAATACGTAAGTCAGATATCAGACCAGCTGCATTACTGTTATTGTTCAAATTCAATTTACACTGAATTTATAAGTTGTTACATGTTACAATTCAAGGTACGGGCCTTCAGGTGCACAATTTAGAAAACAGAGAAAAGAGCAGGAGGAAAAGAAATCCTCATATAAAGGTATGTCATCTTTTATATCAATAAAAACAATATCATGTTGTATGAAGATGTTTAATTTGTACTAGCTAACGTTGATTAAAATAACACAAAACTAGCTAATAATGCTAGATAAAGAAGTTACGTTAGTTGCTAAGGATGTTATGAATCATCTGAATGTCAAGCCTGTTAGCTTGTTTGGTTAACTGCTGCTGCTGTTCAGTGTTCCTCTTCCTACCTAGAGTGTTTGACATCATGCTGAAATTCGCTGACCAATATAAATATGGGCAAATAATTAATTACCCATATTGTTGGGCATGTGTAACTATTTGATTATAGCGCAACCTATTTTATTTTACAAATGCACAAGTAGGTAATGATATGTTATGTTTAACCACTGTTGCACATAGCAGTGTGCAGGCTGCAGCAGCAGTTTGTCCTTCTCTGTCTGCTGCAGCTACAAGTATTTGCTTGTACAGTAAATCACTGTCCAGGTGCACCCAGGACATTTTTGCAGAGGCCTCCAACAGCTGTTGGAGGAGGGCCCTCTGGTGTACTATCTACACCACTCTCTGAAGCATGTCGGTTAAGAAAATGATTTGTGGTTTTATTATTTTTTTTATTGTTGTTCTTGTTGTTATTTGTATTATAACTATTTTACAATTAAAACTTATTTCTAATCAGTCGGTCTTAGCAAAATTAAATGTATTTGCACAGTGCTTACTCTATATGAAATAGAGACTTATTGCAGTGATATAACAGTATGGATATCCAAATCCTATTCTGGACTAGGGCACCAAATGGCTAGAGCCAGCCCCGAGAAACAGTGTCACCACTACATTGACCATTAGAGAGCACTGACAAGATAGCTGACAAGAAAAAAATGTATTCACTACCAGCATCTTTTAAGGTAGAACTTTTTCTTGCATATTACTCAAGTTACTTACTGCACAAGTTGACTCTGTGAATCAGCACATCTTAAATGTCAATGTCAATAAATGTCAATGTTGGATCATCACATGCTTAACGTGTGTATGATTTTCAACCAGATTAGGCAAACTGTGAACATTTTATTTATTCTTCACTCTTTGACTCTCTCCCTGAGGTGAAAAGTGACAGGCAACCAAATGAAACGCACTGTTACCTTGAGTAAACGTGTGGATTTCTCTGTGTTTGTACATAGTTGGAACATTTGGGATAATGTAAATATACAACTCATCAATATATTACAGACTAATTGTTAGAGAAAAAAGAAGACATCATGTGAAAATCACAGAAAAGTTCAGTGACATTTGTCTGAGATAAGAAAAGCTGGTTGCAGTCTTCATGACTGATGGTTTGAGGGTCACAGTAGATTTCATAGTGACAAAAAACGCACACACAAATACAGAGACACAGAGGTTAGCTTGCTGCTTGATATGACTTAATCACATATTACCAATGTCACTCTCATACGCAACGAAACCCTGCTTCCTTGGGATATATGTGTGTGGATTTTTCAAAATTTTTAACAAAAAATAAGTCCTAACACTAAGCAGGTGCTTACTATCCAGACAAGAGCTAGTACGTAGAAAGTACCTGGCATCAGGAATTGAAGACCAGGTCTACACCCAGGGCCGCCCCTGGCCAAATTGGGGCCCTAAGCAGAATTTTAATTTTGTCTTGACTTCTTCTTTCTTTTGTTGCTCCCGATTCATGTTACCGTTTGGAGGCCATCTCTCCACCTGCATCCAACTGCTTGTTGGCGCATCTGGCTGCTGATTGGTCAGATGCTGCATGCCGTCAATCATTGCAGCAACGCATGCGGTGTCAGATTACTCGTCTCCTTTTTTTTTTTCTCTCTGCCTCGGGCTGACTTGGTGCTCTATGCGCGCCTCACGGCAGCGATGCGCATCCTTTGCACATTTGCAGAGAATACGTCTCCTTGCGCAAAATGGGGCCCCCCATGGATCGTGGGGCCCTACAGCGCATGTTCTGTGTGTAAGAAGGGGCGGCGCTGTCTACACCTTAACCTATTCCTGAGCAGGTTTTCTCAAGGTAGGGTAGTATGCAGTACTTGCCATAGTCCCTTCTAACTTCTGACCATTTGACCTTAGCAACAGCTATAAAACAGGATATGGGCCATTGTAAAAAATGTAAGTTTAATGTATGTAAGCTGTATAATGTCCACCCAGCGCCACTGCTCCTATCATGTGCTGTGCGTAGGGCATCAAGTGCTGAGGGGGCACCAAAAATAGCCTAATGAAAAATCATCATAGTCATAATAATTATAATGCCGATATTATTTAAGTATAGAAATATTAGGCACTTTTTAGGCATGTATATCACAAAACAGGCAGAACAAGAGATATATTTAATTGCTCAAGAAAGTAAAGATGGTGCCCCCCCCCCCCCCCCAAACACACTCTCAACCTCCCAAGCTCCCACAGGGTGCCCTTGGTGGTCTGTCAACTTTTTTGGAAATGGCCCCGAAAAGACAGCAGGAGTCAGGAGCAGAGTAAAGAAAGAAGAAGCTGCGAGATGATGCCCGTGCATCATTTGCAGGTAAGTCCATGTTAAATCATCCTTAAATAAGGGAAATATGCTGGTAATGTGATGGTTAGCCTATGCATACACCTCAAACTAGCTGACGTTATTTCTAATGTTAGCAAACTCAAAACATTAAACACATTAAACATCATCTATGCATTTTACAAGTAACTGATGCCAGCTAGTTACTTTAGATATTGAGCATTAGTTTAGTTTATTTTTGTGTGACGGTGGTCAATACTTTCTCAGTAAGAGTTAGCAGTCAGTGCTCGAGGTAAGCTAACATTTCCTCTTGCTTCAGACCATTTGTTACCGTAAAGCGTGCGATTAATATTCTTTAGCCATGCATTTAGAAAAGTCTACCTAACATAGTGTCATTTGAGAACGCATATTTTGGCATTTGCAATGCATAACAAACCCACGACCGTCTTTAGGATTGTCATTCAGTAGAATTCAGCAGAATGTTGGCTACAGTCTCTTGCACAAATCAGGTGGCCCCTGATAATGTGAAGTCTGAAGAACTCAGACTTTTAGTGTTACTGCTACAGCTAGCTTAGCTACATCTGAATGTGACAGAAGTTACATGACAAAATTAACTGGCCTCTTGACTGCATTTACGTCAGGATGCAAAGGCATGGACGATATCTGCCTGTAAAATAGAAAAACGTTTTGTAGTAGACAAAATGTTCTCGTAACCATATTTAAGTTGTATTCAATTAAATGGTAAAATAATGTTTAAGATTCAAAAATGTAGTCTTGTGTAAGGTGTATCATAATGCTCTTATTCCTGTAGGTAAGATATAAATATAAAATGTCATTGTGAATGATATAAAGCAAACTTTATTGTTGTATTGTGTGCAATATTGCAACTCATTCTATTATGCTTTTTACATTAGATTAGATTAGATGTATGAAATAGTTGATAAATAAGTAATAAAGGGGGAGAGGTCCTTGGCTGCATGCTTTCAGTTTTAAATGTTTCTAATGGGTTCTAATGTTTTCGGTATAAGATTCTTTGTTTTAATATTTTGTCTCTTTCTATACTAATCCTTTTTCTTTGTATTTCTAAATTAAAGTGAAACTCTCGCCAAAAAGCAAGCGAGGCTTTATTTGCGATTGAATATGAGTCCAACCTTCGTGTAAATGCATAGTTACGACGAAAGAGGCACTTTTAAGATTTACCGTAGTCTTGTTTCCGGGCAAGCTAATTTTCAATGGAGTGCATGGGGCACTGGCACTCTAGCATCAAAATCGCACTACTTGATCCCCGAATGCGACCTAACAGGTAGGAGGTCCACCATTACTCTCCTGCCTGTTAGATCGCACTCGGAGATTGACACTTTTTGTCTGCCATGCTCTCAATGCTCGTGTTCATGTGTAGAAACCCTGGTGATACTACGAGCAAAGTTTCATGTTGTGTCGAGCCTTCTCAGTGTTGTTTGTCTGTGTCCAACGCGTGTTTTCTGATCATTTGCCTGTATTGTTTGAAGCTGCTGTCTCCTGTGCTGCAGTTAAATCTGGCGCTCCTGCTCACAGCTCACAGATTTTTAACCCTGTCACTGCCGGTCAGTTCTCTGCTGCCTTCAACCAGCTCTGTGTCCCCTCTGGCCTAACATCTGCAAACATGGAGGTGCTCAGTTCTTGGTTTCACTCCTCCTGCAGAACCATACTGGACTCTGTGGCTCCATTAAAAACTGTGCAGCCATGTGACAGATGTCGCCAATACCCGGCTACCTATTTTCATATGCTTTGGGCGTGCCCTTCACTGAATACCTTTTGGATGGAGATTTTTAATACTATTTCACAGATCACCTCTGTCTCTTTTACACCATCGGCGGTTCCTGCCCTATTTGGTGTTACCCTCATACCTGCTATACCAAAGTATAAGAAGTACCTGGTAGCTTTTGTAACCCTCTTAGCTAGACGTCTCATTCTTATGAAGTGGAAATCCCCGACTCCACCGACCTGTCATGTATGGATAAAGGACATTTTTTAGTCTATCAACATGGAGAAAATCGGTTCCACGCTGAGGGGATCGTCTGCTTTTTTCAGGAACACATGGGGCCCATTTTTTGCACACAAATAAACAGACTTTTCCTAACATTGACAAACAACCCTTTATATATTGTCTGATCTGTTTTAATGTCATGCTTTGTACAGGTGTATGTGATTGTATATTTTAATAACTGCCATCTATGCCACTGTCTTATTCTTCATTTAGTATAGGTGACCTACCCTTTCTGTTTGTTTGTTTGTTTGTTTGTTTTTTTGTGGGGCTTTTTTTTCCTGTTTGTTTGTTTGTTTGTTTGTTTGTGGGGTTTTTTTTCTGTTTGTTTGTTTGTTTGTTTGTTTGTTCATATATATATATATATATATATATATATATATATATATATATATATATATACACATATACTTATATACAAATATCCTGTTTATTGTTTGTCTTTATCTGAGTTTTATGATAATAATGAGAAACTTGATACTTGCTTTCTTATAATTGTCATTTATGTGTTTGGAAATTAAATAAAAAATAAGAGGAAAAAAAAGAAAAAACTAAACAAAACTGTGCAGCCCAAAGCTAAACCTGAGACCTGGTTCAATGCGAGAACTTGCGCAGCTAGACAGGAGTGCCGCATAGCTGAATGCAGGTGGAAGAAGGACAAGCTGCAGGTTTCACGCCAAATCCTAAAGGACTGTTAGCCCTGCTACCACAGCACTGTTAAAGAGGCCAGAAGAGAGCACCTGTCAAACCTTATTCAGTCAAATTGTCACAACCCACGTGTGTTATTTAAAACCATTGAATCTGCTCTTGATCCCCCTCAGCCTGCGTGCACAGAAAAATCCCCTGAAATGTGCAATAGCTTCCTGCCTTTCATTGATAAGGTTGCTACTGCAAGGGCTCTCATCGCTACCCCTGCATCTGACCCCTCTGAACCTGTTCCTTGCTAAGCTGTGTTTGATTTGTTTGAGCCTGTGTCTCTGATGGCTTTAGAAGATGTGGTTGGCCAGATTAAGCCATCAGGCTCTCCCTGTGACACTGTCCCGCCTCACTTTTTTAAAGAGGTTTTCCCTAGTATAGGGCAGTTGGTTCTGGCCATTATTAACAGCAGTCTGTCTTCTGGTGTTGTCCCCCCAAATTTTTAACATGCTGTGGTGCAACCACTGCTTAAGAAACCTGGCCCTGATTGTGGTATGCTAGCCAATTATAGACCTATCTCCAACTGCCTTTTATTTCAAAAATCCTGGAAAAAGTTATCCATGCTCAGTGGAAGTCATTCCTGGATGAGCATGATGTCCTGGAGGTCTTCCAGTCTGGTTTTAAAACACAGCATAGTACAGAGTCAGCTTTATTAAGAGTTTTCAATGACATCCTACTGGCAAATGACTCTGGAGACTATATGATCCTTGTCCTGCTGGACCTAACTGTGGCGTTTGATACTGTGGACCACAATATCTTAGTGTCTCAGTTGCAGCACCTAGTGGGCATCTGTGGTAGCGGCCTGGATTGGTTTAGATCCTATCTTGCAGGAAGAACTATGTGTGTAATTTTGGGGGTTCTGAGTCCCGCTCTGCTCCGCTGTCTTATGGGGTTCCACAGGGTTCAATTTTAGGGCCCCTGCTTTTCTCACTATACCTGCTTCCCTTGCGCTCCATCCTGAGAAAGCATGGTATCTCTTTTCATTGTTACGCTGACGACAGTCAGATTTATGTGCCGCTAAAGAAGAAAAATGCCTTCTGTCTGCCCCCCCCTTGACTTGAGCCCTTTGGCACACTATATGAAGCCAACAGTCTCAAACTTGGGTTTTAAGATGGAAAGTGAGTTTAAATTGGATAGTCAAATTGGTGCAGTAGTCAAGTCCAGCTTCTTTTACCTTAGGCAGCTGGCAAAGGTGAAGCCCTTTCTTGCACAAAAGCACTTTGAAACAGTAATCCACGCCTTCATTACATCTCGGCTGGCTTATTGCAATGTACTTTACTTTGGAGTGAGCCAGTCCTCCCTCACACGTCTCCAATTAACCCAAAATGCTGCTGCTCGCCTCGCCGGAGCACGTAAGAGAGAGCACATTACTCCCATTCTGGCCTCCCTCCACTGGCTGTCTATACACTTTAGAGTTCATTTTAAGATTATTTTATTTGTTTTTAAATCTTTAAATGGTCTCACTCCGCCTTACCTCTCTGAGCTGCTCCATCCCTACGCTCCTACCCGGTGCCTCAGGCCAGCTGACCAGCTGCCCCTGGAGGTACCGAGGTCTAAGCGGAAGCTCAGAGGGATAGAGCTTTTTCTACTGCCGGTCCCAAACTATGGAACGACCTCCCACTGCACATCAGACAAGCCCCCTCACTGTCCATTTTTAAAACTCATCTTATAACCTATTTTTATTCTTTGGCATTCAACCCAGCATGAGACTCTGCTCTTGTTTTAGTGTTTTATTGTTTTTATTGTTTTAACATTGTTATTGTTTTATTGTTTTTATATTGTATTTTTTATGTTTTATGTTTTATGTTCTATTTCTTATTTATGTACAGCACTTTGTCCCAGCTGTGGCTGTTTAAAGTGCTTTATAAATAAAGTTGAGTTGAGTAACTAACATTAGGCAGCGGTCATTGCAACACAACATGGTAATAAAGTGTTAGTGTAGATAGCGTGTTTCCAAGTAAACTGTTATGACAAAGTGGACAGTGATAACCGGCGACTCGCAGACATAGGATCTTCGAAGTTGCATTTATTCTGCCTCCAACCGGGACAATCTCCACGTATCTGACAGTGCAGCGGTTTTAAATCCTTCGTCTTACTTTACCACCTTGCGCAGTTTGACAAGTTTTAGCTGACGTTAGCGATCTCGTATATATTCAATGTTAGAAAGCGTGTAACGGACGGGGAGTTTCTCCCGGCAAACACCCTTTCACTCACGGTGCCAAAATTTGTATCATCCTTGTTAAAACACCATTTAATCACAGAACAAATGACGTGAAATAACCCACAACCATCTTACATATCATCTTATTCACAAACACATTCACGAACCATAATTACACCAACAACAACAGAATACCCAAGATCCATTGCGCCACAGTCCACAAGTGGCGTTACAATATGCCAGGAGAAGCTGTGATGAAGATTTCCAATTTGAAACGGCATTATATATGCCGAAGGGTGGCAGATAAGTAAGGAGAAGCCGAAGCTAACAGACTATCGTGTTTGCAGTCAAACGCAAAGTGTTTACAGGGGACGCTCAGAAGGTGTGAAGAAGGATGCAGTACTGGTTGCTATAAGCTCCATGAAAACTGAGTTTTCATCATGATTGGATGAGGTTATGGCAGCAATAGAAAGTATGAGGAAGGAGATAAATGACTGCACATGTCCAAAGAAATGGAACAAACAAAAGTCTTGCCTAATTTAGATGTTTTTAGTGCGTCATGTAAAGTGATTTTTGTTTATGCTGAAAGTGTAAAGAACAGGCATTTATCATTTATGACCTTATTCAAACAATTAACAGATAATGCAAAACAATTAATACATACAGAACGAAAAAATAGCTGTCAGGCAGAGATCCAGCATTTGATGTGATTGCTCCAAACGTAGTCCTTCAATTCCGGCCTGTAAAGCAACAGATGAGCAACGTGATTAAACATTTGTATTGAACAGAGCTTGACTGAACAAATAAAGTGAAGGCAAAGCTAAAACATCAAGAATAGGCACCTGCCTTCACACCTTCCGAGTGTCCCCCCTCTACAGGCCTTGTTCTCCTCTAAGTCCTTGTTAACTCTTTGTGCTTCACTGCAAACACGATAGTCAGTTAGCTTCAGCTTGTCTTTACTTATTTGCAACCCTGCGGCATTACAATGATTAATACTAAAGACATAAAAAAAAAACAAAAAAAAAACAAAAACACACAAATTCAAATGGTGAATAACTACTTGACAAAAAATGTGATTGTGATTTGGGCACTTGTGTGTCCAAGTCACATGCCTGGTCAATATACTGTGCAAACACAAATAGTTTTAGGTAGTGTTTATCAGGAAAAAAAAAAGCACCAGTAATGTTCTACTGTAGTTAAAATATTGCACTGAGTAATTGCTGCAGAACTAAATGTTGGTTGATAACTGACAGAAAACTGAGCCTCCTGTCGTGGTAAATGGCAAAACACTTAAATTAACAGTAAAGCAACGAAAGACATAAGTAAATAGTAGGGCTGTCAAAGTTAACGCATTAACGCAACTTCCTCTTAACGCCGTTTTAACACGCGATTAACGCTCGGTATTAAAAAAAAAAGAAATACGCATTGTTTGATTTATGGCTGTCGATGGCACCTGTAGTCTTGATCCAGAGGATGGCAGAAGAATAAGAAAGGGAATCAGAAGAAGAAGAAGCAGGGTTGGCATTCGGGAAAAACACGGCTGACTGAAAAGCGAAACTGAAAGGAAATGGAGAAAGGACTTATGAACGGCAAATTCACTCTCAAAACACTGCCAGATGGTTCAGTCGATAGGACAGAAGTTACCTGCACATACTGTCAATGGCAGATGCAGAGAGCCCACCGCGCGCCCCCCCTCGCCAAAAGCAGACATCACCATCACCATGTCCCATTTAGGGTAAGGGGATATTTTTGGAACCTTTTATTTTCCTGCATGATTTGAAGTGTTGAATAAACATTTTCATAAAGCAAGCACATTTGCCCTTTCTTATGTTGTTAAAAGTATTAGGAACATGAAAAAAATACATTAAGGTACATTTAGAAAAGAAAAAAATGTGCCAAAAAAATGTGCCAAAAAAATTGCGATTAATTTGCGATTAATCACAAGTTAACTAAAATTATTGTTTGACAGCCCTGGTAAATAGTTAACAAAACAAACACTAAACCAGATGAATGGTGGGGCTAAGCAGCCAGGTATGGATAAATGACAAATTAACAAACCAAACGAAATAAGATAAAGGAAATAAGCAGCATCAACTACACAAAACAATACAAATGGGTTAGAGGCAGAGGGCCATTTGAAAATTAAAAACAGCCAAATGAAAAATTAATCCCCACTGACACTACACAGCAGGCAAAGCCACGGCCATGCTTGTGAGTTTGGGGAGGGGGACAGACAAGTGCCTATGGTCAGTCAGTCAGTGTGTGAATTGATTGATGAATTAATTGAACAATTACTTTATTCAGATTTACTTTAAGAGGAAACTCCCTGTTTCCACAGACTAATTTCAGTTCAGACTGATAGTAGGCTCCACACCTCAGAGAGTCACACATATAATATCAGGATGGTCTGATGTGGAATAGTCTGTGGAAACAGGTAGTTTCTTTTTAATTTCAAGGGAAAAACCGACAATACTTGACACTTAAGAGGATGTGAAGTGAAATTACTCTGTGGACTCTGTGTCTTTTTAAAGGTCCCATATCATAAAAAACACATTTTCTCTGCTCTCTACATATATAAGCTGGTCCTCCCTGAGCCTGCCAACTCCCAGAATGAGGAAAACAAGCGAGTCCTGCATGGTCTCTGCAGCCCACCCACTGGTAACACGGCACTCCTACAAGCTGTTCAGATTCTTCATTATTCTTCATTATCATAGGCCGACCTCCACTGCACAGTGATAGGAGATATCAAAGAGGGGGGCGTTCATCCCTGAGGTGAAGTTCGGTGTGTCCAGCGGAGAGACAGCAGTGTTTCGCAACGTTGTTGCTCAGAGCTAGACACGCAATTGCTCTGTTGTTGGTTGTAATAATCAACATAAGTGCCTATATTCTGTCCCAGTTACAGAACAACAGAAGAGACAGTGGTTGTGTTTCATTTTCACGACAACGTGCCGTCTGCGGTTCGTGTTAGCTTGTATGTGTGTGCTAACCACTTTACATTGGACTGCTTCAGTAACGAGGGTCAGTACAAAGCTGGCTTTGCCTCGACACTGATCCTCGTAAAAGGATCAGTCTCAACCATACCGGACCCAGCAACTGCACCCGAGCCACCGATAAGTGTTACCGCGGTTTGATAGTATTTACAGTTGCCGACGAGTATGATGAAGTCAGCTGGAAACTGGCTAACTAGTTAGCTACGCTTCGGTCCGCTATGCAATGAACAGTTAGAAAACAGTTAGTTTTCCTTTAATGTAAATCTGAATTAGAGGGAAATATTGAAAATATTTGACTATTAAGTGGGCTTTTATTTTGAAATTCCACATCGGAAGCTCAATATATTGTTTTTATTTTTATGTTGGACTAATTATTAGCATAATTAAAATGCCATGGCCTCCATCTTCTAACGCTTCAATGTTATGAGAATTAGGAAGGTAAAATTAATTAAGTAAATAATCAATGAATTAATTCCTTAAATGCTCGATTTATTACTTAACCGTTCAGTTAATTCATCAATCAATTAACAGAATGACTGAATGAATTCATGTGAACTTGCAAATTGTGTCCATAGATAGGTGCTTTTATTTTGAATTATGTTCTTGGACTGCATTACCATAACATCTACTATATACAGGCACCACAAAATAACTAGGGGCTAGTTTGACCGGGGATTGAGTAGAGGTGGGCTTGACCGCAGTTACCTACCAGCAGTGACTGGTAAGAGCAGTGGTGTGCACAGACTTTTTGAAGGGCAGGGACGAAAAGAAAAAAAGGGCACAAACAGCGCGTTCTCGCCACTGAAGAGGGCATTTTAGCACGCATTTTGGCTCCCAAGAGGGCACTTTCGCGCGCGTTTTTCAACAACTGGGCCACGAGGGCCTGTATATATATGTCTATGCCACTACCCGTCTTTATACCATGGTCTGGGGGAATACTCGATTCTGATTGGCTGCAGGGTGTCCATTAATCTCTGATATATGGACACCTACTGAGTAGCTCTATTCAAATTGTCTGTTCACCTTTCTAAATTAATGCGCTAGCTGGCATATCAGCCTGTCTCTAAAATGAGTAACCATAGCAACAGGAACACAGTCAAAGCCTCTGTTTACAATGTATTGCAACACCACAACAAACTAACAACAGTGAGTGACTTCAACATTTCTTTTAACCTATTTGGAGAATATGACAACTTTGATGACTGGGATGCAGCTGAAGAAAGAGAAATTGAAAGTATACTGAGAGACTTTCTTGCACAAAAATGAATGGACTCCAACTTTGAAAACTACACCGCTGATGCTCTTAATGAGACTCTGCGGGAGTTTTATGCCGCTGTCCAGTCAACCAAGGCAGGAGGGGAGTACAGCATAGCCAGCCTAAGGAGTCTGAGAGCCGCTATTTACCGTTATTTAATTGGATTCAATGTCATAACTGACACCAGATTCAGGACCAGCAATGTGGTGTTTAAAGCCGTACTTAAACGGTACAGGAAAAGCGGTAAAGATACCAGCCTCCACCATCCCCGTATCTCTGATTTGGACCTTGAACTTATTAGAAATTCCACTGCACTGTCTCCTGATACACCCATTGGCCTGGTCAGAAAAGTCTGATACGACATCCAACTATGTTTGGCTCGGCGTGGCAGGGAGGGCAACCGGGAACTATCCATGGCATCTTTCATCCTCCAGAGAGCCGAGGATGGGGTCAAACATGTCAGCCTGGTGCACAATCCACAAACTAAGAATCACAAAGACCCGAATGACCCAGAAAAGGAAAACCTAAGAAGGGTTTATGGTTGCCAGGCCCGAGGTTGACACATCTCTGTAGCATCACATGGCAGTCGGGGACAGTACCTCTGGACTGGCAGACTGGGGTGGTGGTCCCCCTATTCAAAAAGGGGGAACGGAGGGTGTGTTTCAACTATCGTGAGGAGACACTCCTCAGCCTCCCTGGGAAAGTCTATTCCAGGGTACTGGAAGGGAGAATTCAGCAGATAGTCGAACCTCGGATTCAGGAGGAACAATGCGGTTTTCATCCTGGCCGTGGAACACTGGACCAGCTCTGTACCCTCCGCAGGGTGCTCGAGGGTTCATGGGAGTTTGCCCAACCAGTCCAGATGTGTTTTGTGGACTTGGAGAAGGCATTCAACCGTGTCCCTCATGGCATTCTGTGGGAGGTGCTTCGGAAGTATGGCCCTCTGCTAAAGGCTGTACGAATGGAGCAGGAGCTTGGTACGATCAAATTTAATTAAAAAAATGTAAATGAATGCGACAATCGATAGATGGATGTCACTACCAGTATCTTTAATTGGGAGAATTAATATTTTTATAATGAATAAACTACCGACGCCACTCTTATTTATATTTCTCTGCGACCTCCTCAAGAAGACTAAAATGTTTGCGAGGTTAAGAACTCTTGCGAGAGGAAGAATAGGAGGACAAGACTTTATTTGCCTTTGTTGCATATACCATATGACAGGGGAAGCTTAAAGTGTCCCTTGCATTGTAAGGCCCTTTAGCTAATGTTTATTGTGTTTAACAGAAGTTTGTGTATGTCTTATCTGGATAGAGACTGGCGTGAAACAGATTGACGTTATGTCACTCTTCAGTTGGCTATTTTATATTAAGTCAATAGCCCAGTAGCAATAACCTGTTGAGGCAATGGTAGCTTACCTTGTCGTTGCTAACCTGGACGGGGATCTTGCTTATAATTATCTTTAAAAAAAAATATGGCAGCACATCTTCGACAACATACTCTGTCACCAGTCTCCTCACTTCTCGAGGTTCAAGCATTGCAGAGACGGGAAGAACGGGAGAATGTTTTTTCTCCGCTCTCATCCTCAGTTTGCATTCTTTTGTTCACTAGCTTAATGTTAGTGTGGCACCCCCCTTAGATGTTTCGTTAAATTACTTGTGCTATTTCGCGAGGTTGAGAGATCTTTTGGTTTCGCACACAAAGTGCACTTAAATATATTGTTCTTCACATCCTTGTCTCTGACAAATTGAAAATAACGAGTGTATGTCCATCTTGCGAATGTAGAGGAAGTAAACATTTGCGCAGATTTTTTTCTCCACTGCTTATCTTGCTGTGTTGGCGAATTTGTATAAAAACAACACACCACTTAATTTCAGGTGTAAAATGCATTGTAACGCGCGTTACTGAGATTTGTACTGAGTAAAATATTACCTTTTTTTTTTTGTAATGCCTTACAATACTGTGTTACAGTATAAAGTAATGCATTACAGTAATTGCATTACTTTTGTAAAAAAATCACACCATCACCACAATCATATTGGAATACTTACACGATCCTAAATTCAAAGAACACATTAAGCTACATAACACAAAGCACACTCAGGGCATAGTTCATGAAATAGGCTAGTAAGGCTTCATAATCAGTTAATTTTTACCTGGCATAAAAAGCGCCTATGATGGGGTGGCTATGGCGGAGAGGCTATGATGGTGGAGCAATGATGGGAGTGGCACCATAAAAGTAGTCTACAGATCGCATACTTAAGAGATTAGGGGTGCGTTCATAAATTAACTCTAGGCGCAGTTTCTGAACCGCCAAGAGTGTAGCAGAGTGTGCTCAGAGTGAATTTACGAAAGCACTCTAGGTTTACGAGTTCAACTGTGAACATTTTGATGTGTAGCCTAATATACATATAATTAAAAACAGTTAAATCATTAAAGAGGACGAAGGATAAAAGTGCCTTGGGTCCTGATAGACACACCATGCAGACAACCACCTCCATCCCGGAACCGCCCATAGAACCCGAACCACCCAACCTACGGTTACCTTGAGATGAAAAGGCACGGAGGAGCTTTCTAGACTGGACCACATGGAGAAAGGGCAGAAGATTCTCTTCAATTAGAAGGCTCATGTCCTCCTTGTTCTCCACACCAAGTTCCTCCAGGCCTGCCATCAAGGTAGTAAGTGTGTATGCAGGGAGGTCCGGAAGTACTGCCAGGATAGCCCTCCTGAGCTCCTCCTGTGCTGCAGCCATGTCTCTGCAAAGAAGTGATGGAGACAGATCATTGTAATGTCACACATTTTGTAGGCTGGCAAAGGGTAATAATCCAGTAGATCATCATGCGTCATGCAAACAAACTGCTCTTGGGGAGTCCCCAAAACACTATAGACCCCAATGTCCCTCAACTTAACAAAACAACATTTATCAGCAGAGACAAAGGACACAGAGCCATGATGCAAAATGACCAGCTCTATCTTGCCAACCTCCAACTCTTCTTCAGTTTTCCCCAGCAAAATAAACATGCCCTTTTTGTATGATGCGCCCTTCACTGTCACTGTGTGAGATGCTACTGTATCTTTAGATTCAAAATGCAAACCAACAACAGCCTCTCGGATTTTGCTGCTATAGTCATTTAAATAGAATGTCATCTCTTTATCCAGTAACACACTTGGCTGAAACATTTCACCTACACTCAAGTATGCCTGGAAGAGCTGGTGACTCTCTGCGACAGTCTTGCAGATGTTCTTAAAATTATGTAACTTCCTAGCACATCTTCTGAAGAATGTGTGCTTACTCTCAAACCTGAGAATCCAAAGGCGAATTAGGGGACCAAAGTGGATAATGAGCTCTAGATAATGAAGCAAATAGTGGTGTTTTGGGCTTCAGGGGCTCATTGTGAAAGAGCTGCCTTCGAAAGTAGATATACTCCTCGATAAGTATTTTAAGATAAGCAACCTGGGCCCGTATTCACAAAGAATCTTAAGGCTAAAAGTAGCTCCTAACAGGCAAATTTAGGAGCAACTCCTAAAAATAATGGCCGTGTCAGTCGTAACTTTAGGACTCCTAATTTTTGAAAATAAGAGTTATTCACACAAACATTTTAGGCCTAAAAGTAGCACCCAAGTCTGGGAGACCTTAGAAGTAGTCCAGAGGACTCCTAACTCGCTAAGACCTAGTCACAGCCGAATGTTTTGGAGATGCTAAATGACAGGGAATTATTAAACGATATCAGATGGACCGCAAGGGAAGGAGGGAAGCAATAACATCCCCAACCAACCGAAATAATCCAATAACGCCGGAGTTAAAATGTTTGGCAACACTCTGGTATTTGGCTACGGGGAAAATGCAGCTCTGCAACGCAGATAATTTAGGGATATCACAGCCATCAGTAAGCCGCTCTATCTACCAAACCATCAACGTACTCTGTAGACCCCATATAATCCGTCAGTTTATCCATTTTCCTTTAGACAATCGCCAACAACACAGGATCAAAGCCAAATTCATGGAAATTGCAGGTATACTGTGATCGGTGCCATTGACGGGACGCATATTAAAATAATTGCACCTTCTCAGGATGAAGACGTCTTTGTCAATCGGAAAAAGTTGCATTCCATCAATACACAAATTGTCTTTGACGCACGTTACAATATACTGGACATTGTTGCGAAATCGCCCGGATCAACACACGATTCCTGAATTTTAATGGAGAGTGGTTTGACGCAGCTTTTTAAGCAAATGCCGCTTTTATTGACAGTTCACGTTTTTCATCGCAATCTTCTAATTTTTATTTGGCCAAATCGTTTTTGTTTGGGGGGGTGCACTTAATTCTCCTCATAAATACATTTCTTTATCCAATATCTTTTCATAGGCTTTGTCATGGGCTTGTAGGCAACTTCCTTATTTTCATGCATTGCGTAGCCTAAATTACTTTTCAATGGGCTGCCCTGTCACTCAACAACCAATCACCGTTGTCACCGCTTCTAATAAAATGATGTCATCCATATCAACAGAGAGTTACTTCTAGTTTAGGAGTTCACTGTTTTCATAACTAAAAGTAGGTCTCAGCGGCTTTGTGAATTACTTTTAAGAAACGACTCCTACATAAAAACTTTTAGTCCGATTTAGGAGTACTCCTAACATTAAGATAAAAGTCTGGGCCCTGATCTGTAGTGATTGCTTGTGCACAAATGAGCTCTAAAATTTCTCTCAGCTGCAGCACAAGTTGCCAGGCAGCATTCTCACATGGATTCATAATCCTATCTCCTATCAGGAGAGGGAGCAAATGCAGGAAGCACCAGTTCTGGACTGTATGTCCACTAAGTCTTTTGCTACCTGGTGAAACATCGCCTGGTTTGTCCTGGCCATCATTTCCCTGATAGTTGAACTAATCTTTGCACCTGTTGAGCTGTATATAGCTTAAATGTTTCTCCTCAACTAGATGAACAATCAACAAACTAAGGTCACAGTAACAATGCCTTCAAACAGGTCATGGCCAAGACATGGGGGTAATCCAGGCTGGTAAAAATGAAAGAAGGAAGGTTGGTTAAAAGGAGAGTCTGACCTGATACCACATTCAGAATTTGTACCACTGTGTTCTAATTCTTATAGATGATTCAGAAAAGACTGTTCTGTACGCTTGTTGCCACATAATAATGGAGAACTCTCAAAACTTGATCTTTTTATATCACAATACCTGCAGAGGGAATGGCTCACACTAAAGTTCTCAATAAATTCCCCAATACCGTGAGACCCTAAACTGTCACCCGAAATAGCACACAGTCGACCTCTGACAATTTGGCCATTATTTATCTCGATGCCAGTCTCCTCAAGAGCTTTCAGGTCTTTAATGAGGGGCTCAAATACCTTGTCCATCCCAAAATATTTGAAGTCCTGCTCCTTACACAAGAGAACAAGCTACATTTTATCTATGGATGATCTGTTATGAGGCAAAGATGTTACATCCCCCTCAGCCAGTCCCTCTGCTTCGAGGGTTTAATTACCCCCTCCCCAGTCTCTCTCCCTGTGTGTGTGTGTGTGTGTGTGTCAGGTGCGTCGAGGACAGAGCAGAGAGGTGACCAACAGCTGCATCCCATCCTGCAATCAGCCACCCTTCTTATGCTCAGCCCGGCCACCTTCACGCTGCCAGATCGTAGCCACTGTTAAGTCAGTAAACTGCACTTCAGCCAAGTACCTTGTTCATAACTGCCGTCAGTAACCCTGTTCTCTGTTTTAGATTTTTTGTCCCTGCCCTGCTCTCCGGCCCCTCCTTCTGACCCTCTGGACCCGCTCCCCTCGCCTGCTCCGTGAGCCCCGCCGTGGACCAAGCCTCTCGGACTGCCCCCCTCGCCTGCTCCGGGAGCCCTGCCGTGGACCCAGCCTCCTGGACTGCTCCTCCCGCCCTATCTCCTATTTTCACCGTGCTCTAATAAACTTTCTGGTTTGAACTCACCACCCTGCCTCCTGCCTGTGTCCGCATCTGGGTTCCCTGTTTCATTGGGCCGTGACAGTACGATCTGGCCATGAGTATGAACCCAGCGGACTGCAACCCTCCCCCACCCCCCATGGAGTCTGGCTCAGCCCCAGATCCCATTCGCCAAGCCCTCGCTGGCCAAGGAGCCCTACTTGGACAGCATGGCCAGGTGCTGCAAACGCTCTCCGCTCAGGTAGTGGAGATATCGCAGGCCCTGGCTAACATCGCGCATGCCCACGCCCACGGCTCCCCTTCAGCTCCCAACCCACCGTCACCGAGCAGCGATTTGCCTCCGCCCTGTGAGCCGTATGTGTTGCCTCCCGAACCGTATGATGGGAATCTTGGCACTTGCGGAGACTTTTTGACACAATGCTCTCTAGTATTTGACTTACAGCCTCATACTTATTCTACTGACAAAGCTAAGGTGGCTTACCTGATTGGCTGCCTCCGGGGCTCTGCACGCAGCTGGGCTACGGCGGAGTGGGAGAAGCGAGCCCCGATCGTCTCCTCTTACTCCGACTTCACAGACGAGATGAGGAAGATTTTTGATCATCCTGTTCGCGGCAAGGAGGCCTCTAAGAGACTGTTTTCCCTCCATCAAGGACCACGCTCCGTCGCGGAGTTTGCCGTTGAGTTTCGCTGTCTAGCGAAGCCCTTCAAGGCGTGTTTCACCATGGGCTTAACGATAACCTTAAGGACGAACTGGTGTCACACAAGGAGCCTGGCGACCTAGACGAACTCGTCTCCCTGGCCATCCGCATCGACAATCGTGTCCGTGAGCGCCAGAGGGAGAAAGCGGGTAAGGCAGCTACTACACCTTCAACCTTGCCCCGTCTGTCTCCCCCGACTGCCTCTGCCTCTCAGTCTTTTCCAGATCCCGAACCCATGCAGCTGGGCCGAGCCAAGATTACCCCGGAGGAAAGACAGCGCCGGATAACAACTAGGAGTTGCCTGTATTGTGGCCAGCCTGGTCATTTCCTCCTCACCTGCCCACTACGTCAGGTAAAAGGGGCGGCTCAGCAGTAGTAGGAGAGATACTGCTGAGTCAGACCGTGTGCGACTCTCCCTCCAGATCACGGCTCGATGCTTCCCTCTTGTGGCAGAACCAGACATTACCCCTTCTCGCCCTCATTGATTCTGGGGCAGATGAGAGGTTTTTGGACAGTAGTGTCGTTGCTCAGTTGGCCATTGACACCGTTCCTCTGGACTTGCCCATAGACGCCAGTGCCCTCAACGGCCAACACCTCGCCCGTTTCACCCAAAGAACTGTGCCTGTCACCCTCAGACTCTCTGGAAATCATCAGGAGAGGATCAGTTTTCATGTCGTTGACTGCCCCAGCTCTCCTCTGGTTCTAGGTCATCCATGGTTAAGGCTCCACAACCCTCAAGTCGATTGGTCCGCTGGAAAGGTAAGCTCTTGGAGTAGATTTTGTCACGCTAACTGTCTGCATTCTGCCCTGTCCCCTGCCTCTTCTGTACCCCAGTCTGCTCCAGAACCACCAGATTTATCCGCAGTACCATCAGTTTACCACGACTTGGCGCCTGTCTTCAGTAAACACAATGCTCTGTCATTACCCCCCCACCAGCCCTACGACTGTGCCATTGACCTGCAGCCTGGAGCGCCTCTCCCCAGTAGCCGCCTGTACAACCTTTCACGTCCCGAGCAGGAGACCATGGAGGATTATATCCGGGAATCACTGGCGGCAGGAATCATTAGGCCCTCGTCCTCTCCGGTGGGTGCAGGTTTTTTCTTTGTGGGGAAAAAGGACGGTTCACTTAGACCCTGTATAGATTTCCGAGGACTGAACAATATTACTATCAAGAACAGATATCCTCTGCCTCTGATTGACTCTGCTTTTTCCCCTCTCCATGGGGCGAAGATTTTTTCCAAGCTGGACCTGCGGAGCGCATACCACCTTGTTCGCATTAGGAAGGGGGATGAGTGGAAAACAGCTTTCAACACACCACTCGGTCACTTTGAGTACCTGGTAATGCCATTCGGTCTCACTAACGCCCCTGCTGTCTTTCAGGCTCTCATAAATGACGTGCTCAGGGATATGTTGGGACGTTTCTTGTTTGTGTATTTGGATGATATTCTCATCTTCTCCCCAGACCTCGAGACCCACCAACACCATGTCCGTCAGGTACTCCAACGACTGTTGAAGAACAAACCTTTTGTCAAAGCTGAAAAATGTGACTTCCATGCTACCACTGTGTCCTATGTCATCACCCAGGGGCAGGTGCAGATGGATCCTGCAAAGGTCACAGCTGTTACAGAGTGGCCAGCACCCACCAACCTGAAACAACTGCAGCGGTTTTTGGGATTTGCTGATTTTTATCGACGCTTTATTCGCAACTATAGCCGCCTGGCAGCCCCACTCACTGCCTTAACCTCTACCTCCTCTCCCTTCCATTGGTCCCCTGAGGCAGAGTCCGCCTTTCGAGACCTCAAGCGCCGTTTTACCTCTGCTCCTATTCTCACACAGGTGGATCTTGACCTCCAGTTCATTGTGGAGGTGGATGCTTCCGATACAGAGGTAGGTGCCGTCCTCTCACAACGGTCTCCTGCCGACCAAAAGCTTCACCCATGTGCTTTCTTTTCTCGCAAGTTATCACCAGCAGAGAGAAATTATGATATTGGCAACCGGGAACTCCTAGCAGTTAAGCTGGCCCTGGAGGAGTGGCGACACTGGCTAGAGGGGGCCAAACAGCCATTTGTTGTGTGGACGGACCACAAGAATCTAGCCTACATCCAGACGGCAAAACGACTCAGCTCCCGGCAAGCCAGGTGGGCCTTGTTTTTCGAAAGGTTTGATTTCACTTTAACCTACCGTCCTGGTTCCAGGAACATCAAGCCCGATGCCCTTTCCCGTCAGTTCACTGCGGAGACCCCCTCTGGGCCCGAGACCATCCTGCCGTCCTCATGCGTCATTGCTTCAGTTACCTGGGAAATTGAGTCCCGTGTGCTCCAGGCCCAAGGTCACGACCCCGATCCAGGTACCGGTCCCAATAACTGTTTGTTTGTCCCTGACTCTGTCCGTTCTGATGTCCTCCAGTGGGCCCATTCCACCAGACTCACCTGCCACCCTGGAGTGAACCGAACCCTCGTCTTCCTCCGCAAGCGCTTCTGGTGGCCCACGATGGACAAGGACACTAAGGATTTTGTCTCTGCCTGCATGGTCTGTGCCAGGAACAAGACTTCCACTAAACCCGCATCTGGACTGCTTCGCCCCCTACGTGTACCCACTCGCCCTTGGTCACACAAAGCCCTGGATTTTGTGACGGGCCTTCCCCCTTCTTTTTTTTTTAAACTATCTTTTTTTTATTTATTTTTTTAATTGTGACAACAGAACAAGTCATTCATCATTCATTAAGGAAACAAAATATGACCACAGCTTTCTGCTGTTACAAAGTGATAACATATATAACAAAATCGTATGCAAAGAACAAAACAAACAAACAAGACACTAAGCATAAAGACAAACAAAAAACACTGAATATCTTGAAGAGAAAGAAAAAAAAAAAAAAAGTGTGTGTGTGGGGGGGAGGGTTTGCTATATCAGTGATTGTTTATGCTTAGTCCTAATTTACTCCAAAACTCATTATTGCTTGCCAGTCATTGCCAAGGAATCTGCTAAGGGGGGACCACTCTTTAACAAAATCCTCCAGGGTTGCTTGGAGTACATGAGATAGCCGTTCATATGGAAGAAATGATAGTAATTTATCATACCATATAGATATTGTAGGAGGATGTACATCAAGCCAAACCTGCAGGATCGAAAGACGTGCAGCATACAACATAATATTTAACAATTTTACATTTTGACCAGACAAGGAAAAAGGGCTGATACCAAAAATACACTGTTTAGGATCCATTGCTATTCTGATGCCAAGGAGGTTCTCTATCTCTGTTTGAACAGTACACCAGAATATTTTGATCAATGGGCACGACCATATTAAATGAAAGTAAGTGCCTGGTTGTTTTTGACACTTCCTGCATGTTGCAGAACATGAGTTGTCATATTTACTACCTATTTCAGGAGTCACATTCAGTTTATTAATTATCTTAAATTGTGTTTCATGCGATTTGTCTGATCTAGTAATTCTTTTGGCATTATACACAACTTTACGCCAGGTCTGGTCATCTAGGTGAATACCCAAGTCTCTTTCCCAGCTATTTTTAATATTTATTGTAGTCTCATCATTCATAAGCAGCTGGTCATATATATAGGTCATCACTTTCTTATTAATAGTGGCTGCTTTTGTGATAAGACTATCAAGAATATTCAGCTTTCTGCCACTTTTGTAATATGGAATAGAGTTTAAATAACTCCTGATTTGTAAGTAACGATAAAAATGTATTCGAGAGAGATTGAACTCTTCCTGTAGTTGCTGAAACGACTTTAGTGCATCTCCCAGATACATATAATCAATTTTTGCAATACCAGCAGCCTTCCAATCTCTAAATCCCCCGTCTACACAAGTATATTCAAAGTCGGGGTTATTTGCAATGGGTGCTAAAAATGAATATTGACTAAGTCCAAAATGTTTATGTATACTGTTCAAAGACTTGCATATATTCGTAGCTATGAAATTATCCTTCATTTTAATTTGTAGATTACTAAAACGAACAAAAGGAAGGTCTGACATTGAAACATTATCTAGACCTATACTTTCCAGATCTGTAAATGAAAACTCACTGTCTTTTACGGAGTCTGCGACAAATCTCAGTCGTGAGGCCCAGTGATTACCTCATATGTGAGGCCCAGTGATAATAAATAAGATTAGGTAAGGCTAACCCACCCTTTCTTATAGGAGATTGGAGCTTCTGTAATTTCAAATCTACGAAATGCACTATGTATTAATTTAAATAGCTTTAATGGAATATAGGTAGGTAGCATCTGAATTGGATACAGTAGGCATGGCAAAACATTCATTTTAATAATTGCAATCCTGCCTAATAAAGACACTGGTAAATTCATCCATCTTTGAAGATCCAATCTGATTTTAGTAACTGTAGGTAAAACATTACATTTTGTTAAATCAGAGAGCTTGGCTGGGAAAAAAATGCCAAGATATTTAAACCCATTGTAAGTCACCTTAAAAGGCAAGTATTCTGAAACATCCTCACTACTGATTTTCCCAAGGGGAAAGGCCATGGACTTATCATAATTGATTTTGTATCCAGAAAAAGCACTAAATTCATCAATTAGGTTAATCAAAGCTGGAATGGATGTAGATGGTTCCTTCATAAATAAGAGAAGATCATCTGCGTATAATGAAATTTTATGTGTTCTGGCATTTGTTTGAATGCCCTTCACCTGGTCACTCACTCTTATAATTTCAGCTAAAGGCTCTATTATCAAAGCAAAAAGTAACGGAGACAGGGGACAGCCTTGTTTTGTGCCCCTCTCTAAGGAAAATATCTGTGAAGTCGAACCATTAACAGATACAGCCGCTTTTGGAGATGCATACAGCAATTTAACCCAATCAATAAAAATATCACCAAAAGAAAATTCATAAAGTGTTCTGAATAAATAATTCCATTCTACTCTATCAAATGCTTTTTCAGCGTCGAGTGAAACTATTACTGCGTTATTCTTATTAAATCTTGCATACTGCATGATGCCTAGTAGTCGTCGGATATTTGAGTATGAATGGTGATTTCGAACAAACCCAGTTTGATCTGTGGTCACTAACTTAGGCAAAACTAAATTTAGACGTGTCGCCAAAATGTTGGCTAGTATTTTGGAATCTATATTTTGAATTGATAGAGGTCTATATGAGGATGGACTCTCCGGATCTTTCTGTTCTTTTGGTATTACCTTGATGGTGGCTAACTGCATTGTTTTAGGTAGTTGCCCAACCTGTAAAGAGTGTTGGAACATATTAGTTAATAATGGTACAAAAATTGACTTAAAAGTCTTGTATACTTCAGATGGAAAGCCATCTGGTCCACATGCCTTACCATTTTTTAAATTAATGATAGCTATTTCAACCTCTTCAGATGTAATTTCGGCATCGAGAAGATTCCTATCAACATCATTGACCTTAGGTAACTTAAGTTTTTGAAAGAAAGTATTCATGCCATTCTCTTTTCCTAAATTTCCTGATTTATATAGTGAACAAAAAAAAATCCTTAAAAACATTTGAAATTTCAGAGGAAGTATATACTAATTTACCATTTTTATCTTTCAATGTTGTGATTGCATTGCTAGGTTTTTTGTTATTAATTAAATTAGCTAAATAATGTCCTGATTTATTTCCATATTCATACCTTTTATGTTTCTGTAGGAATAGAGCCTTTCTGACTTTTGAGATTGCATTGTGTTAAGTGCTGATCAAGCGATTAATACTTTGTCCCAGCTTTCCTTAGACAGAGTTAGTTTATGCTCTGATTCAGCACCTTGCAGCTTTAATTCTAGTCTTCTCTGTTCTTTAATTATTTTCTTCTGTCTGGCAGCACAGTAGGATATCATCATACCCCTCAAATAAGCTTTTGTGGTTTCCCATAGGTTTGATGAATCAGTTTCCCCGTTATCATTTATTTCTAAGAATTCCACAAGTTTAATTTTTGCCATGCGATAAAATTCAGGGTCCGACAATATTGACCTATTACACTGCCAGGAATGTTGATATTTATGTAGCTTCGTAATAGAAATCTCAATTGTAATCGGAGCATGATCCGATATATGAATGTTCCCAATACTGGTACTTGATACAAGCTCTGTAGATACTTTTGATATCAAGAAGAAATCGATTCTAGAATAGGTTCTAGGTTCCCCCTTCTAATGGTAACACCGTCATTCTCACTGTCATTGATAGATTTTCTAAGTCAGTTCATTTCAATCCCCTGCCCAAACTGCCGTCCTCCAGGGAGACTGCTGACCTCCTGGTGAATCATGTTTTTCGTTTACATGGTATACCTGCTGATATTGTGTCTGACAGGGGACCCCAGTTCATTTCCCAAGTTTGGAGGGCTTTCTGTTCAGCGCTTGGCTGTACTGTTAGCCTCTCTTCTGGATTTCACCCTCAGACTAACGGCCAGACTGAGCGGGCCAACCAGGAGTTGGAGGCAGCCCTGCGTTGCGTAGTTTCCACCAACCCAACCCATTGGAGCTCCCAGTTGTCATGGGTTGAATATGCCCACAACTCCCTGACCAGTGCCTCTTCAGGTATGTCACCCTTTGAGTGCTGTCTTGGTTATCAACCACCCCTGTTTCCCTCTCAGGAAGAAGAAATCGCTGTGCCCTCCGTTCAGGACCACCTACGCCGTTGCCGACGTACATGGCGGAAGGCTCGTGCGGCCCTCCTGCACGCTTCCTCTAGGGCTCAAACTTATGCCAACCGTCACCGCGCTGTAGCTCCAGCCTATGCCCCAGGTCAACAGGTATGGCACTCTACTTGGGATATCCCCTTAAAGGTGGAGTCCAAGAAACTCTCTCCACGTTTTATTGGACCGTTTGTCATTGACCGTGTCCTGAACCCCTCTGCTGTCCGACTGAAGCTCCCAGCTTCCCTCCGTGTCCATCCCACCTTTCATGTGTCCCAGGGTTCCCTGTTTCACTGGGCTGTGACAAAAGAACCATGCATCCTGATATAGTATAAGACCAAGAGAAGATGACCCCGCTATATAAAGGGTTGCACTGAGCTCCCTTCCCATCATTTACATCCTGGAAAATACCCTCTGATAATAGTTGGGAACATGTTGCTGCATACTGTTCCTGCATGGACTTGCTTTTAAAAAGTGCAGCCAATGTTTCTTTAATAGGCACATACCGGGCAAACGATTCCTTAACTTTCTCACTGATACCTAATAACTGAGGTACCGGCTCAACATAATTGAAATGTTTTTTAAAAGCCGTCTTTCTTTTCTGTTCAGTGCTCAAAGGCCCACTGTTAAAGGTTGTGAGGAGATCGTCTTTTCTCATTTCATCCATAATGTTACTAATTGTGGCCTCTGGGATTCCAAGGACAGTTAGTTTCTCACTCAAGGTATTAAGCAGATTTGTCAGACTGACATAATGGACATCTTGATATCCCTCAGTAATAGTTTGCATTGTAGTAGCCGACAATAGTAGATTAGCCTGAAGTTTTAAATAGAAAAGTTTGATATTCTGAAGACAGAGGGATTCATCAACTGAAACAGGCACTTCTTGCTCATCATCAGAATAATTAACGTTAGATGGTTCACACTGACTCACTGATTCACTGGCAACAGGTCTTCCTACATTAGAGGGGTTTTCTACATGTTCAACATCATTGCGGTGCTTCTTAGAAAGATGGTATGCAAAACTCGACAAAACAGAGAACCTTCTATCACATCCTCTAAATGGGCATTCAATGTGTAATCCTTCACGGAAATGTGACCTCAAGTGGCAAACTAGTAAAGATGATGCTTACTGCACAAAAGTCACATTGTATAGGAGTACATGGTCGCTGACTATTCCTCAAAGGCACATCTGCTTTGGGGTTTCTGTACATGTGAGCTTTAAGAACAGGAATTTTAACATACTGTCTGGAGCATTCAGGCACACCACAATGATATCTGTAATAAGCACAATTACTATGCAACTTAATGTGCTGAGTAAACTCACAAACTCTATTAAATTCCTTTCCACATGTGCTTAACTTGCAAAGAAACATTTTGGACTGTGTGTGCTGTGTGAAGTCTAGTTGGCGGCTGGTTGAGCTCACCCTCACAACACGTGGTGGTTGTCTGAAAATGTTCGGCAAAACAGCGAAACAGACAAAAAACAAGATAGAAATATATAAGATAACGTTATAAAATCTATTCTTGATATAGGCTTTAAAAGTTATAAGAAGATAGCAAAAATACAAGCTACCATTTTAAACCAAAGGCCCCCACACACCGCCCAGACTCAAACCAACAGCCAACTGCCTTTAACCAACCACTCTGTTGCCTTTCGTCTGACCCATTTGGCAGAAAAGTTGCATTGAACACACCGCTTCGACGTGCTGACAGCTCCCCAGTAGCGTGTACGCTCTGCACTTGCGCGAGATGCAATAAGCGGATGGCGCTAGTGTTGTGTATAAAAGAGACGCTGGACGAGAGCTTTATGCACGCAACTCTCTTTACTTTCGATCAAAACGAAACTTAACTATTTCAGACAAAAACAGCTGCATTCTAAAGATGCAGCGAGGCATTACCAAACGAAAAACAGATTAATTTGTCGTGAACAGATATAGCAGCTAGTCTTGTGCCAGTAACGTTACTCCAAAACATGAAAACGAGGAATGACGGAACGGAGTGCATTGAAAAACCGCCCCTCCCACACACTGCGCTGATTCGCTAGCACACCGCCAATCACAATGGTCATACAGCTAACACACAACCAGGAAATTTTAACTCCGGCGTTATTGGATCAAAGAATCCACAGGCTCAGACGGCCGACAGTCAACGGTGTGGTCCTGCCTTAACAGCTAACGTTAGCAACTACCAGTACAAAACTGATTTCAATGGCCTGATGGAGGAACGTTCGCTACCTTATCACCCATTTCCCCCATGCTCTATTTCCGCCCTTTTGCGTGTATGTGTCACTTAATATTCATTTCTATACAAACCAAGACAGCGGATTCCTAAAGACACTCAAGCACCCACCCCATAAATGTATGTAGATTAGCTGTGTACCAAAAATGACATTTTACTGTGACTGTAAACAGTGTAGTAAGGCTGTGTGTACAAATCCAGGGGACAGCTGACTTTATGTTAGCTAATGTAATCAAAGCAGACAAAACCGTCACCACCCACTCAGATAAGCAGGACTAACTACATTATCTATGATATAAAAATACATATGTTGGGCTAACAGTAAGATAGGACCTTCGTCCCAGAATGTTAGCTGCTTCTTCTTTTTTTGTTCTTCTTAAATGTTTGCTTCATCCCAGTATGTTCGTTCAGAACTAACCACCTACAAATTCAAAATTCAGACCACAGCGATCCCATGATGCACAGTGTAGTTACAATAATAATACAGGACTGTCCATAAATTTCCCATGATGCATTGCCACATACATTCTCTCAATATAGTCCAATATGGGGTAATCGTTTTTTATACCAGGAATAGCGGATACAATGTTTAAATTGTGGGATTCTAAGGGACTTAAAATTATCCAAATCAGACTCTGATATTATGATGTCTTTGGAAGAGTTCAGGTTTAAGTTTGGGCTCAACAGGAAACATTTTTTCAAGTACCTCCAGCTTAGAAGTTTTGTTAAATCAAAGCAAAATAATATACTACAAGGCCTAGTAAGAAAGGTAGTCAGTTATGCTCTTCCAGTTGAACTGGTTGAACACGGTGTTTACGCTAGCATAGCTGTCATGTTCGCTCTAAAAACGTCTTTTAACACAAAGAAAGCAACACAATGGACAAAAATCGGAGGTGGATACACAGTACGGATGTTTTAAAAAGTCATGAGGACAGTTCTGTAACAGTGCCTCATGAATCAATGGCCCGACGTTAGCTACATCGTCATAGTTAATCATCTTGTATTTTCTGAAGGTGTTGACGGTAGAGAATTACGCAGTTAGAAAAGTACAGAAGCATACAACTACCTGCAGAATAACAAAATAGGGAAAGTACTGTTGTAGAAACACAGTGAGTTTATATTTCTGAAGGCAGCAGTAGAGCTCACCCAATGCGTCAATCAAGTTAAACATACAGTCTCAAAGCCACGAGTCACGCTAGTCTCTGTTCCTCCTTCCTCGGCATGGCGTGTAGGGTACAACGCACGGACATGTTTGTCGAAGTTGTCATGTTTGTTGAAGTTGTTGATGTTCTACACATGAAGTTTCTGAAAAAACCTTCAATTTTCTTGAATTGTTGTGGCAACCAACAATTTAATTCATTTGAAAAAAAACAATTTAGCATTTATGACATAACCCTAGTTGTTTTGGGCTAGCTTGTAGGCACTCCCATATACTTATACTATCGCACTTTCAAAAACCTACATCTGCGCGTTCCCTGAATTGTATTTAGTCTCATGATATAGGCAACGCCCATTTCCACCTCCATTTTTGGGGGGGAAATTCGCGAAATGTCGCAAACCTACTTTTTCGAACTCCTCTCAGGCAATTTCACTGATTTGCACGATACTTTACACACAGCATCTGAGGCCCCTCCTGACAAAAATTTATTAAAAGAATTTTGATAATTCAAACAATACTCATTAACAATATGTTATGATAGTCATTAAATAACAACTTCCTGCAAATTTCGTTCAAAACATAAAGTGTGGCATATCTCCACGTTGGTGTGTGCTTCGCCATAAAGCATCAAGTCCTTACAACTTCAACGTACAATTTCCCATGTACACCAAATTCATCACACATGCATCAATACTGTGTCATATCCATAGCGCCACCTACTGGACACAGGAATTCAGACAAACGTCCTATTTACATGACATTTATAGGTTTTTTCCTCCATATCATACACTCCAACATGACATGCAACTAAAAGGTGAGCACACCCTCCAACAGCGTTGCAGCCAATCAATAATTAAAACACAACTGATCACAAATTCATTTGAGGGATTTTTCACCTGTACTCCATTTTCTTTTTTATGTAGAATGCAGAGAGTTCTTCTGACTTCAGTGTACACTGCTGAATACCGGCAGGAGCAGGCCAACACACACACACATCCACTGGTGTTTGTACACAGTCCCGTCACTGTTAATAGGTAACAAAGGGGGAGCATATTAAATTGCAGCGAATCAACACATTGCCGCAGCACAAAAGGGAGGGCTGTTATTTGATTGGCCATTAAGCTTAAATCAACAGCCTTTCACAGAATCATCAAAGAAAGCATTTTACATGAGCACATGTACACAATAATGAAAGATCTTGAAGTAGACAAAAAATAAAGTGTTGAAGTGAAAATGAAGTGCAAACTATACCATTCTAGAGGTGGTCACTGAATTGCTATTATGTTTTCATTGATTGAAAATAAATAACTAGTAGCACACTTCCTGTCCACATTTTGCAGTTAATAATATGTTCTTTGTTAAAAAGACATCAAGGTTTTTTGTTTTTTTTCACAGCATCTCTGTTATTCTAAAATGTGAGACAAAACAGTGCGTCACTGCTTCAGGCATGAAATCATGACTGGGACCCCTCCCCCCTCTAATTAGTAAGTATTGAACACGCCAACAACAATCAACACTAATTAAATTGTGTGCTTGTTGACAAGGGTAAAAGCCTTATCAGAAGACAGGGGGGAGGGTGTGTGTGTGTGTGTGTGTGTGTGTGTGTGTGTGTGTGTGTGTGTGTGTGTGCATGTTTGGGGGGATGGGGGTTGGACAGGGGGGTAATAAGTAATAAGTTCACTATGTGCCCCAAGTCATAGTGTTAATTCAAAAAACACTACAACCTCTGTCACTGCTACACTGACTGTTGGCAGAGGAGAGCAGGACAGCTGCAGAGGATTTGATGATTGTAAACGCTCCTTTCCAGAGGGATCCCAGGACACTTTGTCAGTTCTACTTTCATGACACAGCACACAGGAAGTTTATGATGTTGCAGAGGTTAAACTTAGATGGATACCATTTTCTAATAATGCAGACTTCATAAATGTGTTTAGAAGTTACATTGACCAACAGATAAGACATTTTTACTTATTCTTTATTCTTTTCTTCATGGGTCAGTTGTAATTCATGAATGAGAACATCTTTCGTTTGCCAATGCCCTGTGACACAGTGTTAAAGAAAGTGAGAAAAAAATCCTGGATCCCTTGCTTTATCAGGATCTGTGTTACCGGCTCCAGACCTAGGGGTAATCTGGGCCAGTAGCAAAGGTTACACAGGCTAGAGAGCACTGTGTAGCCAATATTATAAAGATATTTCTGTGGATGATATAGAGAGAGGACAAAAGTTATCGTCTTGCTCAGGCCAGTGCTCGTTTATTTCTGTCAGTTCAACATAAAACTCTCACATCAGCTACTCCGACTTTCTGATTCAATTCATATTCCATTCATACGACACTAAAACATATAACAAATAAAATAACAAATATTAACACCAGACTCACAATAAACACTATAAACATTCTGCCAAAAGAAATGTGAGAACACAAAAGTAGATATGAACTCAAAATAATCTCACTTATTTTCCACACAAACATTATACACAAAAAAAATAATGTAACTCAACACATACACAATTACTATACTCACTCTCACATCCCTTCACATTTAACACATTCATTTCATTCGGACTTGTCTACATTTGATCGTATGCTTAAGGCTTTTCTGCCACATACACAACTGATCTTACACTTGCACTTAACTTCCGCGGTTAGCATGTGTGGCGTGACCCTGCACATGTTGGCTAGCAACTCGAAACTGAACTCGTCTGAAAATAGCGTCTTTCTTCACCTTTAACTTACAACTGACTGGCTCTAACTCTTAACACTCATGAAAACATTATGTTCCCTAATACATATGTGGGTAACTTACAAAACTAGTACAGACATCTGAGATTCACAAAGTACATATTCAACATTGCGACACTCGTCGCGATACGAAGCTTTACACTTCGGCTTTCAACACAGTGTAAACATCTCAAAAACCTACAAAAACCTTCCAGGACGATTAATACAGTAGTGATATTAGATACACAACTGAGCTAAACATAGAAAAACAAGTTTTATTGTACCTGTGGATGATATAGAGAGAGGACAAAAGTTATCGTCTTGCTCAGGCCAGTGCTCGTTTATTTCTGAGCTGCGCATGAGCAGAGCACGTAGCTGAAATCTCCCTAATGAATCCACAGCAGCACCAGAGCGCCATCTGCTGACTAGTTTGGGTATAACTGGTGTTAGTTCATTCAAATAATTACAAAAAAATAGGGGGGTGTCTGTTCAAATCAAAACTTAAAATGTGGCATTTCCAACCCACTACATCTGCACCAAGAGTTAATGAGGTCTATTCTGTGCCCAGACCCATACAAGTTTTATGGATATCCATTTTGTGTTATACTGCTAACAAACCCACAAACCCAATGGACATGGGCAAGAACATAACATCTTTTGGCAGAGGTAAATATCTTGGATGTTTTTTTGCACACCACATCCCAAGTGAACAAGAGGAATGCTGTCATGGTAACACAGCTGGGTGTTTTGAACATGACCATAGAACATCTACTGCCATTGAGACAAAACTAGTATTTTAGGCCAAGACATGATCTGTCCTTGACCCTAATCAAGTCTTTTTTGCTTTAAACCTGCGAAGACCACAGCACTGTTGCAAAATAAAATTAAACTGAACTAAAGAAGCAACATAAAACATGTAAAGGATCAACATATCCGTGGTTTGCAGAAATCTACATTAACTGAGTTGTTCATTTGGAGTTGTAATTTAAGAAGAGATTGAAATCCCTAAGATGACTTGTCATATCAGGCTATGTCTGCATGTACATATGTATGATGTCACATGATGTCCCTTGAACCTTAGTGGAGCTCCACCTTTATTGAAAAATGGATAATGAACATAACCTTAGAACCCTTTAGCCTGCTGAAACCAAGTGTGAATGGCCTACATTCCACACCCTGACAGTCCACTTGGTGCTGCAGTCCCAGTGGAGCATCAGTAAATTAAAAACAAGTAGCTTATCCTCTTCAAATGCGACAGTTCAAGGATTTAAAGAAGAAGGTCACTGACAGACAGAGCACAACTGCAGCAAACAGGTGTATTTGTTCATGTGTGTCTATTCTAGTGTGTGTGTGTGTGTGTGTGTGTGTGTGTGTGTGTGTGTGCGTGCGTGCGTGTGTAAAATTGCTTGTCTTGAGAATCATGTAGGAGTGCTCCATGATCCTACAGATGTATTACAACCTGTGCTTGGATCAACAAAATCAAAAGCTCTCAAGCTCACAAGTCAGACACCTGACCTTGACATGTTTTTACTGGGCTTTATGGGCGGTAATCCTGAATCTAAGGATTCAGTTTTATTTGCGTTGAGAAAAAGTCAGCAAAGAGTTGGACAGTATACTGCCTATTCTGAATCATCAGTTGTTCTTAGCCATGGTTCTTGGTATAGTCCGGTCTGAAATTGACTCAGTACAGATTACCAGGAAATGTTATGATTGCCCATGGGGAAATAGCTCAGCATTTGCTTGATAGAAAGGGAAATTTTTCATCTAGTGTCGCCAGCAGGTTGATGGAATGTAAAATAGTTTTCCAAACAGCAGACTGTTGCCTCACAGTGCACATATCATCTTACCATTTTAAATATCTCTAATATGTAAAAAAAAAAAAAACGAAAAAAAAGAAAACGTTTTGTGTTGTGGTTCAAACTAAGAAAATATACAGTTGAAGGATAAAGTTAAATATGGTTTTCCCACTTGGTAATACCAAACCATGTCATCATCACGTTTGGCCTTGCCGATCCAAGACGACAACATGTTCGCATTCTATAGTCACGTTAGCAATAATAAACATGCACTGTTTGGATATATAAATAAATAAAGTCACCTAATCAATTGGTTAGGTTTGGAATTAATATCAGTATAAGTCATTGTCTGAAAATAACTACTTTAGAACTTAAACATACGGTTGGTAATTCTGTAGGAAGCATTCTTTATTTTATTTTATCAATTAACTTATTTTATTTATTAATACAGACACACTTTGCCAAGGCCTCTGCTTCCACTTCCTCAGAAGTGCTGGTTGCCCTCCTGTCATCCTCTCTGACTTGATGATGGGCTTCACTCTGGCATGTACTTGACATCAGAGTCAATAATGCTGTCATTGTGGAAGCCCGAACATGCAACACATCGTATTATCATGAGTCCAATCAAATATTCACGTTTGCCTGTGAATCACTGAGGGTAACCACATAAACCTGTAGCAGGCAATCCACTAATCTCGATGTTTAAGAGTTTGAAATTGACGTATCTGACCAGGTCATAGCAGGCACTGTGCCTGCACGGGGGAGGAGCACTGCCCAGTACACACTGCACGAGGAAGGGACAATTCTCAGACACTCCCCTTGACTCTGATTGGTTGTGATGATCCAGGAGCAGTGGATTCTTGCAAATCAAATTACAGCCACTGGTTGGAGCCACAGACAGTGGATTTTTTACACAGCTGACCTGTATCTTATTCTACTGTCAGACCATAAAAACAATTTTAGCAAATATAACAAAAAAATAGCTACAGACTACAGCTTTAAACCTTAGACACACCGGATTTAAACTGTGGTCACTCTGGTGAAAGTCTTCGTACTGATATACATTTTTGGCTGGCTAAAATAAGTTCTGCTGTGACCTGCTTCTAAACCAGAAAAATTCTCAGCTTCCTACACCAGGACTAAAAAGGCTTCATCAAACTCGGGGCATGCCAACCACCACCAAGTAATACACTAAATACTTAAAAAACCTGAACTATCCTTTTAAACACACAATATGTAGTCTTTGCCACTTGGTGTTTCTGTCAGCCAGGTATCACTTTCAATGTAAGAGACATTCCTACAGTGAATGTCACAAATGGGCCCCCTCATACTGACCTGGCCTACTAACAGTGCAGCCTGCTGGCACCATGCCGAGCCTGGAGGCACAATCCGGACTGACTGTGACCAAATGAACGCTTGTTACCATGAAAGGCTCTTGCCTTAGACAACACAATTGATCTGTGACCCTGATTTAACAGTCCCTGCAGCTCCCCCTTCCCCTTCTCTTCTCATCGCTGCCCAAACACAAACATACACAATACCCATACTCATCAAGCAGTAATCAATAGCTAGTGACTGATATTGATGGATTTTCCTCATCTGCTGTCTGCTCCCAGCTAGTGGTGGTGGTGGGCTGAAATGGAGCTGGGTTGTTGGCAGTGTTGGGGGTAAGGCATTACAAAATGTAGTGGTGCAGTAATACATTTCTTTTAGGGGTTGTGGTCTCTGGGCTCTCCTCCTCAAAAGTGTCGGCGTGTAGTTTGATGAAAAAAAAATTCTGCGGAGGCAAGGCTGGGTGGAATGATAGAGCAATCTTTATTGAAACAGATCGCAAACCCTGCGTCCTAATCAGAAGCGGCCGCTTTCTGATATTCTCAAATCTATGGAAAAAGCAATGCCAAAATGCTTCGCCCTCTGCCCTATCAGACTTCCTATCGAGCCTTCAATCTTAGGAAAATCTACAAGTGCCACCACCCTCTTTCTTCCTGTGAGGGCCTTTTTAGAGTCCTTTCTCCAGTACACCCACTTCTTCTAATTGTCACTTTGCCAAATTATCCAATAGACTAAAAGAGGAGTTGACCTGTCTCCCTGCTCCTCTCCCATAACTCATCTAACCTGGCTGCGGTCAACTGTAGGTCTTGTCCCCAAATGACCCAAATGGGTTCCCTATCCTTCTACGGGAACATATACGTTTCGGCATCTCCCACCATTTGGCATGCAAGTCAGACTCAGGTTTGGCTTGGGTGTCTGCTAACTTTCCAGCCCAGACGCAGAGCTTTGTACTGCAGTGAACGGAGTCCAGATGCAAAGCAAAGTTTAACCACCTAAAAAAATCTATATCAGTTCAAGTGTACGTTATATAGAGAAAATTCACACCGCTTTACATTGCTGTCAGACCGCCCTTTCTTTTGGCACTACATTTTCTCAACCGTAGAACCTTTGTATCCCTACGCATTAGGGTACCGCATTAACAGGTGATCTGCGAGCGGCGAAATACAGTGCGTGGCCCAGTTGCAGCTATATTCTGAAAATGAAAAAGCATTTATGTTGATCCATTTGAATTTGGATTATGGTTCAGATTTTCTTCCATAACAACTAGACTCAGTATTAAGAAGGAGTGCATGTTTTTGTGACTATGAGTGTGTCACAGCCCTAGTCATTGCTAAAGACCTTTTTAATATTTAACACTTAAGTCTGGCTTAGTGTTATGTTATTTTGACTTTGGTCCACTATTCAGTTTAAAGTCAAAAGTATTTTTCCCATTTTAGAAATATCTACTTGCTTAATTGAATCTAATAAATTATTTAAATGACATACAAACGGGGGAGACCATGTGCGCATGTTGCATACCAAATGGAGTCAGCAGGGGTAAAAGTGTTATTATTAATTATTTTCTCTGCACTATAATTCTAATATAATATTATTTGGCAGAACACTTTAAAAAAGAAATAAGTTGAAATAAGATTAATAAGATGAAAGATGATGAAAATAGGAGAAAGTTTTTACACAGATATACAGTACATAAATCAAGTCTTGCCTCAATGTTGGTGGTAATAGCAGGTTAAAAACAAAAAACATTGACTTCTCCAGCAGAATATAGGACTGTGAATGAAACCTTGTCAGAGCACTCAGGTGCACCACGTAACTGTGTCATCTACAGCAGCTGCCAGATTGATACAGTCGCTCATCCAAATAGGGGATGAGGAGGCTAGGTGAGGTAGCGATGGGGGAAGCACAGATGAGAACACTAACAGACAGAGGGAGACAAACTGCAACAAGGGAAAAGCACAGGAGAACTTAACCCTAAACATCAAATACCGGAAACTACAAGACATAAAATCATAACCATGACAGTATGTAAGATTGGTGGGAAACATGAAAGAGCAGTTTCAGTTATTTGTTAGATTTTTGACCACTGCATTGTAGGAGTAGGCAATTGAATGGCAACTTATAGTCAAAATATTCTAAATCTAAGTCATGACTGAATCTTGACTAAATCTTGGAATTTTACCAAAGAAACCTTTTTTAACCACCATTTCAAGGTGATCGGTTACCACATGGCTGAGGTTAAAAGATTTTTAGCTCGTCTTCTGATTTTATAGTGGGTGTGTATTGCGTGAGTTGGAGTGCATGACATCATCACTAAAGTGGAGAGCAGCTGGAAAAACTGGAGAAAAAATTCCCTTCAGCTTGATTTGAATCCTACATCTTTTACTTTCCAAGACAATATATACATAGAAATGTTGGAAATCCCGTTGGCTTTCAGCTGATGTGTTATTTCAGATGTAGGACTTACACTTTTGGATGTAGAAGCCCTAGAGTGACAAGCACTCCAGCAACTCCCCCATAAGCTGCAGTGTTAAATTTAGGCCTAAAATTCTGGAGGAGAGCAGACAGTACCTGTTTTGTCACTCGCTCTAGTGCCCTCATTTTTCACTCTACAGAAATTAAAATCACACCACAGAGTCCAGCAATGTCTCCCGTTAGTCACTCTATAAATATTTTGGCCATGACCAGCAGAAGTTTGTGAGGTGTTTGTCCATTCATTCTTATAGGGACATTTTCAACATTGGTTCTGTTACTGCTCCAGCATATGTTCAGCTAGAGCAGGGATGGGCTACTTTGATGATAGAGAGGGCCACAAAAATGTTATCCTCACCACCTGAGGGCCAGATTGTAATGGTGCACTTTCACCAGTAGGATATTGAACCAGCTGCTCTCCATCATTGAATTAGCCAATTATACCTACTAAAATTAATGAAAACAACACAATATATTCCGGGAATCAAAATGTATTTTACCAACGTCTCTATTTTTTATATTTAAATGCATTTAGTAATGCTTTTATCAATTTAATGAACTTAACACAGAGACAAAACATTCACATTCCTGAATGATATACAATTATTTCAGTGCAATGATGTCTCAAAAATCATCCTTCAATAAAAGTTAACATAGACACTAAGTGCAACAATAATATCAATGTGCAACACCAAGAACAAAGTGCAACAATAATATCAAAGTGCAACTACAAGAACAAAGTGCAACAATAATAACAAATAAAAAAAAATCATTTCTGTGGTGCAGAAATCAGATTGGTAACCTTGGTAACCAAATCCATGAATTGGCTGAAGTTCATTGTCTTGGCACAGAGGGCTTACTGTTAAAACAAAATGAAATAGGATTTCAGCCTATGATGAAAATGCTCACAAAGAATACCAACATTCATAACCATATGTTTTCATTTTTACTAGTTCCACAATCTACTGCCATTAGTAAGTCTGCTGTTAAACTGCTGAAACTTACTGTTACCTACATTACACTTTTCATTCAGTTTACCCTGGTGAAATTACAGTTAATCTGCTTTGCAAGTTTCACATTTTTTTCCTTATGTTTTTCTGATATATGTTAGCTAGCAATAACATTACCCACCTGATGTATGATGCAGTGAAGTATCAGACAATCAGTGCCACTCTGTTGGAGGAGTCTGGCAAATCTGGTGGGTCTTCCCTGCTTCCCTGCCATGCTCACAAAAAACATCCTTGCCCTTGGTAGTATCATGCAAAGATACTAGTTAACTCCAATAACTCCTTGTGCACTTCAAATGAACTGCCAATGGCTCTTGTGAAAATGAGAAGCTGGCTAACAACCATCACATTAGTACCCTCATCCAACGCTAAGGAGAAGTAGTTGCAGTCATTTATAACTTGTTTTAGCTTTCCCTCAACATGATTTTGATTGATCAATCTTTGTATGAAAAACTGAAATGTGCATTACCATAGGCTAGCAAAGTCCTTCGTTCAGGTTGAATAGGTACCTTCATCCTGTTAACACTCTCCTCTCTCTCAGTTTATTCCCATTTTACTGCTTTCTCCTGTCAATTATAAGAAGAAGGAAAAAATAACAATACATATTAAAATGTGTCTCAGTGTTACACTTTCGCAGAAGAGGGGAACCTGCACAATATTAAGTAGGTGGTTTGAATGTTGAGGCTGATCAGTATAAAAAACTCTTGTTATGACAAGAAGCATTTTTTTCATCCCATTCTCACTTAAATAGACACATCCAATTAAGATCATGTCTGTTAAAAAGGTGCAAATGGGTGAGAAGAGGTGAAAACTAAATGGATGAAATCGTGGATCGTGGAAATCATGGATAGTACAGTGACAGGCTCTTCTGGCTCTCCCATTCTTACACTGTTCTCTTCTTATCCACTGATTTGCTTAGCTGAACAGCTAGAGTGATTTCTCTCACCAATGAGCTCTGCTGATCATTCTTCAGGCTCAGTCAGGCGAAACGTCACAGACAAGAGCCAACCTGTGCCAACAGCAAGGCCGGATTACCCAATGGGCTTTATGGGCACAGGCCCAGGGGCCCACGTGCACCTGGGGCCCAATGAGCACCAGCGCCTCCGCGAATTTAAGTTGCACACAGTGAAAGAACTACACCCTAAGTTATTTTAAAACCGCTTATTATTGTCATTACTGCTATTTGTGGACCCCCCGCCGGAACTCGCCGCTTCCCGGGGTCGTGGGGCTCGCTGCACCCTCTCTCTCCCTCGCGGGGGAGGGACGGGGTCCCCTCGCTCTCGGCGCAACTGTCGACCGGGGCGGACTGTCCTCAGTGCACGTAAAATGCACCAGGGGTCTGCGGCGATGTCGGCAACCCACCCGTCGTCCTATTCAAAGGCTGCAACAGGTGACTCATCGAACCGGGGTGAAGTTAGTTTTAGTTTGGATATTCAGCGGATATTAACTCGGGTCCAGCCGCGACTTTACTGAGGTTCACCCAGGGTCAGCAGCAGGAGGACGGTTAACTCAACTCCCAGAGCCTCGCTGAATCACTGACAACTGATTTAGGGACCGTCATTAAATTACCAAGCATAAATATATTAATACAAAATAATTGCATTTTTTTCAATATCTCCCATGTCATGTGACCCAGTGGCTCCAAACCAGCAGCAGATTCTATTAGTAAACTGGAGAAATAAGACACAGCTCTAATCATTGTACTTTAGTGCTTCCTCTATTTTATATGAATATTAATATGCAGAAATGATTATTTTTTTCTCAATAGCTTCCATGTCATTTGGCCCACTGACTTCTCAAACAGATTCTGTTTTCATAAAAAATCTAAGAAAATAATGGTAAAAAAAGTTCTCTAATGCTCAAGAGGTTAACATATTTTCAAACAGCAATGTCAACTTCTACACTATTTTGTCTCATGTCTTAGACTCTGATTCTGAAATTCTGACAATGAACTTTCCAGTAGTCACCATTTAAAGGGTTATTTTTAAAAATTTTCTCCCAGGGAGGCATGCCCCCAGACCCCCCTAGTGTTGCTAGGTTACTGACTCAGAGCACCGCAGCTACAAAAAAATCTAGGGTAAACACTGTCTCCAGTTTACTACAATCTGCTTACTCTACAAACCAGCAGCGGGACACTGCCGCAGAATGCATATAGGGCAAACACTGGTGTGTGTTTGTATGCGTGGGGCCATCCAAGAATTGTGCCCAGGGGCCCCTGCCCTCTTGATCCAGGCCTGGCCAACAGTACAGGACAACCGCAACAACTAGGGCCATGGACGCTCATTGGCAATTTGTGAAAATTCCTGCTGATTACTAATATGGAATGTTAGTGAGAGGGAGCCTGCTAAAGGTATAGTAAGATCTTGGCATTTTATGGTCATTCATTCATTCATGGTCTCAGTTATGGATGAGGTGCAGCTTCAGCCTACTAGCCTTCATTCCTAAAAGGATACAACTTTGGTAGGCTGTGGCCTTCAAATATAACTGTTACTGTGTGTGTGTGTGTGTGTGTGTGTGTGTGTGTGTGTGTGTGTGTGTGTGTGTGTCTGTGTGTACTGTTTGTGTTGAGTTTGGTCAGCTGTCCAACCAACTCAAAACAACTTCAACAATCTGTTTCAATGAAAAGAGGCCTTTCAAGGCAACCCTTTGTCTTCATTATAAATGTTTGTCTATTCTATAATGCTGACAGGAGTGAATGAAAGACAAGGCTGTGAGCTGTGTAAACAAGCCCCCCTCACAAAGAGAACCAAATTCTTGCACTACACTTTTTTAATAAAGGACTATTGTATATAGAGTTAGGGTGTTAATTGTGCAGACAGCTGGCTTTGATCTGTGACAGACAACTCAGGATGTTTGGCCTTTCTCACCCGCCCACATTCAGTGTCAAATCGATAGTGGCACTCTTGCGGAATTTCTCAATCAATTTTCAGTGAAAAGCAGAGGAATCTGCCAGCCTTGAGGAGTCTGTGCAGGTGTCAGCATTATATCCAGGTGCTTCAAAACCAACAAGCTGCAAACAGTTCAGGAGTTATTTTATTGTTTGTGGTAACTTTGCAGTTCCACTCTGACAAGGTAAAACAGTATTGTCAGTCAGTGTCCCCATCTAAGTCATGGATGTGTGAGGTGCTAGAGCTGTCTCAGCCAGTGGCGGGGTACACCCAGTACAAGTTAGGTTTAAGGTGGGTCCGGGTTCATCACAGGGCTGACATATAGGGACAAGCAACCATTCACGCTCACATTCACACCTATGGGCAAGTCAGGGCGAGCAATTAACCTCACTTGCATGTCTTTTGACTGTGAGAGGAAGCCGGAGTACCCAGGGAGAACCCACACGAGTGCATGCAAACTCCTTGAACTCGCTCTTGTTGTGAGTCAACAGCACTGAACACTATGCCGCCGTGCTTCCCCTGTATCCCAATCAACCTGATGAAGTGATTTGAAGTGATTAATTAAATTTAAATTATTAGGCCACATTTTCTGTCCACAGGATTCATCATCAAAGCTTCCTTAAGGAAGAGTCCTCAAGAAATGATCTGTTGTGACTGGATAGAACGATTTCATACAAATACATTACAAATGTTTTTATGTGCAACTGGTGATACAAGTGGTGGTTTGTTAGCTTAGCAACCAGCAAAAAATCTCTGGTTGGTTGCTGTCACAGTGGAACAGACAGGGTCATTAACACACCTACAAAACAAATGAAAAGTGTTACACAATTCTTCACCTTCTATTGACAACTGCACACACAGTCTAAAGCCCCTCAATTCCACCAGATCTGTGTTGGGTTCCTTTTTGGATCCACCACGGAAGCAGAGCTGAGGTTTCACGCTAGTCTATGTGTGTACTTCCACTGGCCCTGCTGTGTTGGGCCTTGTTGTCGCTCCTGCCATTTGGACCATTCTGCAGCAGAGACACAAGGCTTCTATTTCTGTGGGTGCCAGAGTATGTCGAGCATGGAGCATCAATTCAGCCGAATTCAGCACAGAGCAGACAGGAAGTCAGACACCAAATACAACAACATCACATCAGGTTAATTCTCAGAATAATACACTCTGTGTTGACAGAGCACAAAAATCTCAAAGAGACAAATCCGAGCACTTCTTCTAATCCTTCGGTTGGGAACACTAACCTGTCTGTTTCTTGTTGTGTTTATAACACATATGATAACTGTGGTCACACATAATACTGCAATTATTTTGGGAACTCCTCGATCTTGCAATTCCAGCTTTACATAAGGTGGGGGTTGACGGAGCATGGAGCAAAACCTCAGTGGAGCAGTTTAATTAATTACAAATACATAAAATGTCAATGTTTATGCAATATACTGTATCTTTGCAAATGTTTCAAACACAAATCAGTAACAAAAGGGTGTTGCCCACCAAAGTTGTGTTTTTCACAGTTTTTCACAAATAACTCTGAAGTAATTTTGCTAATATCCAGCTCTCTCTCTCGCTCTTTCTATCTCTCTCTCTCTCTCTCTCTCTCTCTCTTAATATATATATATATATATATATATATACATATATATATATATATATATATATATATATATATATATATATATATATATATATATACATATATATATACACACACACAGTCCCTGACAAAAGTCTTGTCACTTATCCAAGTTGTAGGAAGAACAAATAATAACTTGACTTGTAGTTCTTCAATTGGAATCAGAAATGGCTTATATGAAAGGCAAAGGCCTCTAGATAATGCTTATTACACCAAAATAAAGTTGTGTATCATTCATTGACTTTTATCATTTAATTAGGACAGAAAGGTCAGATGTTGCTTGGACAAAAGTCTTTTTGTTTCTTTAAACGATTCAACCATTCACAGATTAGAGTTCTACCTGTGACTGTGACTACTGTAATTAAGACATTCCCAGGTATATATAAAAAGAACAGCCCAGCACACCAGACCTTCATGTGAAGTGCAACCCGACCTCTGACAACATGCCAAAGATTCAAACACAGACCAAAGTGCTGATCATCAAGAGCCTGAAGACCAAATCTGCTGCTGAGGTGGCAGACATCTTCTATACTGGCCCATATCCACCTGTTTCCTCGGGAGCCTATGGAGGCTGCTATGACAGATAACTACTTCCGCCGGCGGTTTTTTGTTTCCTGTTGCCTTGCAACTGCATGATGGCCGCTGCCACTAAGCTAGCCCTAAACAACTAGCGTTAGGTCATAAGTGCTAAATTGTTTTTAAAATGAGCTCAGGTACAACATGTGCCGTTGTTGGTTGCCACAACAATTCATGAAAATTGAAGTTTTTTTCAGATCAACCACTTAGACAAACTTGTCTGTGCCCTGCGCCCTACACGCCATGCTGAGGAAGGAGGAACAGAGACTAGCGCTGCTCGCGGCTTTGACACTAAAGTAAATATTTGGGTTTATGAATATCTTCCACAGAATAGCTGCTGCATGACTTTCCTAACCCGGCAACGTCCGAGCAGCCGCCTGTCTCCACGACTTCACTTTCCTTCAGCATTATCCACGCTGTATGTTTAGCTTGATTGACACTCTGGCTGGGCTCTACTGCTGCCTTCAGAAATAACTCGCTTCTTCAACAGTACTTTCCCTATGTTGTTACTGTGCAGGTAGTTGTATGCTTCTGTGCTTTTGTAACTGCGTAATTCTCCGCCGTCAACATTTTAAGAAAATATAAGATAAGCATTAGACCCATTAGCACGGCATTAGCCCGACGTTAGCGATGTAGCTAACGTCGGGCTAATGCTTCATGTCATCTGCCCACTCCGTGAGAACTGTCCTCACGACTTATTAAAACATCTGTACTGTGTATCCACCTCCGATTTTTATCCATTCTGTCGCTTTCTTTGTGTTAAAAGCCGGTTTTAGAGGGAGCATGACAGCTACGTTAACGTAAACACCGAGGTCAGCCAGTTCAACCGGAAGAGCATAACCGAATACCGCTATGAACCATGGGTAAACTCATGAAGTCAGGAATAAGGTGGATACTGGCCCTTTGTGCAGCCCCTCAGTTACATCATCTGTCTGGAAAAACCTCTGGAGGGAGGCAGCAGCCAGTGCTTGTGAACCTCATCCTCTGTTTGTGTTTGTGTGCTTTATGGCATTGTGATATGGACCGCTGAATTTGATAAGGCTGGGCCTCACTGATTACTGGACAAAAACACCTTTTAACAGTCATATCCCTGTAAAGTGTGAGGGGATATGACATAGACATGGCATAGATCTCTAAAACCTGATCTTTTTGCATACAGGAGTTACTTTTATGTTTACCTCATTTTAAACTCTGACCACATCTGGTAACATCACAATATATTACCCTAATCAATCTTTGTTTAATGAATGGTTTATAAGTATTATTCTGTGAATCTACATATTGATAGTAGGCCTATGTATTGATTATACTGATTATATACTGATTAACTATGAATCAGCCACTGAGTGGCACAAAACTAGTGACAACTCATTAATTGTTAATGAATTACCATTTGCCCCTTTGTGCCCCTTCAGGTAAAGTGATATATCACGCTGAGTAGTAACTAAGTATCCCTTAATACTTCATGATTATCCGACCATTGCTTTGGTTTGGTTTCTAACGGCTGTGGTTGGGAGGGAGCTGAGCCTAAAGCAAGGGTCTTGATGTACCAGGTGATCTGCATTCTAACCCTCGCCTATCACATGCCCTAAGATATAGTTGGTTATACCATGGTCTGGGGGAATACTTGATTCTGATTGGCTGCAGGGTGTCCATTAACCCCTGATATATGGACACCTACTAAGTAGTTCCAGTCAAATTGACTGTTCGCTGCTGTAAATCAATACGCTAGCTGGCGTATCAAATCTGAATATTTTATTTCCAGCACTGAGTGCAGTCCGTCAGTCCTTCAGTGCCTTATCCTCTGAACACCACAGGGTGGCGACTGTCACACACAAGCTGCAGAAAGTACACTTCCCCTCTAAATTTACTGATACACGAATAATCTAACATCCTTTCCGCTGTTCAACTCTGCTTCAGGCTGCGGCCACAGTAACGTTACACATGGCCGATCATTTGTTCGTGAAAATCTTGCTATTGATTTGGGGATTTTGTGTTAGCTAGCATACTGTCAAATTATATTTACTGTTTGTCAACCGTATGCAATGTTATTGACTTTGAATCTTGCTAGCATAGTGTTAGCTTTCTGGCTCATGGCTGAGCGGACTAGAATATCTCCCATTGCCAAGTCGTATCTATGATCTGTCCTATTTACTGGAGGAGTGAACAACGTCTCCGTTGCATAAGAATCTTACGGGAGAGTAATGATTGTTCCAGGTATTAGTCAAACCCTCAGGCGTTACCAGGGAAACTAAGTTATGGCTTGTGAAAAACTTTATATTTTGATTGTAAAACGCATGAAAATGTAAATTAATGGTCCGAATTCCTTTTCTTTGGCAAATGACCATGGTATAAGCGGGATAATGCCCTTCGAGGTTTCCATAAACAGGAGTTAAAGGCCTTCGCGTCGTCCATTAACTCCTGTTTATGGACACCTTGTCGGGCATTATCTCTTACTTATAGATCACTGATACAATAGGCTATATAAGTGCGGCATTCAATCAAAGGGTGGCTGAGCTCACCCTTAGGGGCATAGTGAAAATTACAATAGGAAGTAGGTATAGAGATGATGTTCCTTTGCAATGAAAGGAACAAGACTGTCTGCTTCTCTCTAGAGATGCACCGATCAGGATTTTTGGGGCCGATCACCGATCACCAAAAGCAGTATCTGACGATCCCGATATTGCCGATCACCGATCACAGCGTCAAATCCATAAATTCTTCTATATTGTTGTCTTGTGTAACTTTCATATATTTAATTAATGATTCTTCTTACACAACATTGACATTGTATTATTAAGTATAAAAATTAGGAGATGAGAAAGTATCATGAATTGACCACCGTTTTATTGCAGGCTGAGGCAATGTGCAATATTTCACACTCTAGAGACTCTCTTAGAGACAACTTGGACTCAGCTTACATAGAGTAACTGTAGCTTACTAGTGGGAATGCATGCAGTCAGGGTGGGAATTTCGTCATTTTAGGGGCAAGTCCATTTGGCCTTCACTTTTTTTTTTCAGGGGCACCAAGGCCACATGACAGGGCACAAAGGCCACTGAGTAAAATGTGTTGATTTACCTTTCAGACTGATACCATAACATCCTAATTTATAATAAGACATGGATTATGTATTAACACATTTTTTAATACCAAAATCAAGTTAAATTTACATTAGAAAGTCGTTTTTGTTAAGTAGGGTTAGGTAGAGGTGAGTTTTGTGACACCACACTGAATATTAGCATCATAAATTAGATGCTGAACATGGTTGGGTGGCTGACTGGTTGGATGGTGGTAAGAACAAGACAATCTGAAGACAATCCCCCGGTTCTAAGGAGTTCCTCCACATTGGAGCATGGATATGCTCAGTAAATGTTCACAGAATCAGTTCTGTTCTTTTTTATATATTTTTTAAACACTAACTGCAATTTTGATGCAAAGCTTAAGCAAATACCATGCGTCATCTCTTCCAACAGCATTTATCATCTGATCATCATGTACATAAAGATGGTAACTTGGCTTAAACATGGAAAAAACTGAGTAGGTCCACAGTTCCTTTGGGGGGAATGAATGTGCTCATTACATCTCAGTGAAATCAGCTTATATTTTAGCATTTCTTGTGCTCGAGAGGAAATGGTGAGTTTGAATTTTGCCAGCTACATAGATGTTGTAACGTGATAAAGCCAAATCAAAGCCTCAAAACATACCTCCATAAACCCATGGGCAAGCTACAGATATCTCAATCTGGCCCACAAGGTCTTTGAAAAATAAAACTCCAAACAGCTAATAAGAGGGATAGTGAATCTCGAGGCAAATAGACTACAGTGAGTCTGCATTGCTATTTAGTTTGAATCCAATAGAGGGCGCTGTTTACATTCAAATTGGACAATGAGCCTCAAGTTGGCTATTGATAACTCATCTCACGTGACAAGTTACAGTTGAGGTTGTCAAAACAGTGACAGGTCTGAACCTCAACATTACACATCACAACTAATTGGTAAACACCTGTATGCTGCGCTTTTCAGCATAATTTCAAAAACATGATGCTCAGCTTTCATTGTTTTACAAAGAGAGGTGACCATGTAAACTGTTCCTATTAGGCTAAATTGCATTTGTAGGCATTGCTTTTCATGTTGTCATTGATAAATATCTTTCAGTTATAATTTATTTGCATAGGTTGGTTACAGTCACATCTGTGAAACAGAAAATAAGTTAATGTTATTAACTTTTTCATGAATAGTTAATATTTGCCTGGTCTTTTCTTCATTCAGTGCTGCCGGTCTGATCTTCATTTGGTACTGAGAAATATTTTAATATAACACAGCACTGTTTAATGTTTTAAATCTATTGCCCAAATTGGGGCCGTTTGCTTACATTTTGTAAGTCAGCATGGTCCTCTGGAGAAAAATGTTGCCTACCCCAGAGAGTCAGGGGGGACCGGAGATTCAAAGGGAATGTAACGTTCATTTTGAGAAATCAATTGGTCTTTTAGCAACATAATGCAGTTGACTTATATTATGACTTTATTCAAGGATCAATATCTGTCTTACATACCTGCAGTTAGAGGTAAATTACGTGTACTCAGATGTTGTACCATTAACCCAGTGAAGAAGGTAAAAGCATATAAGCATCAAAATAATCTAAAGTACCAAAAGTAAAAGTAATCATCTTGCAGAATTAAATAATTCCAAATAATATACATCATGGATTATCATTACTGATTTATTCATGGTAAATGTGGTTTACCTTCTTGCTGTAGTTTATCTGCTGGGTAACCTGTAAATGTCTACTTGATAAATAAAAGTTTCATTTTGATCTATAATATTACATAATTGATTTGTTGATCATATTTTGTATATTTATAATAAATCTGCAAAGTAACTAGTGACTAAAGTTGGCAAATAAATGTAATGGCGTAAACAGTACGAACTATGTCTCAATTCAAGTACAAGTACAAAGAATAAGTCCCTTAAAACTGTAATGAAGTACTGTACTTGAGTAAATGTACTTAGTTATTTTTCACCTTGTGTCCACTGGACAATATGGCATATTCATGACTTGCAAACTTGCTACCATTGGGGCCAAAGCAACAGCCATTCCCAGGAGAACTGTTAAGTTCTTCTCATTGTTGACAGCCTGAGCTGAATATTGGAAGGTATGGGAAATGGAGAGGAAGGTGTGAGTACTGTGACTCAGGCAGCCGAACACACCACAGCATATCAGTAAACACCGTTAATCACAGGTTAGCAGATGGGAACGCTAATTGCAGAGGAGGAAATAACAAGACCCAGAGGATGCTTCTATTTATCGACACCCCTACTGTTAACTGATAATGGCCGGGTGGTTTATGTGTGTGTGTGTGTGTCTGTTCACACCAAAAAGTGAGGAGTGTCTGGAGAAAAGGGGTGATTTAATGTTGAATGTGAACTTACCAACAACTTACCAACACACATACACACACACACACACACACACACACACACCATGACCACCACCAAATCAACTATAATTACAAAATCTGACTTTGTCAGTTTTACATAATATCTGATAACAATGAATAATTTATGGTGTCACATGACAGTTAAAGAAATTACCAAGTGATTTTGTTTTAGATTGTATCAGTTTCAAAGGATTAGGGTTAAATTTTTAAGAAAACAAAAACTTGTCAAGTACACAGCACATAGTATTGGCAGGACAGAGGCAAAGCCATTTTTTCCAGCAGCCTTCAGTTGTTTCTCTTCTAAAATATTCATCATGAACAATGTGTTTAAGCAAGGATTCCATGGATGTATTAAGACAACTGTTCCAAATAACTAGAGGTGTAGCTATATGGAATGCAGTCAGATATCAATCAAACTAATGTCACAGTGTTGACCTTCTAAATCAAAGTTGAAATCAAGGATTTAGCCATGCCCCCAGTGTCACATCCGGCAGGTGTGCCAAGAGGGAAAAAAAAACATACACAGCATGTCGGGGGATTCAGATTGGATCCGGCGTTGGGGTGTAAATGCAGGTTTTCCCATGAATTTTAATGCAGGTATTCCGTTTTGGTAGTGGCAGTGTAAGCTGAAAAAGTTAAGACGGAGTCAACTTTTGGAATCACATAAGCTGGCGATCAGACTATGACTGAAGCCACAGTGGAGTGTAAAGTAATGTATAATGTAATGTAATGCAGACCATCTTTTGAATAAAGAATTAAACAATGAAATAAGTTATCATGGCATAAAACCTATGATTGTAGTCCAGAATAGACTAAAAATGACGCAATGCCAAAACAGAGAGTTGTGGACAAGTGAGAGAGGGAGCGCAAACATGGACAGAAGTGTTAACATGATGTGACAAAACCTTGATCGTAACGCCTGTCATTTTTCAGTTATGTGTATGAATATATTGCAGACTGTTGACAGAATATATGGCAAAATGTTGACAGTCTGTTGCTGAGTGTTGCTGAGCTGCTTGCTGCTCACTTACGTATGGGTTTTCACTCAGGCAGCATTGCTACTGCAGCACAACTCTGCCTGCCCTAGCTGTTTACATGGAGTTTGCCTTTGATAGTTAGCAGTAAATATAATGACATCATTTTCCTTTATCCTCATTAAAAGAGAGAGAATGTGGGAGAAAGAGAGGGCAGGAGGGAGGTAAAAAAAAGAGGGCATAGGAAAGAAAAGCTGCTCTTCACCTGTTGTGTGTGTTCTTTTCATGTCAGTGACATATTCTACACATACAGACATTGTAGTACTGGTATGATGGCCATATGACTGTCTACTGGTTGTTTTCAGGGCATTTTTTGTCAAGAACCATGCGTGTTGTGGTAGAAATAGGCAAGACTCCAAATCTCTTGATGAGGCATCGCAGTAGCCATGCTTGACACGCACGTGAGCAGCATGTCTCATGCATTCAGTGAGGGTGGTCTAACCTGTTAACATAGACACAGAAATGAAAAGTAAGAGGTGATGCGAGGCAGCAGCACAGCACACTCATCCACTGTGTCCAGCCTCTTATTTTAAGGTCATACCACCTGGCCCTACATGTTTGACAGGGATCTATTACTACTTCACGTTTCCACAATGCTTCATTAAAAACGTCTGGATAAAAATGCGAAGATGTTGTTCTTTAAGAACATGATCTAAGCATCACAGGACAGTTTAATAATCAAGAGCATTCAATACAGCTCTTATCATGGCTGCAGCTGAACCACTTCCAGGTCTTCTGGGTCAGGGTTGGGAACCTTCCTAACCAAAAAGGACTATTTGACTGCAGCCTCAGTCCAGACATCTGAGACAAAGTACCCTTCTTACAACTTCACATAAATGTATTGCATTTTTTCCATGATTAAAAGGCAGCCTCATAATGTCATGCAGACTTTATGTTTTGCTGCCTATTTACGTACTGGTTCATCTACTTTCACTGGCAGCTAACGAGACACAGCTGGTCATAAAATGAAATAGACTAAGCAACATTCACTTCCTGTCACTCAGATGTGTTCATATTGTCCTTATACAAACAACCTGCACATGGTTCCCACAGCATCTTAATCAATCAGCATGGCTCTCTGCATCCAATAGCTGCCTAATTGATGTACTAATCCAGTCACTAAGTACTGCGGCACTGTGGAGTCTGCCAAAAGCAAACACCACACACAAGTCATCAATGAGATGCTTCTCAAACAAGAGAGTGGAGCAGGACTGACAGAACATCTATGAAGTATAGATCAAGGTAGAGCAGTGCACACTCTTGAGCTGCAGCCTTTTGGCCTGAAACAACACTGCTTTCCTTTCTAATGAGACTTCTAGTGTGACTGCAATGTTTGCTGACATACCTTTACCCAACAATAAGCTTGTGTCCCCTGTAGGGGTAGTTAGTAACCTCGAGGGAATTTACATTCTACATTTAAACTGTACACATGATCGGGGCTTTAGATTTACGATTTGTACACCAGGATTTCATTCCCTGTAGCATGAAGAAGACTCTCGCATCAGCATTTAGATCTACTTGTTGGGTAATATAACAGTAATATTTTATTAATTGACACTTATATAATTTCAAGAAAAGTTTTCCTGATAAATGCCTCATGTTGTACTATTGGGGAAAAAGGAACAAAGTGAATGGGGATGCAGAGGTTCCACAGTAGTAAAAGACTGTCTGATATCAGTAAAAAGGAGACCTAGGGACAATTTCCAGCTGTATTTTTGGTAAGAATAAACAGATATTTTTGACATTAGAGAAGGGAAAACTTCAGCTGTCTATGTGCTGATGAAACCAGATGTTTCTAATGAGACCTGATGACATCTCTTGCTGTGTTTGTGGGGACCAATGCAGGTATTTTTAGCCAAAACATGAGCTTTTCCTTATCTTTCCTGAACCTGATGATTGAAAATTTAACCCTAAAAAAGCTTTTAGTGGTAATATAAAGAAATGTGAATTGACTTAGCCATCCACTCCACCAACTACCACAACATACAAGGAATGAAAGGCAAGCTTGACATGTTTGCCATGAGGAAAAAATGCAGGAAATAAAGATCTGATCTAAAACACTGAGCTGAAAGAAAACCTGGGCGACCAAAAAGGACCTGAAACTGAACTGTGATGAAAGAGCAGACAAAATGAAGTCAAGGGGAAGCTCAACATGTTGCCAAAGACATGGAACGATGGAGGGAGCTCATTGTGACTGGCTGTGTTTCCTACAGGGGACAAAGATGAACAGGAAAACACAGGGATCACACCACCAACCCTATGATTAATGGGCTGCTCCACCTACTCCTGCTATGCAATGTATGGCTTGGTGCCACTAAAACAAGACAATAGCAAATAACGTGTGAAAGATAAGAATGAAGTACCTGAAGTTGAACATTTTCAAAGCTCAAGGAGTTTGAAGTAATTTATATATTACTGTAAAGGGTTGGTGTTAGTAAAAAAAACTAGGGTTGTCAAACGATTAATTTTTTTAATCGCGAATAATCGCATTTTGTCCATAGTTAACTTGCAATTAATCGCAAATTAATCGCAGTTTTTTAGGCAAATTTTTTTCTGTTCTAAATGTACCTTAATGTATTTTTTTCATGTTCTTAATACTTTTAACAACATAAGAAAGGGCAAATATGCTTGCTTTATGAGAATGTTTATTCAACACATCAAATCATGCAGGAAAATAAAAGGCTCAAAAAATATCCCCTCACTCTAAATGGGATCAAAACATGGTGATGTCTGCTTTTGGCGAGGGGGGCTGGTGGGCTGTCTGCATCTGCCATTTGTTTGGCTTTGTTGACTTTGACAGCCCTAAAAAAAAAAAAAAAAAAAAAACATTTAAAAACTTTTAAGGGGTATCTAAAGGGACAGGGAGTTTTTATTTGCTGAGGTTTGGGTTTGAGGCTCTGAGATTATGTTTGTGGTGCAAACATCAATACCATAAGAGGAAAAACAGCAACTACTTCCAGAAACAGTGTCCTCACTGTCTTAGAGAGCACTGAATGTGTTTGCATGTTAGACTTTGTATTTTTGTCTTTGGGTTGTTGTTGAACTTAATGACCTCTTGCCTGTAACATTTTGCACCGTGTTTTCTTTAACAGGTGAGGTGAAGTGCTGAACTGTAACTGGAAAAAGAAAAGATTGTCATTAAAGCATCTACTCAAGGAGGATTCAAGTTTACCACAGTTCCTTTCAGCATGCAGCAGAGACAGCAGAGGGGGTAGCGGGGGGGATGAGGGAAGGGGACAGAGGAATAGGTGAAGGCAGAAGGAGATAGGAATCGATCGTGGAAGTGTGTTCCTCTCCACCAACACTGAGGTTAAAGGAGAAGCCTGAGCAGAAGAATGTCCTACTGAGTAATTACAAGAACACCTCTCTTAACACACACAACTGACCTGGCTTTCATGCCGACCCGTGTTAATAATCAGTGCTCATAATGAACAGAATCCATAGGTCTACTGGGTTAAGGTCCTCAACAACCGTGCTCCAAGCAATAACAGCCAAAAAACAGCGTGAAGAGACGATGTGGTTTCTGTTGCCAGACCTGTGCTACGCTACTGCCCCCCTGTGGAAATAAAGGTCACAGACAACCTCCAGCAGATTCAAACGTTCATAAACGTTCACTATTTCAGGAGGCTAAACCCACCACTAACAGCTTCTGAAACAGGCATGATGTTTCATGAGGAAAATATACCCGTTTCTCAAAGATGTTTTCACTCTGACGTGTGTGGTGCAGACCAGCAGTCATCTCCTATAGTTTCTGCTCTCAACCGAGTCCGGTTATCTTTTTATAATGCCTTTCCTGTTCAGCTTGGCTGTCATGGAACACTAAAGAGGCTGCTGGATTAAGCTGTATTTCAGTGACATATCTTTTTCAAGCAAGTTTGCAGCTTTGAAACATGTAACGTAAGATAAATATGATGGCAAGAATACTCTGAGTTTAGTTTCACTCCATGGTGTCCACACCTGTCAGTTGGACACAAAAGCCTTTATGTCACATATCTTTAACATCATTTGATACCGCCTTAATAACTGATTTACTGTTTAATACAGGTAGGCCTAAAGCAGCTAAAAATAGCCAACTGACTCCTTTCCCCTTGCCAGGAGATACATTTTCCTTTTGTTTCCTTGTTTGAAACATCTTTAAATATAATGGAAACACAGGGAACAGTTGAGAGCAGCAGATCATTTACCTGATCAGACTACATCCAATAGACATTAACTTGTTTTTAAATGTTTATATCAACATAATTCTGAATTAGACTGATTGTATTTTCGAGAGTTAATAACAAAAGTTGCTAGAGAGCGAGAACTCACTTTTTTTCTCATCTCTGTTGAGAGTTGTAGACGTGTAGGTGTCTTTATCAAATAACAACCAAGAAAGGTTGTCTTTTCCAAAGTAATTATAACCAACTTTTGTTTTTAAAGTTGTGACCATTATTGAAGCAAGCAATGCAATAATTCACTCATTTGGGGATGTGTCCCAGTGGTGAACACATCTGTCATTCCTTCTCCTCCTTGGTAACATCTTTTGTTTATTTCACTTTATAAAATGTGGACCTGGTTCTTGGTCTGGCGATTTCAAAGAAAAACATTTAACTTTAATCCCTCCATAACTTGATATGAAAAAATTATATCCACTAATCACAATGAATGTCTATGGAACTAAACAGCAATATGCCAAAACAACAAATACCAGTTCAACTGTAACAAATAGGACTTATTTCCTTATTTTTTTTTTTGTTGTGGAGTGAAAGCAACTTCATCAACAAAATATATTATAAAAGGAACCTTGCCCAGATTGTGCCCAAAATGTCCGCCCCCCAAAACATCCAGCCCTCTGTTAAGAACTTAAAATGAATAGTTTCAGAAACAAAACAAAAATTATGAAACAAGTTGTTATTTACTAAGAATTATTAAACAGCTGCCTTATCTCCCAATAACCAACTGTGATAGATGTAGCTGCACATACCCAAGAAGCTGATAAACTTGAAATAATGAATATTACATTTAATTTCTGCTACTATTGATTCTTAAAGGCTGCAATTATGAGTTTCACCTCAATGTAAGATTGTTATTTTTACCAAGCCCAGTCAGACTTCAACCCTGTCAGATTGAATGAATAAGCTTTCATCTCCAACAGGGGACATTCCTGTAACACACTCATCACTGAGATTTTAGATACTTCAATACAAACCAATTTGTAGTGTATAAAAATCAACACATTAGACCCATCGTGACCTCACTTAGCATCTAGGGCTTGAATTAATGGAATTCTTGACTGATAGAATCTATGGGAACAGCCTCCCTAACCTACTAGTACACTTAGTAGGCCCCTATTAGACCATATACTGTATATGGTGCAGATGTGTAACGATAACATCCATTCAGTGGTGTGATAACAGTCAAATCGGGTGATAAAGTTCATAACATGCACAGCATTTAAAAAACAAAATGCACACAAATACATACAAATTCTCACAAGCAAATAACCTGTGGTTCTATTCCATGCAACATTTACAAGGGAGTGGTTGATAATATTGATGCCATGGAGTCAAAAATTAACATATTCAATTAAATTTGCAGGTGAGGAAGAAGCTTTAATGCCTTCAGGGTACATGGGTGATTGGTATGAGTATTCTCAAGAAGTGGGGTGTTGCAAGTGTCAACTGTCACCAAAACCAAAATTACTCTTGAACTGTTTTGTTGTTTCAACTGTTGCTTGAAATGTTACTTCTATCTACTACTGATGGGCAGATAACTGTGTTCCAGCTACCTCTAGACTGGGCAGTTAAAAATGTTTGAGATGGAAAAGAAATGGATGGGCCATCTGTGTTTCAGGCCATAAAAACATTATCAATTGTTACTAAGGATGTCAATTGAAATCGACCCAAATTAAGTCACAATCTCGAACTTCCAATTAAAAAATGGAATCGCCGATGCTACTACGCCCCATGTCACATCCGGGTTGTGGGTTTTTGGGCTTGTTGTTAAAGTGTTCCTCTTCCTATTTTGTTATATTGTTGTCCTGGAACTAAAACAAAAAAGGATCATAACAAATAAAAACAATAATAAATACAATGATATTTCTGGCTTCAGGGTGATATTTGTGCAAAGAGTAATAATCTCTCTTTTTCTTTTCTTTTTTTTTTACCACCAAAGGAGAAGTCGCTTGTTTTGGGCTTGTTTTCATAGGCCCGCTTGCTTGTTTCTCTTGCGATATCTGGCAACACTGGTCACGTCCGGTCGGCTTGCCAAGCGGAAAAAACACACACGTGTTGAAGTGCTGTGAGTCAACCTCCTCTAACTTAGCTACTAGCTAAGCCAGTAGCTATTAGCTACAGCCAGCCAAACGATAGCATGGTGTTACACCATTCCTGTTGGGCTCCCGGACCATGGTAGGGAAGCACAGGGGAGATGATTTCCTCCAGGGCCGAAGTTTGTGTTTACCTTCGGGGTGAACTCCTTTCACTCCTGGTCGAGAAATATTACCAGGGAGCTTTGCTGTATCTACCTATCGCAACCCTACCAATCATCCTCGTCGCAGCGAGCCAAGTCCTTATTAAGGTTTGTGCACACTACATATCTAATTCACCTTGTCCGTCTTGCGTTACCTATTAAAGTAGTATCTTTATATTGTCGTTGTCATGGAAGCACACACGAATGCAGTTCATCTGTTTTTTTATCTGTTGGTTTTGGCCATTTACCAAATGAATTAATGAAACGTCCATAATAACCGCGGGCTTTTGGTCATGTTTATGGAGTTGGCCAGTTAGCTCGCTGGTTCGCTAGCCTGGCAGCCGGCAGCTAGTGGGCTAACTATCCTGCTGGTTTGCTCGCCAGCCTGGTCTTTCGCCAGCTAGCCGGTTCGCTGGGTGCGCGCAAGCTAACTAACAGGCTAGTTCACAGGTAGTTGCTTTGCTAGGCGGCTAATAAAAACGCCATTGGCCTGCTTTTCAAGATACTCAAGGGACCAGTGCCCATGTAACTGTCATACTACTTCAAAAGAGTGAGAAACGGGCACAGCAGAGAGGGAGTTCCATTACACGAATACAATAATTTAAAAATCAGCGCAAACTTGGAGTGAATGCATTTCTATTATGCTACCAAAATGTGGAACACCTGCCCCCCAACCAGCCAACAAAAATGCCATAAAAGAGCACCTGTCTGCAATTGCCCTCAGGGCTTTTTGTGTTATCCTTTTAACATTCTTGTACAATTGTACTGCTGTACTTTCTGCAACTGTTAATAAAGTATTCAATCAAACAGGGGGAAATAAGTTGGACATCCAGGAGATCTGCCAAGAGTTCCTGCATCTACTCACTCCAGGCATAGTAAGTTAGGAAGGAGTATATGTTGAGGATTCATTGTTAATAACAATATTTTATCTGCATGTTAGCTGCCACATTTAATTTGTTTTCTTCAATTTGTTTTAGATTGCACAAGAATTTGAAGTCTTACATGGAGAGGCTGCACCAAAACTCTTCGAAACCTGGCTGCCGTTTTATGCCGAAAAGATTCTGTACCTGGCGGGACGGTAAGGGAAACTGACCTCTTCGCTCGATGGATTAACACCCGGTAATACAATATTATATTGTACAGCAGACTATGCAAATGTCAATTTCAGCAGGTGTTTTATTTTGCTACTAAATGACCAAATCCCAGATATGCCATTCTGCGTATTGATACCTATAAAATTGTCTTCCTACAGATTGTTTGGGGGAACTGGCCCTGAGCCAGCTACCAACGCTCCTTCCACCAACCATGTACAAAGTTGGCCGAAAGGTATTCCGGCACACCATCGAGGAGTCCAAATTGGCGTTTATCGACCATAAGCCTGAAAGTCCCTCTGCATATCTAATGGGAAATGTTATTCATTTTAACCACTTGAACCCAGCATCCACATTCTTGTCGGGGTGTTAGCCAAAATGGAAGATCAGCAAGCTCACAACGCTTTGCAATGTGACACGTTGTGAGCTGGTAGATTGGCTATTTTTGGTAAAGACATTTTGTGTAGATGGAAAACAGTGATCCAAGTACAGAGCCAACCCAGGTCCAGTTTAATTGGTTAAGAATGTGCCTGACTACTTATAGAATAATTCACCATTATCTTGCTTACTCTTTGCTTTTCGACAAGATTTTACTTCAGTGTTTCTCAAACTTTCAAATTTTAAGGTCTCCCCTTAACTTGACAGACTTGTATGTATGTATAATTTAGGAAGGGTTAGGGGAAGTGGAAGTGGAATCCACTTGGAGAACGGGTGCCTAGCGTTAGTACGGTGGACCAGTGATTTGACGGTGCATTCGTCCGAAGCGCTCCGTCGGGAACCATTGAAACTAACCCTATTCTTAACCCTAACCTCACTGGAACCTAATGTTGGGGTAATGGGATGTCTGATCAACGTGTGCTCCCCTTTGAGAACCACTGTATTAATTTGTTTGATTTATCGTCTTGTGTTCTTTATTTCTTTCTCAGGTTGGAACAAACTTGGTGGAATATCTCGATGAGGCGAAGGCATCGGGACCATACCCGTTTGTCCGGTTGCTGGGGAACGACATACAGCACTCGTCTCAGGCATTCGTCATTGTCGCTGGGGAGGCTTTGGAACAAAAGACAGTGCTTCAGGCAGTCGATGTCTGCTTTAAGGTATTCTATATATTTGACATTGAGTACCCGAAGCAGTTTGCTCCAGTTTGGGTGTTCTTCCAAAATGGAGTGTATGGAATGGAAGGAGATGATTCAAAACCGGTTAAATTTTTGCGTGCAGAAATACTTGCTTGCAAGTAGACTGTGGATTTGACTTTTTTTTTTTTCTTATTTTTTCTCCGGGTCAGAGTAGAGTTCTACCTGGTTAAATCATGGTTCTGGATTGAAGTGTCAAGTGTGTTCATGTTCACAATATAAAGTTACATCAAATGTATGTAGTTACCTCATGCTCAGAAGGAGTAATTTATGAGCAAGTAATGTGCTTATTGAGGCGAAGAATTCAAATGGATACTTGAAGCTTCTATTTTTAAAATGTTTACTTGATAATCTTTATTGGGTTGTCAAGCCTTTTTGGCTCCTTTTCCTAAGATGTGTTCAAATTAGGGCCGGGACTCGATTAAAAAAATTAATCGAATTAATCAGAGGCTTTGTAATTAATTAATCGAAATTAATCGCATTTTAATCGCATATAAATATTTGACCTGAGAACAGTGCGAAGCAATTTTTTTCACATGGATTTTAGTATACCATTGAATAATGACTGAATATAGAAGCTTAAGCAACAAAAAATTGTTTTTGTTTTTTCAAGACCAACAGACCAGTGCAATTTTTTGATATTTTTTTGGCCTTTTATGGCTTTATTGACAAAACAGCTGAAGATATGACAGGAAACAGGGAGAGAGAGAGAGAGGGGGAGTGACACACAGCAAACGGACCCAGGCCGGGAGTCGAACCTGGGTCCACTGCAGAGCCTCGGCACATGGGACGCGCGCTCTACCCACTGAGCAATAGCATGCTCTTATCTACGCTGCCATCCGTCCGCTTTTGAAAACAAAATTACCCATCCACGGGGCCAACCAAAGCAGTCTCGTCTGCTTATCGTTCATTGTTGTCTGAAGTCATGAACGTTAGTTGGTGCTCTAGTATAATCGGTACCCCTGAAACTCTTCCAGTGAGAAACGTTCCGCGGTGCAAAAATAAGTGCGATTAAAATGCATTAAATTTTTTAACGCGTTAATTTTTGTGTAATTAATTGATCGTAATTAACGTGTTAAAATCCCGGCCCTAGTTCAAATAGCAATGGTTTCCAAACTTTTAAGGCTGTGACCAATTCATATGGTAAAATTTGCCCAGTGTTGTAATTAATTTGACCCATTATTAGAGTATAACAATTAACCAATTGATATGGTAGAATTTACCCAGGGTTGAAATTAACTTGACCCAGCATTTGAAATAAATGTGTAACCCATCTTGTTGGGTTAAAATGCACAATCCATTTTGTTGGGTCAAATTAACTACTGCTGGGTTGGTCCAATAGTTACCCAGGTGTTGGGTTAAAAAAAACCCAAGTTTGGTTGATTTTAACCAAAGGCGATTTTGGGGGGTGGCCTGGGGTGGCCAGGGCCATGCAGGTCTGATAGGTGAGCCATGAGAGATGAGCACCTGCATCTGCTGCTGCTGGTCCAGTCTAGTCCAGTCCGGTCGTTAATTAAACAGGTCCCAGTGACAATGTCAGCTGATGGATAAAAACGCTGAATTCTGTCTATTGAGAGGTAATTTAATGTTTAGTTATGTCGTAGTTCCCTCTGAATGTGTAGGAAAACTTTATCTAGTACTAAGTAGCAGCTAAAAGACGAACTACACCGCACTAGCTAGCTTAGCAGCCTGCAAACCAAGTTAAACATTTAACGTTAGCATTTTTTTTTTATTATTGTTATTTGCATACCGCCATGAAATATAAACTCCTGCTTACTGGACTGAAGACTGAGGGTGTTATTTGCAGATGTGTGAGTTCAGTATGGAGGACTAAACCTGACTTAAGTATAAATAAATAAATAAATGCATAAATAAATGTATAAATGAATAAATAAATGAATGAATGAATAAATAAATGTATGAATAAATATATAAATAAATACAGGAATAAATAAATAAGTGCATAAATAAATAAATGTATAAATAAATGCTGAAATAAATAAATGCTGAAATAAATGTATAAATTAATAAATAAAAGTATAAATAAAAGAATAAATAAATAAATGCTTTACATTTATTTCTACATTTCTGTTAACCTACATTTATTTATTTCTGTATTTCTGTGGCCATATGTTAATGAGGTAGGAGGTCCTAACCTCAGCCAACAGCATGATTGGTCAAATCGGAGAGCCACACAAAAGCAAATGAATCCCGATCCCAAGCCTTGCTCCCTGCAAACCAGCTCCAGTTAGATAATGGCCTCGACCGATGGACAGTGACAGTTTAACTGGCATTCATTTTAACTTGTGAGGGTCCCAGATGTGCTGGTGGTGTGGTTTGAGAATCCCATCTGGAGAGGAGTTCTCGGCCATGTCCGCTAACCAGGAAAAACATTCTGCTCATTGATCCAAGTCATGTATATGTGTATTCGTTTTGACGTGGCTTGAACACTTCTATCCACATGGAGATGCTGGGGCTGCGACCTGCAAACCACTGTTAGAACCTGAGGCATTTGTTCATGCCGAGCGGCGTGGAGACCACTGTTAGCTGGTAGCTGGTAGCTGGTAGCTGTTAGCGGTTAGCGGTTGGCTGTTAGCTGTAGCATTGAGAGCACAGTGTCCAGGTTAACTTGTGACACCTAAGCACCTTTTGGGGGCCGTAAGCAGAATTTGATTTGGCGCCCCCCTCCCACCACCGCGGAGTCACCTGTGCTTGACATTTATTGACACAAATGACACACTATGATGTTATATTATAAAATTGATACAGTGACTGATTATGAACAACTGTCCCCCTGGGCACAGATGCATATGGACGCGAGGTCTCTAGTTTATGCGCATGACTCAAATGCTGGCAGACACAGCAGTTGTAGGCTGGTATATTGATCATGAAATCAGAATCATCTTGTCTTGAATTATTCATTAATTCAAGACAAAATTATTATTATTATTATTTTTTTCCTTGGGGCCCCTGGTGGCCAAGGAGAGGGATCCCTCCTCTGAAGCTTCTCCCGAGGTTTCATCCATATTTTTCCCTGCTACGAAGGATTTTCTTTACTGAAATCAACGGTCTATGTATAGAGGGTGTCGTATGCTCTGCTGATTTTGATGCCCACTGAGGCAATGCAATTTGGGATTTTGGTATCTATAAATAAAGCTGACTTGACTTGAGATGAGACATCTGTCATAACAAAACCACATAAGACCCAGGGTCATAATAGTCAAATGATAACAGTAATTTCACAAAGATCAGTGAGGGATGCTTATTGATGTTCTTCAATCCCAGACAGTATATTTGGTGGAATGTTTTGTTGATTGCTGGTATGCAGAAATGTTGAGCTGTTTGGTCATAAATTGCTTTACTGAATTTTCAAGGTCATCTGGAATAGATTCAGGAATGCAGCCTAAATCATCTCTCATGCTGCTTGGATGTAGGTACAGAATAGTATTTTTTAAGGTTTTGTCCCTCAGATAGAGGGAATGCACATGAACTGGATGGTAATATATGTTAACATAGTGTCATAGTCATTTATGTTCCCGAGCGAGTCTGTCAATTTGATCCTGGTTTTAGCCAGTGCCTGGTATCCCCTGTACAGTATGTCAATTACTGCAAATCATGTGTCATCTGCATCTCCCCATCCCTCCCTACTGACCTCTTATTTGCAATCAGGAGCTGCAAACATTCAGGATCTGTGTCAGCTCTTTCGGAGACAGAAGACCAGAAAAGTATCAGGCGTAGACAGTGTGTGACCCTCTTGTCACTGTCAAAGTCTGCACTGACCGCCTGGCCTTCATAGGTAGGTGCAATAAAACCAACAGAACTATACGCAACAACAGTTTGGTTACACAGACCATCACTCTGAGGAAGATGTAAATCAGTCACATCATGTCAATAAACCTCTGACAGCTTACACCATTATAGAACATGTCTTTAGTTTTAACCTGAACATGTCATGCACTGTGATGGTCAATATGTATCTTGCACACTATACATAATTTATATCGACATGTATGCATATATTGTACATAATCATCCACTCTGGGGATAAGAAAAATAAATAAATAATTATATGTATATATATATGTATATATATATATATCAGAGGAGGCTCGTCCATAGAGGCAGAGGAGGTTGGTCCTCCTCTATTTTTGGGAGGCAAGAGGAAGATCCATTTTTTTTTAAGAAAGAGTAACTGGTTGAAATAAATCATTACCAAATCTCAGTATCATTTATAAAATATTGTATATAAATTATATCATTAAAAAGTTTCTTCTTTGGAAGAAAATCCACCTGAAACGGTTGAACAGCGACAGCTGCAGACGGAGGAGACAGAGCAGTCTGTGAGAGGAGCAGGGAGCAGGAAGGTGGGGGCTAGAGGAGGACGGAGGGCTTCTGTCCTCCGTGGGAGGGATCTCCTTCCATTCACTCAATGCATTCAGGATTTTTTCATGCTGATCTATGATTGGCTAAGACACGTAAAATGACGCGCTAAGGGAGGACGTCCTCCCTTACCAATCAGCAACCAGAATACAAGATTGACAGCAGGTTGGTCCAATAACAGTTCCCAAATTTCATTCTCACGTTTATACAGCCGTAAACAAAAAATACTTCTATGTACCGTATTGACCCGAATATAGTACGAGTTTTTTTTTTTTTTTTCGATTAAAATTATGTGAAAAAGTGGGGTCGTCTACAATAGTAGAACGTCTCTGGTCGTCTTATAATCGGGGTCTAACCGTTGACACATGCTGATAGTTGTCTGGGTCGCTACACGACCGCAACGGCAGAGGGCGCCAGCTTATTGTAGAGACGTCACTGACACTGTGGCTGCGGTTATCTGTCAATCACAGCGGAGAAGAAGTGACAGGAGATGAAAAATGGAGAGACGCGGTGATTTTACGGAGCAAAGTGGATCAAGTGTGGCAAGTTAACAGACATCTGAGGCGGAGCTATGATGCTGATTTTAAGATAATGAGATCAATGCAGCGGAGGTGCCAAAAAACTGTCAGCCAGCCAAGAAATATGGAGTTACGGAGTGTAACGTCCGAAGATGGTGGGTCCAAAAAGATCGTCTGAAAACGCTAACAGTAAGAGAAAAGCTTATCGTGGTCCTCTAAGCGGCCGCTTCCAAGAGATTGACAGGAAGGTGTGTGAGTTTGTTACTGAGAAACACATTTTGGATATCAGAGTCTTTTTCTGAAGATTAGTCTTGAAAAGAGGGGTCGTCTTATTATCAGGGTCGTCCTATGTTCGGGTCAATATGGTATTTTACAGCTTTCACTGCCAGCCATGCTCGGACAAGAAATATGGAGTTTTCAGCGACATTGGAATCGGTTTCAAAGGAAATATAAGCAAATTTCTGATAGAAAAAAAACTGTTGGGAGAAATCAGAGCGAAGCAGTCAGAAAAATAATTCATAGTTTTCGTTTCGTTCGTCCTGCTGGAGGAAATAACGTTAGCGGCACGACCGGGCGATTGTGATGAGTGATGTGTGTGATGTCCTGTGCTGTCCTGAAGTATGTACATTGATTGCTGTGGTAGCACAGTGAGTAGAGCAGGTGACTGGGGATCAAATTCCGGAAGGGGTATACAGTGGTATTTTTTTTTGTCTTGTATATTAGCCATTTAATACAATGTTTTTTTTAAGAATTCTTTTAAGTCATTGTTTTATTGCGTAGTTTTCATTAAATATAAGAAAGTAGTGATAAGTAGTTGTCTTGTATAAAATAACATGACACCGTGGACTGGTTTTCCTCCTGTCCTCCTCAATTTTTTCACTCACCAGCCGCCACTGATATATATATATACACACACACACTATACTCAAAAGTTTGGACACACCTTCTCATTTAATGGTTTTTCTTTATTTTCATGACTATTTACATTGTAGATTCTCACCGAAGGCATTAACTATGAATCAACACGTATGGAATTATGTGATAAACAAAAAAGTGTGGAATAACTCTACACATGTTTTATATTTTAGATTCTTCAAAATAGCCACCCCTTGCTTTGATTACTACTGCTTTGCACACTCTTGGCATTCTCTCAATGAGCTTAATGAGGTAGTCACCTGAAATGGTTTTCCAACAGTCTTGAAGGAGTTCCCAGAGATGCTGAGCAATCGTTGGCCCTTTGCCTTCACTCTGCGGTCGATCTCATCCAAAACCATCTCAATTGGGTTTAGGTCAGGTGACTGTGGAGGCCAGGTCATCTGGCGCAGCACTCCATCACTCTCCTTTTTGGTCAAATAGCCCTTACACAGCCTGGAGGTGTGTTTGGGGTCATTGTCCTGTTGAAAAATAAATGATGGTCCAACTACACTACTCACAGTAAGTTAGGGATATTGTTATTTACATGAGTGCTTTTCCTATTTGGTCTGAATTTTAATGAAATAAGTAAAAGTTCCCTTTGATATTACTAATAATGAATGAGAAGAAACACCATTTTCATTAGTTTAATATTTATTACCCCCAAAATTTAGACAATAACAAGGATAGCCCCAAATAACAAAAATTGACAATGTCAGTAGCGGGTGTTTCCACCATTTGCCGCAATGACAGCTTGACAGCGACGTCTCATGCTCCTCACTAGCCTCATGATGTTGTTCTGAGGCAATGCGTTCCACTCGTCCACAAGTGCTACACGCAGTTCTGCCAGGTCACGTGGGGGTGGGGTACGATCATCCAGTCTCTGCTTCAGCTGGTCCCAGACGTGCGCTATGGGGTTCAGGTCAGGGGACATTGCTGGCCATACCATATGAGGCACTCCGACTTCCTGAAGTGGCACGATGTGGTGGAGCATTATCATCCATGAACAGAAAGTTGGGGGTGTGCTGGCGGAATTGGGGGATGATGATGGGTTCTATGATGTCTCTGAGGTAAGAACGTGCAGTGACTGAGCCATCTACAATAACCAAATCTGTTTTGCGCTGACTGGTGATGACTGCCCAGACTGTTGCACCTCCTCCACCAAAGGGAACCCTGGGGACCATGTTGACCTCGGCGTATCGCTCACCTCGCCTTCTCCAGCAACGCTGACGACCATCATTTCTGTGCAAGGTGAACCGACACTCATCAGTGAACAGGACGGTAGACCACTGCTGCATTGTCCAGGTCACATGGTCTTGTGCCCACTGCAAATGTTCACGGCGGTGTCTTGGTGTCAGTGGAGTCACCTGCAACAATAGTCTGGCATTCAAGCCAAAGCGGTGGAGTCGGTTTCGGCCTGCAGCTGTGTGGCAGTTGCATAACGATGTCTGAGTGCATAGGTCCTTAGGTACTGGTCATCGTTGCGGTCTGTCACTCGTGGGGCTCCACTCCTGGGTCTGTCACAAACTCTGCCAGTAGTTCTGTGTCTTGATGCAAGTCTGCTGATGACACTTAGAGACACACCAAGTTCACGAGCAACATCTGACTGCCTGCCACCGACCCGAAGGCGCGCTATGGCCAGATGGCGCCGCTCGTCCGTTAAGTGACTTCGTGTGTTCCTGGCTGTTTGAATGATGAACTTGGAATGACTTACTGACAATACCAGCTTTTTATACCCACAGAATGTTGAAATTGATGCCACATTGAAAAGGGTTGTCTTTTAGTTTTTTGGTATTGGTCCCAATATGTAAGGCACACTGTACATAGTGAGACCATTACGTGGAAAACATAAAATGAGGTGTGTCTATCACCCCAATACAATTGCCTCCCTATCCCAAAACTCTCTGAAGTGAAACAAACACTGTATGTATGAAATCCACTGAGTCTCTCACAATATCCCTAACTTATTGTGAGTAGTGTAAATGCAAACCGGATGGGATGGCATGTCGCTGCAGGATGCTGTGGTGGTCATGCTGGTTGGTGAATAAATCCCCAACAGTGTCGCCAGCAAAGCAGCCCCACACCATCACACCTCCTCCTCCGTGCTTCACAGTGGGAGCCATGCATGTAGAGACCATCCGTTCACCTTTTCTGCTTCGCACAAAGACATAGCGGGAGGAACCAAAGATCTCAAATTTGGACTTACCAGACCAAAGCACAGATTTCCACTATTCTAATGTCCATTCCTTGTGTTTCTTGGCCCAAACAAATCTCTTCTGCTTGTTGCTTTTCCTTAGCAGTGTTTTTTTTTAGAAGCTATTTGACCATAAAGGCCTGATTCGCGTGGTCTCCTCTGAACAGTTGATGTACAGTGCCTTGCAGAAGTATTCACCCCCCTTGAACTTTTCCACATTTTGTCATGTTTTAACCACAAATGTAAATGTATTTTATTGGGATTTTATCTGATAGACCAACACAAAGTGGTGCACTCTGATACCCTTAAATAAAATCCAGTGCAGCCAGTTGCCTTCAGAAGTCACGTAATTAGTAAATGGAGTCCACCTGTGTGTAATCAAATCTTAGTGTAAATACAGCTGTTCTGTGAAAGCCTCAGAGGTTTGCTAGAGAACATTGGTGAACAAACAGCATCATGAGGCCCAGGGAACACACCATACAGGTCAGGGATAAAGTTGTGGAGAAGTTTAAAGCATGATTAGGATCTGAAAAAATATCCCAAGCTTTGAACACCTCACAGAGCACTGTTCAATCCATCACCTGAAAATGGAAAGAGTATGGCACAACTGCAGACCTACCAAGACATGGCCTTCCACCTAAACTGACAGGCTGGGCAAGGAAAGCATTGATCAGAGAAGCAGCCAAGAGGCCCATGATAACTCTGGAGGAGCTGCAGAGATCCACAGCTCAGGTGGGAGAATCTGTCCACAGGACAACAATCAACAATATGCACTCCACAAATTGGGCCTTTATGGAAGAGTGGCAAGAAGAGAGCCATTGTTGAAACAATGCCATGCAGTTTACCACAAGTCATGTGGGGGGCACAACAAACATGTGGAGGAAGGTGCTCTGGTCAGATGAGACCAAAATTGATGTTTTTGGCCTAAATGCAAAACGCTATGTGTGGCAGAAAACTAACACTGCACATCACCCTGAACACATTATCCCCACCGTGAAACATGGTGGTGGTAGCATCATGCTGTGGGGATGCTTTTCTTCAGCAGGGACAGGGAAGCTGGTCTGAGTTGATGGGATGATGAATGGAGCCAAATACAGGACAATCTTGGAAGGAAACCTGTTAGTCTGCAAAAGACTTGAGACTGGGGCAGAGTTTCACCTTCAAGCAGGACAACGAGCCTAAACATACAGCCAGAGCTACAATGGAATAGTTTAGATCAAAGCATATTCATGTGTTAGAATGACCCAGTCAAAGTCCAGACCTAAATCCAATTGAGAATCTCTGGCAAGACTTGAAAATTGCTGTTCACAGACACTCCATCCAGTCAGACTATGCTTAAGCTATTTTGCAAGGAAGAATGGGCAAATATTTCAGTCTCTATATGAGCATCGCTGGTAGAGACTTACCCCAAAAGACTTGCAGCTGTCATTGCAGTGAAAGGTGGTTCTACAAAGTATTGACTCCGGGGGGTGAATACTTTTGCACACCACACTTTTCTGTTTTTTATTTCTATTACAACCATGTACCAATTTCCTTCCACTTCACAATTATGCACCACTTTGTGTTGTACTATCACATAAATTCCCAATAAAATACTTTTACATTTGTGGTTAAAACGTGACAAAATGTGGAAAAGTTCAAGGGGGGTGAATACTTTTGCAGGCACTTTAGAGATGTGTCTCTACAGAGAACTCTGTGTGGCATTCACATGGGCTCTAATCTGAGGTGCTGTTAACTTGAGACTTCTGAGGCTGGTGACTCAGATGAACTCATCCTCAGCAGCAGAGGTGACTCTTGGTCTTCCTTTCCTGGGGCGGTCCTCATGTGAGCCAGTTTCGTCGTAGCGCTTGATGGTTTTTGCGACTGCACTTGGGGACACATTCAAAGTTTTTGCAATTTTTCGGACTGACTGACCTTCAGTTCTTAAATGATGAATCGTCTGTATGCATTACACTCATTTAACTTAACGTTGTTAGAAAAAACTTTTGTATATTAAGGGAATAGCAAAGGTTTAGGCTTTATGGAACCAACTTGTCGTTCAAAAAAAGAGAAAAAAAACAACTTGTGATAAAAAATGCTAATATAAAGGTAAAATAGAACCCAAACATCCTCAACCTGCACTACATCTGTGATGGAATTCTGAGTTTCCTGAATGCATTTCAAAATAATGCATCAATGAATAAAATGTAATCTTTATATCCATTACATATATCAAACCTTTAAGAAAGAACATTTGGGTAACATTTGAAGAATAACATCTTGATACCTTTATTATGCAAATCCAACATTTATTTTCAAAATAACCAGCATGATGATGAGATTCACAGGTTACAACTGCAAGGCATCCTGAAACAAAGAACTGCAATGCTCATGCCATCTTTATTCCAAACAAAATTGCTAACTGACATCGTCAACACCTCACCTGAAACTCTGTCCTGATACATCATCAGCCTGCTCTACATGTGTAGCTTCATGCTGCCGTTTTTCCTGTGTGCAGTGATTCATAGTTACTAGCCAGTTACTCACTAGTTTAACACTTGTAATTGCTAACACTGGTTGAAAGACTAGAGAGGACACAGTTAGCATTACAGAACCCACAGGATAGAGGAACATCCTAATCTGGACAAAGGGTGAGAGAGAAGATCAAACGTGATCTAGACTCAGCAGCTTAAGGTTTTCACCGGTAAAGTACGAGTGGAACCGCGAAAGAATACTAAAAGTCATAGTAATTAAACAGATCACATCAAGAGTAACAACGGCACCCAGCCTGTCTCAAATCCGCAGAGCGAGCGGCACGCAGCGTCCGCTCCTGCCTGCCCCAACGGGCCTCCACACCACCTGGCGCTGTCCGCCTGCACAAGCCGCATAGATATTATATAATATTATATATAATATATATATATATAGATCAGGAGATATATAGCTATATATATAGATATATAGTATAATAGATAGATAAATGACAGAAATAGAAATACATATAACAATATAAATACATTATATAAGAATAGACACTATAATATAGAAATATACATATAGAGATAAAGAAACATAGATAGAGAGAAATAAAATACAGAAATATACATATATTAGACAGACAGATACATATATATACATACATATATATATATACATATACATATATATATATACATATATATATATATATACATATACATATATACATATACATATACATATATATACATACATATATATATACATACACATATACAAATATATACATACATATATATATATATATATACATATATCAAAGGGAACTTTTACTTATTTCATTAAAATTCAGACCAAAATTCAGACCAAATAGGAAAAGCACTCATGTAAATAACAATATCCCTAACTTATTGTGAGTAGTGTATATACAAATATATACAGACATATATGATGGTACACACATAATGTAATGTCATTTTTTAAACAAGTTGTGCTGCCCCCACCGTGCATGCACTGTTTCCACCAGGAGGTGGCAGTAGTTTGACTCAGTTGGGTATTTTGTGTTTCAACCTTTTGACCTTTTGAGTTGCCGTAGTTGGCCAGTGTAAAAGCAGCAGTGAAGCAGCATAAGCTAACAGCTCTTGGTCTTTTCACACAGAGCTGAAGAAAATATATGTCTGTAAGTATTCATATTCATGAACACAGTTGTTAGTTCAATAAGATAAACTTTGGAAGTTAATGTATAGTTTGTATAGTTTATAGTTTGCTAGCAATCTGAACCTGTGTTTCCTCTGTATCAGTTTTACAGTACACTTCATATGAGAGGCAGCAATAAACAGCCTGAACCTCAAGCTTTGTCCATCATTGAAGAACTGTTTAAACTATCTGCCAAACTAGACACCTACGTTCAGGGAGGGCGGAATACAAGGGTTTAAAATCTTTGGGCTCTGTGCACACATCTCATTTAACAGATATCACTGATGCTCTGTAGATGGGTACTAATGATGTTCTGGGCAGTTTTAATCACCCGCTGCAGAGCCTTCCTGTTCTAGGCCATGCACAAACCATTCTTGATGTTTCTAGTCATGATGCTCTCTATTGCTGCTCTGAAAAGGTTGACCAGATATTTCCAAGGAAACCTATAACTGTTCACCTGCTCCAACTCAGCTCCACTGATGTGGACAGGTGTGTGTTTCTTTGCCTCCTTCTTCCTAAAATTAAAAATCAGTTCCTTGGTTTTGCTGACGTTGAGCAGTAGATTGTTCTATGTCCACCCCTTTACAAGACTGCTGAGTTCTTCCCAAAATGAACTCATAATTTTTTATAATGTGGCCAATAATGGTGTTGTCATCCACATACTTCAAAACAGTGTTCTCCTGATGTCTGAGAGTGCAGTCATGTGTGTACAGTGTGAACATATATACATAGCAATCACAGAGTTGAACTCTTTTTATGTGTATACATACTTTGCAAGTTAAGCTTATTCTGCATTGGCTTTTCTCTGTTTTTGTCATTGTGTTTTATCATCTGTTTTAAAATCTCAACATTTGGTAGGTGTTTGATAATACCCCAGATCTTAAAATACTGGTGCTTTGGGTTGGCGTCACATCCGAGCAGCGAACCCAATCAAGTATCTTTATCCAAAAATGTCATTTTATTTTTCAAATTACCAACTCATTCTCTATTATGTCATTCAAATCAAATGGTGCACGAGAGCTGAAAATACTTATCCTGATGATGAAATGTTTTGAAAAATGAAAACATTTGACAGAATGCAGTTAATTTCAATGGAATCGTGTGAATGAAAATAAGACAATGCCTGCACACTTACTCCCCGCCATGGAAATTTATTAGAGACAACATTTCACTTGGATATAAATGATTCATAAAGTTTTAGAATCAGTCCAGAAGATGTCTCAGCTGGCAGTCACGACACAGCTGCAATGGCTGTAACGTAATCATTTCAGGCAACATTAACCGTCAAAGTTACATCCACTAAAAGTACTTATTTCTGTCACTGAGGTTTGTTAAGTGCCTAATAACATTACGGAAACGACTGTGCTACAAACACTAGAGAGATCATTTTGTTAAATAAAAATACCCTTTTTGTTATGAGAAAACAAGTCTCTTTCAAGAAGTCTTGTTCTGAAATCTCACAGGTGAGGTGTTACAGTTTGTTGGCTCGCCTAGATTGTCAAAATCAGTTAAAGTATAACTAAAACCCCAGAGGTTTGGCAGAAGTGCCTCAACCCTGACAAAAATGGGTTCAAAGAGGAAAAAGTTATATCTCTGTAGGAATTGTTTCTGTAATGTTGTCAGACACGTAGAATAACAACCTCAACCTGTCAATGACAGAAACAAGATTGATTGGTAAGTTCATTGCAATTCTGTGCAAAAAAACTGACAAAAACAAGTGCAAATGCAAGACCTCTCCATGTAGATAAACAGTAGCACAAGTGTAAGCAGATTATAAAAAGTAAAACATTTCACTGCTTAACGGGCTATTCCGGTGTAAATTTAATCCATGGTCTAACACACTGTGAAACTGTGTTAGACTCCCTCTCGAGAGATCAAGTTAGCAGACCGCTAATTTACGGAGTTTTATCAACCTCAGAAATGACCGCACGACAACAATACACTGCAGTAAATGGATCCAAATATAAACCGCCACCAAAAAGCCACAAATAATGTTCAGAACAGCACCAAACTTCAGCAACAGTACAAATAGGGTCTCAGCACATAGTCCGGGGCATCTAACCTCCACTTGCTTAGCTGGATTTCTAATGAAAAGCTGACAACATTTACCACTCTTCTGCAGCAGCTTCCTGTTAACTGGAAGTCCCGACGACTCGATTACCGAGTGCGGTAGAGTTCCGCGGCTCATGGATAAAAATGTATGATTATGGCTCCATGGAAAAGCAATCAAAGTTCATATATGTCTTACCTGCCAGTTTATAACAGTTATTATCGAGAGCGGACAGGGAAAAGAACGGAATTGAGCATTTTCTAACGGCACTCGGTAATCGTCGCGTCGGGACTTCCCCGCTTCACAATAGAAATCCAGCTAAGCTAGCAGAGGACTGTGTGCTGAGATACTATTTGTACAGTTGCTGAAGTTTGGTGCTGTTCTGAGCATTATTTGTGGCTTTTTGGTGGCGGTTTATATTTTGATCCATTTACTGCAGTGTATTGTTGTCGTGCGGCCGTTTCTGAGGTTGATAAAACTCTGTAAATTAGCGGTCTGCTAATTTGATCTCTCGAGAGGGAGTCTAACACAGTTTCATGGTGATTTAGACCATGGATTAAACTTACACCGGAATATCCTTTTAATGCTCCTTCAGTCAAAGGATCTGCTTCGTCTTACATGTACAATACCCAAAGAAACCAACAATAAGAAGTGAAGACTTGAGACCTGTTAATGTCTCTGATAAGGCACAGAGCTTTCACACAATCCTCAGAGCTCCTGAATCAGGATTCAGTCTCTTGTGATACGCTGGTTAACCTCTCACTCACTTCCCACAGCTTCTTTGCTAGGGCATCATCTCGCCCTATGGCTCCCACTTGTTGCAGTGCACAGTTAGAAAAGTAGCGTCCGCTGAGAGGCTCGATGCCCTCCTGCAGGGCACAGTACAGGGTGGTCTGGGACCCCCCTTCAGGGCCAAGGAAGAAAAGCTTGGCAAAGGGTATCATGAGGAGCAGTTGCCACAGGCTCATACTGCGACACAGTTCTGTGTAGACGACTCCTGGAAAAAGAAAGGATTCACACACAAACAATATGATGTTTGACTGAAATACTCCATGTTAACCATGACACAGCTTGGCTCTAGTCTATTCCTTCAGTTGCAAGACCTGCACAAAATACTGTTCTGACATAATATAAGCCAGAGGCAGCATTACTAGGGGGACATAACACCCCCCCAGAAACAGGTGATGTAGTTTCAAGATAGCAACAGATTGAAAATACTCTGCTGAGAAAGAACATAATCGTAGGATTATACTGAATTTACTCAAAATGCTTGTGGAAAAAAAAGCACTGTACAATCAGGCACTGGAGCCCATGACTGGAAAATGTTTGCTTGCCTCCTGATTTTAATACTTAAAGCAACACAAACTGTGTGAGTTGTTTTAAATAATACATTTTTTTAAGCTATGTAGAGACCACTGTGTCATTTCATATTTACTAATCTGTAATCATAAAACACTGCCAGATAGTTTTCAGTTGATCAGATAGAGCTGTGAAAAAAATAAAAGAAATGCTAGTTGTTGCTGTTGCAACATTTTCTGTGTCTTGCTCACTTGCAATCTACATCCTGCACCCTTGTTCTAAATATGTTTTGGTTGGTACTATGTTAACACTGAAATTCTGTTTTTCAGTGTAATATTGTTGCTCATTAACACTTGTACTTGTGCCCATTTCAAGAAACTAGGTGAAGAAAAATGCTCACAGGATAAAGGTAAGGTTTGTTTTCATGATGTTGGGTGGAGGGGGAGCTTTAATGCCAAATGTTCAGCTATCTTAAGTGTTTTCTTTAGGAAGGGGTTAAAATAAAATGTATATGTCACATGTGAATGCCATCAGACTGACTGACTGAAGTGACACCCGTTTTAGTGAATTATAGCAGGTCCAGTGCGTTGGCATTACATTTGGGAGGGAGGGTGTGTTGTTAGGCAGATGTCTGTCATGTCTGCTGTATCCTCATCCAGAGGGAGCTGCTGGTCCGTCATAGACCTCCGCTGCTGTTCAATATTTGCCAGGTAACATTACTTTAGGATTGTTTTAGTGTGTCTTCAGTTTTTAGGTCTCAAATGTAAAGTGTGCTAAACAACACTAATACATATTAGGCCTATTGTGGCGGTGGATTATTGCTCTGAGTGGATTATTGTTAACTCTACTGAGTTAGTTGCGTTTTTCTTTACCAGATTTATCAGAATATTTATTTGATATAATATAGTTTGAACAAATTTGCCTACATTCCTACAGTTTAGTTATGTTTTTGATGTATTACTTTGTTTTATTCAAAAGAATCATAATAACACAAATTAGAGTAAATTTAAAGTAAACTATAGTATATATGACTGTTAGTTCTGCCCACAGCATATAGGTTAAGACCATATCATCAGTTAGGCACAAGTAGTCCACTTCGTTTTATAACTCTAACAAGTACAATGTGTCGAAAACTGCTTAAAAGTGACAACTTTTAAATTGGGTGCATGCTTAAAGAAGGGGTGGGGAACCTCCGGCCTCCAGGCTGTATACGGCCCACGAGACCGTTTGGTCCGGCCCGCGAGGCAATCCATAAACACACCCGCAAAAAATGAATTCAAGAAAAAAAAAATTCAAATGTGTAATTAAATGCCCCCGGGGCATGTGTTTGCCTTTCCAGGTCAAGATCACGGTCATTGAACACAACACCAGCATAACTGTCGTCGCATTGTGTCCTCAGTGATTGGCAGGTGTCAACAACGAGAGGAGACTAGCATTGGCTAAAACGGAACATGTCGACTAAGAACAGAAAAGTTGATGTGGAGTGTCGCTCTTTCCAGGATAAATGGACAAATTAATTCTTGTTTGTGGAAGTGAAAGGCAAGCCTGTGTACCTGGTTTGTGGGGATGCACTGGCGGTAATGAAAAAGGCAAACCTTGAGCGGCATTACAGCGTGAAACACACTAAACTGGATGCGTTGTAAGGACAAGCGTGTGTGGATAAAGTTGCCACTCTCCGATGGAGATTGAGTGGCCAGCAAGCAGTTTTATCCAAACCGCGAGCAGACTAGGACAATGTGACGCAGGCTAGCTTCATGGTGAGTGAGCTAATTGCTAAGAAGCTGAAACCTCATGCTGACGGAGAGTTTGTGAAGGAGTGCCCCGTTGCTGCTGTGGAACTGCTCGCGCCAGAAAATATCAAGCTGTTCCAAAGTGTCAGTTTGTCTTGGGAACCGTCTCAGATTGGATTACTGACATGGCACAAGACATTGAGAAATCATTGAAGGATACTGCAAGAGATTTACAGTTTTTCTCTTTGGCCTGTGATGAGACAATGACATAACAAACAGAGCTCAACTAGCCATTTTTGTGTTAAGGATTACAGCTGACTTTGACATCAGAGAGGAATTGCTCTCATTGCAAGCCATGCATGTGACTACTAAAGGTGAGGATCTGTTTGAACAAGTTGTTTTGGCCATGAACAAATTTGATCACTCGAAAATGACAGATCTAAGTTGTATTTCCCCTGAATTCAGTCTGCTATTAAAAGAAAATTCCCTGTTTCCACTCAACAATTTCACCTCAGATTGATAGTAGATAAAGTTATAATGTACCTCAAATCATTTCAGCATTCTGATGTGATAATAAACAAATACAGCCCTCAGATGTTATTGTGATTTAAAGCTGATATGAGACCTGAGGGTTGTATTTTTAATTTGAATCTTTTTTTTTTTTTTTGAATCCCCAATTTTCACACTTTTTCAAGCATTTTCAAAGCTCATCTAGTCATTCACTCCATTAAAACTGACAAATTTGGCTACATTCAATGTTGTATTCATCTTTTAAATCCCATTAAAACTTTTTGAAAATATTCAACTTTCTTTGAAGCTTTGTCGCAACGCAATTATAATGGCAGTCAATGAGAAATCACTTTAAACTCACTAATTTTCCAACTCTTCTCCCTCCTTCATACATTCTCATAGAATCTTCATTCAAACTTCTTTCACAAAGATTAAGACTTTCTCACATGAATTCAAATTTGTCACAGCATTCATACTTTTTGCACAGTTGTGTTCAAACCTTGATAACTTTTCAGCTACTTTGATCGATTTTTGCATTGGTGTGTGTTGGGTGAAGTGTTGACAGCCAGAGTAAAGGAGCCAACTGACAGACTGGGGAGGAGCTCATAAAATTCAGAAAACATTGTCTTCAACTCGCCCTCGATTCCACAATTTTCACTCCAGCAGAAAAATGATGATGTCAGCTTGCTACAGTGGTTCTCTGGAGTTAATCAGACAAAAACTTTTGGCTCGATGGGCTTTTTAATGACAGGAACACTGACCAACTGCTGCATTAAGTCCCATTAAACTGAGAGTAAAAATATCTGGAGGCAGGCAAACGCATCCACTTCTCTGGCTGTTCCACAAGACGCATTTTTTACCACACACACACACACACAAACATTTCACAAAGTGCTCACAAGACTCTCACAGTTCAACCATATCATTATGTGAGTGATAGCAGTTACTGTTTTGGAGGGAGAAGCATGGTAATGTGAGGTGAGCCCCAGCTGAAATCACTATTAAAGCTGCAGTCTGGAGTTATGAGAAAAAAGTGGACTTAGCCAGTATATTTGAATGATACAGCTCCCAGGTCTTTCCTTCTTCCTCTCCAGCCCTGCCTTCAAAGCCCCTTCCACAGAGGAGCCTGCTGTGCACAAGCAGGCTTGTAACCACGGTAACAGAGGACGTCAGATAACTAAGATGGCACATTCAAAATAACAACAACATAAGTCCAACTAAATTACAGTGAAAAGTGCCTCATGCAGATCACTGTAGATATCCCAAGTAAAAAACAATATTCATCACATCGGGGTAGACGGAGTTATCATCTAATCATTACGGTGCAACGCCATGCTGCCTTTCTGAAGCATGAGTAACGTTATTTCTTTAAACCAATTCAACCACTTCAGAGCGTACTGAACACAAACTAACGTTATAACTGCCCGGTCACTTGAAAGACACTTTTGCTAACCAGTAGCCATGAAGACAGAACTAAACACCCGAGTTAGCATACAAGCTAACAAGCTAGATGTAGCAACAAGCTACATAGCTCGACTGCAACATTGTACGCTGATATGCGCTATTGCAAGTATAACTGTAACTGCCGCTACCTTAGCCTTGTGCTTAAAACATAGAATGAAACATATCAAGCAGGGGTCCTTACTTGTCCAGCACAAAAAGTCCTTAAAAATCCCACAGCTCCCTCCAGCTCTGAAATGACGCTCCGATATTTATCCTTGATTTCTCTCTGGCTCGGTCCAATTCTTTCTTTTAACACTGCTTTTCTTTGTCAGTCGTCTCTATTCTCTATGACATGGGCGATGGTGGGGCATTTTTCGGCTTGTTGTTGTTGTCTGTTCTCCGCCATTGATCACAGTTTGGGCTTGAAAGTATCTGCGAGTGCGTGTCACATCCGACAAATGTGGCAACACCGACAATATTTAACCACATCCGCTTTTAGACCAGGCCAAAATAAGTGTCTGAGTATGAGTTCATACATTTCATTCACACCTAGGTGTCCTGCCCATTGACTTTTGTGAGCCACGCACAGTACATGATCACAGTAAACACTGGGCACTACTATTTGGTAGACTGCAATCCAATCTGCTTTAGCGGAACCAAATTATGCACCGAAATGTCTTCGTTTAGTAAATAAATGAATGGCTCACCCTCGGCTTTGTCAGCACTCACCACATAAAACACCTCTTGAATGTTGGATCAGCCCCTTGAGCAGCACACACGCATTCCTGTGTCACAGGCAGAGATATGCTCTCAGGAAGCGGCATATCTTGGCTGGTGACTTGCACCAGCTCGGCGACATTTTTATGCTCTCTAGGAGCTGCGGCAATAATCTCCATCTTGTTTAACGCTTCAGCTTCTCCTGAAAAAACTGGCATAAGTATGCTGTCAGAAAACGAAACCTCAGTATTTCTGCGTGCTTGCACACAAATGACTGTACAGCAGGGGAACAAATCAGTGTGTTTTTGCGGTACTTTGCCTGACTCCGTGCTATGAGGGATGTCCAACACTTCAAGCTCAGGAGTCACTCTGCCACCTGCTATGTCGTTGCCCATTAAACAAGTTATTCCTGAGATTGGCAACGTGGGGCAAACAGCTACAGACAAGACGTCAGTGATCAATTTGGACTATATGTGTACGCGGTGTACTGGCCGAGGGATATAACCCATCTAGGTGCCAAGCAGCACAGTACCATAACCACATGCGGACTGCTCTGAAAAAGGCAATGCGCTGGAGAGTATCACAGACTGGGCGCCACCAGTGTCGCGCAAAATACACACCGGACACTGGTCACCAGACTTACCTGTCAGCAATACCAACCGTCAAATATAAATTGTTTGAAACAGTCATCTGGTTGATCACAGTCATTAGTGGGAATGCGCAGCTCTCATTTAGTCAACCATATGCTCTTTGGATCCAACGCACTCTGCGAAGACATAGGCTGCTCTTTTCTTTTAAAAGTCAGACAATTGGCGATGACATGTCCAGTCCTGTGGCAATAAAAACATTCTCTCTCCTCTTTATTTTGGATGCCCAATTTAGAAGAATTATTCTGCACAGCCGGAGCATAACGAGGCTTATCAACAAAACAGTCTTATGAGTCAGCGCATATTCATTGGCTAATACAGCTGCTACAGACAGCACATTCACCTTCTGCTCATTTAAATACGCAACCACACGGTCAGGCAAACATTTCTTAAACTCTTCCAATACGATCAACTTCCTTAATGAGGTCAAATCATTGGCTTTACATGTGTTACTCCACTTATCAAAGAGAATTCACTTTTCCTAGGTGAACTCAACATAAGTCTGATTCTGGCCTTTTCTGTGGTTTCTAAATTTTTGTCAATACTCTTCAAGGACCAATTCATAGACGTGCAGCATAGCAGATTTTACCAAATCATATGTCAAACTATCATTGACAGGAAGAGGGGAGGAGTGCAGCTTCTTGTGCTTTCCCCTGAATTTTACAAAATAAGAATCAATTTCAGATTCCGGAAATATTGGCATCAAAGCAACATGCTTACTGACAATGCACTATGAGATACAGGAGGAGGAGCCTGATCCAGAGCTAGAGAGCAACTGAGCTCAGCAGGAGAGGGAGACCAAACACATAATACACACCATACACACACGTACAGGGCCATAACACACAGAGAGACAGATTTATCAATGAGTCAGGTTATTACACACACACACACACACACACACACACACAAATGCAGTTAAATACATGTGTAAGCATGCACACATGTACACGCACACACATACAGCCATGCTTAAGCGCACACTCACATGCACACAAACACAAACACACACAGTATTTCCCAACATTTTAACTATTACCTTTTCATTCATTCAAGCCAGAAACTGCATCTAAATATACAAATGTTCCCAATCATTGATACATTGAGATTTATTGAATTTCTCAGTCCGATTCAGAGTATTTGACTCATTCTCACTGTAACATCTCTTCATACTCCATCAGCTGCTTTTCGACACAAATTCAAGCAAGTGTTGCAGTTTGGCTCAAAGCTTATATTCTATTTTGAATGCTTCATTCTCAGCCAAATATTACAAAGCTTCATTCTCTTCAGACGAGACTTCAAATGAATTAAAGCCACCAATTCAGTTTGGCCTTAGTTTTTCAACAAACCTACATTATTTCACTGTTTTTAGATATCGTGGACATTATTCAAAGTTTTCACAGCCAGCAATGCACATTTGGCTTTATCTTCTCAACAGGGAGCATTCACAACCGCAAGTTCTTCAGAACTTGCCTAGTTTGAAGTGCTGTAACGTAGGCAACTGGACGTGTTTCAGTTTAACTTCAACTGAAACTTCAGTTCAGTTTTCATCCAAGAGGCTTCTTCAGTTCTAACTCTGGAGGGGAGTTGCAGGCTTTAAACTCTGTGTTGGAGTGTCCTTACAGAGTCGTTAGGGCCACATGGGGGTCGTTCCCCCAACCGGCCTACATGTGGGTTGCTAGGGCTGGGTGAGCCCAGGTGTGAATGATTGTTAAGCTGTCTGGGGAGGAAACTCAGTACTGCATTGCAGGTGGGTGATAGGTAGGACACCTCCTCTGTTCAAAGATCGTCGTTCCAGTTTGACATAGATGGATTATTTTACTACTCTTTGAGTTGGTGATGTAATGAACAAGACGTATTAAAAATACGGTACAGTATTAAAATAACAACAGCTGGAAGTGGTTTTATGAGGTGTGGTCAGAGGTGCAACAGACTTGAAACTGTTAAACACAAGGGCAAAATAAAATTAAAATGTTCTCAAGCTCAAACATACCTGCCATAGGATATCCTACATCACACAAAATTCCTATATAGAATGCGCATTAAGCACTAACCTGGGTGGAGGCTATAGCTGGTGACACTGGTGCCCTCCAGCCTGTTAGCCAGCTCCCTGGCAAAGAGAACATTACACAACTTGCTGTTGCAGTAGGCTCGGAAGTTGTGCCAGGTAGACTGACCAGATACTAGTTTGTTCCTGGAAGCCAGTGGAGGAAAGTCAATGTTGCCAAAGCGATGCAGGAGAGCAGCCACCGTGACCACGCGGCTAGGACCACACTGCTGAAGGCGCTCCAGGAGAAGGTTGGTGAGCAGGAAATGACCCAGATGGTTTACCCCAAAGGCCATGCCAAAACCATCCTCAGTATGTCCTGGACCCATTATACCTGAAACAGTTTACTTCCTTTTTACAAAACTGTAGTGGTGAAATCAAAAGTAACCATCTTTTCCTTGAACTGTACTTTTCATTTTATTTTGGTTATTATTTTATATCTTAAAAAAACGATATATATATATATAAACAATGTACCACGGGATGGGTTTTGCCATCGTGTTCTAACACCCTTACCTGCATTGTTGATGAGAATGTCAAGTCTGGGCTCAGACTTCAGGAAGTTTTCAGCAAAGCTGCGTACAGACTTCAAACTTCCCAGATCCAACAGCATAAACATCACCTGATTGTTCCCACTCTCCTGATGGACATAAATATAGTTTTAATCCGGCTGTAATGCACAAACAAACAGAATAAGGAGAACTAAAGAATACTGATGGAAACATGTCTTTCTTTATTTGAAAACGTTTTTTTTCTGCAGTCTGAATGGTCATGAAAGTGTGGACAATGCAGTTCTCTGAGGGTTCTTGTCATTTCACTGTTAATGTGATCAGAGTGATAAGAAATAAATACCTTCATGTCCTGATAATCACAGCGACTTACTTACAAATCATTACAAAAGTACAGAGGCTTTGTACAAGACTGGGTTAACAACAAGGGATTGGTTGATTAATCGATTGGTTGATCATAGGAAACTTAATTGCTATTTTGATTATCAATTAATCATTTCAATTCTTTTATTTAATTAATTTCATTATTAATAAGTGAGGGTGAAGTCCAAATGTTTGAGTATATCTTGACAATATATCTTGACAATTTGATATATCAAATTGATCAAATTCTGAGATTTAGAATGGAATTTTCAGTTCTCGTCATGAATTACAGCACAATGGGTTATGTCTCCTTTGCAGCAGCCTCTTGCCATTATTGTACTCACTCTGCGAATGTCAAAAACAGCAGCCTCAGCTTTCTCCTTGTTGCGGCAGGCCAGGATCACCCTGGCTCCTCTCTTTGCCAGATCCAGAGCCGTCGCCTTGCCAATGCCAGTGTTGCTTCCTGTGCAGGACAATGATTCACACATACTTATCCATACTGAACTTATCCATATCCACACACTCTACCACACTCTCCAGTCCTCTTCTACCATCCAACTCTTTGCCCCATCTGCCAACCTAATCACTATGGGGTCAAGAGCATTCAGCAGATCTGCCCCGAGCCTCTGTGACTCTCTCCCTCTAGACATTCACACTTTTGACACTGTCTCCACTTTTAAATCTCGCTTGCAAACACACTTATTCTGAGTGGCTTACTCTGTATCAGACTAATCATACAATCACATTCTTGCCTGTTCTCTATTATTGCACTATGTAATGCATCTTTGTATTTATCTTTTCATAATTGCACTACAATGTTTCTTGTTTTTTGATGTAGGCTACTGTTGTTATGTGCAGTGTCCTTGAGTGCTTTGAAAGGCACCATTAAATAAAATGCATTATTATTATCATAATCATCATCATCATTATATCATTATTATTATTATTACTTATCAAACAAGAAAAGACTGACAACTGCCATTCAAAGGACTGTCAATTCAATGTAGCTGAAAAATACCCGAAGTTGTAAAAGAGAAGATTGGAACCATAGTATAAACAAATCATTACTCTGTTCATCTGAGATTACACAAGCAGAATATCATTTTACAACAAAGTCAGTTTTTGAAAGCACATGGTGAAAGAGAATATATCTATCTAATCTATCTATCTATCCCAAGTGTCTACTTGGTGTGTGAAAAATGTCAACTCTCTTTTTAACCTGGGAAACTGCATGTTAATTAAGTTAAAGATTTAGTTACTTGAGTTACTGATATTGAATGCTTAAGCTTCGCAAATTAGCAAATGGCACAGTCAGTGATACATGAAGGGATTTATGTGTTTTTCACCAAAAGTGAACCCTAATGCACTACACGAAACATTTGATGTTTGGTTTTTTTCTTTCATTTTGGTTGTGTTATATGCATCCATTTTGGCACTTGTAATATGTCTATAAATACACAGTGTCTGTTATAATTGAATAAATTAACTAAAACCACTGTCATTTCTGCATATAATCAAGCACCCCATGTCAGGAGTTCATCCTGTGGGCCTGCATTCATTTCTGAATGTTCCACCAGATGGCACCATTTACCCGTATTTTGGGGGAGGTGTTGCCTTATTGTAAAACTCACAAAGTCAGTGTCTGGTTCTACTGATATGGATGTAGGAGAGTGATTAGTGTGAAATAATGAAAATAATAAAAGTGTGTGATCTTGTGTGTTTTAGTGCGTGTTTTTGTGTATATATGTCCAGTTACAACAGAATCCAGAAATGGAAATTATATTAAGCAACACTTTCAAGTCCTTGTTATCCTTTCTTCCTTTCTTTCCCTCTGTTTTGACCCTGTAGGTCATATGTGTCAAACTCAAGGCCCGCGGGCCAAATCCGGCCCGCCACGTCATTTTATGTGGCCCGCGAGAGCTTAAAAAGTATACAATTGTCTTAAAATAAAAGTCTACACTGCTTTACAGTGTACAGTGACCATAAACTACATCTCCCACAATGCATGTCGATGACCCGATAACCCGACGTGCATTGTGTGACCCGCGAAAAGACCGCATCCTGCCGCGAGATCCCAGTGTTTCCATATCAGCATTTGACTAAAGCGGATTTCTAAGAAGTGATGGAGAAGTTGTCCACAAATTAAAAGGCAGACTGCAGCTGCAGCAGAATGTGTTCACCAAAGCTACTGCTAAAAGTGATGCAGCAGTGAAAGCTAGCTTTATTGTGGCTGAAGAAATCACCCGAGCGTCCAAGTGTTTTTCGGAGGGCGCATTTGTGAAGCAGTGCAAGCTAAAGGTGTGTGAGCAGGTGTGTGAGCAGGTGTGCCCCGACCAGAATCAGACTTTTAACAATATCAGTTTGTCAAGAAACACCATCGCAGACCGAGTTAAGGAACTAGCAGACAATCTGACAACACAGCTGGCCGAAGAGTCACGCAGTTACCTGCTTTTTCGCGGACAACATGGATAAAGCGCATCTGTCCACTTTCATAAGAGGCGTGAAGGCAGACTTCACCTTCAGCGACGAGCTCTTGGATGTAGCTGCCATGCATGGGACGACGACAACGGGCAGGAACATTTTTGATGCGGTGGAAAGGTCCGTGAGTAAAACTAAATTACCGTGGGACAAGTTGATGGGTTAACTACCGATGGTGCATCTGCAATGTGTGGAGGAAAAACGGGCTTGGTTGGATTAGTGAAGTCATCACACAAGAAGTCCGACATGGTCACAGCTTTCCAGCGAAAACTACACCTGTGGAGGTCCCAGGTGGAACAGGACAATGTTGCCCACTTTCCTGTCTGTCAAAGCATCTCAGCCTCAGTTCCTGGTGCTTTTTCATGTGCTCTGTTAATGCCACATATTCAGTGTGTTTACAGGTGTATGTGTTCAAATATTTACTGTAATCAAAACCATCTCTCATTATCTCTGCAAGGCTCTCTGCTTTTTGTTTTTCTAAAATGCCACACACGTGAGACGTGTTTTAGCAGCTCAGAATTATTTGTGTGCCATAGTTCTGCCCAACTCAACAGTGACAAAAACATTTTGAACAAAGTTGATGTAATAACTTGTGTGTGATCATATTTGGCTTATCTTTGTTATTAATTTGAAAAGTTTGATCTGTGATTGATGGAGTAATGATGGGTTTCTTAACCTGATAAATTAAAGGGACCAGTTATAATTACAGAGCAATGTGCTTAAATATATTTTTACATTTATGTAAATGCTTGTTCAATATTTGTACAGTTGAATAAATAATAATTAAATGCAGAGACACTTATTTGTTACAATATTTTACGGAGTAGTTACATTCATACAGTCTTACAGTTACAACCGGCCCTTTAAGGGCAAGCATAATGTTGATGTGGCCCGGGCTGAAAATGAGTTTGACACCCCTGCTGTAGGTCATATATTAACATTTCTATTGAAGAATGTTCTCTAATTTTCTCTGAATTCTCTGTTACCTGAATGCGGAATTGGCTACAGGTGTGATTGGCTGAGTGAATGTGAGTGTAGGTTGTCTGATGGAGCTGACTGGTTCCAGCCTCAAGGTCAGAGGTCAGAGGGCCGGCTCCTCCCAGTTCCCATGAGCTCTCCTCTCTCCACTCTCAGCATATCTGTTTGTAAACTAGATATGTTTTCAAATGAAACCTTAAAAAATACTTTGCTGCCAGGGCTTTGGAGATGGGAAGAGAGATTCTCATTTATACATTGCGCCAGGGTTTCCCTTAGGCCCTGGTCGGAACACCAACTATTTCCTTCTCTCACACATTCACTCACATGTGGAGCAAGAACAGTGACAGTTAATTTTGGCATCAAAAATAAAAGTTGGTATTGAAAACAAAACCTGAACTAAAAACAGAAACGTTGGCATTCAGATTGTACTGGCAATGAAAAGCATTACACAGTAAGATAAAAGACAAAACAATTAGATACATTTTTTTTATTTAATTTAATCTTTTAATTTAATATACTATTTTAATTCCAAATTTGGAAATTCTTTTTTCCACTCACATTACTCACAGGTGCGTACACACATGCAGTGTAGAGGAGATGAGCGAAGGGGCAGCCACACGTGCCAAGGCGCCCAATGAGCAGTGTTAGGGGTCGGTGCCTTGCTCAAGGGCACCTCGGCAATGCCCAGGATGTGAACCAGCACTCTCCAACTGCCAGTCCACATCATTCTTTTTTTGGTCCGGGTGGGACTTGAACCGGCGACCTTCAAATCCCCAAGCCAAGTCCCCACTTTGTTGTTTTTGATGTGATTTTAATGACAATCTTTTTCTTTTCAATAAAAGGATTTTTTCCAATGTCAGTAGTTTCTCCAGTGTCATTGATTCAACTTTCTGTCCCCATTTTGGCTGGAGAGGAGGGGTTTGAGGGGAAGGGAAAGGGAAAGGAGGCTGTGATTTTTATATCCACATCATGACCGTCACTGGTGCGAGGAAAAAAACTTCTTTGGTGCAACAACTTATCCCTTCTGCTTTTAAGCCACCTTAACACTGACAAGGCCAAAACATCACAGAAGCAATTGGCATACATATCAACATCTGTAGGCCCATATGCCGTAGTAGAGGAGCCCAGCTTCAAGTATTTATTAAAGGTGCTTGAGCCACGCTACAGTGTCCCATCCCGTGCGGTGGTGGAGCATGAGCTGTCTACTGCACAAGCTGTTGCACTCACAACTGATGGGTGGACCTCCCATTCCACTGAAAGCTACTTCACAGTTACAGCCCACTTCATCACCCCTGAGTGGGAAATGAAAAATCCAGTTTTATTAACGAGCCCACTGTATGAACAACACACCAGCACTCAGTTAGCTGAGAAGCTACAAGAGGCAGTAACAGAGTGGAATCTTGAAAAGCCCTGAACCATTGCAGTAACCACAGACAATGCAAGAAACATTGTTAATGCAGTTAATGAAGCAAGACTGGGTCCACAAATTGCATGCTTTGCCCACACTTTAAACGTAGCATCACAGAAAGCTATGGCAGTCAACCAGGTATCTCGACTCATGGGAAAAATCCGAAGAGCTGTTTCTTTTTTCGATCGGAGCACAGTGGCTGGACATATTTTGGAGCAGAAGCAGGAGATGCGGCATTTGCCAAAACATCGCCTCATCAATGATGTTCACACACCTTTGAACTCCAGCTATGAGATGGTTGAGAGGTATCTTGAACAGCAAACGGCTGTTTACTTAGCACTAGGGGCGTAACGGTTCTGAAACGAAACCAAAAACCTCGGTTCAAAGGACTTCAAAGGTTTAGAAACTCATTCCATCTTCCCGAACCTCGGTTCATCCCCGCCCCGCCCCGCTCCTACCGCACACACGTGTTAGGTTAGTTTAATTTCTGCAAGATGGCTAATAAACCTGAGCTAGCAGATCTCCCGGTCACACTCCGGTCAGCCGTATGGGGACATTTTGGGTTTCCAGTTGATATTAACCCAAAATAGCCATTGGATACGTGTCCGGAGCGTTACAGCTCCGATCCAGTTTTGCTCTGCCGTCCGCCATCCGGCAATCCCCACCGGTTGCGGTTTGAGTCCGTCATGGCACAGTGATACATGGCGGGGGCGCAGTACGGTAGACAGCTGGCGACGCGAGGCTGAGGAGTTCCCATGATAACCACATGTTCACTCGCGACCACAGTTACAGGTCTGTGTTATAAACACAACAACAGGAAGTGTTCCCGACCAGAGGATTAGTAGAAGAGCTGTTGTTTGTCTCTTTTTTTAGAATTCTGTGCTGGTGTCAACACGGAGCGTTTTATCATGAAAAGTAACCGGAGGTCATATTGTTGTTTTGGTGATTGACATCCTGTCTGCTCGGTGCTAAATTCAGCTGAAAAGTCACACAAGTGACCATCTGTTGGAAATACTACAGGCAGCTGTATCAGAGTGGAAGACTGACAGACCAAACGTCACCATTCCCATGACATCGGACAACGCCCAAAAAATTTAGACTGCTTTTTATTTTTGTTATACCTCAGACTGGTATAGGAAGTTTGTCATTTTTATAATATTTGGACAATGTAGACTGGTCTTAAGACAAATGTTTATTTTTTGTATTCCTGGATAGTTAAGAGATTAATATAAGTGTTTAGAAAAAAATAAATAAAAATAAAAATAAATAATATATATATATATATATATATATATATATATATATAGATAGATAGATAGATAGATAGAAAAACGATACAAAAGGATCTTCCATGTTAAATCAAGTTTATCTAACATTTAATTTCCTTTCATTTAATGTGTATATTAGGAATCGAGGAAAATATCAACACTTATAGAGAAAATATATAACTTGGAATTAGTTTTTATTAGGGCTGTCAAAGTTAGCGCGTTAATAACGCGTTAACGCAACATCCTCTTAACGCCGTTAATTTTTTAAACGTGTAATTAACGTTCGGTATTAAAAAAAAAAGAAACGCACATTGTATGATTTACGGCCGTCGATGGCACCTGTAGTCTTGATCCAGAGGGTGGCAGAAGAAGAAGAAGGGGAATCAGAAGAAGAAGAAGCAGGGTTGGTGGTTCGGGAAAAACACGGTGGACTGAAAAGCGAAAGGAAATGGAGAAAGGACTTATGAACGGCAAATTCACTTTCAAAACACTGCCAGATGGTTCGGTCGATAGGACAAAAGTTATCTGCACATACTGTTGACATGAAATGAGTTACCATTGAAGTACATAGAGTCTCAAATATCATTTGCAAGCCAAACACATGGCAGATGCAGAGATTTTTCTACATGATTTGAAGGGTTGAATGAACATTTTCATAAAGCAAGCATATTTGCCTAACCCTAACCCTTTCTTATGTTGTTAAAAGTATTAAGAACATGAAAAAAAATGTGCCCAAAAAAATTGCGATTAATTCGCGATTAATCAAAAGTTAACTATGGACAAAATGCCATTAATCGCGATTTAAAAAATTAATCGTTTGACAGCCCTAGTTTTTATATAAATTACACAAAAGACAAAAGAAATATGACATGTTTGACCTATTTCGGCCATAAGACCGCATATTTGACCGCACCTCATTTCGCGGGGTTTGCTGCTTTCATTGTTTCTCTTGTCTCTAACTTTGTTGTCGGTTTCCAGCTGTGCTTCTTTATGAATTTACTTGTAAGGTAATTATCATATAGTTGTATATATATGGCACCATGGGCATACAAAAACGGGAGTTCCCCCCTCTGTTAAACAGCAAGCCGAGCTGTTCAACACGAAGGTGCTGAAGTGATGCAACTCTAAATGTGTACCAGGGAAAGCTGAGGAAGAATGTCTGCACCCTGAGCACCCTGCACACACCTTAAGTGGGGCGAAGGCAAAGCCAGAGTCTGTGATGTACAACAACAACACCGAGTAAGGCAAGGACGTCCCGGACCAGATGGTGAAGGCGTACTCTGTCAAAGGCGTTTTTTTTTTTTTTTAATATCATGACACTATGAATGCATTCATCAGTCAGTTGGCTATTTACATGAGAGATAATAGAGTTTAAAATCTAGCGGTCACAATGACCGCTCACGGCCATTATAGTAGTTTTAGAATTCCGGCTCTTCTGAAGTCCAACTGACACAATCGGAAACATATAATTTGTCCGGATCTCACTCTAGGGTTGTGGAAAGAGCACAGTTATGGCTTAACCAAGATGTCGACCATAAAGATTAATTGGATCAGACCTGACGGGAATGAACCCGCCACAGTGGCTGGTAAACTGATTCAATTCACCCGCCAGCAAACAAATTCACCCGCATTTGGCCGGTGGCGGGTGCTAATTTTCATCCCTGGAATACACGCACATGCCTAATTTAATAGAATTTAATAAATGAAACATACAGATAGATGCATTAAATGTCTGCATCAGTACAAGTTACAGTATGCTCCCTGATGTGTGCATGTGAAGGTACAAATGAGTGAGTGTTTTCAGTCTTTTTAAGAGTTTATTTTAGAGCATGTATTTGCTCTAGTTTTGTACTCAATCACACTGTTTCAATGATATGTAACAGAGCTTGACTTTGACGTAGAATTGAAAGCAACTCTATATTTTACCCCAATCATATGCACCTGCAAAAGCGTCCTAACTCACCCCATACATTCCTTCAAGTAATAAAAACATGGCTCATCTTGCAGATCTGCAAAGATGCCATTGCATTGAAAACCAAAACAAATGCTGGCTTTGTTTTTGAGACCATGCGTGAGTTTATGCAACTGCTGTAAGCAGCCAAAACTATAAATGCACGCAGCACGCAGATATAATCATGTCATCCCTTCCAAAATGGAGAGATCTTCTGTGCAGGAAGCTGTGGATGTAATAATAATAATAATAATAATAATAATAATAATAATAATACATTAAATGTTTATAGCGCCTTTCAGGGTACCCAAGGACACTTAACAAAATGGAACATACAAAACACAGAATAAATGGATAAACAAAAAATACATAGAAGATAAAAATAGAAAAGTTGATTGATTTGGCTGGATCTAGAGCTGATAGGCCTTATTAAAAAGATAGGTATTTAAATCTCTTTTGAAAATCTCCAGAGAAGCCTGTTTGCAGATTTCAGCTGGGAGAGTGTTCCAGAGAGTGGGGGCTGTCACACAGAAGGCTCTGTCACCAAAGGTTTGTAGTTTGGTGTGAGGGATGGAGAGCTGGTGTGTGCCTGATGAGTGCAGCGTCCGGGACTGGGTGTAGGGGTGGAGGAGGTCAGACAGATATTGGGATGCGAGGGAATGGAGAGATTTATAGGTCAGGAGGAGAATTTTGTAGGTGATGCGTGATTTAACTGGGATCCAGTGAAGGCGGATGAGAGAGGGGGTGATGTGTTGCCAGGGCTTGGTGCGGGGGGGGACCCTGGCAGCAGAGTTCTGCATATACTGGAGCCTTTCCAGGGTTTTGGAAGGGAGCCCGGACAGGACTCCATTGCAGTAGTCCAGGCGGGAGTTGATGAAGGCATGGATGAGGGTCTCAGCCACGGGTTCAGAGAGAGAGGGCCGGAGTCTGGAGATGTTTTTGAGATGGTAAAAAGCTGATTTTGTAATGGATTTTATGTGTGATTGGAAAGATAGTGTGGAATCAAGGATGACACCCAGGTTGCGGACTTCCATGGATGGGGAGATAGCGCAGCCGTCCACGTCCAGGAGAAGATCTCCAACCTTCTGGAGCAGCGCCTTGGAGGCCACAACCATGAGCTCTGTTTTATTGGTGTTTAATTTGAGTAGATTTGATGTCATCCAGAGTTTTAAATCATGTAGGCAGTTGACGAGTGACTGTGGGGGTAGCTGGGTGGATGGTTTGGTGCAGAGATATAGGGAGGGGGGGGTCCTAGCACAGAGCCTTGAGGCACGCCCTGGTTGACTGGAGCTGGGGTGGAACTGGAGTCTCCAATGGTGACAAACTGTTTCCTGTTTGTTAAATAGGACTGGAACCAGGAGAGTGCTGTACCGGTGAGACCAAGGTAGTCAGATAGGCGGGTGAGGAGGATGGTGTGGGAGATTGTGTCGAAGGCTGCAGAGAGGTCCAGGAGGATCAGAATACTGATGTGGCCAGAATCTGCAGCGATGAGGAGGTCGTTGGTGATCTTGATGAGGGCAGTTTCTGTGCTATGGCGGGCCCTGGAGCCAGACTGAAGAGGTTCATAGAGCTCATGGTTGGACATGTGTTGCTGGAGTGGTTCGGCAACTGCTCTTTCCAGGATTTTGCTAAGGAAAGGAAGATTGGAGATTGGCCAGTAGTTATGTAAGTCATCTGGGTCCAGACCTGGCTTCTTGAGGATGCGGGTAACTGAAGCTGTTTTGAAGGTGGACGGTACAATGCCAGATTCTAGGGATGAGTTGATAATTTCCATTATGAGGGGGCATAGGGCAGGCAGTGAAGACTTCACCAGAGTTGTTGGCATTGGGTCCAGAGAGCAGGTGGAGGCTTTTGCCAACTTAGCTACAGAAATAGAGTCCACAGGAGAGAAGGAAGAGAGAGAGCACTGGGGCAGGCGAACAGTGGGAGGATCAGCTATCTGTGTCAGAGGTGTATATGGTAGGGTGGTGGCAGATGCCAGGAGTTGCTGGTGAATGGTAGCCACCTTTTTCTGGAAGAAGTCCAGGAACTTGAAACAGAGGTCAGGGGCACCAGAAGGCTGGGGGACATCGAGAGGGCTAAGGAGCCGGTTAATGGTGGAGAATAACATTCTGGGGTTATTTTGCTGGTCTCCAATGAGAGTGGTGTAGTAGTTTGTTTTAGCCTTGGAGAGAACTTTTTTATAAGACCTAACATGGTCTTTGTAGGCTTCATGGTGGACGGTGAGGCCAGATCTTTTATAGAGCCTCTCCAGGCGGCGACCAGTAGTCTTAAGGGTGCGGAGTTCAATGGTGAACCAGGGGGCAGAATGGGTAAAAGACACAGTCCGGGTTTTAAGAGGGGCAAGGGAGTCAAGACCCCAGGACACAGAAGCATTATAGTGGGCCACCAGTCCATCCAGTGAGGAGTCGAGGGGATCAGAGGCCAGGTGGGTTTCCAGGATGTTGGTCAGGGCCAGAGTGTTCACTGTCTTGATGTTCCTGTGTGTGATGTTTCGACTTATGCGCTGCTTGGGCACAGGGACAGGAACAGTGAAGAGGACAGCATAGTGGTCATAAACGGCGAGGTCCAGGCATTGTAGATGGGAGGGCACTGTGCCAGTGGAGCACACCAGGTCCAGTGTGTGGCCTTTGACATGAGTGGGACCTTTAACATGCTGAGTGCTGTTGAAACAATCCAGGAGTGACAGGAATTCAGAGGCAAAGGGGCAGCTGGTGGAGTCCACATGGATGTTGAAATCACCAAGCAGGAGTGTAGATGTAGATATAGAGCAGATGGAGGTGAGTAGTTCAGACAGCTCAGACAGGAAGGTGGAGGAGGCTTTTGGAGGGCAGTAGATGAGGACAACCTGCAGCTGTGTATGCCCAGCCAGAGAGAAGGCTGCACATTCAAATGATGTGACATTCAGCACTGTAAGTTGTTTAACCAGGATGTCGGCTCAATGTATGACTGCCAGCCCACCACCACGGCCCTCAGAGCGGGGCTTCTGGATGTAAACATAGCCTGGGGGAGTGGCTTGATTCAGAGTAAAGAAGTCCTGCTGATGCTGCCATGTCTCAGTTAGGCAGAGAAAGTCAATTTTCCTGTCTGTGATGATATCATGGATGAGTAGTCCTTTGTTGTTTAGTGAACGTGGATTTAGCAGCATGAAAGCGGCAGTGTTGTTCACAGATGCTGATGCAGTGGATGTGGAGGAAACAGCACCATTCACACAAGCCAAGGGTCTCAGATAGCTTAGTGTGCGCACCTGTGGTTGGTTTAGATGACGATATTCACGCCAGCCTCCTCTGGCATCCGGTTGCCATGGTGCATGTAATCATGAAGTCTGACAGTGACCAAGAGGAGCATGACAAATCCTCAACAAAAGAGGAGGATACAAAGATGGGGAGTGGTGAGAAGTAGGAGCTGCAGAAGTCAGCTTCCTCTTCATCTTCTGATGTATCCTCAGCAAATCCCAGAAAATCTGAGGACCAGCAGCAAAAAGGGGGCAAATCTCGTCCCCCACTCACAAGGGCACCCTCAGTACACAACAGCTGCCACCAGCTGGGTGCTGGAACCAAAAGGTTACATGCCATCGCCCAGATCAACACACTGGAGTTGACTTCAGACCAATTCATAGTGGACAAAATAATCCACATTATTGTGAGCTAGACCAGCATTCAAGGGATGTGTTCAGCCACTCAACTCACATTATCTATTACGTTGAAATCACAGCTTGGAGAGACAGCTGTGTTGCACATGTACACACGTTCATATGCACGCACAAAATGATCATTGCGCTTTACAGAGAGAACCTCAACCAAATAGCCCAGCCATTATATAGTTAAAATGGCACTGACAGGTGCTCACAATTTTGATACAAGACAATGATTATCTGGTCTCTCATTGTGGTTTAGTTACAAGTCATGATCAATGGTTAAAAACAATAGATACTGACTATGGTCTATAGACTTGTGTTAACATTGTATAGCAAGAGCTGTGCAGTAAAGTAAATTGTTAAGACCAACTAAGCACTAGGCAGCAGAGCCAAAGCTTAAAGGGATAGTTCAGTTTATTGAAGTGGGGTCATATAAAGTACATATCTATAGTCGATCTGTTTCCTACCGTAATCACCGATCAGCGCAGCCTAGGTTTGGAGAAGTAGAGAGCTGCGCCAGCCCAGAAGCTCAGCTTTGTACTGCAGTGAACGGGGTCCAGCAAAAAGCGAAATTAACCACCTAAAACAAGGCTCACCGAAAATTTTTTACATCAGGTCAACTGTACGTTGTATAGGTAAAATTCACAGCGCTTTACATCAACGTCAGGCCGCGCTTTCTTTTGGCACTACATTTTCTCAACCGCAGAACCCGGTGATTACGGTAGGAAACAGATCGATTATAGATATGTACTTTATATGACCCCACTTCAAAAAAACCGAACTATCCCTTTAATGTTATATGCGATTATTTTCTACATTATATTATATATGTATATATTTTCCATAATTTCTTATTGATGGTCATGTTATTTATGAGATAGCCTCTTTCATTTTTTATTTTCTTTCAAAGTGCAACAGATTGCTACGTTTCATTTTAAAATGTGTAAAATTATCTTCCAGAGAGATACAGGCAGCAACTCCTGGATATTTAGAAACGACTGGGACTCCAATTAATTTGCTGCTGCTGCCTTATTTCAAGATTTTTTGAGAACTCCTCAGTACTTTCAGAACGAGGCCTACGAAGTAGCACAGGCCTATTAGCAGCTAATGCTAACTAGTATCAAAATGCCTCTCCTTAACATGAACGACTTTCAGAAGATCCTTCAGAGAATTTCTGTGCTCAAAACCAAGGTCAACCAGATAGAAGTAAATGTGGAAGTGAATGGATTATGTGGGAACAAAACTACTCTCCCATGGAACCAAAACAGCAAACAAGAGCCTGCTAACACACGGCTAATTAGCCCCAACAATGATTCGAAGAAACAGGAGTTCTGTGGACTGGATAATAAACCCAGGAACATTCTTCCTTGCTGGAATACTCTTGGCGCAAAGCCTAAAGATGAATCGTTTTTGGGGGACAACGAGTAACAGGCAGAGCCCAGCGCCTTGAGATCTGTGATGCAACTGGTTGGCCTGCACTGCCCTCTGAGAACAGTGCCTCCTCATCACCCGTACCAAAGAGGAAACAGCCGTGGACAACAGCAAAAACAAAAAGTAAGAGCAAACTTACCCAAAAAACAAAAATACAACTGGAAAACAGATTTGCTCCACATTATTAAGACCTTGAAAGCTCTCTGTCACAAGGAAAGATATGACACCAAATCCAAAAGTAAAAGGCCACAGAGAGAGCCAATGACTAGGCCAAAAACACTGATTGTGGGTAGGGCTGGGTATCACCAGGTACCACGCGATACGATACTATCACGATATTTTGCCCACGATAACGATAATATCACGATACAGCGATTCTGCGATAATCGATATATTGCAAAAAATTTCATCCATGATACATCACGATATCTGTGTCACTGAAGAAATTCAGAATTTATTGACTGCACTGAATCCATGTCACAGGAATTACAAAACATTGTCAATCAATTTCACATGAATGACAGCCAAGTAAACAAAGAGTATATTGCACAGTGACTGTTCTTAACACACAAATTGACTACTATCATTATCTATCATTAAATATCTACATGTGTGGGTTTCAGAGCTACTTAAACCATTTTTTAAATTTTATTTGGTTGTTTGAATAAAGATAAAGCTGTCCTCCGAAGAGGGGTTGTGGTGGTGGGCAAAAAAAATAAAATAATAAAAAAAAATAAAATAATAATTTTGTTTTTTTTTTTACATTTTTAAATATCGATATTTGGCACCAGTGTATCGATAACGTACCTCAAGACGAAATATCGCGATATATCGTAGAATCGATATTTTGGCACACCCCTAATTGTGGGTGACAGCTTTTGCAGCAAGAAGAACACCAAAGTTCTCTGTTTTACAAACGATATGGTCTCTGACATCTCAGAAAAAATTCTGGGCATCGTTGCTGATCATCCAACAGCAAAATTTCTCATCACAAACAAACCTCTCAAACACAGGGGCCTGTGACGTTGTGAAGCAACAATCTGAGGTATTGAAACAAGACTTCACTGATCTGTTGAACAAAGTCAGATCTCTTGATACTGTGGTGTTTGTCAGTGGCCCTCTACCGACTGTCCGAAGAGGTGATGAGAGATTCAGCATGTTGTTGATATTGAACAAATGGCTCAAAGCTACATGTGCCGCTTAATCGGTGAACTTTATTGACAATTTTAACATTTTCTGGGAACGCAGACACCTCTTTAAGGCAGATGGATTTTGCCTTAACAAGTCAGGAGTAAGGTTGTTAACCTCCAACATATTCTACTCAGTGCACCACACATGAGTTCCTCCTTCCAAGGACAGCAGGCAAGACAAACCAAAACAACTGATAAGACATCTCCCGGATTTCACGGACGAGATGAAAAAGCTTGTCAATATTGGACTCAAAGTCACACCCCGTCCAAATCTGCCATGATTGAAACAACCATCACCAAAATTTCATCGTGTCCCTCCACCTCCTCTGAATCCTCCTCTATCTCTACAGTTTGAAAACAGTGCCGGGTCCAAGCTGCAAAGTTGATATCACTACTGTTTTCCCCCAAGAAAAGCCAGGGCCCCTTGAAGTTCAGGTAGCCTCCTCAATTCCTGTGCTTACAGGTAATAGAAAAATTGTGAATGCCAAACTAAATGTGCCAATCCATTCAATTTAGTTCCCATTCCTCATCAGCCACAAACTTTCGCAAAAAAATGCACAGTTGGTTTTGATACTGTAACTGTAGCTCTATTAGACATCAGGTCTCTGGCAGGAAAATCTTTTTTAACACATGATTTTATCATCAAAAACAATCTTAATTTTATGTTTTTAACTGAAACTTGGTTAGACCAGGATAATGCAGCTGTTCACATTGAATCAAGTCCTCCAAATTTCTCTTTAATAAGTGAAATTAGAATGCATAAAAAAGGAGGAGGTGTTAGTATTCTGTTGAATGAGTTACTCAAATGCAAGCAGATGTTTTATGGAAGTTTTACTTCTTTTGAATATGTGGCTCTTCAGGTAAACTCATCCTCTCAGGCGATATTTCTAAACATTTGATGACCTTGTTGAGTTACTGTCTCTTATCTGCACTGACTTTGACTGTGTGTTAATTGTTGGTGACTTTAACATCCATGTCGACAAACCTGAGGACAGATGGACTAAAGAACTGTGTTGTGTCCTTGATAACTTTGGACTCACTCAGCATGTGACACAGCCCACACACAACAGGGGCTACATCCTAGACTTAGTTATCTCCAAGGGTCTGAACATTTCTAAGGCTCTGGTTTCTGATGTTGCTCTTTCTGACTATTACTGTGTTTTCTTTGAGAATGATATCTGTGTACACAAATGTTCAAACTGAGGTTGTCGCAAAGCAATATATCACTGAAAACACTGGTGACATATTCATTGAGGCTTTCTCTTCTACACCCCCTTTCTCCAGGTTCTCGGTCAATGACATCATTTCAATTCCAAAATTACAAATGTCACGAATGACACTGCACCCACTAAAGTGAAGGTGGTCTCTGGTAAGAAAAAATCTCCTTGGAGAAACGCCACACTAGTCAAAATGGAAAAAAAGGAATGTCGAAAAGCTGAGCGCAGGTGGCGAAAAACAAATCTCCAGGTTCAGCCCTGTGTTCTGTGTGTTCTGAAGACACACTGTTATCTGTGAAACAGGGGTGCTCTGACACACCCCCATTAGCACTTGGTACTTTCCTCCTGATGAAGTCAAATATGCCATATTCAGGACACACAACATTGGGATGGAGAGGACCCGCTGCGTGTTTAGGCACTGCCATAGCAGCGTGTAATTAACGCGCCAAAAATTGACCAATCAGAATTTTGGTCGAGCCAGAACGTATCGACCAATAAATCGACCAGTCGACTAGGAGATTACAGCCCTAAAAACTGGGTTGGACTCTCTAGTAAAACACTAAATAGGATTAAACCAATCTAAATGACAGAGACTACTTTGTGTGTACTGGTAATTACACATCTGAACAGATGAAAATCACAAGCGGAGAACCCCAGGGCTCCATTCGGGGGCCTCTACTATTTAACATTTACATGCTCCCTCTAGCTCAGATAATGGAAAACAATAACATTGTCTACCGTAGTTATGCAGATGATACACAAATGTATATAACCATATCACCAGGGGACTATAATCCCATAAAAAACGCTGAGTAGATGCATTGAACAAATGATTGGATGTGTCAGAAGTTTCTTCAGGTAAACAAAGATAAGACTGAAATAATAGTTTTTGGATCCAAGGAAGAACCACTAAAAGTCTTTGCTCAGCTACAATCTGTGATGTTGAAAACTACAGACCAAGCCAGAAACCTAGGTGTAATCATGGACTCAGACATTAATTTCAGCAGCCACATTAAGGCAGTTACAAAGTCTGCCTACTATCACGTTAAGAATATATCCAAGACAAGAGGACTTATGTATCGGCAGGATTTGGAGAAATGTGTCCACACATTTATCTTTAGCAGACTCAACTACTGTAATGGTGTCTTTACAGGACTCTCAAAGAACTCCATCAGACAGTTGCAGCTGATTCAGAACGCTGCTGCTCGAGTCTGTTATGACCCTGGGTCATTATTATTATGTGTGTGTATATATATATGATGCTGCTCTGTCCCTCCTCCTCCAAGTGTGTGAGCAGTCTGCTCTGAGTGTGTGTGTGTGAATGATTGATAGCAGGTTGGACCTGCTGATTGGCTGGAGACGCTTGATTGCTGCTCCAGGATTGGCCAGAGGCGGGAGAGGAGCCCTTTTTGAACCACCGGCTGACTGCAGTCTCCCTCTCCAACCATTCTCCTACATCCAACTGGGACCAGTGTTTAGTTTGATTAGGATTCTGTGTTTGCATCTTGTGAAACCTTGTGTACTTGTTGATCTGAGTATTTTGGTAACTTGTGAAAAGAGAGAATTGTGTATGGTAGCCAGTAGGGAGGGAGAAGCCTTTTCTTTAACCCTTTTTTCTCCTGTTTTCCCTAATTTAGGAGTTAGGTAAGATTTTGTCTTTTGGTTAATACTTTTGATTTGTAAAGGGAAGGTAGGGAGATAGATGATTTTGTTTGTTGTTTCGGCCTTCACTCCCTCTGAAGCAAAAATAAAACGCTACCTTTAATTTAATAGTCCCTGCGACACTGGCCTTCTTGGGAGTGGGAAGAATGGGAAGCAGCACATCATGCTATGTCTCTGATTCCCCTAGATCAGGGGCGTAACAAGTCCTAGAACCATAACAATAGATCACATCACTCCAGTTCTTAGATCTTTACACTGGCTTCCTGTCTATCAAAGAATAGATTTCAAAATCCTGCTGTTGGTTGATAAAGCACTGAATGGTTTCGGGCCAAAATACATTTCTGATCTGCTGCCACGTTATGAACCATCCAGACCTCTGAGATCGTCAGGTACCGGTCTGCTTTCAGTCCCCAGAGTCAGAACTAAACATGGAGCAGTAGCATTCAATTACCATGTGCCAAATATCTGGAACAAACTCCCTGAAAATTGCAGGTCTGCTCCAACTCTCACTTCATTTAAATCATACTAAAACATTTCTGTTTGCCACTGCTTTTAACTAAAGCAATTTCAAGTCTTTTTCAAGACTTTTATCCTACAGTCTTGTCTATTTTAAATGTTTAAATGTTTGTCTATGTATTCTTGATGTATGTCTTCTTACTTGTTTTTGAATGCAATTTTGAATGTCTTTTTAATGCAATTTTGAATGTCTTTTAATTTAATTTGTATGCTCCTGTAAAGCACTTTGAGTTGCCTTGTGTCTGAATTGTGTCTTGCTTTGCCTTGCCGTACCGCAGTTACATCTCATCCAGCATAGTCCCGATTAATTTCCCACAAAGTAACCTGCTAGACTCTATCATACACACACAGGATACCAGCACCACCATCCTTAGAGTGGAGGCTCAGCCGGTAGCACAAATGCAATTAGGTGCACATTGTGCTGGGATCAGATTACAAAAATTCCACTCATTATGCATGTCGGGAACAATGAGCAGACATGTAGTGTAACATAATTGAAGAATAGTGGGTATCTGGGAATTATTCCCCCAACAGAAACAGCCCAGTCGTAACTGGTAGTCCGTGTAATGCTAATAAATATTATGTTTGGGTGGGAATAAAAAGGAATTAGTACAAGTAGTAATAGTAACCAGCATGCTTAACCTACTGTGGCAGAGGCATTACTGGATATCATAAAAAGTTAAAGTTAAAGTCATTTTATTTCGTCTCCCCAGGGAGAAACTTGTCATGGATATCGGGAAAATTCCTGCATCAATAACAACAGTAAAACATACAACATACCACATTCAACAAACAAAGGCATCCAGCCACCTATTTAAAAAAAAAAATAAAAAAATACACAAAACAGTAGGGCTACTGTGCAAATTGCCATCCATGTGCCTATGTAAAAGAACTATCCAACATTCATCTTGTTCTGCTTTGCATGCATTACAACCACTTCTTCACGCTTACATAATCATCCATACATCCAGTCCATTCTGTATACATTTCTTTGTCCAGATACATCACTTCCCATGCGTTCAATCCTAAAAATATACAATCATTACTCCATTTCTATACCCACATACATTTAACCTTGAAAAGTTTATTACTTCCTAGTTTACAATCAGTCATATATAAATACTCCATTTCTCCATTCAGCCCTGACCATGCATTTCAATCCTACAAAAATATACATGTTTTCGTTCCATTTCTACCCGCACATTCAGCCATGTGGATACATTATTTCCTATATTCAGTTATGATCACCGTTTCTCATTGATGAGCTTGATTGAGAGGGGGATGAATGAATGTTTATACCTGTTGTGTTTGCACAGAGAGACCCTGTACCTCTTGCCTGAATTCAGCAATATATATTCAGGATACAACGGATGGGAGCTGTCAGATAGGATAGACTTAGCCTGATTTATTGTTGCCTGGTCAAAGAGCTCCTGCGGGTTAAGAGGTGCTGGTGTTCCCATAATTTTGCCTGCTGTCTTAACTAGGTTAAAAATCTGGGTTTTAGATTTGACTGTTAGGTTCCCGAACCAGCTGGTAATACCATACTGCAGAATAGACTCGATTTGCCCTTTAAAAGATTAGCATGATATTTTTACTAACCCCAAACACTCTAAGTCTGCGCAAGAAGTGGAGGCGCTGATGAGTTCTGGCACAGACATCTGCCACGTGCGTGCGCCAGCTCAGGTCACTGTCAATGTGAACTCCTAGATATTTAAAGGAGGTCACCTGTTTAATGTCAGCACCGTGGATGGTCACAGTGCTTTGGTCTCCAACTGATCTGGGATCTACCAGCATTTCTAGAGTTTTTTTGTATTGATTTGAAGTTGATGTAGATCGCACCAATTAACAAACTTGTCCACACCAGCTCTGTGTAAAAAGAGCCGAACAGGTCAGTAGCAGGACGTGTTATTTAGCATGGATAAATACTACAGAGGGAACACAACAGATATTTCTCTGTGAAACATAAAGGTTCACTTTCACCTTGGTTTTGTCTTGTCCCCCACTTTAAAACACAGCAATGACCTGCCTCATCCTGGTTGTTTACTGTTATTTTCCATCCAATCATGGCAGTAGTGCTGTCTACATCTAACACGCTGAAGTAATCGTTTACATACATACATACATCGATTTATGTAGGGTGCGTTGACAGCTTGGATATAAGCAGTCATACTGTAGTATCTGTACAGACATTAATTTAGCCCCACTCGTGACCGTACCAGTGGCCTTTAGCGCGTGCCCATCCACCTCGTTGATAAAGCACGTACCTCGGCGTGGATGAATGGCATTGGCCACTGCAGTGTTGCTGTTCTTGGTGTTGTAGCGGAGGAAACGAGAGAGTTGACATAGGTGGGGAGAACAGGACACAGCAGCAGCCCATCTTTCTGAGGGGAAATCCTTCTTCTGCAGGGATGAGAGGATGGACTGTCTGTTGCTCATCTGGCGAGGTAAACGACTGCAGCCTCGGCTGAGGTGAAATCCAAACATTTGTAACAGCTGTGCAGGTAAAATCTGCTGCTTTCAGAAACAAGGTTATGATAGGACTACGGTGAGTTGTGGCGTGCAGCTCTACTTAAGCTTGCCATGCATCAGGTTGTTGTGCCGGAACTGATGTTGGTTCAGGGGCGCTTCCAGCGGATGAGAGAAGGAGTTTCTAATCTGGGGAAATGTAGCAACCAGGTGTGACTTAATGGGCACTGGGTTTGATGTACTAACCCCTCTGTTTAAAGGCTTTGTTAGTGAGTGGAGGCAGCACGTTTCAAATCAATCAATTGTCCAATACAGATGATCTGTAAAATGCCAAATATCGGAGCCAATAAGCAGCCAGGCAATAACTGGTCACCCCCTATTCCGTCCCAACCCTTCTCAACACCCTTTGGGAACCACTCGTCTAAAAGCCATTTTACTGCAGCCTCTGTTCACAGCAATATATTGCTCAGAGTCTGTGCCAGTATCCCTGCTGTTTCTCCAAACAGGACGCTAACTAATCGCAATCTACTGTAGGTATTTCCCTTACTATGGATAAATATGTAACCAGACTTCAAAAACCTGAACCATCCTTTTAAAAATGTCCCATGAATCCCTCAGCTTATGCTTGACAGAATTCAGACTGGGCTGAGAGTAGTACACAATAGAAACATGAAGTGTATTCCCACCTTTCCCGTAATCTGAAATGTGTTCTTGGAAATGTTTTTGTTTTGTGAACGTTTGTTGTGTTTTCTCACATGTTGTGACCCTTGGGGCCATTGTACCGAGAAAATGAATGAATGAATTGAGTAATTACTTAATAAAGAATATATTTAGGTAGGTTTTATCTGGGCACTAAATTACAATAACAAAAAAAAACATTAAGCACAAGTTAGTGTCTGGCTCCAAAACAAAATATATAAAGAAACTAAAAGAGTTCATATTCTTAAGTCTGAAGAAGGTTTGAAATGCTGATAGAATACTTAAGTATTTTATGCCTAATGGTTAAAATACTACTTCAAAGATGTATCTATGTTATATTTAAAAAAAAAAAAATGCTTTTAAACCATTTGCTACTTTTCTTTGAGACACCATTTAGTGAACTGTACATTCAGCTTTAAACTCAGCTGTGTCTATGCTGCTTGACCTTGACTGTAAATGTATTTAATATTTTGTAGGTGGACCACTTTGTAATTTTGGAATCTGGGTGGATCTCTCTGACAAGAATCAACATTTTGGAAGTGTTCCAGAAAACAGTTACCATGCAGATGAACTAACTGTATGAATCAATCTTACATTTTAGCGGCGACTGACAGGTTAAGCTCCTTACCTGTAACAATGGCCGTCTTTCCCTTCAGCTTCACTGAACTTGAGCACCTGGATCCGCCGAACACACCGTAGTACACTATCACATAGAAGGAGACTGCTCCTGCTACAAGGGAAAGCAACACCGACATCTCTGCACTGACTGAACCGCACTGGGTGATACGGTGTCAAAGTCGATAAAATAACAGATTGTTCCGGCTAACACTTTCAAAGTAAAATCTTTGAGAGCAAACAAAACCGGTTTTACTGTTTGTTAAGCACTAAAGTATCAAAACTCCCTCACAATACACATATCAGCACAGGCTTTTTAAAGAAAGTAGCCAAATGATATAATTATCTTTACAGTTTAAATGTATCAATTTCATATAGAACTTGCTTTGAAGGACCCACAAACTGCGACAAATTAACAACATCCGGTTGGGCTTCCCGTTTTAGCGTAACAAAGCCGCAAGATGTCGCCATAGCTGTTCAAAAGAAAGCTTGGATTGTCAAAGTGAAAGTAGGCTACGGCCGAGAGCTGATACAATCGTTATTATTAAGCACTCCCCCGTTTCCAAATTAATCATTTATCATTATTGCCCATAGAGCTAACTGGAATTGGCCCCAGTAACCCCCCTGAAAAAGGTTGTATAAAACATTCCCGCGACCCTCACGGAAAAAGCGGAAGAAAACGGAACGGAACGGATATAGTCATCAATAGTAGTCATTATTAAATAATGTTTTATGCTTTCCTATTGAGGTGTTAATCGTAGCCTATTGTGGCCTACTGTGAAGGTGAAAATAATCAGTAGAAAGTGGCCCACATTAAACCCTGGAATGTAATCTGGAAGTAAAGGACAGTAACCACGATAGGCTACTAGCAGTTCTGACGAGGGTTTGATTACTTTACTTACTGCTTTGTCAAGTATCCAGGCTGTACGCTGATGGATTTATTATTACACATTTCCAGTGCACAGTCAAATAAATACATAAATGAAGGGAGAACGATTATGTCATGCTTGACAACTTGAAAGTTAAGATTTGTTTTTCAGAGTTAGGTCAGAATTTGGTTTGGTTAGTGTTAGTTTAAATGATAATGGTTAGGTAGGACGCTAGGGAATATATTTTTCTTGCTTCTAACTCAATGGTGCCTGTACATTTCTGCTGAGAGCAATAGTAATTTCGAGGAATGGCTGGTTGGTCAAGAGAACTTGCCATAAATGAGTTTTGACCATAAACGAATTAAACAACACCTAAAACCATGACAATAATGCAACTTCAAACATTCCCTGGTAGGAAACTTACTTGATAAACTCTAAAATCTATCTATCTATCTATATTTATCAAACTTCAAACATTATAAGATAGGAAATCTAATTTAAAAAATAATTATTCAGTGAAATACAGTTTAAACTATGTCACAGTGCAAAAAAAAAAAAATGCTTCTCTCGTTGAGGTATGCTCAATTTCCCATAAGTGAGTTTTGACCAGTCAAAGAACAACATGTTTTTTTTCCTTTGTTGCAAGTTACCAGTGTTAACGCATGTAAATGAATCACAGCAAGTTGGCCCTTGTGGTCTTTAACAACATGCTGGATGACTCTGCCTAAAATGTGCTTGTACTGTGGCCTGAGACCACCCTCCCTCACCACAGTGCTCCTCCTGACCCATGGCAAGATTGATGTCAAAAGGACCATCAGGTAGACACACACATGCACAAAGTGTATTTTTGAAGATGTATTCCAAATGAACTGAAATTGTTCTGCAAAGTTAAAGTATTGACAGTTGTGGGTATAGTTTGAAAAATAACTGAAAAACTGGTTAGGTATGATATTATTTCATGTAAATGAGGTCTTTGACCATGAATTCCAATCAGAGGTGTAAAACTTTTGGTAATGATTAGTTATTCCATGCTTTAAAAACATTCAAACCAAACCAGATGACTTTTGACCCAGGAGAACAAAAGTCACAAGACCGTGAGTGTTCATTTTACATTTTTCTTGAAAAGCCCCATTTCAGTGAAATAAAGCCCAATTTAGTATTCTGTGCAAAAAGGTGCTTATTTAGAAGTGAAATACAAAATATGGGCATGAATGGCTTTGGACCATAAATGATTTGAAAAAGAAATTGCCACCCTATTTGCCATAATATTTATCCACAAAACTGAAAAACACTTTAAATCATTATATTCTGCAAAATTAGCTTCCAAGCTAGCAGGGAACATGTTTATCTAATGTTCAAAGAACATTTTAAGGATGTTTTCAAATAATGTTCCTAAAATGTTACATGTTAACATAGGAAGAATGTTTTACCTGCAACATGTTGAGCATGCTCAAGCTGATTTGGAGAGAGGTAATTTCATAAAATAATTATAATAATAATAAATCATTACAACAAACACAACTATCTACCAAACATTGAAATATGAATAATGCAAAATAAAACCATATGTGGCGATCAACAGTTTATAAGTCAGCATTAACGTAATGTATCGGTATGTCAATTACCCCAAACTGTTAGCTAGCTAATAATGATAGTAATGTTAACATTACTGTGGGTTCAATAACAGGTTTACCTCTCCACGGTCCTCTCAACCCGAGATAAACCAGAGCCGCTTCTCCTCTTCCTCCACAAGCAGAAGGCTTAAAAAGGAAATCAGTCATTCCTGTAGCTTAAACATATTTGACAGTCAAACTTTACTCTTCTTGTCACTTTCGCACACCTGGGCTGCAGAAATAGTGACGTACGGGTAGGGGTGGGAACATCTGGTGAGGCAACCAGGAAATGCTCCGAAGGCTAGAGTGTCCCATTTAACAACGGTTGACGCGGCCTGCAGGTCTCTTCATGACCCAGCCTTTGCGGGCGGCGAGGGCTGGGTCCTTTAAAGATGCTGCCCCTGAATTGTGACACAGATAGTGTCCACTATGTTCTTCCCTCTATGTTTTCCCCTTCTTGTTGCGTGTTTGTCTCCCTCTGTCTGCCAGTATTGTTTCCTTTCCCTTCTGTGCTTCCCCTTCATTATCTCACCTGTCCTCTTCCTCCTCTCTCCCCTCACCTGTTCCTTATTCCCTTATCAGTGTGTCTGTGTATTTAAGCCTTTGTTCCCAATGCATTCCTTGTTAGTTCGTTGTGTGCTTTGAGCATTGTGAAGTTCCCTGTGTTCCGCTCATGTCTTGGGTCTTCGTTGGTATGTTTTGGATCTTGATTTCTTATTTTTGCATTTTGAGTTGAACTTTGCTTTTGGTTATACTTTGCTTTAGCCTTTGTTGCTACTTTGCCTTTTGTCCCTTTTTGTCTAGATTTTGTATCTGGCTCCCTTTGTTCAGCTTTTGTAAAATAAAGCTTGCCTTCTGTTCCCCCCTATTTTGCCTTATTGTGTATGGTCTGGGTCCTCAATTACAACCTCAACCTTGACAGTTCTTCTATAAAACAATGTTACCTAATAACAAAGGAAGAACATTCTTGAAACAACACTTTGAACATGTTTTCAGGATGTTTTTAAGGTCTCCAATTGCAGAACATTATTTCTGAAACATTCCTGTAATGTCATATGTTAACAAAGGAAGCACATAATCAAAGCAACACTCGCAAAATGTTTTCGGCATGCTTTTAAGGCCTCCAATTAAAGAGGTTTTTTATAAAATATTCCCACAATGTGACACGATAACAAAGGAAGACCATTGTCAAAACAACATGCAGAAAATGTTTTCAGGATGTTATTGATACCTCAGATCACAAAAAAATTCTAAACCGTTCCTGTAATGTAACATCCTTTAATGTCATGCTAAGATTATCCTTAACTAGCATGCCTCGCTCTCACTTTTCGCAACATTACAGATATTGACTTGTCAGCGCTCTCTAACGAAATTGATTACTTTCCCAGCAGAGACCATTTATCTACCACAGATGAACTGGTATCCCACTACAATCTCGGACTTCATCAACTGCTAAATACTCTTGCACCTCTGAAAACAAGGTCTGTTTCCTTTAACCACTCTGCTCCTTGGTTCACAACAGTGCTACGCCAGCTCAAAACCAAAGGCTGTCGCCTGGAACGTCTTTATGTCAAAACTGGCCTACCAGTGCACAAAGAAATGTATCATAATCACATACTCCAATACAAGGATGCTATTACTTTTGCCAAAACCACATACTACTCAGCCTTATGTAGGACAGCGGATGGGAACACTAAAGCCCTATTCTCAACCATCAACAATATCCTGAAAGCACCTGATGCTCTACCACCTCACCTTCTCACAGTTGCACAGTGCGATAACTCCATGACCTTCTCCAATGCCAAAATTGAAAACGTCCACCAGACACCGACTGCGTCAAATAACTCTACACCCTCTCTGCACTCTCTGCCCACATTTTCCATCAGTTCTCCACTTACCAGCTTCAAACTGCCAATTGTCTCTGAAATAACCAGACTCATCCTTAAATCCAAATCATCCACCTGCCAGATAGACCTCCTGTCTACCTAAAGTGCCTTGCAAAAGTATTCACCCCCCTTGAACTTTTCCACATTTTGTCACGTTTTAACCACAAATGTAAATGTATTTTATTGGGATTTTATGTGATAGACCAACACAAAGTGGTGCATAATTGCGAAGTGGGAGGAAAATTATACATGGTATTAATTTTTTTTTTTTTTTTTTACAAATAAAGTATTCACCCCCTTCACTCTGATACCCTTAAATGAAGGGCAAGTGCAACCAGTTGCCTTCAGAAGTCACCTAATTAGTAAATGGAGTCCACCTGTGTGTAATCAAATCTCAGTGTAAATACAGCTGTTCTGTGAAAGCCTCAGAGGTTTGCTAGAGAACATTGGTGAACAAGCAGCATCATGAGGCCCAAGGAACACACCAGACAGGTCAGGGATAAAGTTGTGGAGAAGTTTAAAGCATGATTAGGATATGAAAAAATATCCCAAGCTTTGAACATCTCACAGAGCACTGTTCTATCCATCATCTGAAAATGGAAAGAGTATGGCACAACTGCAGACCTACCAAGACATGGCCTTCCACCTAAACTGACAGGCTGGGCAAGGAAAGCATTGATCAGAGAAGCAGCCAAGAGGCCCATGATAACTCTGGAGGAGCTGCAGAGATTCACAGCTCAGGTGGGAGAATCTGTGCACAGGACAACTATTAGTCATGCACTCCACAAATTGGGCCTTTATGGAAGAGCGGCAAGAAGAGAGCCATTGTTGAAACAATGCCATGCAGTTTACCACAAGCCATGTGGGGGGCACAACAAACATGTGGAGGAAGGTGCTCTGGTCAGATGAGACCAAAATTGATGTTTTTGGCCTAAATGCAAAACGCTATGTGTGGCAGAAAACTAACACTGCACATCACCCTGAACACACCATCCCCACCATCAAACATGGTGGTGGCAGCATCATGCTGTGGGGATGCTTGTCTTCAGCAGGGACAGGGAAGCTGGTCTGAGTTGATGGGATGATGGATGGAGCCAAATACAGGACAATCTTGGAAGAAAACCTGTTAGAGTCTGCAAAAGTCTTGAGACTGGGGCGGAGTTTCACCTTCCAGCAGGACAACGAGCCTAAACATACAGCCAGAGCTACAATGGAATGGTTTAGATCAAAGCATATTCATGTGTTAGAATGACCCAGTCAAAGTCCAGACCTAAATCCAATTGAGAATCTCTGGCAAGACTTGAAAATTGCTGTTCACAGACACTCTCCATCCAATCAGACTAAGCTTGAGCTAATTTGCAAGGAAGAATGGGCAAATTTTTCTGTCTCTATATGTGCAATGCTGGTAGAGACTTATCCCAAAAGACTTGCAGCTGTCATTGCAGTGAAAGGTGGTTCTACAAAGTATTGACACAGGGGGGTGAATACTTTTGCACACCACACTTTTCTGTTTTTTATTTGTAAAAAAATTAAATAAAATCATGTACACTGAAAAAAGTATAACCTTGCTCAAATTAAAAGAAATGATGTCCAGATATCACATCTAAAATATTTGACTTCACAGAATCTAAATTGAGTTACTTCTTATGACCTGATTATTTTATTTCTATGTAAACAATAATACTGCACTTGACCCAACCTTAATTCTTTGCCTTGATCCAAATGATTTTCTTAACATTTTAGTTATTGAACCAAACTAATAAATTGAAATTGAACCAACCTAATGTATTCACTTTTAACTAAATTAACATGAATCAATGTTTGCATCGACACCACTTAATTCATTTACATATAACCAAACTTTTTCACATTATATTTGACCTTACTTAGAAAATAACTTGTATTTTCAATTTCATAAACTCCATAAAAAAAGACTATAGCAGTATAGCCACCAGGAGGACACAGAGTAAATATTGAGAATCTCTAGCCAGAGATTCACCTTTTATATGAATACACACCAACTGTGACCGTATAGGAAGTCTCTCCCGGCAAACACCCCTTCACTCACGGTACCAACATTTTATCATCTTTGTTAACTCGACACAATTTAACCACAGAACAAGGATGTGAATTAACCCGCAACTGTCTTACACATCATCTTATTCACAAACACATTCACGAACCATAATTACACCAACTCCAACAGAATACCCAAGAGTTTTTGCGCCACAGTCCACAAGGGGCGTTACAAGACACTTGGCCAACAGATCACTTTAAATGTATTTATTCTTCTTTAACATATGAACCATATGCAACATATTTAACACTAAAACAAATGAAGGCCGACTGCCTAATCTAAAAGAGGGCAGATATTGTCTGGTCAATATGTAGTAGTAGTAATGAGTAACCCTGGACTAGAACACTAAAACTTTGATTATCAGCAACTGCTTTGCTACTTAAGTAAACGATATCCGCGATGTCAAATGGTGCGTCTTGGCCAGCATGCTGAAAGAGAGCTACAGGACTTGACATGTGCTCTGACCATGCAGTGTACAATGCGCATGCACAATTCACATTCGACTCAAACTAAAAATATTACCTGCAGGTCATGAAGAAAAAACAAACAAAATGAGAGAAATCAAAAACATTGTTTTGGGTCCTTTGGACGTATATTTAGTTCAGTATAAATCAAACTTGATGTCTCTAAATGCAAAAAGAATGAGTTTCACAATCATATCAATAATTTTATCCTGTTTTAAATGGCATTTATTAGTTTGAATGAACAACTGCATGTTACACTTTTTTCAGTGTATCAATTTCCTTCCACTTCACAATTATACACCACTTTGTGTTGGTCTATCACATAAAATCCCAATAAAATACATTTACATTTGTAATTAAAACGTGACAGAATGTGGAAAAGTTCAAGGGGGGTGAATACTTTTCCAAGGCACTGTATCTACTCTTTTTTGCAGTTTACCATCTGAAGAAGCCAGAGTGGATCTACTTCATCTTCGAACCTAGTGTGACTAGGTGATCTTACTCAATGATATGCTGGTCAGATGCCCTGATATCAGCAACAACATCGTAGGGGTGCCCATGAGGTTCAGAAAGGAACCTGTGGCCATCAGTGCTGCTTTCCAACACGTTTCACTGCTTCATAGGTAAAGAAGAACACCCAGAGACAGTTTCCAGGGTATTGCAGCAACAGCCTCCACAGTAACATTGTGGACTACTGTGAACTTTATGCAGTCCTGGCACTGCCCCAGTATCCAGCAGCTGACTTTGACAAGGAAAACATCTATTCTTCCTTGATTTCAAGTGTTTTCTGTGTGAAGTGATCAGGTCAAAGCCTTAACAATTGCTGTGGTATATTTGCACGTAAATATACCTTTTTTTACTGCCCCCAGATGGCCAAAAAAAGTAAACGAATGCAAAATGGTTAATTTACAGTAAAAATATAGACATGCTACACTGAATAGGTGTGAATGGAATTTAATGTCTGTGTAGGTTGATGGACCAGAAGGTAAAAGAAAACAGACACCACACTGAAATAGCAGTCTCATGTGCATAAAGCTCTTTCAACCCTCTAAGTTGCGCCCTTGGAGAAAAACTACACCAGCGAGAGGGTATTTTAATTTCATCATGTATGTCAAAAAAGAGTCGAAATGACGAGAATAAAGTTACAACACAATTTCGTGAATAAAGTCAAAATGTTGAGAATGAGTTGACATTTCAAGATTATGTTTGAAACTACATCAAACAGCTCATATGACTGTCTTAACAAAATGCCTGTGAAGATGAACTGGTGAAACTACTCCAGAAATGGCTTTAGTAACAAAGAAATTATTTTTCTTTTAGCTCATAAACACGATGTAGTTGTCAGTATTAGGACTTTGAAGAGATTGTGCCAAAAACTTTGTGTGTTTGTCAGGAAAAACAACACAAGCATGGGGGAGGTAGCCACGTTCGTGCAAGCCGAAATTGAAAGGATGTAGTAACGGTAGAGACTGGAGGGCAAATTGCATAGCTGTCAGCCACTCCCAGGTCTCTCCCCTAACTGGATTTGAGAGACCAAAAGAGTTGACTTTATTCTCGACATTTTGACTTTATTCACAAAATTATATTTTGACTTTTCGACTTTTTTGCATGATGAAAATAAACTTCCTCCTCTAATTTTTTTCCTCTCATCCCCGGGTCTAAAACTCTTATGTAGGCATGAGTGAGAGAGTGGAGCAGCGGAAAAGTGAAGGGTGACACATGTCCCAGCAGTAGGTGAATGACCATCTCTCACTCTTCAGACTAATGAGAGGGAATGAAGGCAAAGCTACTGCAAACCAGCAATGCCTCACATGACACTGTCATCTGCCACCACCACTGGTACCAGTCAGACCCATGGAGGGGCCTTCACTCACACAAATGTCCCACTGCCACACAATAATGATCCACTCTGACTTAATGGCAACTTGTTTTGATTTGATAAGTTCATCGAATTCATAACTGACTAAATTTCAAAAGCTATCTTCTCTCTGTGGTGTGGTCCTCTGCTAGCTTACAGTATTTTCTTACCTACAATCAGTGTTGAAATGCTCCTCAGAGTGAATAGATCTTGTGGATGGAGGGAGGCGCAGACTGAATAGAGGGGATAACAAGTTGAGTAACATGGCTTGTTTGTCCTATAAACCCTAATGTCAGGGACATTCAGGAGGCAGAAGTGCCTGTGAACCCTGTAACACTCCTCAGCAGCTGTTATTTGCAAGCTGAAAGAAGAGGAGGAGATCTAGCAATGTTTCTATCATCCTGAACATTTTTATGTCGTAGACATAAATAACCTGAAAATAGTGTGGATACACATCATTTTCGAAGAGAATTGTTAACAAAAAATCAAAGAAAAGTACAGACACTGAATAATTTCAGAATAGAGAATGAAAAATGTGATCCTGCCTAACCCTGTGTTATCACTACTAATAGGTAAAATGACCAAAATTTCAAAAAATAGCCCAAAATATGTACAAATTAAACATTCTATTTGTCAATCTTGCTTTGGACAAATGGCCAGACTGACCAACGCTTCTGCTCTGCTGCTGAGGGTAAAAAAAACAGTGTTTAGTCACCAGTAAATAACCCCTCTGTGACTCCTTTGTTAATATGTTAACTATTCACATAGTGATTGAGTAGTGTGTCCGTTGTTTATGAATGAGGTTGGTGGGAAGATTAAAACTAGTATTTTACATATTTTCAACCTTGTTGTGCAGTTATGCATAGTTTAAACTCACAGATGTTTAATGTGAAATATAATTCCAGTGGAGATGCCAAAAGAAACAAAATGCCACATGGAAATTTTAAGAAAATCGGTCTGAAAAAAAGCTGCACAATTTATACTATAATTTCTCTCAATAAGTTTTTTAGATGTGTTGTAATTTGATAATACAGATCAATTTAGAAAAGACATAAATAAAGAAGAAAACGATATGGAGAAAACACATTGGGACGCAGGCAAATACATGCATGTATTCACATTTTTATGTACAGAGATGCAAACGTTATCAGCAAACCCAATTTCTCACAGCAGTAGCTGCGGGACACCAACTAGCAACAAGCAGCTCTTTGAATGAACTGTGACAAGGTGTTGTTCTTTTCCCCCCTCCCCTCTGTCTTCTGTCTTCCGGGAACACTAATAGGCTCCATGCAGAGTAATGTGACCAATTGAATCATCCTCGCCCCAAGCTGGAGGCTGCAGATCGTCGGAGCAGAGTGCGCTGCGCTCAGTCCGGCTCCCACACTGAGAAAGCCTTTCTGGGGTGACACTAACAGTTTTTGCCCGGGACCTTGGGGATTTTACACCCTGTCCTTCAAGGAACTAGTGGCACTCTTTCCAACTGCCTAGGCCCCTTTGCCCGGGAGAAAAGGTCAGAGGGCTCTTGTTAAGCCATAACTGCCGCTCTAGGTGAGTACAAACTCTAGCTTGTGGTATTGGGCAGAGCTAAGGCCCTGATACCAGAACAGTGTATGAGTGATCAACTGTGATCTGATGAGTGTTAGTAATCTTTTAAGGAGTCTTTTATTGTTATTCAATGTGTAGCATCCATAATACAAAACAGTATTTGCTGGATGACATATATTGTCTGCACTGCTAAACTTTGAAAATTACCATAAATACAGCAAATAAATAGTTTCATATGTGATTCCTTTTTTACCAGCTAAAACCATTTGTACAGCCCAGCATGTTAAAGTGACTGTGGGTTATCCAGGTTGCAGAAAACAAGCATGGATACAGTGGCATCGGACATTAAAGACAACATTACCATTTTATCACTTCAATGATTTAGACAATCAAACACTAGTTTTTCTATTTCCGACACTTATATTGGGTATAAAGTGGTGGTAACGAAGAATAGAAGTGTACAGCTGCAGTGTGTTACATAAACCCTTCTGCACCCCTCCGAGTTTTGGATAAAGAAACATTTCCACTAACTTGCTCTCTTAACTTGTATGTTAGTACTGATAGCTTAGTTAAACTAAATGTAACATATATCTGAACAACTTACAGGAAAAAGGAGAAAAACTATTAAATATCTTTACAAGTAGTCACCACACAGTCTCTATAGAAGATATGGATTAAAACATTTACTAAAATAAAAGTGAGCCTGCCTTCACAGTAACACAGTAATGTTCATATGTGAAAGTAAACAAAGACAGCAAAAGAACATTGGGCCTCATTCATGAACCGTTCTTACGAACAAATTTGTTCTTAAGTCCCACTTACGAAGATTTTACAAAGATTGTGGCATTCATGAATTTTTTCTTATCTAGGATTTTTTCTTAGGCAAGAACAAATCCTACGAACACTCAGGAGTACTCTTCAGTTTCAGTGCCGAAATGTTGGCATGGTTGTGTTTTCTTCTCTTGTGTAGTTCAATAAAATGCAATATTACAGTGATAATTCTGTCATATTTATTCATTTATTTATTTATTTCATATTTTTGGTAATTTACAAAGAATTAAAATTTTTAAATAAATTAAATGTGCCAATGATTTAAGATAAATCAAGTAAATTGGAAACATGCCATCAATTAGTAACCCCCCCCACCCTATTTATACGTGGCATTTCTCCATCCAAGGCCCGCAAAACAATGGCATATATATTGCTCCTGCGGCATTCATCAATGTAAGAACACAGCTGCGAACAATTCTGAGGCTTACAAACGAGTTGGTGAATCTGACATAGGGTTTTCTTAAGGAACCTCTTAAGAACAACTTAAGAAAGAATCTAAGAAGATTCTTAAGAAGATAATGGTGAATGAGGCCCATTCCCTCTAAGGATCCAATGATTGAGACTTAAACTTATGCACAGTACAGGAGAAAACATTCTTTTTCTGATGAGTCATTTATAGACTTAGTTCATAATGAGTTGAAATATAACTCACTAAACTCGGTTAAACAGACATTATTTAAGCAGTAGTATTCACAGGCTTCCATTATATGAACCCTGCAAAGACTTAAGGGGTAAACAAACACTGGCTAACCACAACTGGAATGTATGAACATTGTGTGATATTGTCTGTTTTTAAAAGCGTTAAGATACAATAACAAGCACACACACTGCAGAGTGATCTGTGTCCTTGTAACTAGCCTGTCATCTAGAAATTCAGTTCATAAATTGATAATTTGGATCAGCAAATTTGTTGTTAGGGAACATAAGGCCCGCAAAATCACGCAGAATGAGTAAACAAACATTTGCAAGGAGGCATTCGTCTTAAAACAATTTTTCAAAGTTGCTTCAAGGAACTTTCAATTCTGTTCATTCTAGCAGCCTCTGTGGCCCAAAGCGGTATGTATACCACCACCACCAGTCATAAAGATCTTGAACTGTGTAACGTGGATTTGTTGTAGAAGCCAGTGAAAGAAAAATGAATGCACAATTTTGTCCTACTGGAATTATTTAGTTTAGTTATTAATTGGTTATGCAAAATTTTTTTTTTTTTTTTTTTTAAATCACTATTTTGAGGGCTCAGAAATTCTTCTTGGTAGAAATTAGCGATTTTATGGTTTTTGGCCATGGGTGAGTTGAAATGGCTCACTAGCACCCCCTAAAATACAGCCCCCAAGATTGCTTTCATCTACATGTATGAAATTCAGTATTCTAGACCTAGAAAACAGTCTCTTGGTAACATGATTTAAACCCAACAGGATATCAGCTATTTTGAGTGTTTTGGCTATGTGAAAATGTTGTACTTAACCAGATCAATTAAAAGTTATCAAAGCTTCAGTTTTTGTTGTCTGTGGCGGTCCAGCTGTTGGCTGTGGTGGGTCAGCAAATATCAGTTGTTCACCGGGAAACAAGACGTTGCTGTAAATCCACAGCACCTTAGCATAATAAACCTGTCACACACATCCAGAACTGCATCAAGCATGTCATGGGTCATGCCAATAATGGATCTTGCCTTCCTGATCAGTTTGTTGATCTTATTCCTCTCCTCTAAGCTCTAAGCCCCACCCCCAGTAAACAGCATAAAACAAGAGACTAACTAAAACACCCTGATAAAACACATGTAGAAATGACCTGTTGACATCATAAGACCTTAGTTTCCTGAGGAAAAATAGCTTGGATAGGACATTTTTTAATACGGCACTGGTGTTCTCCAGTGCACAAGGACACAGGATGTACTTATAAGAGGAAACCACCTCAGTGGCCTAATCCTTAATCATCACAGGGATATCAACATCCCTTTTCTTTCTAAAATCAATATAAGTTCTTGGTTTGACTTATAGTTAAAATCAAATGGCTATGATAACATCACTGACAAACACATCTATGCTCTGTTGGTAAGTGGTCGTCTATGTAGATGTAGCCATCATCAGAAAACTTTTGCAGGTGACAGCAACACCAAATACAACCTGCAGCTGGAGGAATACAGTCATGGTTAAAAGTTTGCATACACCTTTACATACAATACAGTATATATCATGGCAGTCTTCACATCCAATGAACTCTTTTCTATGATGGAATGAGTGAATGACCTACTACTTTGTCACAAAAAAACATTCATGAAGTTTGGTTCGATAATGAATTTACTATAGGTCTTCTGAAAATTGAATTTCCAATTGTGATGATATACAAAGTTGCAAGAATCGCATTTTCTTAGTAGCATGGCCTCTTTACTTCTTCTGAGTGATTCTAATTGATAACAGCTGGTGACTTTTCTGGGCCCAGTTTAATAGGAATTGTTTGATACACCCACTAGACTCAGCACAAATACTACTACAGAGCTCAACACTGATCTGAAAGAGCTCCCATGAAAGCTTTGAGATGATTATTGGGAGCTCTAAAACATTTTTCCACTTTTGCGTCACTTGTTACATTTGAATCTCTGTACATGGACCTCTACGATTCTATGGCCACACACACAAACACATACAGTTTGTCACACAAACAGGAAGGCCCGCCCCTCTCATTTTTTTTTTTTTTAACTCACCTTGATTCTTGAAGCACTCTAGATCTGGTTGCACCAGCCTCTGTCATGGTGATTTGTCTTGTCTTTTGTCCACACACTTCAGCCTTAGCTAGCTCTAGCTTTGTTGTTATACAAAGGTGGTTTTTGTTCTGGTAGTCTCAGGATTATTTGTGTGTCTGTTGCTGCTGTATGTAAATTGACTTGATAGGCACTCCCTGAAGAAAACGGTATAAGAAATGGTTAATGGCTAATTCTCTGTAACTTTAATTGGCAACCACAGATTATTGCAAAGCTGTAATTTAAGTGGCCTGCTGGGCAGTGAAGCCTAGGCTTATATTGATCAGATTCCTTCACTTACAAATGCAGTGATGAAGCTTTTGGTTTAGAAGTGAATCTTGTGGTGATATTCTTGGTAGAATTGCAGCTAAAAACACCAGCATAGCTGACTGGAGAAACAGCAGGCACTGCTAGTTTAAACCTGTTTGAGCTGACAAATCAGAAATGGCTGGGCTTTTCAGGAAAGGGTCATCCAGTAGAACTGGACTAAAATGGAGTATTACAGGCAGTCGGTAAATTGGGGGCGCTGCAGCAATGGAAAGTATGTGTTTTATCAATGTTAAGCAGGTATATGTAATCCAGCAGACCCCTAATACGTATAAATAAAATGAGTATAATTTGGCCTCTGTAATTCCTCCTTTTGATAACCTCTCAATTACATCAATTAATGCCCTCCAAATAAAATTTGTTTCTGTTGGAAAAAAAGGACCTGTGTGTTGCCTTCAGGGTATTTCTTTCATTATAACGAACTGATCCTTTAATATGTCTTTGTAACATATTCTTCTTCATAATTATATGTTGATAACTGTCATAAAGGTAAACTTGTTTGTAAAAATGCTTTATTTTGATATTTGATTCATCCAATGATGATCCTGCAAGTTCTTCCCAGCAGACATGCGCATGAATGTAATCCGCTTCCATCTTCTCAAAACCAAGGCAATTAGAGGTGGATTTCATCGTTCGATGTCGAGATTCAGTTCCCATCGGTCAGTTTGGTAGGAAGAATCGTTCATATCGTTCGTTTGTTGGTTCAGTCGCATTTCCGGTACAACGATGTTTAGCGGTGAATCATGTAATGAACAGTTCTCAGCTCCTCCTTCTAAAATGATCGTGCTAACGGTCATCATAACACTGTAGTTCAATACATCGCTGTAACTTCATGATTATGTGTACTTTTAGACAACACAACAGTTAACAGCTAAAGCCTGCAAGCCGAAAACGAGTGACTGACTGAACGAGAACGCCAGGAGAGGAATCAGTGAACGAACGAGAACAATGAGCTATGAACGAAATGAAATGGGTTTTTTTTCATGGAAATGGTTGCTATGCTTTCCTGTTTCTCATTGGCTAAAATTCGACCACAGTGTCCTAGACTCAGCATACGATTGGCTGGCTCTCAGTCCTCTTCACCACTCTGATAACTAAACAGTGAACAACACAGCGACTAGTTTGTGAGAACGACAGAACAGACGAGAGAGAAGTGAAACGTGGAATCAGTTCAGTGATTTCGCGTTACAGAGTCAGACTTCGAACTGATTCGTTCGTGACCGACACATCACTAGAGGCAATGCCTTTTCACAAGCATGTTAATAAATAAGTGTGACAGTAAACGGTCAGCTGTACTACTACTCTGTCATCATTGACTATGGTTTAACATGGTGTTTAATCAGAGTTTCATGGAAAGGCTAGAGAGCTTTTTATTTTAAAGTTGATGTTTTGAGTTTGTTACCCCATTACGTGGGTAACTTTTAACAGGGCAGATGGAAGCAGATCAAAACAAGGCTTCGTATAGAGTATTCTAGTTTGTAAAAGTACAACCTGCACCATCTCATTATCGATGAAAGTTCTCTCTTGTGATCAATCAGAGAGCAGCACTGTGTGCACAACTCTCAATTGTTGTACATCACAAGAAAAAAACATAGGGAGACACAACTCTGTTGCCCTAAGCTAATCGGCTATCCCACATCCCGCTAGCCACATGCTGCAAGCTCTCTCCACCTCTACCTGGGTGGAGTTTAGGTTGCATAAATTTGAACATGTTCGTATACCAGATAAGGCCAACAAAACTGGGAAACTACCAATCACTTAGACACACACTCACACACAAATATACTGTATCTATATAGGGGCAGGCTCGCTATTTCTTCATGCTTTAAGTCTTCATGCTAAGCTAGGCCAATCATGTCCTGACTCCAATTCTAATACTCCAGTTGTGGTGACGGGACTGACTGATCCACTGACAGCTCAGACAGTCTAAGATCTAGAACAATGAAGCCTCAACCAGCACATGGCTCTCATGTGACAACCTTGCTGACTGTTATCAGGCTGCTGTTTCCCCCAGCCTTAGCATTAAGACAAACACATAAGTTCTCTGTTGGTTGATGTTAGATTCACAGATTAACACAGAATGAGGTCTTGTATTGCTTATGCTGTCTTTATTTACTGAGAAATACTGAAGTAACTTGTTACAAAGTTTAGATATTTTTTAACTCATTAAAACCAAATAACCTGATAATGTTTTCAGTAGTGGTTTTAGGGTTTACACTGGTTGAGACTTGCTTTAGAAAAGGGTTAGGGTTAATCAAACTACTCTACTGTATGATGTTATCAAACTACATTTAAAAATGTTAAGTTCACTCCTCATACCCTAACACTTGTAACACTTCAAAGTTTGAATCCCTCACTGACCCTGCTTTTTGTATTTGAAAGCTATGCAAAGTTCACAGAAAATGCATCAGAAAAGGTTGTTGGAGCATAACAAATGCATTTGTAACAATACAGTAAATGTATATTGTAATTGGTGAATAAGATGAGTAGAGAGCCATGCAGTGCAATAAGTTTAAAGTTCCCTGCCGATGAAAGACGCATTCCTACTCTGCATGTTGCTGTGTTCCTCAGACAGATTCCCAGCTGGGACCTGCTCTAATCTCCTGGCAACAATATTGACATAGAAATAGAAACTCTGACAGGGACAGGACTCTAGCTGTCTGCCAGTCAGGACTACATTCATATAAAACTGGTGTTTAGAGTTCTTATATACACATATAGGACGTGTTTAAATTGCTTAAATGGTGATCCTGTATATACAACTAAATCTTTATATTTAAAGGAACACTAAAAACTGATTATTTAGTGTTTTACCCAGACTCAAATGTAAACATAGATATCAATTTCATCTTGTTTTTACCTCATCTTAGCTCAAAGAAACCTCTTACCAAGATCCACCAAAAACGAAATAAGATGAAATACCTTGAAATAGGCGAAAAGTCAGTCCTTTTGGTGTTGCAGCAAAATTGACCATTTTTGTCTTTAAAATCCTTTTGGAATCAAAGTGCAAACATGTGGACTTGATGTACTCCCCAAGTCATTCAAGACTGATTTCTTCTTCTGATTTTAGCAGGCAACATTGTTGACCAACAACAGTTGACTACAGCTAATACTCAAATTATATTGCTTAAGATACAACAATTGACAGCTTTGGAGTTGCTTGGAGTTTCACTTTTGACATTGCTAGGCAAGCCATTTCTTCCCTTTCAGTCCTGTGCTAGGCTAGAGAGGAAAATCTCAGATGTACATACCCCTATACTGGACACACATATTCAAATGATATTGAAATTGATTACTTATGGGGGTATTTTATTATATGTTTCAGGATCATCCTCAAATTCAACTTACCCTGCCTGAGATCCACCTGCAACCATGACGACAAAATCCAACAGCAGTGTTCTAGGAGGCAAGGCTTCATCCTCCCCTCTCTTGTCCTCTCCACCTCGCCAGCGCCTGGTCACCAAAGACGGACACTGTGCCCTTCGTCCACCTCTGTGCCCTTCAAGCTCATGGCCTGGGGCCTCGGGCAGAGCCTGGCTGCTGGCTCTGCAGGATCTTTGGGGACTGTTGGTTGGTCTGCGCTGGAGATGGGTGCTATTGGCCTTCTGTGCCTCCTTCCTTGCCCACTGGCTGCTATTTGCCTGCCTGTGGTACTTGCTAGCCCACCTCAATGGAGACCTGGCTGTGCAGGATCACGATGCCCCTCCACAGGGGCATGTGGTTTGTGTGAAGCACATAACCAGCTTTACAGCTGCCTTTTCCTTCTCCCTGGAGACACAGTTGACAATCGGTTATGGCACTATGTTCCCCAGTGGGGACTGTCCAAGTGCTATAGCACTGCTGGCTGTGCAGATGCTGCTGGGGCTCATGTTGGAAGCATTCATCACAGGTACAACTCCGAAATTCTTGTTGCCTTCTCCCCATAAACGTTGTTAAGTCTGAGATTATAGTCTCATCTGAGAGTTTGAATGACATACTGGGAGCTAAAATTGGAGCTAATTACTGTATTTGCTAAATAGAAGAAGCTATCTTTTTCTGGAAATTACACTAAATACGTTAGGGTTGTTTTATATTCAGGGATATAACAGGCATTTGAGTGTTAAAGTCTGTGTCTCCATCACCTTTTGTGTTTCCCCTTCGACAGATCTTAGGCCTGTCCTTGTAATGCATAAACTTCCCTTAACTTGAATATAGAAAGAGAAACAGTGACACCAAACCATGTCATGGTCCAAAACCTATTCCCAACCTCAGAGGGCAGATCTTCATGAAGCACATGGGGATACACTATTTGAAGATTGGATGATAATCCCTTAATACATGTCATTGTGTTTAGTCTATTACATGAAAAGAGCATTGCATCATGGGTTGTTTGCAGCCTTAATGTCCATCCTTAAAAGTATTTGATTGGTAAGGGAGAAAGAAGGTTTATGGGGCCCTTAACATCTGTAAGGCAATTGTGCTGAAAATACAGAAGCGCACTGTTTCAAAGATTTTGATGCAGACAAAATGTGACATCTGCTGGGCAACCTTTGGTATTGCATTTATAACACCATGTGACAGAGTAATTTATTATAATAGTCCTCTCATAGAACACATTTTTTAGTTTTTGTTCAGTTAAGAATGTTTTATAAAACTTTAACTTTTTAAAAGTTGACAGCTGTGCTTTTTGTGTAGCAGGTCATCCCTTATTCTAAACCATTGTTAAACCTCTCTGAGGTTATGTAATTAACTGTTTCATAAATAAATGAATAAATAACTCATAAGCATATTTAATAGCATAATAAATGACAGAAACCAGGAATACGATGGTAGGGTTGTTGCGCATACTGGCCCTTTAGCCAACAGCTTACCCAAGGAAAGAATCCACTTGAATCCCAACTTGGACCCATTTGAGAATTAAATTTTTAACCGGATTTCATCCAGACTCTGGCCCAACACTAAACCACTTAGACCTGCAGGACTATGCTGAGTGGAGGCATGAAGTAGACAACAAAAAACACAAATACCACCAGAGCTTGAACGGACTGTTCTAACCCCTCACTTTTTAGCATTACTCTATTATATTGTTGCCTACTCATCTAGTGCATCTAGATCATTCAGTGGTTTTACATCCTCTGTTTATTCTCTGAACTACATTTACTTTGCTGCAGTTTTGATTGCAAAGCAGCCTGAAACAGAAATGTTATTGTAATAAAGCCAAGCATCTCTTCATCATACCACACTGAAGTCTCATTGTCTTAACCTTCAGGTGCATTCGTAGCCAAGATTGCACGCCCTCAGAAGCGTGCAGGAGCCATCCAATTCAGCCCCCAGGCAGTTGTTGGCCAACATCAGGGCCAGACATGCCTCATGTTACGAGCCACAAACCTGCTGCAACGACCTCTGGTAGACGTAAAGGTGAGTGCTGTGCTCTACGAGGAGCATGATGGTCAGGCCCTGTACCAGACCTCTCTGGACTTCCACTTAGATCATCTGGGCCAGCAGCCTTGTCCTTTTTTCATCTTCCCACTCACCTTTTACCACCCCCTGGACCGCCGGAGCCCCCTCTATCCTGCCCTGTGTGAGGGCATGTCCAACCACTTTGAGTTGGTGGTCTTCCTGTCTGCTTTGCAGGAGGGAACTGGTGATTCCTGCCAGAAGAGGACCTCATACCTGCGCCAAGAAATACAGTTTGACCGTCGCTTTCTCCCCGCCTTAGGGCTGGATGCTCGTGGGAGATATATGGTGAGCACCCAGCATTTTGATACAGCTCACTCAAAGGAGCCTTTGAACAAGGACTGTGTGGTGCAGATCAATGGTGATGGCAGTGACAGGATGGAGTAAGGATGCTGAAGGGGAGATCTCATAGGGAGTTTCTGAGGGATTACTGGGGAGGGTAACAATTGGTCAGATATTTTTGTCTGGAGGAACTTGTTTAAACATACATTCAGATTTACCAAATTAAATCAATTTAAATTAAAATCTATAGCAAACATGGGTGCTGATGCAAAAACCCTCAGCTCTTCCCTCTGATTACTTGGTGTCACTAGCGCAGCAACCGCGGTATACTAGCCCACTGGCTAGTATACCAGTGGGCATTTACACCTGGACATTTATATGTCTAGGTGTGTTGGTATGATGAGCATGATCAAACTATATTTGAAAATATTAAGTACATCGTTGTTGGTGCAATCAATTTTAATTCATATTAAATTAATATCCAGTAATCATTGTTTTGTTTATCTCACACATCAAATGACTATGTACAATATAATATAATATGAAAGTTGGAATTCATAGTAATGGACCAACATTGAATTGTCACCCACTCTGACAAGTTTTTAAGCATCTTTCATCTCATTGTTTTGGCTTCATAACACCTTTGGTAGGCAGGCAAATGTTACCTGCAAAATGCCACTAAAAACATAGAGACAATGAACATGTAGGAATTTTCCATACACGTGTGCTGGTTTGACTCGGTTTGGTTCGGCAAGTCAGCCCAGCATGGCAGGGTTTCGCATTTCCACGACAACAGTGCTACATGCTAGAATGTGTATCTTTTAGTAACAGTGTGCTTGTCTTGTTTAATGGTCAAAGGAGCGACTATAAATCCTATTTTTCCCTACCAAACCATCGAAGAATAGCCATTAACAAAGCAAGCTTTGCTTATTAAGTTAGAAACACTTTTTGCCCCTAGAAAATGATTGGACCTCAAACAGTCGACCTATGTGGTCGTTTTTCTGATGAGGAGCTGCTCCTGAATAAATGTAATAGCTCTAAACCTGTCGTGGATTTTATGGCATTTGATTATCAAATTAATGTAGTTCAACAAGGCAGTACACAAGTTGATTTTAATGTTTCTATGAAACAGAAGTGAATATTTTCCACTTGACAAGAGTTATTTTTGGCACAGAAGATAATATTAAGTTGACATGCCTGAATACAAGCCCTGTAAGAATGAATATGGAATTAGTAGGAATGGCAGGTATATTGAAAGTGCTGAAAGAGCAGAAAGTACCAGTGAGGAATGAGCGAAATGGAATTATTCTTCTTTCATGTCTACTAAGGGGCATTCATGTTGCTGATCAATGATTTTCTCTTCTGATGTTTGTGGACTAGCATCCAAATTGAAGATTATACTGTATCAATGGGAGCTGATAATCACAACAATCAGTCAGTCATTCAGATGACTGTAATTTATGAGGGTTGAAAATAACAAAAATTAAATGATAAAAATAGAGCTGATAAAAATGCGAGAAAATGAAACATGGATTGATAGATGATCAATCTTGAAAGGTGATTGATTAAAAAAGTTGTGAAATGATGAAAACAGTCATGTTTTATAATTCATTCCATCTTACAATCATCATTCAAGACACAAAAAATTTAATTCATCATTCAAGGAATGTGTTCTCAAGGGTGGAAGTATTACAAAGTATTTGACAACAATGAAAGTGATTAAAATGCTTATATATAAATAAAGAAGTGATAAAATATATGTGAATTGAAAAATAGTAATAAACTGTCACTTGATTTAATAAACCCAACTGACATTTTACAGTATTTCACTGACAATCAACTTGAATACCATTCATTATTCACAGCACACATATAATTTGCAGCAAACGCCCATTCACTGAACCACTCGACACTCATTATGGATCCCACTGATTTTCTTTTAAGACCTGTATCTCAGGGCAAGAAAAAAGGGAATCTGATGATTTTGTTGGAAAAAAAAACCATCCAATTTCCACAGCCATGGTTACCCAGTAAATTTCCACAATGTTCCACAACCATTCCACAATGATAAATGTTATTTGGGTGCTGAAGTAAAATGTAAATTGTTTTTTCAAATAATCTGAGAGTGTATCACTTTCATTATTGATTCATAAGCATTTTGATTTCATCATACCAACTTTTTTTTAATCAAATCATCTTTAAATTTAACAAATCACTTGATAATTTATCAATCCATTTCTCATTTCACATGCAGTTTTCATTACAAGTTACCCTTGTGATGTAAAAAAATATAATAATGTACCTTGTAACCTTGTAAATTTACCCCTTTATTTTTCAATTCACATGCAAATGTTAAGCTGTAATGGCAAATCATTAGAAGCCTTTTGGAACGAAGACATCCATGTTTTAGAGTGAGCTATCTAACATTAAACAGACTTGCATAAAATGACATATATGACTGATAAAATTATATTGCCTGCTAATTGATTTGTAGATTAATGCATTTATATTGAAAAATCATTGCCTGAATCGTTATGCAAAGCAGAAATGAATGTATTATGTTCAATTTTTATGACAATAAATGTCAATTTGCAAATAAAGTTAGGAGATTAAGAAGCAGTCTTTATGTTGTAGAAATACATTAATTTGTATTTGGAGTATTTTCCCTTTAAAGGCTGCTGACATGAAGAGCATCACTGTGTTATCTCCATAGTTTAAAAAAGAAATCATGTTGCAACTTCAGACATCAAAAGGAAATGTTCTACAAAATGTGATTGTGAAGGATGAGATCTCAATGCATCTCACATGCTTTAGTGCCTTTGTACAGTGTACATTACATGAAATAAATATTTTCTAAACAAGCTGAATTGACCGAATCATCATTGTATTTAGCTTGTGGACTCCATTAACTCTTTTATAGTTACCATGGTACCATGCTACTATGTTGTATAAAGGATGTGTTCTCATTGGTGCTGGTGTAAGACTGTACCACACAAATATGTGCTTTGACTGAAATCATGTCAACATGTGCAGATCTTTTCTCATAATTATGAGATCGGATCTCATAATTATGAGAAAAGATCTCATAATTATGAGACCAATGATACATACGATACTTTTACTAATTACTCCCGGTAGTAAACTGAAGGTATCACGAAGGTATCCTTCCAGATTTAAAATCTGCTGGACTTAGTACTACCTAGACTACTTGCATGCATAATATGAAGTACTTTTACTGTGTACTTTTCGGGTAATCCTGTGTCAAAATCCTTGATAGAGAAAAAGAATAAGGATATTTCGCCCATCTTTGATGTGGAATAAAAAACGTATTCTCCATAAGTAGTCCAAGATTCATATACTGCTGAACTAAGCACTTTCTAGAATACTTGTGTAACTAGTATGAAGTACTTCTATCGTGTACTATTTAAGCAATCCTCTGTCAAAATCCTTAACAGAGAACAAGAGTACATATATTTCACCCAACTTTGATGTGGAAAATCGTATGTTTCATGGGTCTGACTGTGAGGCTGCAGTCTGCCCCACAGTCACTACCAGCAGCTCTTCAGAGCAGCTTCATTATGATTACTGTAAATGTTAGTAGATTCGTGCACTAGAAATAAAGGTGCGGCTGATTTGACCAAGCAAACGCAAACCAGGGCTGGCTTGACCGCAGTCAATGTGGCACCTTTCCTCATCTCATAATTACGAGATCTTTTCTCATAATTACGAGATCCTGATCCTGATCTCTTTTTATCCAGTGAATGCAATGCACTTCCATAATAATTTGTAAGACATATTTTTTTACTTACTTTCCTCTTGATCTCACATTTGCCAGTGCTGACTCCTCACCACTGGATCCACACAAACAAATATTGACATGTAGTTGCTGACAGACACCTTAGCAGAAATAATCAACAAAAATCAAACATACACAAAAAACAAACACGAGCTGAGCAAGCACCTGGCTGAAACGATACAGATCGGATTTATCATTCAAGTAAAATGTGTCAATATCTGTACTCGTGATAAAGCCTGAAGTTTATACATTCAAGTTTGTAAAAAACTTGCTCTATTAATAGTGGTTTTACTCAAAAACATTTATCTGATCACAGACTCCTGGACATGAAGTCACTTTAACGGTTACAGATTAAAAACGTGCAAATGAGTGAAACAGTTGCAGACACCACAACTCACTTACTTTAACATTGCTGCAACATTTGTGCTATAATGTATTCAGGGAACTATTGCAGCATTGAATGAAGAAATAGAAGTTGCATCTTGCCTCCCAAACTTTATTTCTCAAACTACCACATGTTGCCAAGCAACAAAAAACAAAACCAATACCCTGCAATCCATGATGGGGGACCAATACTCAAAATAATGCCTTGATGAGATCTTACAATAAAGCATAACACAAAATGTTAGGGTTAATTTTTTGCTTTGGTTCCTGGACACCTTATATCCTGCTCACACCTCATTAAAATATGTCATGCTGTGCTACAGAATAGAAGAGACTAAATTAAGCACCGGGAAAAAAGGCAAACTAGTTTTCTTTTATGTAAAATTGACTGAGATGTTTCAACCACAAATGTCCCTGAACACACCTGTACTATCACAGCATTGTCTCCTAATGAGCCAAAACAAGTCACATCTCATTGTCTACATGTGACTATACAGGCCTGCATGTGGGGGCTCATCCCTGATCTGCTCTCCTATCTTGGTTGTCTGTGATGGAAGTGAGACTTGGACATACTGGAATTACCAAAGTAAGGACAACAAAAGTATCAAAAGCTGACACTTTTACTTTTTGACACAACAGACGTGGTCTATTATGCACATAATTTACTGATGTATTTGCCAGATCATAATAAAAAAGGCCAATATGGGGCGCCAATTGTAAAATTGCGCATGCTAAAATAAACAGCAACTTTTCAGCACATTTAGCAACAAACCACATTAAATAAAAGCTTATGTGAACTTATGACCAGATTTACAGCAATATTTGTAAACTTTGTGATATTTACTTTTCTTGTAGAAATATAATTTATATTATATATTAAATCTAAATGTTAAATCTTAAGTCTAAATCTAAATGCTAAATCTAAGTCTAAAAGTTAATTAAAATCTAAATGTTAAATTAGAATATAAATGTTAAATTTAAATCTAAATGTTAAATCTAAGTCTAAAAGTTAATTAAAATCTAAATGTTAAATTTGAATATAAATGTGATACTTAAATATAAATGTTAAATTTAAATATAAATGTTAAATTTGAATATAAATGTTAAATCTAAATAATATATGTTAAATCTAAATGCTAAATGTTTACTACATGTGACCGGTCCGGAGTCTATTCACAACACCAGCTGTACCCACAACAGCTAGCACTGCCTAACAGAGCAAAGAAAAGAGAGACCAAACTCGAGAAGGCTACAAACAAAAAGAAGTTTGGATAGCTCAAGAGGTGAAACAACAGTTAACATTGGATGTGACTGTTCAACGATGGCGACAACTGATGGAGTTGAAAGCCTGAAAATGGATGCCATGATAGCTGTGTCTCCATATAGCAGTGTTCACACATGCACTGGGTTGTTTGGACATTAGCCTGACGAGCTGTATGTGAGAGGCGGAATGATTCTTGTGTGTGTCACACGTAAAAGGCCAAATCCCCTGTCTGGAGGTCAAGGGAAAATTGCATATATCTATGAATATAATTTACATGATGGTAGTTGTAAGCAGTAGTTGTTAAATGGTATCTATGTTACGTTTATTAATTAAGTCTTTGAACTAGATGTTTCAGAATTGTGTTGATGTATCATCACTCTGCTGGACAAACTACGTCTGCACCAATTTTGAATTACCCCAAGCATGTTTTTCTGCATTATAGTTTTTAAATATAAGGTTTTCATATCGGACAATATATACACCAATATTGATATGATAAGCTAATATCGGCCGATAAAATCTGCGATAAATCGATTGTGCTCTATTATTTTTCACAATATTCAATGTGTGTTCCTCAAGGAATTTAGATGGTAAAAAATTCCAAGGGGTCATGTAACTTAAAATGACCCTGCTTGTAGTGTATTGTGAGAAACCCTGCCTGAATAAACTCAGTCCACTGCATACAATTTATAGGTGTATTTACTCATTACTTTAATACAGTTATAAAAAGAAAATTGTAGTGGGGAGAGAAGGAAGATAACTGGATAAAATGGAATTGTAGACTTAGAAATGTCACAGTTATGTTTAAGGCATACTGCAACAATGTCCTTTGGGAGCTGTACATAGGTGTGTCGGGGCAGGGTGATGCTTCCATTGGGCCATCCCCCCTGTTAAAAATTAACAAATCCCCTCCTGGATGTATCCTTTTTCTGTGTCCTGTAGTTATGAGAGGGATGCACCTACTTCCAGTCTTCAGTGAGTAAGTGCACGATGTGGTAGAAATTCTTATTTAGAAGTGAACAAATAATAGATGATTCACACAAGGTTGTCTCTGTGTAATTAAGCAAGTGGTAAAAGCAGCAACAGTAATGTGGTGACTGGTAGTGTATGGCGTCATTTCAGCGCCAAAATCCGCGCACATAACCACCATAATCAGCGGGGAAAAAAGACCACCCTCTGTGTGCTCGCTGTCACTCTGTGCCTTCTGTGCCCCGCCTACTGTCTTCAGGTCAGAGCCAATCCGAGGCAGAGTAGGGCGGGTCAGTGAAGCCCCCCTAAAATATTCTTAAGCCCCGCTAAATAATTTGGTGTTTTTATTTAAAAAAAAGTTTTTTGGGGGGGGGGTTCTATGGAGACAGAACGGTGACTTAAAAATTTGGCATCCAAAAAAAAAAACTTGCATTGAAAACAAAAACAGTACTGAAAAAGGAAACATTGTCATTGAAACATTTGTATTGAAAACAGTTGTATTGGCATTGTAACAAGTATTGGCACTGAAAAAAGAAAGTAATTCAAATAATTCAAATCCGAAATTCTTATCATTTTATTTTATTGGGATATTTTTGTATTTTTCAATGACAATCTTCAGATTTTTTCTTCATGTCACTTTTTTTTCAGTGACAGATTTTTTTACAATGTCAGTGTCACTGATTTTCAGTTTCAACTTTCTGTCACTGTTTTGGCGTCGAGAGGGAGGGGCCTGAGGGGAGGGGCAAGTAGAGCGCGGTTTGCATATCATTTGAGAAGGTAATGGCAGCAGCCTGCGGGAAGGCGGGGCTGGACGGTCCAGCCACAGAACCGTTGTAGCCGGCCGTCTCTGGGCAACACAGAGTCCAACTACCTCGCGGACTTTTCTTCAAGCTCTCTCCTGATGTGTCCAAGTCTCTGTGTATCTGGTTCTGTCCCGGAGCTCCCGAGCTCTGGTCTCTATATGCGTATGGAGTGTGGTAGTAGTACGGAGCTAACGAGCATTAGCCACAGCTGTGTCGCTCCGAGCCGGGGCTGCCTCGCCGACAGCAGCGCTCCGTCTGCTCCCCAAGCTCTGTGCCAATCCCAAAAAAAAATCCCAATAAAATAAAATGATAAGATTTTCGGATTTGAATTATTTGAATTACTTTCTTTTTTCAGTGCCAATACTTGTTTCAATGCCAATACAACTGTTTTCAATACAAATGTTTCAATGACAATGTTTCTTTTTTCAGTACTGGTTTTGTTTTCAATGCCAATTTTTTTTTTTTGGATGCCAAATTTTAAAGTCACCGTTCTGGCTCCATAGTTTTTATACAAAAAAGTGCAGACAAACTCAATATAAAGTGGCCAGAATTTGAGTTTAAATAAATAATCATATAACCTGTCATTATTCACTTAAATATGGTCATAACACTGTCAGTTTCCCTTCACTTCACAGTGTATGGTAGAGAGCCCCTTCAGTGCGTCGTTATCCAGTCCATTCCACTTGTTCATATAGAGAACGCCCACATCACTGAAATACAGTCCACGTTTTCCCTGCGACTTTTCTTGCACTCGGTACCTGCAGCTGTGTGCACCTTGAAGCACACAGAGCAACTAGAACAGCATGAGGAGAAGAACATGATGAAGAAGAATGGATAAAAGAACGTTTTTCAAGAAAGTAAGTATTCATCACTGCTGGTAGTAACAATTAATTAGCTCCAGCCCCCAGCTGACAGCAGAAAGTCCCATGTAATTAATGAACCAAGTGCTCCCTGTTTGACAAATAAAAACGTAGCTTGCACACTATAGACAATCTCTGCGCACGTCTCACCTTTGTTGTTTCGCGATCAAAAGTGACATTCCAGCTCTAAAAGAACGCTGCTACTTAGCTAGCTAGTTAGTCTAAACTGCATTGCGAAGGCCCTGGTTGTTTATAGAGTTAAGTGTGCACTCTTGTTACCAAATACTGTCTTTGGGGTGACTTCCTTCCAGAGCATCAGTTGTGTTTCTCACTTTATGCATGGATACACACTGTGAAACAGGAGTTGAGCTCATTCAGGTATGATTATCATCAGTGGATAATAATAATAAAACAGGGCTTGAAGACGGAAATCCCGCGTAGCAATATTTGGGTGAAGTGTTTTTTTTTTTTTGTTTTTTTTTTTATCATGTTGCCACAGCAACATGTTTTAAAAAAAAAAAAAAAAAAAAAAATGTAACCAGTCGTTTAAAGTGATAGTTCCAACTACCAATGGTACTCAAGGTAAGCAAGGAGTTCTAGCCCTGCACACTTTTCACTCAGACAAACTTATGCGACAGCCACAGTTGTTAGATTTAATCAATGAGACCAACATTAATCTCCTAAAAAGAATTTAACCAGCTAGCGGTAAACCTCTAAAAGCGTGCAGATAAGTTATTTGGCTCGTTTTCTCCCCCGGGATGACGACGGAGGATGAAAAATATTAAAACTGTGACGTGTTAAAAGCGCTAAAGCCAGAATTAAAACAGCTTTTAGCAGCTTTACTGCTATCGCTGTCGATTGCCACGAACTGGCGATAGCTATGCTAATTTCTGTTAGCCCGTCTATGAGGTTTTAAATTTTACGTTAGCATTAAGCTAGCGGACTTTATTTTTAGTGATACTGGCTGTGTGTGTTTTGAACGTTGTTTCAAACTATAATGTGGGTTTAACTGAACAAATTTGATGCTTAAATATATATTGCCGCTTAATATAGACCTATTGTCTTACTCTTTTAATTTTATGTATGCCATTTTTACTGTAGGGCAGGCTAATCTTCAATTTGGAGTGACAAATAAAACCTTGAAGCAAAAAAATTTCCTTTTGTTGGAGAGTTGACTTGATTTTGACATTTTGGATAATTCGCCCATTGCCATAATTTCTATACTATAGAGGGATTATGGCAATGGGCGAATTTGCCAAAATGTGAATGCAAGAATGTTACTTTTTCAGATGCACACACTCCCCAATGCATAAAAAATGTTCAGGCACAGGATTTTTTCCTGCTTCAAGCCCTGTAATAATAATAATAATATTAATAATAATAATACACTAATAATAATCACTCCACCACCCCTATTGACCTGTAGGAGTCAGGGCAGAGAAGCACAGGGAGTGAGAGGGGAGAGAAAAGTGAGTCTAAAGGATTTCACAGGATAGAGTCATTTGTGATGCAGATAGTCTTGGAATTTTATGGAACTCAGTATGAATATGAAATATGAAACATTTCAGTCAAGGTGCACCATATAAGACTTATTTAACTTGAGCTTTTATTGAAGAGAGTAATAGTTAGAAAGTGGAGAAAGCCAAGATGTGTATATATAAACGCCAAATTTGCCTGACCCAAATATTTACATGAGTATATTTTTCAGGGCTTGAAATTACAACCATTTTAGTCACATGTGTGCCCAAAACGTAATCTGTGCAACTTCAAAATATTTGGGAGCAAACAATTATTGTGTTGTGAGCGAAAGTCATGGCATTAGCCTCTATGTTGATCAGTCATTAATAGACCTGTGTTAAAAAAATCGATTCTCCGATTCTGAATTGATTCTCATATTAATTCCTTAATTTCTCGGTGAACTTTAACCCCACTTCATGTCGTGGGTAAAGTGAAGCTCTCAAAACAATGAATATGGCGTTGGACAGCGGTAAAGTTAGCCCGTGCATAAGCCAAGCCCCGGCTTTGAAAATGCCCAAAACACTCAAAGCTACTATCTGGCACCATTTTGGGTTCAGAAATGACAAGGAGACGGATGAGCTTGACAAAAGCAAAGCGATTTGCAAGGCATACCAAATGGAGGTGAAGTATTGCAGAAATACAACTAACCTCAGGAACCACATGTTGCGACATCACCAAGATCTCATGTCCAAGTCGTCCACTGGGCCACAACAGATGAAACTTGAGCAAACTCTACAACTACCAGCCAATTCTGCACGTTCTGTCAAAATAACTGAGGAGATTGCGGGCTTCATTTGCAAAGATATGTGGCCATATTCAGTTGTTGAAAACGAGGGCTTCAGGCGGCTAATGAAAGTAACGGAGCCACACTATGTTATGTTGTCTCGCAAACGTCTGTCTTAAGAAGTCATCCCAAAGATGTACCAGTCGGTAAAATGTTAAAAGTAAGCTTCAGTCAGCATTACAAGTGATACCTGGACATCTGTGGCTACGGAGTCTTATATGAGTGTGACAACGCACTACATAGACGAGGAGTGGAACCTCATCACGTACGTACTACAGACCACAGAAGTTGAAATTGACCATCGTTTCGCCAGTCTACCTGAAATGTTGACTGCGGCAATAGAGGAGTGGGGACTGATGAGAAAAGACCCAGCCATTGTGACCGACAATGCAGCAAATATGGTCCGTGCGGTTGTGATGATGGGGCTAACCACCTAACTCTGCTTTGCACACATCATCAACCTCGCCTCGCAAGCCGTCTCAAACTCCCGAATATTGCACGCCTGCTTGGCAGAGTGAGACACATCGCAAAGTTCTTTCATCGCAGTACGACAGCCACCCGCATCCTCAAAGAAAAGCAGAAGCTACTGCAGCTGAAAGCACACAAGCTCACAATTGATGTCGTGACCCAGTGGAACAGTGCACTGGAAATGCTTGAACGCTTTCTGGAGCAGCAACCTGCAATCTCTGCCGCTCTGCTCTCACCCGAAGTCCGCAGAAATGAAAAGGATCTGTGCAGCCTGAAAGAGGAAGACATAACGGATGCAGAAGATGTGGTCAGAGCTCTGAAGCCAATGAAGACAGCCACTCAAGCCATGTCAGAAGGAAAGTCCCCAACTCTCTCAGTGATCGCACCCCTGCATGCCTTGCTGCTGAAGGAGATGACCAGCCTCAAAGTTGTTAAGGACATCAAGGATGAGATCAAGAAAAACCTGAGATCAAGGTAGGCCTATGCTGTGTGTGTGTGTGTGTGTATGGCGGTAAATCGATGTCAATACAATTAGAGAGACACGCAGCAACGCACGCACGCATGATTATTTTGTTATGCGTGCGTGCGTGCGTTGTTACGTGCATATTGTATTTCAAGCGTAACAAAAAGCTGCGTACGTATGAAGCAGCGTGTGCACGTCTGTCTGTCACTGTTTGACAAATGTTGTTAGGCGTTCACACGTACGTGCGCTCGCAGACTCTGATGCTTCGCAGCCGGAAGTTGATCTGCAGCGCGCATACCAGTTCACGTACATGAACGCCTCACGTAGTTGGCCTTTTCATTTTAATCAACCAGGGGAGGCAGCAGTGAGCCATACTTTGCCTGCCGGAAATTCAAAAGAAGAAGAAGAAGAAGATTTTTTTTTTTTTTTTTTATTTAAACAAGAAGAAGAAAAAGAAGAAGACGGAGGATGAGAAAGGTGACTGGGGTAATATTTACGTATAAATACATAGGTCATTTGTGTTGTGTAAGTTTAAAAGTAGAGTCTGGAGTATTGCTTGTTACAGTTTGTAAACAAAACATTGAAACTGGGCCCCTCCTCTCAGGCTCAACTGTGTAACGTTAGCCTCCTGCCCCTGACAGCAGCAGTTACCAGGACCACAAAGGTAAGGAAATACAGTCCGAGAGAAGCGCTGGTGCCTCCGTCACCAACACCGGGAGCCTCCGGTGTTATGTTGCGGTCAGCTGGGCATTTTGGGCAAAAAACTCAAGACTCAACCTTTTAACAGGGTTCATAAAACTCATTCTGTGCCTCAGACAAGATAATAAGGTATTAAATACCAGAACTGCGCCCCCTGCTGTCGAAAAGAGCCTCCGCAGAGTGGGTTGATGCAGCAGGTGGAAAATGTATATTGTTAGTGCTGCTAATCAGTTAGCTCGTTAATGCTTATTAGTTGCTAATAGTAAGAACTCTCCTACATGTGCTTGTATTATTGTTGTATATTGGCTGTTGTTAATTAAGCTGAATGATTCATTCTTATTTCTATTGGTTGTTTACCATTCCTGGTACTGTATAGTTAACCATGTACCTGCTGTTCTGATAACTGCTTTTTATTCTCTGTTACAGAACCACACAACTTTCATATACCTTCCACACACACATACTCATCTGTCACACTCACACCATCAACCATTCCTAATCAGCAATTGAGAAACTAAAAGGATAGTTTAACAACAGATCCACTCAGACACATGTCACACTGGTGAAAAGCACCTGTAGAACTGAGTTTTGAGAGCTTAAAAAAATAGTGTTGCCTTTAACAGCGTAGATGAGAGCCAAGTCAGAGACAAGAGAGACAATGAATGAAATCCCGCGAAATGATGTGCGGTCAATATGACCGCTTATGGCCGAAATAGGTAAAACAAATCATATTTTCTTTTCCTTTTCTGTAATTTATATAAAAAATATTCTCAATTAAAATACAGAGACTTTTAGAAAAATGGTTAGAAGTCTGTAATGTTTGCATTTTGTTATTAACATCACAGATTGATAACTGATAATGTTCAAAGTTATTATTATTATTTCACATAAACACACAGTAAGTATAACGGTACTGTGCTAGGTATTCTTTTCGTTAGTTCTTTATTGCTTTAGCAATATTGTTGTGGCATTCATGGCAATAAAGCAAATTTGAAATCTATTGAATTAATAAACCTTTAGATTCTTGATTCTTGCCTGTAGACTGATAAGTGTTGTGTGTACAAATGAGCAATACATCCAGATTTCCTGAGATTTGTACTGTCAATGGGAATTTAAATTTAAATATCAGGCGATGTTTTCTTCATGGAAATTATTTTTCGGGCAAACAATTACAATAGAGAGGGATCCGTTGTGTGACAGCGGAGCGGAGGGTCAGCAGCTGGATTTTGCACGCACGGTTAGTATTATTAGTAGGTGTTTGAGGTTTATTACGTTTGCAGACATTATTACATTCAATGTAATAATGTAACAGCCTTTGCGTGCGCACAGTTTGCGTGTATATGCAGGGGCCCGTGGTCATGATCATCCCCTCTATGGCTATAAGAGATGGATCAATTTCATGTAGTTTTTATTGAATCAAAAATACATAGGTAGCCTATTATCTAATAAAATAGTCCCACTGTTAAAAAAAAATAACCAAAAAGGTTGCAGGGCGACTGGGTTGTGTGTCAGCATGTCGTCTTCTCCTCTGCTTTAAAAAACAAACAAACAAAAACAAAACTGATCAGCACTGCTCAATCCACTCATACCTTGTTAAGCTTTTATCCTTTTTTCCTTTGTGGGTTCAAACGAATCATGTGGCGGATTACCCGCAAAACAAGCCTACTTCATATTAATAATGACATAACGCTCATTATGCTTCAGCTGGACAAATGGCTGTGTTGAATTGAAATTACTTTATCATGCTACATATCCGAAATTGTATGAAAATTTCTCCAATGTGTTATACCGATCTTCGTGTATATTCAGACACAGCCTGATATGGGTTCTGAGCAAAGGAATGTCTGTTTTCTGTTGTCAGCAGGAGCGGGGGCTGCAGGCTCGCGCCTGGGTGAAGTGGGCTCAGGCCAGAGTTCAGCCGGGCTCGAGCCGAGCGGGGAGAGAAAAAATGTGTATTTCTTTTGCTCTCTGGGAGATCTCCCACAACAGAGTGGATGAGAAACCAAGGGGGACAGATCTGCCCAGCAAACATCAGAACGCAGAGTGCAGCCTTTGTCTGTCACCTGGTTCAGCACCCTGGACAGCTGCCTGCGTAACTGGATGTGGGAATTTGATGCATTTGATGCCGCGACATTTGGTCAGAAACGTCATATATAATAACATTGTTTCGAGTCGTAAACAGTTCTGTAAGTGGAAGAAATAACAATCAATTAGGCTATTAGTGTTAGTCCTTCTTCATATAAAGTTGTGTTACAGTCGCACAGCTGGAGACCGCTAACAAAGTTAGACACAAGAGAGACAATGAATGAAATCCCGCAAAATGATGTGCGGTCAATATGACCGCTTATGGCTGAAATAGGTAAAACAAATCACATTTTCTTTTCCTTTTGTGTAATTTATATAAAAACTATTCTCAATTAAAATACAGACACTATTAGAAAATGGTTAGAAGTCTGTAATGTTTGCATTTTGTTTACATCGCAGATTGATAACTTAATTGTGATAATGTTCAAAGTTATCATTATCATTATTATTATTATTATTATTAATATTATTATTTACTGTGCTAGGTATTCTTTTCGTGGTGCTTGGTGCTTGGAGCAATATTGTTGTTGTGGCATTCTAAAGCGAATTTGAAATGATTTGCATTAATAAACCTTTAGATTCTTGCCTATAGACTGATAAGTGTTGTGTTTACAAATGAGCAATACATCCAGATTTCTTGAGATTTGTATTGTCAATGGGAACTTAAATTTAAATATCAGGCGATGTTTTCTTCATGGAAATTATTTTTCGGGCAAGAGAGAGGGAGCGCGGAGAGGGGATCCGTTGTGTGACAGCGGAGCGGAGGGTCAGCAGCTGGATTTTGCACGCACGGTCAGTATTATTAGTAGGTGTTTGAGGTTTATTACGTTTGCGGACATTATTACATTCAATGTAATTATGTAACAGCCTTGCCTTACAGCGCCTTTGTGTGCGCACAGTTTGCGTGTGTAGGCCCGTGGTCATGATAATCCGTCTATGGCTATAAGAGATGGATACACAATCAATTTCATGTTTATTGAATCAAAAATACAAAGGTAGCCTATTGTCTTCTCCTTTGCTTTTTTTTTCAAAGACAAACTGAGCAGCAGTGCTCAATCCACTCATACATTGTTAACCTTCCACAAACACAAGTTATGTTAAAACGAACAAGCAGAGGATTCATTCCCCGGCAGATCGCACCCATGGGCCACAGTTTATTTCAGAGTTGTGCGAGTGCGGCTGGAAGTGGGGATTCCAGCACCACGGATAGTGCGTGTAAAAAGATTAGACAAACGTTTAAATGTGTTTGCTGCAAGCGAAAATATACTACATAATAAATGAAGATAGTGACAAAGGCCTATTAGCAATAAAAAAAACAATGAGTTGTGTGAGTGTGGCCGGTGAGCGGACGGCAGTGTTTGATGTAGGAAGTAATGTAAACTTGAAAATCAATTTCGGAACAGCGGTGTTCCGGAGTGGGGCTGTTTAGCAATAGAAGGCTGTGTCGGAATGGAAGGCTGTCCCCTCACTCTGGGGTTAAAATGAATCATGTCATGCAAAAGCCTATATGTCTGTATCTCGCATTGGATCGATTGCACCATCTACTGGATGAAAATGGAACACAGAACAACTACGCGAGGCGTTCATGTACGCGGACTGGTGCGCACGGTGCAGATCAACTTCCGGCTGCGAAGCATCACAGTCTGCGAGCGCACGTACGTGTGAACGCCTAACAACATTTGTCAAACAGTGACAGACAGACGTGCACACGCTGCTTCATACGTACGCAGCTTCTTGTTACGCGTGACAGAGTTTGCGCATGTCATTTCCGCGTACGCGTAAGCGTGTGTAAAAAATTTTCAATCATCTTCATGCGAGCGTTTACACGTGCGTTTGCATAAAGACGCATGAATGTTACGCGTAGTCACTACGCGTCGTGTGATTACCGGCGTGAAGCAGTCATCACGCGTGAACGTGCGCGTGAACGGGGGCCCATTATAAGTCAATGAGGAAACTACTTTTTGAAACGATTCTAGCGCCATAGTGTGTGTGTGTGTGCGTGCGTGCATGCGTGTGTGTGTGTGTGCGTGTGTGAGGGAGAGGGAAAGGGAGCTGCATTGCTTGTGTGTGTGAGAGAGAGAGAGAGAGAGAGTTGAGAGAATATAACTGTATATTAAAGGAAACATAATTAAAGAAAATACTATTATCCACCTGTGATGGTATAATTTGATTTAAATGTGTGAATTTAAATTTCAGGTATGTGAACCAGATGGACATGCTGCATGTCGCCTCAGCTGTAAATCCATGCTTCAAAGCCCTGCCATTCTTGAGTGAGGAGGAGTGAGACAGCACATTTTCCAGACTCCAGACTGAAGCAGTGAGTGGGATGGAGGAAGAAGCATCTAATGTAAGTAATAATAAGAAGCCCTGTGGAAAAATCCAAGTAAATCCTACCTTGTTTTCTCTCACTCACTCACTCACTCACTCACCTCTGTATACAATACAAATTCTCTCTCTCTTCTCTCTCACACAGCAAGATGATGCTGATGATGAAGTTGATGGAGTGGAGGAAGAGGTGGAAGCCCAACCCCCTGCACCTAACCCCAAGCAATCCAGTGCCTTGGAGTCTCTCCTTGGGGAAGCTTACAGACCAAGAGAGGAAGGAGGAGCACAGAAAACTTGAGCAGAGGCAGAAGACGAGATCAAAAGGTACAGGGCAAGGAGACCTGCGGAGCTGCGGGATGAAAAGCAGTATCCTCTTTTGGCTCTCATGGCAAAGCGATATCTCTGTGTCCCCGGGACCAGTGTCGCATCTGAGAGGGTGTTTTCAACCGCAGGTGACATCATCACTGCTAAAAGAAGCTGCCTTACCCCAGGGCATGTTAATGAACTACTTTTCTTGCAGAAGAATCTTAAGATTCCCTAGTGATGACAGTTGACAGGACAGTTTACAGTCTGTCTTAAAGCGAAACTCTCGCCAAAAAGCAACCAAGGCTTTATTTGGGATTGAATATGAGTCAAACCTTTGCATCAAAATCGCTATTTTCATGTTTCATGTTGTGTCGAGCCTGCTTAGTGTTCTAAAAAAAGCGATTTTGATGCTAGCTTATGATGCCCCTAGCTCTCCCGTTCAAAATGAACGTGCCCAAAACCGAAACTACGGTAAATCTTAGAAGTGCCTCTTTCTTCGTAATTATGCTTTTACACGAAGGTTTGACTCATATTCAATCCCAAAAAAATCCTCGGTTGCTTTTTGGCGAGAGTTTCGCTTTAACTCAAGTGTAATTTCGAGTTTATCTTTGTTTGCACTTTAATAGGCAACGCCTTTCTATTTTCTTTTTATTTTCTATTTGCAGTTTAAGTTTAAAATGTCCAGTTTACATGTTTGCACTTTAAAGGCAATTGAATGTCTTATACTTTACACAAAACTGTGAGACACTTATGTTTCCTAAGGTACTGTACCTTTTGATTGATTCTTATTTAATGCTGTAATGACCAGCACTCTGTTTACAGAATGTCTTTGTTTTTCATATAGATAATTAAAATAAAAGTGCATTTGTATTCAACAGCAACACTTTTTGGGTGAATTCTTAATGTCATATTTTTAATAATGCACCAGGTTAGCATCCCAATAGCAGTCCATTGCTGCAGGTCGTGTCATCTGACCTCCGGCTGTATGTCTTGGACACTCGGGTGAAGAGAGGGGCTGAGCTGTCAACTGATCACCACCTGGTGGTGAGTTGGATCCGCTGGCGGGGGAGGAAGCCGGACAGACCTGGCAGACCCAAACGTATTGTGAGGGTCTGCTGGGAACGTCTGGCAGAACCCTCTGCCAGGGAGATCTTTGACTCCCACCTCCGGGAGAGCTTTGACCAGATCCCGAGGGAGGCTGGGGACATTGAGTCCGAATAGACCATGTTCTCCACTTCCATTGTTGACGCGGCTGTCCGGAGCTGTGGCCGTGAGGTCTCCGGTGCCTGTCGCGGCGGCAATCCCCGAACCCGGTGGTGGACCCCGGAAGTAAGGGTTGCTGTCAAGCTGAAGAAGGAGTCCTACCGAGCCTGGCTGGCCCGGGGAACTCCTGAGGCAGCTGACGGGTACCGGCAGGCCAAGCGTGCGGCAGCACGGGCAGTCTCGGAAGCAAAAACTCGGGTCTGGGAAGAGTTCGGGGAGGCCATGGAGGAGGACTACCGGTCGGCCTTGAGGAAATTCTGGCAAACCATCCGGCGCCTCAGGAGGGGGAAGCAGTCCTCCACCAACACTGTTTACAGTGGAGGTGGGGAGCTGTTGACCTCGACTGGGGATATCGTCGGGCAGGGAAGGAATACTTCAAGGATCTCCTCAATCCCACTGACACGCCTTCCATAGAGGAAGCAGAGGCTGGGGACTCAGAGGTTGACACATCCATCACCCAAGCCGAAGTCACTGAGGTAGTCCGGAAGCTCCTCGGTGGCAAAGCACCGGGGGTGGATGAGATCCGCCCTGAGTACCTCAAGTCTCTGGATGTTGTGGGGCTGTCTTGGCTGACACGTCTCTGCAGCGTCGCGTGGCAGTCGGAGACAGTGCCTCTGGACTGGCAGACCGGGGTGGTGGTCCCCCTATTTAAAAAGGGGGACCGGAGGGTGTGTTCCAACTATCGGGGGATCACACTCCTCAGCCTCCCTGGGAAAGTCTATTCCAGGGTACTGGAGAGGAGAATTCGGCCGATAGTTGAACCTCGGATTCAGGAGGAACAATGCGGTTTTCGTCCTGGTCGTGCAACACTGGACCAGCTTTATACCCTCCGCAGGGTGCTCGAGGGTTCATGGGAGTTTGCCCAACCAGTCCACATGTGTTTTGTGGATTTGGAGAAGGCATTCGACCGTGTCCCTTGTGGCATTCTGTGGGAGGTGCTCCGGGAGTACGGGGTCGGAGGCCCTCTGTTAAGGGCCGTACGGTCCCTGTACGACCGGAGCAGGAGCTTGGTTCGCATTGCCGGCAGTAAGTCAGACCTGTTCCCAGTGCATGCTGGACTCCGGCAGGGCTGCCCTTTGTCACCGGTTCTGTTCATTATTTTTATGGACAGAATTTCTAGGCGCAGCCACGGGCCGGAGGGGATCTGGTTCGGGAGCCACTGGATCTCATCTCTGCTTTTCGCGGATGATGTGGTCTTGTTGGCTCCTTCGAGCCAGGACCTCCAGCATGTCCTGGGGCGGTTTGCAGCCGAGTGTGAAGCGGCCGGGATGAGAATCAGCACCTCCAAATCCGAGGCCATGGTTCTCGACCGGAAAAAGGTGGCTTGCTCCCTCCAGGTGGGAGGAGAGTTCCTGCCTCAAGTGGAGGAGTTTAAGTATCTTGGGGTCTTGTTCACGAGTGGGGGAAGGATGGAGCGTGAGATTGACAGGCGGATCGGTGCAGCGGCCGCAGTAATGCGGTCGTTGTATCGGTCTGTCGTGGTGAAGTGAGAGCGGAGCTGAAAGGCGAAGCTCTCGATTTACCAGTCAATCTATGTTCCGACCCTCACCTATGGCCATGAACTTTGGGTCATGACCGAAAGAATAAGATCCCGGATACAAGCGGCCGAAATTTTCCCCCTTTCTGGGGAACCCGGCTGGCCTACAAGGCCCCACCGAGAAAGCAACGAGCCCGTCCACGTCCTTGCTCTCTGAAGTCAGGCTCTGGGGCCCCAGCCCAAACTCATGCCTCAGCTCCGGCCACAGACCATGCCTCAGCTCCGGCCTCAGCCCATGCCTCAGCTAAAATGTCCCCTTTTTGTGGAACCCGCCTGGCCTACAAAATGCCTCCACCAAGAAAGCAACATTCTCGGCAGCATCCTGGCTCCTTGAAGTCTGGCAATGGAGCCCCATCTCCATTGTCAACTGCCCAGCCAGCGCTTGCCGGGTTTGCACCGCTAAAGGTGTGGCTGACACCCACACTTGCCAGTGGCCCTCAGTCGGCGGACCGGCCGACACCTGCCAGTGGTCCTCAGTCGGCGGCCCGGCCTACACCTGCCAGTGGTCCTCAGTCGGCGGCCCGGTCGACACCTGCCAGTGGTCCTCAGTCGGCGGCCCGGTCGACACCTGCCAGTGGTCCTCAGTCGGCGGCCCGGTCGACACCTGCCAGTGGTCCTCAGTCGGCGGCCCGGTCGACACCTGCCAGTGGCCCTCAGTCGGCAGACCTGATGGCGCCAGTTCCTGTTCCTCGGTCGGAGGACCGGCCGAGGCCTGTTCCTGCTCCTCGGTCGGAGGCCCAGCCGAGTCCCACGCCAAGTCCAGTGCCTGCCCCTCGGTCGGAGGCCCGGCCGAGTCCCACGCCCAGTCCAGCGCCTGCTCCTCGGTCGGAGGCCCGGTCGAGGTCATCTGCTGCCAGCGACCGTTCATCAGCTCCCAGGCCACCAGCTCCCTACAAACCTCTGTTGGTGGTCCGGCCAAGACCCAGGAGGTTTTAAGAGCGTCTTCATCTTCGTCTTCGCCGCCGGCCTCCAGTGGGTCCCAGCCCACGCCTTCGCCGCCGGCCTCCAGTGGGTCCCAGCCCACGCCTTCGCCGCCAGCCTCCAGTGGGTCCCAGCCTACGCCTTCGTTGCCGGCCTCTAGTGGGTTCCAGCCCACGCCGCCTTCGTCGCTGGCCTCCAGAGCGCCTTCATCTTCGTCTTCGCCGAAGACCTCCAGACCGTCTTCGCCGAAGACCTCCAGCCTGCCTTTGTCTTCACCCCCGCCGCCGACCTCCTGAGGATCTCAACCTCCTCCTGCCATCACCCTTCTGTGGGTCTCAACCTTGGCCCTCCTCCTCCCATCATCGTTTGGACTTTGGCCCCTTCCAACACCCCCTCCACCCTCCCGGCTTCTTTAGGTCTCTGTGTAATAGGTTCCTTTGGGGCATCTGGAAGCTGCCCCTTGAGGGGGGGGGGTACTGTCATGACTCTGGTTTTATGTCTCTGTATTCATGTTGTGTGTCTTGTGTCTCATGTTTTGATTTTCCATGCCCTCTTGTGTCATGTGTCCTTTAAGTTCTCCTGTGTATTTTCCTAGTTGCAGTCTGTCTCCCTCTGTCTGTCAGTGTTTTGTCCTCCATGCTCCTCCCTCTCGTTACCTCACCTGGGCTCCTCTCTCCTCACCTGTTCCTTGTCTGGTCATTAGTCTGTGAATTCCCTGCACTCCTTGTCCGTTCATTGTCTCTGCCAGTGTCTGTTCATGCACCTGTCCATGTTCCTGCCTTGCCTCCTCTCGTGTCTCATGGTATGTGTTGGATTTTGAGTTTTGCGATCTGCATTTTTAATTTTGTACTTTGTCCTTTTGTTTGCACTTTGTTTAGCTCTCTTGGTTGCTACTTTGCTTTTGTCTCATTTTTGGTCTTGCTCCTTTTGGTTTTTGTACTTCAGCTTTAGTTTTATTAAAGCTCGCCTTTCGTTCCCCTCATTGCTGCCTCTTGTCCTCTGATTATCTGCGTTTGGGTCCAACTCCTATATCTCCATAGTTTTCCCCTTTTTACCCCGGCCTGACACTTCTGTGGTGAAAGGTATTTCTCCGTTTTCCCAAGCATTTTCTAAAGCAAAATTTCAAATGTTGGACAGTTCTTTTTGTATCTGTATCTCAGATCTTAGTATGACTAAACCTTGTCACATGAGCTTGTGACGAAAACCAAGGCCATCAATTTAGTTTCAGATCATGAGGACACTGATGGGACAGAGATATGCCCAAAACGATGCAGACACCAGGAGATTAAAAGGTACCTCAGAAAATCCTTCTAAAAGTTCAGGTAATTGTTAATAAACTGTTGAATGATGTAAATCCTGCAGAGCTAGATCAGGCAGACAACACAAGCTGTGCCAATCCTGATCAGCTGATCAGTCACATGCTCTCCTCATCTGATGGCTGGGATATTTAAACCCCCTGCTTACCTGTTCAAGACTACTACTATTCTGCCGTCACTGCCACTCTGCTGCAGCTCTGTTGCCACTGCTGCTACTGCTCATTGCTGCTGCTCTGGCTTCCCATGAGCTGTTTTAATCTCAACACCTCCCCAGCATACTCCCGTGGGCTCTGCTTCTAAAATTCCCTACATCCCCTACAGGGCTCTGCTATTCATTCCCTGTAATCATTGTGATAATTGTTCAGGGAATGAATAACTTGAGACAGAGCCAGATGCCAAACCTGCCTCAGCCATGCTATAATTATTTATGCTCTGCTTCAGTTATGCAAAATGTTTAGGCTAAAAATGTTGTTGCTTCACCTCGAAAACTTAGAAGTACAGTTTATTAGAGGTTATTTATTCTTGGAGATAAAGCAAATAATTGGGGCATTACATATATTTTCAAGTCCTTTACTTATCAATCACCATCAATATTTAGATGATAACCATATTAGTTGTGGTGTTGCTTACTATGATGTGCTTTTTTTATATATCATCAATGTAGGGCTGGGCGATAAATCGGCAAAATCAATTAATTCGAGTTTTTGGTTTAGGACCATTTAAAAAAATGGAAATCGATTTTTTTATTTAACTTGCTCCGCCGCCGCTCCTCATGGGCTCCCGTAGTTCATAGTAGGCTCCGCCCCCCCGGCAGTGACTTTCCAGAGAAACAAACACAACATGCAGCGAGCAAAGAATTTGTTTCTAAAAAGGCACTGTCTCGTCAGTAGCTTGGTTTTGTAGCGTCAGACCTCGAACAAACCACCGTCCGCTGTAAAGTTTGTTTAAAGGCTGTTGTAACTAAAGGCAGCGGACCGAACCATTTATTTCAGCATCTCAAACAGACGTCTGGATCACAGTGGGACACTTGTTCACTACGAGATGTACAGACCGCAGCAGCCCACAGATACCCGCTAAAAAGCAGCCAACATTAGCGGAATCATTTAATCATTGTGTCCCGTATGGGAAGAAAGAGTCCCAGGGGACAGCTGTTACAGATGCAGTCACGTTGCATATCGCTAAAGACATGCTGCTCGTATATACCGTAGAGAAGCCAGAGGTTCATCCACATGCTGAAAATGTTCGACCCCAGGTTTGTGTTACGAAGCCACAACGGGGCCTCGAGCCAGAGGAAGCTCGTGGCAGGCAGGCTCGTGTTCCTGGCCAAAAATGTGTTAAACAGACAACAAGCACACACCTCCTGTCCTGTACATCTACCAACATGTGCTGTTTACTATGCAGTGCATGCAGATGTTTCATTTAGTTTACATATCTTCAGGGATACAAAATACCTTTTTGTAAATAAAGGCACCTTTTGCAAAATAAAGTATCTAATGAAAGTTATGTTCACACTTTATCAATACCAATATGGAAACTGATCTCTTTTTATAATAGCAAGCAATCTGACATGTTAAATCTATGTTTACAAAAGCATTTTATCAAAAAGGGACAGTCTTTTCAAAAGGATGCACTTTTTTATATTATTTTCAAGTGAGTTTGAAGCTGCACTGTTTACAGTGGCAGGGCAAATTTGTTGTAAATCATAGCATTAAAATAAAAGCAATGCTTTTAATAATTTCTTTGTAATTTGAAGTTTGAAAGATTGATTAAAATGGTAAATAGAGTTTGGTGTGAAAAAATCGGAGATTCAATTTTTAGGCCATATCGCCCAGCCGTACATCAATGCAATCATGACACTTCCTGTTTCTCCAAAAAGGAACTGTAATTTGTTTGAAAAGTCCTTATTGACAAGTAACAATACTTGGAATGGGCCTTTAAATGAACTTGGCTAACAATGCTTTCATATCACTTTTTCAGCAGAGGATGAAAACAACAGTGAAGACATGCCTGAAGAGACCATGGGTGAAGGTGAAAAGTTGACGACAGAAAAATGACATGCATATACTGTATATGTTGGCAAGTTCTGCCAGCGGCTGATAGGACAGTCTCATATCCCATTAAGTTACGCAGAATGGGAAGATTTCAAAATAGTCATGGATTTTGACCATGACTGCCAGGTTCATTATGGTGCAAATCATACCATCTGCTATCCTGTGATTAATGCATGTTCCTGTTCTCTGACATTCCCAGTTGCAAACCTGAGTACATATGCACAGTTCAGAACTGTACTCTCTCAGGCCATTGTCCGTGGATATGAATTTAGCCGCTGTTAAGTTTGTGTCCGCAGTCGTTAGGAGTGAGGGGGCGCTCACTCACCTGTGCGACCTGTGCAGCTTGCAGTGGCGTTTGTTTGTTTGTTTGACTGTTTGCGTATTATTATTATTATTATTGTGTGTACTGTGTTGTTTTTACTGTGCCATTATGCAAGCTGCTCAAACCAATTGCCCCTTGTGGGATTAATAAAGTTGTCTGAGTCTGAGTTTTATATGTCCATAGCAGACAGTGTATAGCTATTCATCAGTAAAATTTAGGTCAGTAGGATCAATTAAAGTTTGGAGTTCATCCATCTCCTCCTCCATCAGAGGGCACTCGTATTCAGGTACAACAGTGCCAGTTTCAGAGTCAATGCCATTGTAGTCAACCGCAATCTCCCAATCAATGTCTGGCTCTTGAAGATCATATAAATGTATCAAAAGAAAGTATTTCAGTTTACACAAGATCATTACGGATTATATGGTTATGTTATTTACTGTACATTCAAGGTGTCTTTGCCTGTTAAACGTGCATTGAATTGTTGTGTTTTGGGTGTTTTTTTATCCAGAAACGTACTGTAGAGAAAACACTTACTGCAAGGTTCTCAGAATGGACATTGCTGTTGTTTAGCATCTGTCTAGTTTCCCACATCTGTATTGGACTCTGGTTTCATGCAGTGCAGAGTGGATGGTGAACCCTGTCTTTCTAGGAGTAATATTACTCCTTTTCCAAAAGCCGCCTCTGAGGTAGGCGTAAACATGTGAACTAAGTGTACCCTCCGAGGCGGAAAATCGGCGGATCAAAACAGACCCCCAATTTGCCGGCCTCTGTCTAAAACCGCGGACCGAGCCGCCAATAGGACGGGCAAATTGGCGGCTCGGTGCTCTGTCTTAATTCGGCTACTGACCGAGTTTCAAAGGCCAAACCATGGGGTCACTGTGACTGAAAATTTGCGTAATAGCCGAGAATATCTAAGACTGGGCTGTGTAATTGTAGCCAGCTGTCTTTATTAAGACTGGCTACAATTACACTGCCCAGTCTAAGATATTCTCGGCTATTACGCAAATTGTCAGTCACAGTGACCACATGGTGAACAAAAATTTGGTCAGTCTGTGTTTGCACTTCAAGTACTGAGAGACCACTGCTTTGCTTGGATGAACTTGATGGTTTGCACAAAAAAAAGGCACTAAAAACTTTTGTATGTTATTTTTATTGTTTACTTTGAATTTATGGAAAGGAGTTCAGTAACAAGGTCACACAGCACTTCAATTAGACTTTAGAAGCTCACACATAGTTCATGCACACTTATATGGTCTGAAGAAGAATCATGAGAAATCACACAGGAAACACACCAATCAGTTGAGTTTGTGGCAAAACCTTTTACAGCGCTTACATATGGTTTGTGTGTTTTACTGCATATGAGAATTCAAACTCAGTCAGAAATTAGAACTGAAATGACATTCATTACAAGATAATAACTAGTTAAAACATTTCACAATGGATCTGCATTGTTTTGCATCTTGAGAAAACACTATTTTTCCAGTCGCATATTTCATCATTGAAGTTCTCTTTACAAAAAGTCTTAAAAAAAGACGTTTCATTATCGTGAACACAATATCATGTATTGTCTTTCTCATGAGCTGAGTTCATTGTCACACCACTAGTGTACATGTTGTGTTTTAACACTAATCACGAAAGAGTTCAAGTATTGCAGTTACACATTCAAGCTTCCACAAATAAACGTCATGCCTTTACCATGACTTGGCAGGTTGGAAAGTGGAACTGCCCCAGACCAAAGATGTGTGCAGACAACTGAAGCGCCTCGAACAACACAGATTGAGGAGGTACTTTACTATTCAATGACAACTAAAAGTTTTACATCCATAGTAATTACCAGTCATAAGCAATCATCATCATTCACTGACATTGTGTTCAAACCAACACATCCACATAATATACTAAAAGGTACAAAGTACATCATTGTTATAATTCGGAGAACTACTCAAGCATTTTTTTTTTTATTATTTGTCTGCACAGCTCTGTGATGAACTTCTTGAGGAAGTATTTGTCGAAACCGTCATCATGGAAGGAGACAAGGCAATTGGAAAGATTGCACTTGTATGCAAGAGGTTTAAGGACATTGTGTCAACTGAAAGGTTCTGGAAGAAAGCACATTATCTATGGCTAAACAGTAAGTAACCACAACGTAAGCAAATGTATATCAGTGTTTCCCCTAGGATGGAGTTGTAGCAGTGGAGGTGAATGTTAGCCCGCGTGCGAAAGCAAGGCGCAAAGCGCAAAGTGCAACCTGCCGGGAGGTTTCTATGTGCCTGTCGCCACCAGAGGGGCTCTTTAGGCTTAAGTACATTACAGTACATTTGTGCACAGCAATGAGCAGGGAAATGTCTGTCTAGCTTACGAGCTTTAGGAAAATACACTTTTATTGAACACAATAAAAGTATAATCTTTAAAACAATTATTGACAATAATTTCACAAAAAAATATTAACAACCAACCATATACAGTAAAATCACATAATACAAATACTAGAACAATCCAAAACCTCTGTGCCTCTGTGAAGTTATCTGTCAGTAACTTGAGATTGACAGCTTTTGCGCTTCACAGTGCGTTTACATGACACTCAAGAAAACCGAATTACTGTGTTAGTCTGACTGTGATCGGATCTTTAAGATGCATGTATACACCTTAGTCTCACTAAAATCGGACCGGATCGGATTTATCATAGTCGAATTAGCCGGAAGTAGATGGACGGCAGCGGCAGCGTCTTTCCTCCGAAATCACCACATGGAAGAGCGCCATTGTGCATCTAGTTTGTGTAATTATCATGTACACCATATACGAAATGTACAAAGATGTAGCTTCGTCTCGCTCTTCGTATGCCATCTTTCTTGAATGCCGAGGCAGCTGGTGACGTAAAGAGGTCAGCCGGAGGTGGCCCCGTTAACACTAGTTGAAATGGGTACAGCGCCACCTATTGTACCAGGGTATGACATGCTCCGGCCCAATAATCAGATTTTCTCACCGGCATGTATACTCAGATAATTGCAGTTGTCTGGTTGAGTAGCATAGTCGAACTATGGCTGTAATCCGACTAAGCTGTGCATGTAAACGTACTGAGTGGCCCTCGCGCATAGTAACACTGCGTTCAAGACAGTAGGAATTTTCCGACCTCCTACTAGTAAAAGTACACTGGAACGCCACTTAAAGTCGGAGTCCTTACTTGTGAACTCAGCACAAATCCATCTACCCCGAATGATAATCCTGAATGCGTGACTAGTGTTGCTTGCTTCATGGTTGACATCTACCCGGTGCTTGTTAAAATCGTTGTGCTGACATTATCAAGTAAACTCAAAGTTTCTCGTTGCACCTTCTCCAAACCTGCCGCTAACATAACCTTCGTTGTGGTGTATGCTGAGAGACGACGCAGCACGGCACGGAATGGCGGAGTTTAGCACGCGCATCACCTGCATCAACCGGTAACGGTATAGAGACAATGACAATGATAGTTGCCAAGCATAATATGACAATAGATCCATGGATACTGGCAGCCGAAGTTGTTATATTAAAGTTCATTATTCTAACAGCTGCAAGAAATAGCGTAACAGGCTTCATAGTTTCTATAGCTGGCCCACTGTGGTTTGTGATTTATTTTCATAAATCGTTTCAAATAGGTGTGTGATTGACCTGGATATGAAGCACCCATAGCGCAAAATGATATAATGTTAGTTTCTAAAGAGACAAGACTGAGCCCACTCTGCACCTCTCCTCTCTCCTCCTTAAAAAATAAAAAAAACAAATTCAGCAGCGGCAGTCATATTTCAGCAGTGGTGGTCCGCCGCTGCTAGGTGCATACAAGGGAAACACTGTATATACAGTGCCTAGAAAAAGTATTCCCATAAAACCTTGACTGGTGAAGAACCCGGGCAACAGTTGATGTACTGTACTGTATTGTAATTTACAGTAAAACGATATGTGGTGTAATGAATCACTAATACGTTTATTTTTATATAGCGCTTTTTAGGTAGACAAAGACAGTTTACAGGTTAAAAACAGAAATATAAAAATTACACACTAAAAATATAAAGAAAGAGACAAACTATACATTAAAAGCAATTTTAAAAAGTTGAGTTTTGGTGAATGTTTTAAACATATGTGGATTGTCATTTCAGACTAAATGAAGATGGATCATAAAAATTACCCCAATACATCAATTTCCAATTGTTGTTTGATACAATAATTCAGACTGAAAGTAAGTCAGTAAGTATAGTTTAGTTGGTTGGCTCAAAATTTCTGCTATCGATTAGTCAGACTGGTTAAGTTGGCTGGGCTAACATTAGCAATGTTAGCTAAGGCTAGCTCTTTCATTAGCTTTAAGTAGTTTGTAGGCAGAAATTTAGACATATTACTTCTTCTTACTTATAACATACTAGTGCATTGCCCATAGGAAGTATGTATTCCTATATTCTTCATAGTTTCTTCCTGTAGAAACACGGTAAATGCAGGAAAATTTCCCCTTGCACAGTTATTTAGGTCACTTGTCAAACATAGAAAAGGAATGACATGGACCTAACCTGGAAGTGTTGGGTACTTGCGATCCATATACAGCGCCTGCTGCGGTGTTTCGGCCATTAAAAACTGCCAGGTCCCCGCCAGAGCTCAATTTAAGTGACATTTACGTGTACCTTGTGGAGAATCCCTCACCTTATGCTGCTGCCAGGAGGAAAGCTTATAAAAATACGGACAGTTATATGTATTTTTCAATAAATTATTATTCTTAATCAATAAAAATTATTCTGCCGTTTCGGAGTTGAAGTGTAACAGCAGTCAGGGTACCATTGGCTATGACATCGAGGTCTGTGCAACCCTCAAACAGTATGCCTCCCCAGACAATCAGTGACCCACTGCCATACAGGTCATGCAGGATGATCATTACAGGCAGCATAATGTTCAACACGGCGTCCCCAGACTCTTTTACACCTGTCACATTTGCTCAGGAAGAACCTGGTCTCATCTTTTAAGTGAATGGGATGCCAATGGCGAGCCTGCCAATTCTGGTGTTTTCTCGTGAATGCTAGTCGAGCTGCACGGTGCTGGGCTGTGAGCACAGGTCCCACTAGAGCAGTGGTTCTCAATAATTTTTGTAATGCCCCCCCAGAGGACAGCAATTTTTTCACGCCCCCCCCACCCCGAATTGAAATACTATTGAGAACCTGATAATTTGTATTTATTTATCTGTTTAAACCACTGTATGAGTTGCAGCATTCTGCATACAATCACCTGATTATCAAAATGGTTTCATGCTGTCCTTCCAGAGTTTTTAGCCATAAAACACAAACAGGTCTTTCCTCATTTCCGACTGTGTTCACTGTAAACCCAAGGGCTATGTAGGCATCGTCATATTTCCTGCTCTTACTAGGTTTATGCCAGTTACCGTCACTTGTTTTTTTTTCCTCTGACACCTTCTCCATCTCTCCTCATCCGCCAGCTCTGTACACAGGTGTGCATGTGTACTTCTTCTATTCTACAGGGTTGAACAGGCAGCCTGTTGATTAGTTTGAGTGCTGCTGCCACCTAATGGCCGGAGGCTTTTTTTTATCGCTCAAGTATAAATAAAGACACTACTACCCCGAATTTCCACTGGATACGTGTCCGCTGCGTTACGGCTCTGATCTGGTTTTGCTCTGCAGTCCGCCATCCTGCGTTTTGAGTCCGCTACGGCGCAGTACGGTAGACAGCTGGCGTAGCGAGACCGAGGAGTTCCTGCGGTAATCACATGATCACTCACGACCACAGTTATAGGTATGTGTCATAAAAGCAACAACACAAAGTGTTCCCGACCGAAGGATTAGCAGAAGAACTTGTGTTTGTCTCTTTTTTGAGATTTGTGTGCTGGTGTCAACACGGAGTGTTCTATTTTGAAAAGTGACCGGATGTTATATTGTTATTTCGGTGCTTGACTTCCTGTCTTCTCGATGCAAAATTCAGCTGAATTGCTGCGTCGTGCTCTGGCATCCGCCAGAAATAGAAGTCCTGCGTATCTGTTCTGGAGGGCTTCGGACTGCTGGAGCTGAGACAGAGCAGACACGCAGCGCAGGGGACCTGATGGAAATTAACATAGACTAAAGTGAAACCTATCAGCTCCGCTGGCGTGGCAGAGACATAACGCAGCAGACACATATCCAGTGGAAATAGACCTCCGTCCCACCCTGCCTCTCACGCCCCCCCTGACACCTCACCACACCCCACTATTTGAGAAGTACTGCACTAGAGGATGTCGGCCACTCGTGCCACCCTCAGGGAGAGTGTTTCAGTTTGGTCATAAACATGTACACTAGTAGCTTGCTGGAGGTCATTTCATAGGGCTCTGGCAGTGCTCCTCCTGTAACTCCATGCACAATAGGGCAGATACTGGTCCTACTGCTGGGTTAATGCCCTTCGCTCGGGTGATATTGTGATCTCTGTGTCATCAGGTTAATGGTAGTTTTCTTTGCTACACGGTTAAGTTGATGTTAGTTGAATTATGCTTCAAACAGACTCAGGGTCTTAGCATGCAGCTAACCATTTTCCCAACCTGGCACCACATCATGTCACATACACTCCTTCAGCCTGGACCATATCATACCTACATGTGATATCAGTGTGATCAAATACACACACACACTTTCATGCATTTCGCTATCAAAAATCTTAAGTTTTTCACAACTTCATTTCCCTTGCAACACCCGAGGGTTTGACTTATACCTGGAAGAATGAATACAATGCTATAACGTTCCCATGGTATAGAGACGTTCTCTATTTTAGTAATTAGGACAAATCTAGTCTGCTTAGCTGACAGAGGCCTTTCTCCAGAAGCTTACATAGCAAGATTCAAAGTCAGTATCATTGTGTACAGCTGACAAACAGCCATGGAGGTATGTATAACAGCAAAACTAGCTAGCTAACCAGCCATCTCATTATCCCCAGATCTATTTCAAAATTTTCACAAACAAACAATTGTCCATTTGTACCGACAGCATCAGCAAACTGAATAGTGAATGGGATGTGAGATTATTCCTGGTTTTCAGAGGGACAGTGTACTTCTTGAAGCTTTTGTGTTGCAGGTGCAATCCTTTGATGGTAGAGGATTATGAACTACACTAAGTGTTCATAAAATAAAATATTCAGATTCAGGATATAGTGCATTAATTTAGAACAGTGAACAGACAGTTTCAGTGGAACTACTTAGAGGTGCCATAGGCAGGGTGTTACGACCCAACTCGATAGGGAAAAAGGAAGCAACAAATCAAAGAAACAAATATAACCAAAAGAGGACTCGAAAAACTGAGCTACTGTTTTTAAACAAAATGAAAATAAAACCTCTCTGTCTACTTCCAGATTACTCCAAACAAAAATGTGTGTGTGTGATCAGTAATCTAAGGGGTCTAAACCTGGCCCAGTCAATTAACAAGTGTCTCGATCACAGAGAATTCAAATGTCCGTCAAATCTCGAGAGACACAGTGGCGTGCTGCTCAATAGAAATCACAGCCTCCCCGACTGCCATGCTGGCCAGAAATTTATAGCCACTTCTGCGAATTGCTCCGCCCAGATTGGTGCGTCGGTCCAGGTACCGCTCCACTCAGATTCCCTCAGGCCAAGAAGGAGGAGGAGCATCCACATCCTGAAACAACACCAAGAGACAGGCAAACACACACACACTAACCAGCTAATCAGCCATCTCATTATCCTCAAATCTATTTCAAGATTTTCATAAACAAACAATTGTCCATTTGTACCGACAGTGGTGTAGTGGGGATATTATTAAACATTTATTATTAAAAATATCTAAAATTATCAATATCTTTATATCATATTGGAAGACATTGCAGGACATCCAAAGGTCTCAAACTCACAAAGGTAGCTGTACAAGCAATCAGTGGTGTAGTGGGGATTATTAAACATTTATGACATGGACATCTTTCAATTCCAGCATAAGTACTGAGGCACTGTGATGAAAGTGCACATGCGTATTTTCAAGTCGTATGCTCAGCCATTGATGCCGGTATGTCAGCTGTGGTTGTTGCTCCCGGTAATCGTGTTGTGTGTTGGAGAGTGCAAACAGCTGCTCTATGAGTGGGCTCTGGTTCGTGACGTGGTAGCACTTTTTTACCGCTAGATGCATAGATTAGCTTTCTCGAGCACAAAGGGCAGGAGCAAGCGCCTGCTGCTCTTAACTTCTTGCACGAGCGACCAAAAGGCTTACAGTCTTTCCCTATTTCTTCTATCCACGCCCAGCGCCCTTTATTTGTTAATCCATTATCAATTAGGAGGGCATCTTCCCCAGGCTTCATGAATTTACTCTCCATCCTAATCTTCTACGTGACGTCTCTGCACGGGAATCAATTCAGCATGAGACTCATGTTGAAGCACATATTTCGTAGGCCTGCCCCATTTTATTTCTGATTGGCTAAAAATGTTAGTTTGAGAGAGGGAGAGTTGTGTTCCCATCATATCACTGGCAGAAGCACTCATGAAGTCTCAAGCGATATCGAGACGCACACCGGAAATCCAGCACGGAATACTTTAAACCCTGCATAGATAGATAGATCTGAGTATTCAACCAGACACAGACCATGGACTGAATCACCATGACATCAGGGTAACAGCAACAGTCACATGCAGATGGAACACAGTTGCAGCCCTAACTATAGATATTTAGTAAAACACTGTCTGAGGTTTCCACAGTGTGCTTATTTCATGTTCTGTATTGCTTTGCTCACATCTTTAATATCTATTTAACAGCAATATCTCAGACTAACTGCTAGTTGAGTAAAATCAAACTGTTGTTGATGAGGTCTCCAACGTAACATCATGTTATTAATGAGATATTAAAGAATCAAATATGCATTTTAGATGAATCAGATGTAAACACTTTGTACCAACATCATGAAAGAAGACAGTTAAATTGAATGTAATCTAGTGACTGTGGAAGGTGTTTTCAACCCAGAAGTTATTGTAAACAAACTTTATAATTAATTCTGTACAACTGTTGACTCACAGTAAAGATCCTGGGTTTGCATGTTCCAACCTGTAGCTCAGGGGAACTGGAGACTCAAAAAGGCCTGTCACTCTGTATGTGTTGACACTGAAGTATTCCTAAATCATCTACAGTACTGCTTTGATTCCTGCCTACTGCATGCTGGGATAGACTCCAACTCCCAGCAAACCCAGAACAGGATAAGTAGTTAAGAGAATCCTTCCTGGGGATTGACAAAATATTAACCTATATAAATAGCTTTACATGATTAATTATAGGTGTGATTTCTCAATCAGATGTATTGCTGCTCATTGCGTCGCTGCTCTTTGCAGATGATGCCATGGTTCTCCGCCGGAAAATGGTGGATTGCTCCCTTCGGTTGGGGGGAGAACTTCTGCCCCAAGCAAAAAGGTTAAAGTATTTCTGGGTCTTGTTCATGAGCGGTGGGCAAATGGAGGGTGAGGTGGACAGGAAGGTTTGGACCGTCGTGGTGAAGAGGGAGCTGAGCCAGAAGGAGAAGCTCTCTATTTACCAGTCTATCTACGTTCCAACCCTCACCTATGGCCACGAGCTGTGGGTAGTGACTGAAAGATCTGCAAGATTGCTGATACAAGTGGACGAATAGAACCTTACAAATAGGAGTCAGTGATCTGCAGGGGGCTTGGAGTAAGGAGCCAGGATGCATCCCTTGGGATTTGTACCAGGCACGACCAACTAAGAGGACACCCCTAGACAGACACACAACATGCTGCAGTGACTATAAATCACATCTGGCCTTGGAATGCCACAGGAACCCCCAGGAGGTGGTGAAAAGCGCTGCTAGGGAGAAGGAGGTCTGGAATACCCTTCTAAGCCTGACCCCAGATAAGTGGAAAATAATCGATGGATGGATGATTTCTACCAAGCCCTCATCATGAGTAATAACATGGATTTAGTACTTTTTAACATCACTGTTATATATTTTTTATTGCAATTAAGCCAAACATTTCCAGTCTAACAGGGTGTAACAACACGATATGTTTACAAGTGACCAAAAATATATTTCACTGACTTTCACTTTTTTATATTTGGCAACTTACAGGTCTTTGCTAAAACAAATAGCAATATATTCTATTTTATTTAGGAAAAAAATACATTGTCAATTCCCACAACAAATACCAAAGACAGCATGTGTTACGTACAGTACAGTTTTGCTCTATGACAACTTAAATACACACACACATACATACATACTGTGTGTAGTTCATTTGGAGCTCCATCCTGAACCCGAACTCTGCCGTAAATTCTGAACCTCAAAATGGACTCAGTAGCCCAAAAAGCTGCCAAAACCCCGATTTAGGCAGTACTTATTGAATAGAGCTCCTGTATCTGGTTCTTTATTTGCTCTGTAGCTCATGTTCAGAAAAGCTTGTGTTAAATATATTTCAGTTTTATTACTCTTTATGTTATTCATCAAATGTCCTACCTTTACTTTTACATCACCTACGGCACATACAGTGCCTACAGAAAGTATTCACCACCTCAAATGTTTCCCCTATTATTGCTTTTATAATGGAATCATGTTCAATATAATGTTCTATACTTTTTTGACAAAAAAATGAAAAACTCTTCAATGTCAAAGTAAAAACAGATGTCTACAAAGCAATGTCAATTAATTAAAAAAGATATAATGGAAAACAAGTGATTGCATATGTATTCACCCTGTTCAAGTTAGTTATTCATTGGATGCACCTTTGGCTGCAGTCACAGAACTGAGTCTGTGTGGATAGGTCTCAATCAGGCTTGCTCATCTGGACACTGCAATTGTACTCCATTCTTCTTTGCAATACTGTTCATGCTCTGTCAGGTTGAGCAGTCTCTTCCATCTCAGTTGACAGCGATGCTTTTAACTACTACAGAGTAGCCATAGGTGTCTTGGTGGCCTCCCTCACTAGTCTCCTTCTTGCACAGTCACTTAGTTTGTGAGGAAGGCCTGCTCTAGGCAGATTTACACATGTGCCCACACACTACTCATTAATAACTGTTTCATGGGGTTGCATGGAGTGTTCTTTTGTCTTATTGTGAGATTACCAGCACAAATCTGCTGGTCCTCTGCTGAATTAGGCCAGTCACTTTAAAGGGCTGAATACTGCAATCACATATTTTACATATTTTTAATTAATTGACATTACTTTGTAGAAATCTGAGTTCACTTTGACTTCACAAACTACTACATACTATTTTTGTAAAATTGCTTTTTAAAATGCAAAATAATATTGACCACGATTCCATTTATAAAAGAAATAACAGAACGTTTTTATAGGCATTGTATGTAAATCAACCCAAAAGGACTCATGTCCCTCAGGCTGACAAACAATGACATAGGCAACTATGAGGTGCAGGATGGAGCTGGTTCTGGACTTGGATATGCTATATATTTTATGTCTGGCATATTGATAATGTATTGTATATGTGTGGCACTGTCCTGACATTTATTAACACTGCACACTTATGTAAAGAAAAAAACCCAACAGCACCCAGAGTGTCATTTAGGTTTCCACACTAAGGAGAGTGACCCAAACTCTCAGTAAATAACCTGGTCCTTACCCTCTCCTATAGGCTCAAACAGAGCTACTGCTGCCAGTCTGTGGTCCATGTTAAAGGATGTTTTATAATTAGAAATAGTTCAATATTTCAGAATGTGTTTGAGGAACATGAGGAGATATAGCTGATGTTATTTCTGTGTTATGTAAGCTACAGAGCTGGAGAAGAAGACTGGACGCTGGGGGAAACAACTAGCCTGGCCCTGTCAATAGTTCAAAGGTTACACCTCTAAAGCTGAGATATCTCGTTTGATTGTTTCAGTTTGAACACAGCCAGACTCACTGTCTCCTGTTGACTTAAGTCTTCATGCTAAGCTAAGGACATCCTAGTTCAAGCTCTGTACTGAACAAATAGACATGGCATTGATTTCTATCACACATCTCAAAGAAAGAAAGCTGATAAGTGTATTTCCCAAAGATATTGAGCTATTTCTTTAAATGGGACCTATTATGCGTACCGTCATTTACATACTGTAAAAATTGTCCAGTGAGTGAGAAGTTCAGCCTTTTAGATTGCTCTGAATAATTGGTTTTCCAATGATTTTTGTACTTTTTTTATACAGTCGTCAAAAGTTTACGTACACTTTTAAAGAGCATGTATATCATGGCAGTCCTGAGTTCAAGTGATTTCCACATCTCTCATTTTCTGTGATGGAATAAGTGGAACACATATAAATTTGTCACAAAAAACATTCATGAATTTTAGTTTAATAATTAATTGTGGTGAGGTAGAAAATTCTTCTTCTAAGTGATTCACTGATGGTGACTTTTCTGGCCTGATTTTTATAGGGCTCGGTTGATACACCCATTAGATTCGACAATGGGAAAGTCTAAGAAGCTCAGCATTGATCTGGAAAAAGTGCATTACTGACTGAAACAACTCAGGAAAGTCACTTGAAGCAGTTACAGGTCCCAATATCAACTGTACAAACAACTGTTTGTAAGTATAAAGTGCATGGCACTGTTGTGTCACTGCCATAGTCAGGAAGAAAACACAACAATCACCCGCTGCTGAGAGAAAATTGGTCAGGATGGTCAAGTATCAACCAAAAACCACTAAAGAGCATGTCGGCAACTAATCAGTAACTTTTGGAAGAAAGGCGACAGTGAAGTGTGTTTTACATCAACATTTGCTGATAAGCTACCATGTGAGAAAGAAGTCCTTGCTCCCAATGCAACACCTTAAAGCTTGACTGAAATTTGCTGATGATCACATGTTGAAAGACATTGTTAAGTCTTTGTAATGGTCCTGACCCAACGTTAGAATTACTGTATGTATATTTTTGAACAGGCAGAGTTTTTCACATTTTTAGAGGACCTATAATAAATTCATTATTGAATCAAACTTCCTAAAGTTTTTTGTGACAAAGTAGTTTGTGTTCCACTCATACCATCACAGAAAAATGAGATTTGTAGAAAATCATTGGAACTCAGGACTGCCATGATATATATGTTTCTATACATGTGTATGTTAACTTTTGCGACTGTATGTGGTCATCTGCTGCAGGCACAGTACACCCAGGAAATATAGGGATATGACCATCCAGGCACATCCGGTCTGTCAAAGTTATTCAAGCACTCTTCTCAGGACCACTTTACAAATTAGTGCAAAGCTACTCTAGTGGATTCACAGAATAAAAACATAGAACTGGAAATTAACATAATAGGTCTCTTTTAAGTGTTATGGTCCCCTTTCTTTGCTATTGCTAATCACATAGTTGCATAGCAAAGCTCACGATACAGCACTTGGTTCAGACCCTGAGCTCTATTACTACTTACCAACCACACATAGTTAAATGAGCCTTGACAAACAATAGACTGAGCTCGTTGACTCAGTGATGGGCTCTGGTCTCTCATTAAAATATGATCTGCCTCTTTTGGGTATTGCTTCATGTCTTAGTTTGTGGCATGCTGTGACTGAACATCGCCATAATGATTAACAACGGAATCAGGGGATCATCTGGGGACAAGCCTACAGATTCAGGCCATTGCTTCATTTGTCAGTTGTATGAGTCTTAATACTGGGGTAGTCATTGTGACTCCTCCTGAATTATTCAGTACTAAAATATCAATTTTAAGATGCTGCTTACAAAAGCTCGAACAGTAATGTTTTGAGTAAATAACTGCTCTCACTTATAGGGCACTGCACTGATTATACATAGCAACATTAGTTAAGTAATATTCTATCCAGCCAGTGAAAATGGGTCAGAGTTGGAATAGTTTGTTGACTGAAAAACATATGATGAAATCCATTATGGGGAATGTAGGCTCCAGTGTTTTTGTGAGCCCCCATTTCAAATCTAGACTACAATCCCACATTTAGTATTGAAGATTAAGATTGCAAATCAGTTCCATTTTAGAGATACACCATCTGAAATCCGACCACTGTCTCTCAATCCTTACTCCCAACTTTAAGTTTGGGACTCAGTTGCTTCACTCACTATTTTACATAGAAAATAAGATAATTGGACAGACTATAAACTAGTGTATATAAAATACATGCACTGCATGCTGTTATGGAGAGGGGAAGTCTCTCCGCTTCCAGTACGCCCAAAGAGATCTGATTTCAGATAGAATGTGTGTGGTGGTGAAATGACAAGTACAAATTTGATGTTTATTAGGTTAAAAGATCATTAGTCACTTTTGTTAGCTAGCTAACATGTAGGATCGGCTCTACAAGCTTTCAATGAGCATTAAACAAGACAATGACACTCACACAACTGTTGGCTGTGTGGCAATTCTAATGACGTAGTTCACAGTCTTATATATCAAGACTCTTTTGGGTCGAAAAAAACTTATATATCTCTCTATAAAAGCACGGAATCTCTGTCTGTGTGTGTGTGTGTGTGTGTGTGTGTGTGTGTGTGTGTGTGTGTGTGTGTGTGTTTCTGTTAGTCAAATATCTCTGCGGATCAGGATCACACTGACCCGAGACTTTCAACATGGCTGCTGCGTGGTTCAGTGGTGTGCATCTAAGCATTTGCTTGGACTGCAATGATACCGTGACTAAATTATTTCATAAATGCTTTACAAATTCCGCCGAGCATTGTCCACCGGAGCCACCACGGTCACGTGCGCACCAGAGCCAATCACTGCACACCGTGGCCACGTGCGCACCAGAGCCAATCTGTTCGTTCTGTTCTGTTCTGTGCATCTAAACTGACTGTTGTGGATTAATGAGATTAAACGAGTCCGGACCGAGTCTGTTTGGGTCTGAGGAGATCCAGAGACGCGCGGACAACAAAGTGGAATCGGAATCTGTGGATGTTCGTGTGTAGCAAGCCGCTAGCCGCTAGCGGCTAGCTACACAGCCCACATCCCGAGGCGACGTACCGGACGCATCGGCACGTCCAAAACCGGACTTAGGGTAAATAATGTCCGCCACGCTTTTTCGCGAACATTGCCATCACGTTTGCTTTGTGTCTGGTGCAGGAAGAAACGGTAAAAACGGGCTTTTGTCACAAAAGTGTCCAAGCAGCAAGTTTGGTTGTTGAGGAACAGGAAGTTGTGGGAGGGACCTAGGCGGATGATTGACATGCAACAACGGTCGGTGTACAGACAGCGATATTGAGAGTTGAGAGATTTGTGACATTTAGCGTGTTTGGAGTGTGTAGTTAGTGTGTTATGTAGTGTTTGGTGTAGTGTGTTTAGTGAGTAGTGGAGTCGGTGTTTTGTTTAATGAGTCAGAATAATGAGGAGAAGCTGAATGTGGAGCAGGCAGGAGCACAGGCAGACCTGAGCACTGCTTGCATTTAAATGTAAATAGTTACATATAACTTTGTACATTTTTTAAATGTATGCACAAATTTAGCAAACATCACTTTATATTTGCATTATAAGTAAAAAAAAAATGGTTTGTTAAACATATTTGAGGTTTTCACAGTAAAAAAATCTAACTTTTTCTACTCGGATTTTATGTTTTTTTGTGATTTTAGGTCCATTGTGTTACTACAGTTTGTCAAAATAAAAAAATAACTGTACAGTCACACATGTGAGGTTGTGCTGAAAATAATGACACCAAGTAAATAGTTTTTAAGGTGAAATATAAGGGCAAAATCAAAAATAGTCAAAAACAGCCAATTATACCCTGGAATATGGGATTTCACAACAAACCTAAATATCCCTGACGTCCCACCTTCAAACACAGCCTCATTTGGCCATCCATGAAAAAGCTGCTTAACCTCCCACTTTTTTATAGGAATACACTCTTCTTACGGGCACTGCACTGGTATTTCAAAATGTCGAACATGACATGTGTCATTCTTGGCACAATTCAAAGGGGATCAAAAAGTTATTTGTCTCTCTCTATTAACTACAGTACATACTTTTTCTAAAATAAGGTCCCATGGTGGTCCAACAGAAGGTGAGGGTCCTCTTTCTTTGTTCATCAAATTCATATGACAACTTATCAACTGTCTGACCGTTATACCTTGGTTATAACAGGTAAGCATAGTTAAAAAGAAGCAGTCTGCGCTTGGTGGGAACAGTTTGGCGTTTAGGGAAACTTATTCTTTCTTTCCGAGAGGGAGAAGAGATGGATGTCAGTGTCATGCCTGTGTTTTAAAATGAAACTCTCGCCAAAATGCAACCTAGGCTTTTTTTATGAATGTATATGAGTCAAACCTTCGTGTAAATGCATAATTACAATGAAAGAGGCACTTTTAAGATTTACTGTATTTTCGTTTTCGGGTCAAATTCATTTTCAATGGAAGTGCTTGGGGCAAATTAGCGATAGCATCAAATTCGCTATTTTTAAAACACTAAGAAGGCTCGACACAACATGAAACTTATCTCGTAGTATCACAAGGGTCTCTACACATTAACACGAGCATTGAGAATGTTTGTGTACACAGACTTGACTAAAAAGAAGGTTTTTGAACAACTCACCTTAGCAATGGCTTGTTCCGTTCGCAGTCGTCCTGCCAGCTGAGAAGTATCAATCTCAGAATGTGACGTAACTTGGAGGAGAGTTAAGGTGGAACACTACTGTCTTCTGGCAACAACTATCCACACAATATCTAACGTGACTTTTCCGGATTTTAGCATTGTTTCTTATATGAGGCTCCTTTTTTCAACTTCAAGGTCAATATTGTTTTTCGCCAACGACAAAACAATGAATTATCCGTGCATTTATATGGAACTAAGCTTTAAGAGCGTCCCACCTTAACTGTCCTCCATGTCATTCGGAAATCAACACTTTTCATCTGCCATGACGACTGAAAGTGGAACAAGCAACTGCTAACGTGAGTTGTTCACAAACTTTCTTTCTAGCAAACTCTGTGTACACAAACAACGTTCTCAATGCTCGTGTTCATGTGTAGAGACCCTGGTGATACTACGAGCAAAGTTTCATGTTGTTTTGAGCCTTCTTAGTGTTTTAAAAATAGCGATTTTGATATTATCGTTAATTTGGCCATAGCACTCCCATTGAAAATGAGTTTGACCCAAAAACGAAAATACGGTCAATCTTAAAAGTGCCTCTTTCGCCATAATTATGCATTAACATGAAGGTTTGACTCATATACATTCACAAAAAAAGCCTAGGTTGCATTTTGACGAGAGTTTCACTTTAAGTACTAAACTGGAGTCAGTTGGTGGTTAGACTAGCTTAGCATTAGGACTGAAAGCAGTGGTCCACATTGTTTCAATGTACAGACTGTGTAAAGGCAGTCACACTACAACCTGTTTAATGTTAGTCAATGGAGCCAAGAGTCAAAGTCAGTGGTCAAAAAGTGCATATGGCTTACATTGTCACCAACATGTTTACTCACTATATGATGTCATAATATTATCTTTATTATTATTATCTTTATTATTATTACTATCTTTATTATTATTATTATTATTAGTATTAGTAGTAGTAGTAGTAGTATTGTAAGTAATAACATCATATAACCCACAGAAATGCACAAATCTATGATGCTTCCAGGAATTTGTGGTGTTGCGTATATATTTCCTTACACATCTGAAGCCATGTTTTTACGTTGTGTTTTCTGTGGGACGCTTCCAGAAAGTCTGGTACGAATAAATCTTGCCTACAATGCATTCTCAGGTATTTTCAAGTATTTTAGTGAGTATTTACCTTAAATGCATCATTTGCATTGTTGTTATAAAGTGCCAAATTCTGGTTTGGTTAAAGTATAAGTGGTGTGTGAAGCTATTTCTAAAATCTTAGTAACACTGACATGCATGTCAGGAATTCTCATCTGCCTCTTATGGTGGGTCATGAGCAGAAGGTGGACTGCAACTGCTTGAAGGCGGCTTGTCTCTGTTTCTTCTCCACGTCCTGTCTTTTGCGTTCTTCTTTTTCCTCTCGAATCTCAGCCTCAAACTTGCTGCCCTGAGACACAGCCTGCATCTGTTAACACACACCGTAACATAGCATATTTTAACACTACTAAGAAACCCTTGCAATTTTTTAGAAAGCAGCTACTTTTGCAGAAATGAGCTGCAGAACAGGTCCACTGTTTTTCTGTAGCCTTTGCCACTTATCTTCTTCACTAAATCTATGCCTCACCTTCACATTACTTTGGAGGTGGATGGAGGTTTCCTTAACTTTGATGATGAGGCTTGTGTGTCCTGACCAGGTAATGTTCCATAGACAGGTGTGTCCAATGTTATCTTAGACATCCCCAGTTTAATTCATACATCTAAAATGTTTGCTTTTTAGCCCTCAGCCTTCATACTGCAAAGTCCCATGCTCTGCAATAGAAGGTGTACAATACAAATATATGTCCACTACAGTTTGTCAGTCTCTTTGTGTCTAGAAATAATATAGTTAACATCATATCATCAGTGATTAAAATGATGACTAACACTATAAGATAAATGCGTACATCACAATGTTTTCAATTCCCTGAAAAAAAAAACAACTAACACTCTGAAGATGTAAATGTTAGACAAGACAACATGAAGTACAAACAGGTAGTACCTTGGCTTCAAAGAAGTCCTTGGCCCCCATCACTCCCTCAGTGGAAACATTGATCTCAGACAGTCTTGCCAGAGCCATCAGACCACTCTCCTCCTGCAGCTCTCCAGCTGCAGCTCTCCGGAAGATCAATAGGAACTACAGTGAGATAGTTCAAACACATGAGGTTGTGAGGATTACATCTCCAAAGTCTTCATAATAATATAATAAATAATAACAATGGATTGGATTTGTATGGTGCTTTTCTAGGTACTCAAAGCGCCTGACAGGGTTCCAGGTTCCGTTCATTCACACACAGTCATACTGGTTGTGGTGAACTACAATAGTATCCACAGCTGCCCTGGGGCAGACAGACGGGAGCGTGGCTGCACATTCAGCACCAACGGACCCGACCACCACCACAGCAGTCATACACATTCACACGAGGCAGGGTGGGTGAAGTGTCTTGCCAAAGGACACAACAACCATGACCCAATTGGCAGGGGCAGGGATCGAACCACCGACCCTCCGAACATAGACCAACCCGCTCTACCAACTGAGCCACAGTCACCCTATATAGTAGATACTGCTGTATGTATTGCTGTTTTCAAGGACAAACTGTGTATTTGCCCTCAGTTTACATGTGCAGTGATATCAAACTCATGAACTCGGATGATCTCCTTTTAATGGAGACACACGCAGTGTGCACAGAGGGAAGGGGCTATTTGTGTTAGAAAGTTAGTGACGGAGGGAGAGCAGAGAAAGGAAAATGCAGCAGAACGGATATGCTGCTTTTTTAAGTCGCTCTAAAAAAAGAAAGAAAAAGAAACGCAATTTGTGGTGGCACATGGCCACAAATTATGTGTGTGGGAAACACTGTGATAAGTTCTGGACACAGCCTTTCGCACAGAAGAAATAAATCGAGTAACAGCCATCAGCGTGCATTTTTTGGATTGTAACATCAAAAGTACACCTCCATTTCCTACAGCATAAAATTGTTTGAACTTGTGTTTGTGGAAAGTGGATTTAAGTTGAATGTCCTCTGAAAAAGGTAAAATAATGAGCAGAACTGAAGGGGTACCAAAGCAACTTTGCCTCTCTGCCTCTGTTAAGTTGCACAAGAGTGGGGCCTTGTTCCTCACACATTCAGAGGGGACAGCAGTGTAACTTCAATGCAGAGCCCACAGCACTAGGAATTAAACAGATTTTACTGGAGTCATCTAAAATAATGCTCTATATCCATAAATGCAACAAAAGGGAGACAGTTTCAGATCAATTGTCAAAGACATGTTTAACAAGTTGGTAATATTAAACCACCCCATGTAGTGGATGATGGGAACCCCCAAATATGATGTGAAATGTTTTGATTTCCTTTTTTTTCTTATAAAGGCGGGATGTGAGCATGTCCTGTTCCATGGGATTTCTTCCAGATTTCAGTCTGTGTTACCATTTATATGTCTCAGTGTTTTTGGGCTGCGTCTAAGCAGTATAATGCTCAGTGTAAGCAAGGTAATCATGACATGATCAAAGAAAGGGCCAGATCAACAAACTGTGGGCCCTATTCAGCCCCTATTCACTATTTTTATTATACAAACGTCAATTAAATTTAAAGATATATATAAAGATCCGGTCAATATATAAAGATCCGGTCAAAATGCATTAGTTGCTTTAGGGATATTATCAATTCAGTTTTTAAAAATTTGGCTTCCGGGACCAATGCAGGTTCCTGTTTCGTCCAACTGGTGCTCCAACATTAGACAAGTCTCAGTTAAATTCTACAAACTACTTACTGAGGGGACTTTCTGATCCTCATCCTGTTGTGAAACAGGTGATCAGGAGCATTATTATTTGTGTGAAATTATGATTTTAGCCCATTTGCAGATATAGTTTGTGTTAAAGGAACCTTGCTGATGAGACCAGATGCAGATGAGAATAAAGGGCAGGGTTGTATAATTTATCATTGCGTGTGGCTGGACTGGAATTCTGGTCCTAAAAAGACAAAACTGTGGCAATAAGTTTAGTTCAGAGACACTGTTTATATTGGAACATGTCAGGACCGTGTTTATTATACAGTGATGTGATCAGGCAAAGAACAATGCAAGAACAATGAAACAGTCACATCGCGCTAACTGTAACGCTTTCTGTTGTCACTAGTTACACTGAAGATATGTTTCAGTAAACAGCCTACATTAGATGTTACTTACTGGTCTAAAGAAACATTGCAAGTTTATCTTTTTGCTCCCACGGCTGTCTCCAATGTTGGAAATCCTCAGCAGAATGTGATCTTGTCATGCTTCTTTTTATGTCGCTTCTTTTCTTTGCAGTGGTTGTGGTTCATCCTCTCCTGCAGAACACTAGAGGCTACAGTGACTCACTATCGCCTCTCAGGCCAGGAGGACTTATTACAGAATGTCTTACAGAAGGGACAGCCTGTATTGGCTGCTTGGGGCTGCCTAGCAATGGATAACTCTGCAATGCAATACATAGGCATCTTGGACATAACACCATTACTGTTACTTCTTCACACTCACGTTTTAAACTTAAATTATGTCCAGATCTTACAAAATGCACCTTTAAAATTGGATCTCTTTATGAAATTGAACAGGAATCATAACTACGACAAGGACCTTATTGATAAAAATGTTCTTGGATTTATACTTCTATTCACACGTACACACCTTTGATCTATTAATCTCCCATCAACTTAAATTGAAGACACCTATATTGCAGTACAACTGAGGGGTTTAGTCAGGTATCGCTATGGATAAAAACAGAAAGTCAAACTTTTGGGAAGATTAAATCACTGTGATGGAAGAGGGGATTGAAGCCAGGCATGTTTTAATTGATGGACTAAACAGTGGGTTGATAAACAAAGCCAAACATGGTGGGGCAGAACGACAGAAATGTTGCCATATTAAAAAGAAATGGTCAAACCTTAAAAAATAAGGGGGAAAAGAATTACATTAACAAACACACACAGAAAACAGGAGGGGTTAAAGTCACTTAAGAATGAGCGCGATTGTTCATGCAGTGAGTCCAAAAATAATACAGGTCTGATCATTCTTTACACTTTTGATTCATAATTACCAGTAATATAATCACCCCACGCTTGGATGCGTATGCATCCCAAACTATAATGCCCCTACACAAAAAAACACAGCATCCCCAGTCAGCAAGTCACACTGCACAGTAACAGGACACACCAATGCCTAATGAAGTCATGCTCTCACCTCTCTGAAACTTAGTTTCCCGTCAAAGTCTTCGTCCACCTCTTTGATCATGTTCTTGAGGCCCAAGTGCGTCTGTGGAGCTCCCAGCTTCTCCATCATCAGCTTTAGTTCCATCAGGTCGATGAAGCCGTCTTTACCAGTGTCGTACCTACAAACCACAAAATCCTCAGTGTCTGGTTGAACTGGACAGGGAACTTGATTACAGCTCACACAGCACAGAATTCATACAGTGATTTTGTTTACATATTATATGACTGACATAACAATCCCCTCCTGTATATACTCATATAGTTAGGACTATATATTTAAAAAAATATGAGACTGAGGTTTTATAAAACCTTGATAAGTGTTAACAAGAGACATCTGTTGATGGTAACTTAATGGTTATTAATGCATTAATTTGCCATTGGTTAATGCTTTCTTATATTTGCTAATGTCAATATAATCTTTATAAACCCATAATGTATTATTATAATTGTCAACAGACACATGAGTTAACTGTTAAGCAGAGGCTTAACAAACTATCATATAATGTGCAAATTAGCACCTTAATTAATATGGGTGCCATTAGTACATGATTACTTAATCACTGTAAGTTACTGTTATGATATAATGTTATTACTCCATTACCTAAAGTTAATCAATGTTGTGTTAAGTTTCTGTTGAGAAGTGAAACGCTGAAAGACAGAACAGAGGACGGGACGAGGAGGCCGCAGCAGCGGGGGATCTGACGAGGGGGAGCTGCAGCAGAGCTACATCAACCTGCGGTTCAGGTGAGGACAAGATGTGTACTGTATGTGGTTACTGACTCTATATAGGTGCACCATTCACAGACAGGGAGGGAGAGTAAGGGCCCACTGGTGCTGGCATGCCATACCGACAAGGAACTCCCACGGGCAAACTTAAGCCGGCAGTATAACAACTGCAGGCTGAAGAAAGACAGCTGAAGAGAAACATCAGGGAAAATAAGCAGCAGGTTCAACCTTCTCCTAGTAGGGTTGTGAGCAACAGAAGGAGGCACAGTAGCAGACCAGGTGAATGCAGCTGAATCTGATGGGGCTGCCCAAGTAACAAAGGCCACAAGCTATACCCAGCTAGCTGCACAGGGTCTGGAAGGCTGGGCGAAGCTGTCTAGATAGACTGCAAGTACAGCCAGGACTAAAGTAAGCCTGGGCCTTTAAGAGTCATTATCAAATATTGTGATATTTTCCCTCATTTTAAATGTTTTTCCCCAATATTGAATATAATACAGCACTTTCGGCATTTTCTGGCTTTTAATGTTGAAAGGAAAATGCACATGCAGCTGTCATGGCAGCGGAGGCAACACTCATCTATGTAAGACACGGTGAGTGACAACGTATGAAACCCAGTCCATTGATGTTGTAGAGTGAAGTGAGGAAAGAGGAGGCAGCAAAGTACAAAATCATCAGATCACAAAATCTGGTTCAGACTGAGCACCCACTGTATGGTATGTGTGTGTGTGTGTGTGTGTGTGTGTGTGTGTGTGTGTGTGTTCTTCCCTCTTGCTCTAAGCTCTACAATAAAATTTTTTTAAAAATTGCTAAAGCTCTCACCTCAGTCACACACTGCATGTGACTGTGAGAGATTCAAGTAGTCAGACAGCTGTCAGCACCAGCTGGATGAGCCAATGGCAAAGCCCACATTGGCTTATGTCCAACAAGATGAGTCTTTATAGAAGCTGCAGCATTTGTGTAGTGTAGTGTAATGTAATGTAGGAGTATCAGGCCTGCTGACCCCACAGTCAGAGACAAATCCGTTCAGGCCACAAATCAAGTCATTCTTTCATGCCAGCTCTTGAAAAGACCTCACCCAGATTCAGATTATTCAGAGCATTTCACATTTAGCCTTTTTTTTGGCTCTATCCTCAATAAGAACAATTTTGAATCGGTTTGGAGCTAGGCATTTGCTCTCACCATCCTGAAAATGCAGGTGCCAGGAACTGACACTGAACTGATCAATCTTTTGACGACACAATCAGGACATTGATGACAGAATCTGAAAGTTTCCAGTGTATGTATGTATGTATGAATGTATGTATGTGTGTGTGTGTGTGTGTGTGTGTGTGTGTGTGTGTGTGTGTATGTATGTATGTATGTATGTATGTATGTATGTATGTATATATATATATATATATATATATATATATATATATATATATATATATACACGTGTGTGTATATAAAAATATAAATATATAATATATAAAAATAGTGTGTAGTGTGTAGTACTGTGTAATACTTGGTGTAAGATTTATACAGGATTGAATAAAATAAAAATGATATCAAACATTATGGGTAAGAAACTATGGGACAGGACCTAAAAAAATAGTTGTTGATTGTTCTGCAGCTTCCTTGTGAATTATAGATGCCTGAGCTTTTAGCACTAGGGAACTCACTTTCTCTGCTAGTATTTTTCTCCATCTCTGACAATTTGAACCATACATTCAGCTCAGCTCTAAGAACTCTGGCATTGTTGTATATTTTTTCTATTGCATCACAAAGCAGCACAGTTCAGAATATGGGTCAAACGATACTCCATTTCTAAACGACCTATTACCATAAACCCATCATAAGGCAAAACTTCCCAGTCAATTTATATTTGCAAGTCTTGCAAGGAGTACTAAATACCTCTTAATGATAACACATTCTTCATCTAGTACAGCTTCACAGAATACTGAAAGCTGAAATATGCCGCTGAGCCTAAATCCTTCAGGGTAGGAAAACTGGGTCACCAGGCAGTGGATGCCCCATGGGAATGTGGACTGTGTGAATGGGATCTGCACATCAAAAGAAAGAGGGTAACTGGACCTCCTACATGACAAACAACTTTAGAGCTTAAAAAACAGCTCATGTTGAAATGCAGGGTGAACTATAGGACAACCATTATTTATGTTAACCATATCCCATCTAGATTCTCTATCTGGGAAAAAAATCAGTGAAAATCCAAACAATGACGGTCTCAGTAAAGATAATTTACAACATCATTTTATGTATACAAAGATTATTAGAAAACAGATAAATTGTTGTCTTAATTTCCAGAACATCCAGTGTTGTTGACCAAAAGTTCAAACCCCCAAAATATTTCATTAACAATGTTATAACATCAGAGATGCACCACGAATATCTGCCAAATATTGTGAAATTTGTGTTATCGGCTATATATAGGTATTAGGGCTGTAACAACACATTAATCTGGATCGATATATCGATTCAATGATCAATGATCCCAGTGTTTCCCACACAGTGACTAATTTGTGGCGGTGCGCCACAGAATCAACACCAACCGCCACATATTGTGTTTATTTTTTTACACTACTTAAAACGCAAAAAGCCCAAATACTTTCAAATCAAAACCTTTTATTTAGGCAAACTCTGGCATATTAATCAGGTCTTGGCCTTTGCTTTAAGAAGTGAACATCACACCATCACTTTTAAATTGCATTAAATTCAACACAAAGAATAGAGGCATGTGGCCTATATTTACATTACAGAATTATGTTCACAGAAAAAAAATCAACACATTTTGTAATCAGCAAATCATATGAAGTGCCATTGATAAGAGTTAACTGTGAAGCTTATGGACATGCTTCATATAAGTTACTACATGTACTTTTGTTCATACTTTTGTTCACATTAGGGAAGAAATCTTCACATTTTGTAATGAACAGATTCATACCAACACAAAGAATAAATCTACATATTTGCATAACAGAATAATGCACATCAGGTTATTTTGTTCATAGTGGGGAAAAATTAACACTTTTTTTAAGAGTTAACTATGAAGCTTATGAACTTGCCTCATGTAAGTTACTACTCTTACTTTTTTAACATTTAAACAGCAGAATGAGTGGCAACAACTTCCCCAGTTAATGAAATGAAATGCAGTTAAGACCCATCTTATGCAGTGCTACACTTTTACAGTGCCACCAGGCAAAGCTTTTGCAGTTATGTTGACTCAAGTCAGTGTGAGGGTTGTGATTGTATACTGTCTGTGAGCTCTTTGTAGTTTGGCTCATAGTTGCAGACAGCCAATCTGAGGCAGTCTGTGAGGTGTCTGTCAGTGAGGCAGCTCCTATATTTGGATTTGATTATTTTCATCTGTGAAAATGCCATTTCACAGAGGTAAGTGAAAGTAGGCACTCACTTTCAGTGCACATGTAGTGAGGAGGGGAAACTTCTCTCTGCTTACAAGTCCCCAAAAGTCACTGTCCCTTGATCTGCTTTTCAGTTCTATGTCATTTTGCAAATCAATGATCTCCATGTCAACACCACTTTGAATTGAAGCTTATATGGCGAAGTTTCAGGAGCAGGACCACACCTCAACAGCGCCAACTTCTGATATTTCTATAAATAACCACCTGACCCTCTCCTCGTCTTCGCTCTCGTATTCTGCGCTCTCGCACCCAGAAACGAGATCACGCGACGTCGCCTCGCCCGAGCACATCCAAACTTTTGTACGAGCAACATCAGGCTCTACTCACCTCATCATGGACTTCGTATCACTATCCCCGTTGGACGATCTTTCAGAGGAGATCAGGATCACTACTCATCTGAAGCCGACAACTTTCCCGTCACCTCCGTACCCGAGACCCCGATTCCAGTGGCCCTACAGCCGGCTAGGGCGCGAGCGAGTCCGAAGAGCACCAACTTCGTCTCATCCATGGTTCGCATCCCGCCTGGTTCATCTCTCCTCAACATCCAAGATTATCTGTCCCGTGTCTCCCAGCCCACCTCCTTCCGCAGCAAAGAGAGGACAAGGAAAATCCGGAACAGAAAGTCACCGTCGCTGCAGTTCGCCACAGTTCGCCGACTCCTCCACCTCCAAGAAGCGAAGCCTTCCGCCATCTTTCCGCCAACACCGGCCGAACAACTCGCCGGTCGCAACGTCTTCCTACAGGCTTTCATCTTCTACAGTCACCGATTGGACAGTAGCCAATCCCCAGAAAACTTTAAACGACAAATGAATTCTGTTTCACCGAATGGACTATAAAGCCAAACTTTCTCCACACGCATGTGAGCTTCTTCCGTCAACACCAGCTCTCTTCCGGGTGACGTCATCACGCGCACGCAACACACCGCGACGTCGACGCTCCTGTTAAAAGGGACAGTACAATTAAATACTACAGCCCAAAGACAGCAGAAAGCTTATAGACAACAGAAAGTGCAGCAGCAAAAGTGGAGACAGAGATCCTCAGCCAGATCAAATGACACTAGAGTTTCTGCTACCACCTCTCGTCATCACTCCACTCCGAAGGGAGTGCCCAGATGGATTTCAGGACCCTCCAATTCCCATCAGGATTTTCATCATCGACACCAGCAACCTACAACATCTAGGGCAACGTCATGGTGCCCACTGTCATCCAGTTCTAGCCATCACAACAGCCAATCTTTGAAAAAAAAAAAAAAAAAAAAAAACTCATGGCCGCTCATTCCGTCAACACCAGATCGCTTCCGGGGGACATCATCACGCACACCCCTACAGGCAGTGACGTTGACGCTCTTGTTAAAGGGACAGTACAATCAAATGACACAGCCCAAAGAAAACAGAAAGAGCCGCAGCAAAAGCAGAGACAGAGATCCTCTGCCAGATCAAACAACTCCAGAGTTTCCGCCACCACTTCTCATCATCACTAAACTCCAGAGGGAGCGCCCAGATCGATTCCAGGACCCTCCAACTTCCATCAGGATCATCATCATCAGCCACAGCAACCTACAACCTCGAGGGCAAACGCCACAGTCTCACTGCCATCCAGTTCCAGCCATCACCACAGCTAACCTTTGCGGGGGCTCCTGGCACAGGGATGCCAGTGCCCCCTACTGCCTACTTCCAAAAACCACAGCAGCCTGTTCCAGCCTCGGCTCCTGGCACCGGGATGCCAATGCCCTCTGCTTCTTGTGTCCAGCAACCACAGCAGCTCGCTTAAAACCGGGGCTCCTTGCACCGAGATGCCAGCGCCCTCCACTTCCTGTGTCCAGCAACCAGCACCACAGCAGCTCCCTTCAACCGGGGCTCTGGTCTGTATATAAAAATAAAAATCCATTCTTGCACTACATCATGTAAGTATGTATATACATCGATTTGATTCTATTTTCTTTCCTTTTTTAATTATAGCGTCTATTCTATCGTCTATTTTGCTATTGCTCTGTTCTCGTAATATTCTGCTGCTACGACAAACAAATTTCCCCGTCTGCGGGACATTAAAGGATTCTGATTCTGATCCTGGCACCGAGATGCCAGAGCCCTCTGCTTTCTGTTTCCAGCAACTCGCTTCAACCGGAGCTCCTGGCACCGAGATGCCAGCGCCCCCTGCTTCCCGTTTCCAGCAACCACAGCAGCTCGCTTCAACCGGGGCTCCTGGCACCGAGATGCCAGTGCCCTCTGCTTCTGGTTTCAAACAACCACAGTTGCTCACTTCAACCGGGGCTCCAGGCACCGAGATGCCTGCGCCCTCTGCCGCCTATTTCCAGCAACCACAGCAGATTGCTTCAACCAGGGCTCCTGGCACTGGGATGCCAGCGCCCTCTGCTTCCTGTTTCTATCAACAACAGCAACCTGCTTCAACCAAGGCTCCTGGCACCAAGATGCCAGCACCCTCTGCCGCCTATTTCCAGCAACCACAGCAGACTGCTTCAACCAGGGCTCCTCGCACCGGGATGCCAGCGCCCCCTGCTTCCTGTTTCCATCAACAACAGCACCTCGCTTCAACCAAAGCTCCTGGCACCAAGATGCCAGCGCCCTCTGCTGCCTAATTCCAGCAACCACAGCACCTCGCTTCAACCGGGGCTCCTGGCACCGGGTGCCAGGGCCCTATGCAGGGATGCAGGGAGCTTCCATCTCCCAGCCCCATCAGTCCCAGCAGCTCATGTCGGCTGGGGTCATCGGCACCGGGATGCCAGCACCCGTTCTTCCCCGTCAGCCGGCAACCACTAACTTCACTTTATACACAGCTACCCACACTGAGCCACACAAAAAACCAAACGAGAGCTTCAGCCTTCTTTCGCCTGTTGTCGGCAGCTCCACCAGCACCCATTCCTCCAGAACAGATGTCATCTACCCCTTCTGTCATCTTTCCTGTAATCAACGGCGTAGATAAGAAAGGCAGGCCCGTCATGCACCAATGAGGTCGTTCGATTCGCAATGGCTTCAACAGTACCAGATGCACCGTGTTCCAGTGCCGCTTCCTCCACGTTTACTCCTTCTGCGGCGGGGCCCATGCCCACCCCGAATGCCCGTACAACCTACCTTGCCAAAGCTAGTTCTCATAAAAGACTTGAAGAAGAAGACACTATCATCTATCTCTTTCGAAATAAAAAATCTTCAGTCGACCATAACCAGGCAGATTCAGTTGACCGCACGCTCGCTAAGGAAGTTAAGGAAGGTCCAGGAACAGACCAGTGCTTTCAAAGTCCTCCCTATTCACCCCTACGTCTGCCGTTTCTTCAACATCCACTGGCGTAGTACATATTACTTCACTGTTAGGCTCACCTTTGGTTGCAAAGCAGCCTAAACTCTTCAACACGGCACCTGAAGCCCTCAGCTGGATACAGTCTAACAATTTGCCCCCACCTCATCGCCACCCGCTTCCGACATGGTTACCCTGACTTCAGTCTTCTCCGACCTTGGGGTCCCATTGTCGCAGAGAAAACAGAGGGCCCCTCCACATCCCTCGAGTTTCTCGGAATCATTCTTGACACAAACAAGTTTAGACTTCATTCCCGGCGGGAAAGCTCAACCGAACCTTCTTCTGCGCCCCGCGCCGCACCAAACGTCAACTTCTGTCCCTTCTGGGCCACATCAACTTCGCCTTACGCATCATCCCCCAAGGGCGAGCCTTTATCTCCAACTTACCATCCATCACTTCTTCCGTCCCATCACTCTTGACCTCCATCTCCATGGATAGCTCGAGCCTTGCCGAAAACCGTCCGTGACTCAACCTTCTCACCAATTGGAACGGAATCATTTTCTTTTACGACGACCAACCGACTCACCCGCACGACATCCATCTGTACATCGATGCTGCTCCTTAGGCCGGTTTTGGGGGGTTTCTACAATGGAAGATAGTTTGCGGCAGAATCGCCCTCAAAGCTCGCTAATGAATGCCAGAAGTTCAGAAGCTTGGCACCTCACGCAGATACCTTCCCTACGCCAGTCGGGCGTCGACATTCAACTTGTAAATCCGGCGTAAATACCCCTGACAAGCGACTCCCAGAGCTCCATCATCAACAGCCTATCACCCCCGACCCTCTCTTCCTCCTGGACAGCTTGGAAAGCTTCCATTACTTTCACGACCAAAACAACACAACCTTTCCGTCATTCAGTCTCATCACCGCTACTTCTTTCAGTACTCACGCCCATTCCACCATGAAAATTAATCACATCATCAAACTTACCTTAGGGGTATCAGCTTCTTTTCTAAGACAATAACCGGCAGTTCGTTAACAGTTCGTCAAGCCCTCACCATCTTCCTCTCTCTGCCGACTTGCAGTTAATCTGCCTCCACACTATCCGTTCCGGGTATGGCACTCCTCGAGTTGCCCGAACCCTGGAAGCCATGTTCTTGCTTGCTTTTCGCTTTCCTCAGGTGCTCCGAATTCACCACCTCAACCATTCACATCGACCAAAGCCGCCATGCATGCATTTCAGACTCGTCTCGCTTTCCAGACCATTGTTTTCTATTTAAAGCTAACTAAAACCAATCGATCTGGTCCGCCTACACCCATCTTCTACTCCAAGGTCCAATCACCACCGAATCGTTTCAAACCATTGCTAACTTTTTGCAATTCTGCAAATGTCAGAGCATAACTATGACAGATTGTCTCTTCATCTCCAAATCCGGACAATGGCTACTCGTTCTCGTTCCACCATCACTTTTGCCACATGCTCTCGTTGTCTGGTAATTTACGCTTTAACTACTCCGGACACTCCTTCAGGATCGGAGCTGCCACTTCAGCCTCCCGTAAAGGCATCCCAGAACACTTCATGCGGCCCTTGGACCACTGGTCCTCCCAAACGTTTCACCGCTACATCCGTTCAGATCTCAAAGATCTCAGATCCGCACAATCTCATCTTAAATGATTGGAGGTTTTTGGGGGTCCGTCGCTGCCCAAGTGCGGCGGCGGATTCTCTACAGAACTTCCCCACAACGCACTCGAAGAGCTCGAAGAACTAAGATCTTCAACGTTTTGTTTTCTCTTTCTTTCATAATAAATCGTTTAAACGTATCTTGTTGAAGGTGTGGTCCTTGCTAGTGAATTGAAGCTTATATGGCGAAGTTTCAGGAGCAGGACCACACCTCAACAGCGCCAACTTCTGATATTTCTATAAATAACCACCTGACCCTCTCCTCGTCTTCGCTCTCGTATTCTGTGCCCCTCCCCCCCACCCAATTTCTCTCTCCCTGTTTCTTCTTTTCTTTCCTCTCCTTCGTAGGACCACCAGGGGGTCCGTCGCTGCCAGAGTGCGGCGGCGGATTCTCTACAGAACTTCCCCACAACGCACTCGAAGAGCTCGAAGAACTAAGATCTTCAACGTTTTGTTTTCTCTTTCTTTCATAATAAATCGTTTAAACGTATCTTGTTGAAGGTGTGGTCCTTGCTAGTGAATTGAAGCTTATATGGCGAAGTTTCAGGAGCAGGACCACACCTCAACAGCGCCAACTTCTGATATTTCTATAAATAACCACCTGACCCTCTCCTCGTCTTCGCTCTCGTATTCTGCGCCCCTCCCCCCGACCCAATTTCTCTCTCCCTGTTTCTTCTTTTCTTTCCTCTCCTTCATAGGACCACCAGGGGGTCCGTCGCTGCTCGAGTGCGGCGGCGGATTCTCTACAGAACTTCCCCACAACGCACTCGAAGAGCTCGAAGAACTAAGATCTTCAACGTTTTGTTTTCTCTTTCTTTCATAATAAATCGTTTAAACGTATCTTGTTGAAGGTGTGGTCCTTGCTAGTGAAAGCAAACACTTGGTCAAATTTGGCTGCTACCTGCCCTATATCAGTGGGCTGGAATGGGTTTGAGACAAATGCAGCAATGTCCTCCATGACATCTAACTCACCAAAACACCGACTGAACTCCGCTGCCAAGTGAGTGCAGTACTGCTCCGGGTGGAAATCCTTGTCTTTGATCACTTGTGCCATTTTGTCCAGGTTAGGAAAATGTGTTAGCTTCCTGGTGTTCAGATGTGCAGTCCAAACACAGAGTTTGGCCTTGAATGCGTTCACAGCACTTATCATGTGGGACAGGTGCCTGTTTTTTCCCTGGATGTCAGTGTTGAGTGCATTGAGTTTTGCCGTTAAATCCGTCAAAAATCCCAGGTCAAGTAGCCACGCATCATCGGACAATTCTTTGTGCTCCTCATTCCTCGTTGACAGAAAAGTCTTTATCTCGGGCAGCAAGTCAACAAATCGCTGTAGCACTTTGCCGAGACTCAGCCAGCGCACATCAGCATGGAGAATTAGGTCTCCATGAGCGGCATCAAGATTATCCATTAACGACTTGAATAAGCGGTGTTGAAGAGCTTTAGCTCGAATCGAGTTGATCAATTTGACCACCAATGTCATGACGTGAGAGAAGTCCACGACTTTCCCCACCAAGGCCTGCTGATGAATTACGCAGTGATAACTCATAAAGTCTGGGAAAGCAGGATCGTTGCGGCACAGTGCAATAAAACCCAAGCGCACACCACGCATAGCCGGTGCCCCATCAGTAGTAATCGCTACCAGCTTATGAATGGGAACATGATTTTCAAGGACATATTCTTTGAACTTGTTGAAAATATCCTCACCTCTTGTTCTGTCTTTTAAGTGCAAAAGAGTGAGAAAGTCTTCCTTCGTTGTAGAATCCCGGAAGGCCATTCTGACAAACCCAACGAGTTGAGCTGTGTCGGTTACATCCAGAGATTCATCCAACTGCAGTGAGAAATATTCACAAAGTGACAAGTCCCTTAACACCTGTCGATCCACGTCCTCCGACAGTGCTTTGACCCGTCTTGTCACTGTTGCAGGGCCGAGCGGGACACTGCTGAGTGCTGCTGCGATGTCATCTTTGTCTTTGAAATCCTTGAAAACTGTGTCAGCGGTAATAGTCATAGCCTCCTTCATTAACTCCCCACCTGTAAAAGGCTTCTTGTGTTTAGCCAAAAGGTGACTTACACAATATGATGCTTCTGTGGCTGCCTGATGTCGAACAGTAGGTTTAACAAAGAGTGACTGCTGGGCTCTCAACGCCGATTTTAGCTCCTCAACTTTCTTAGCACGGATAGCACTTTTTAGTGGGAGGAGGTCCTTGAATTTCGGGCGGTTGGTGTTGTGGTGCTGCTCCAGGTTTCCTCTTTTCCACAGCGCTTGAGTTTGGCGGCATAACATACAAATACACTTGTCTTTTACTAAAGTAAAAATAAATTCTTGCTCCCATTCTGAATGAAAATGGTATATTTTCGCCTTCTTTCGCAGAGCCTCAACCATGTTAGATGGTTGCTAGCAACGTAGACCTGGCGTCGTTGTGGGGGGCGGCTTCTCTTCTCTCATTGGTCAAAATAATTGTACTTTTTTCTAATCGTATTGGTCAGTGTCACGCTACTATGACAGTACTGCAGCTGATTCAAGAGATGAAGTGTCACAAAACGTTTGCGAACATTAATCAGGCATTAGGTGATTGTGTATATATTTTTCCTAATATTTTCGGGATCTACAGGGAAAGTCCCAAAGATTGACAGGTGGATCGCGATCGACGTGTTGGTGACCCCTGCTCTAGCTAATTATCAAGCGAAATATCCAACATGCTAGTTAACGTCAAAGACTGCGGTGGAAGACGACGGTAAAATATTTCCTTTCTCTAACACTGGATTTATTAATGCCTGAATTTTGAAGGTGTGACGGCTGCGGTGGCGGTGCGCCACAGTCAATTACATGTAGGGGAAACCCTGTGTAGGCTACAGTCCAGCCATGGGTCAAAGATGTGGCTGTGTTGTATTTAATAACAAAATTGAAACAAATATTGGAAAATCAAGTTATCAACTCATATATATTGGAGATTTGTGGCTGGTGTCTTTAAGTTTAAAACACATCTATCTTGATAGTAACACAAACAAATAGTTAAAAGTTTAGTTGTAAATGAATTAGATTGAAGATTTGTGGCTGTGTTTTAGTTAAAAACAGATTCCTCTTGATAGTTACACAAATAAATTGTTAAAAGTTAAGCTATGAACAAATTTTAGATAATTGATTTGTGGCAGTTTTTTGTTTTTTTGTAAAAAAAAAAAAAAAAAAAAAGTATCCACTGTGATAATTATACAGGTTTTTTCATTTTCAATGATTTAATTTATACCCCTTTTCCAACTTGAACCTGCTAAGATCAGGTTATTGTCTGCAATGGGAATGTAACTGGACTGAAATTATGAATAATTTATCCACCGTTTTGCTTCTTTCACAATGGGTCTATTGTTTTCTCTTCTGTTACAATTGTTTTTGGTGCATATATAACGTCAATGTGACGTCACATTATTAGAGGGAGTTCGTAAATGTTGAATATCCCCAGAAGTACTCTGCATGTCATTTTCATCCGCTCAGATGTGTAGTTACCAAGAGACACAAAGTATTCTTTCTCATTTAGATTTAAACCAATTTAGTGCTGAACCAGAGAGTCCCACCTAGTTTTCCAGTCGGTCCAGTAGTATATTGTGGCCAACTGTATCAAACGCAGCACTGAGACCCAGTAATATTCAGACTGAAATTTTGCCACTGTCTCTGTTTAATTAATGTCATTGAGGACCTTGACAAGAGACGTCTCAGTGCTGTGATGTGGTCAAAATCCTGATTGGAAGACATCAAAACAGCCATTTGTTATTAGATAATTGTTCAGCTGTTGAAAAACAGCCTTTTCAATTATCAAACTTAAAGTTGTAGTCTGCAAATATTTTTGTTATATTTGCTAAAATTGTCAATATGATCTGACAATACAATAAGATATATATCAACTGTGAAAAATTCCACTGTCTGTGGGTCCACCCAGTGTAAAAAGAAAGAATAGGACCGAGCCAGAGAGAAAACAAGGATAAATATCTTCATCTCAGCGCGATCAAGTGCAACGCAGAGTTAGCGGCTTTTCTGATGGACAAGTAAGGACCCCTGCTTAATATGATTAATTCTATGTTTTAACCACAAGGCTAAGATGGCGGCAATAACAATAATACACGCAATAGCGCATATTGCCAAACAATTTTGCAGTCGAGCTACGTAGCTTGTTGGTAAATCTAGCTTATTAGCATGTATGTTAAATCTGGCTTTCTCTGTTACCATGGTTACAAGCCTGCTTGTGCACAGCAGGCTCCTCTGTGGGAGGGGCTTAGAAGGCTGGGTTGCAGCGCAGCAGAGAGGAAGAAGGAGGGACCTGGGAGCTGTATCATTTGAATATTCTCAGTCACTTTTTTCTCACAACTACAGACTGTAGTTTGAAACCTGGGAGGTTCGATATGGACCTTTAGTTATCATTACAGATGTCACAGATTACTGTGTCTAGATAGCTCTTCTTCAGTAGTGGTTTAACAACTGCAGTTGAGGGTTCTGGGAAGACACCTAAGAGAAGAGACATGTTGACAATCTGCAGCAGATCTGGAGTCATGCAGGCTGAACATTTTTTGAAGAACCCTGTTGGTTTATGCATTCGAGTCTCACTTATGAAAGAGCACTTTGGAGGACTCCCATTTATACACTGCACAGCAAACAGCACCCGACAAAGCTTACGTTTTGCCACTCTAAAATGAGTTGTGTGGCTCAAAAATCAGGTCAGAAACTGGCTAAAAATCACACAGCGTCTGATTGGCTTAAGTGGCAGCATACTCCTCGCAGCTTTTGAGTAAATCAACACAAATGTAATCTGAAATACATTTGCTACAAGGGTTCAGCGAGGAGATAAGAACTCTAACATATGTAATTAGAGCTCTGGAGTATTAAATTAGCAATTTTTGCTCACTACATCTTATTCTTTCTTACACCGAGGTATATATAAACTTCAGGTTAGGAACTTTTTTTTTTTTTTTACAAAATTGCTGTTTCTTAGTTTTCAGTATCAAATGACTCATCTGCTAGTCTTTTTTGTGGATGACTGACAAAAATAAGTCAACTTGCGGTCTGATTTTTTGGATTTAATGGATTGAGCAAGCATCAAAGAACTTCAGTGACCAATTTGGTCGACAGTTCAATCAAGCTTAGTGACTGTCATGTGGAAACAAAAGAGCATTGATCTGAGATTTCGGGAGCATGCACACAAAGATACTATTGTCACATGGAGCAGGGTCTGCCCCTGGGGAGACTCCAAAAGACAATGGTTACCTATATCCTCTGGCTGAAATGTTCTCCAACTCCTGATCAATTTAAAATATGAAGTTCCCAAATCAGCCATTTGTCACCAACACCTAATAAGTCAAGATAATGTTAAACAATAACAGTTAGAAATTTCGATTGACATTTCCCTTCAACTCAAATGATCTGCTCAGTGGAAATGATCATTTTAGAGTGTTGGCTGTTTTGTCCAATGTAGAGTTATGTCTCTTGCCCCCCAAATCTAAGGCCAAAAGTTGGCAATATATCATACCGTGATATGTAGCTACATATCTTCTTAGATTTTGGATATTGTCATATCTTGATATAGCATGTGTTGTCATGTCCTGATTTTAAAGGCAGCTTTACAGTAATGGAATTTTCTGAACTTACTGGACTGTTCTTTAAATCTGTCATTATACCCATATTACCGATTATTAGCCATCAATAATCACAATAAGTATCAACAGTCAGTATTGTCCACATATCTATATCACATTAGTTGGACAACGATTAGGGCTGCACGATTCTGGAAAAAATGTGAATCACGATTTTTTTGCTTAGAATTGAGATCACGATTCTCTGGCACGATTTTTTTCACAAAATGTTTATTGCACTGATGAACTTGAACAAAACACAAAAAAAACATGATAGTATGGCAGATACTACTATGCCTCTGCCAAAGCAATGTTTTTTTGTTCATTTCAAGTTCCATCATTGGATGAGAAATTATTTTTACACAAAAAAAATAAAATAAAAAATTGTCTCCCAAGATGAGAGGGCATCCTTTTATACCTCATGTTGTACAGTGTTTATTGGGGCCGTATCTTAAGCTAGGTGATATGTGATAGCTGCTGTGATCGGCTTTCTAAAACGGAGGCATAATTTTCTTCCTTTTCCAAAAGCCGCCTCAGAGGTAGAGGTAAACATGTGATGTGACGTGAAGCCCGACGTTGGGCTGTGAGCAGTTGACAACGAATTTGTCTTCAAAATAAGAGCTTTACATTACACCCCATTGGAGTTTAGAGCTGGGTTCTTAGCGGGTGGCTTTTAATTTGAAAAGTAGCGACCGTTCCTAGATTGTGGCTACAACAACAAGCTAACACAACCATACAGCTAGAGATCCAGGAGACGCTAGCATCTCCTGATCTCAGCGGCTGTCCAGTTGCTCATCTAGCAGGCGAGGCAGAAATAAGTGTACCCTCCGAGGCGGGAAATCGGCGAACCAAAACAGACCCCCAATTTTCCGCCCTCTGTCTAAAACCGCAGACCTAGCCGCCAAAAGGACGGGCAGATTGGCGGCTTGCTGCCCCGTCTAGAAACGGCTTCTCACTCACTCCTTCCATACACTTAACTGCAGGCGGGCTTCCGCCACTGAATCACGTGTTGTAAAGACGCTTTACCACAGGTTGAGGGCGGAGGCAGTGGCAGTGCTGTGTTTGGGGGCGCTTCAAAAAAATCCGGGAGGAAAATAGGAGCATTTGTTTGTGATTCAGCTCGAGATATAAAATGCTTTAGAATCGCTGTGTGTAGATATGAGATCACGTGTATGTGTGAATCGAGATCGCGATTTTTTAACGATTTTTTGTGCAGCCCTAACAACGATATTGTCCATATCGCCCATACCTAGTTAATGTCTATCTGGTTGGGTCTCTACCAACTGCTAAGAAAAAACATCTAGCCCCTCTTCAGCAAAATGCTCCATCAGCTAGTCTTTAACTGTGACTGTCTGTTTGCTACTCGGCAGGTAGCATACAGTGGGTTTTTTAGAGCTTCATCACCAAAAGGAGCTGCCTGCTCCTGCTGGAAAAGATGTTAGTGAAAGCCAAGAGACTCAACCAGAACAGTAAATTAGTGAGCTGTAAAGCCAAAACAATGAGCTGAAAGACACTAAAAAGACACTATGCCATTTTTAGACTAGACTTTTATGCAACATAAAATCTGGCCTTTGTTCACAATGTACCACACTACATTGTCATATTTAAAACATTTATTAACAACATAATGTAACAATAACGTATATCTTCATTCAATTGCAAACTTAAACAAAATAACCTGCCAACTAGTTTCTGCAGAGCTTGTGGCTTTTTTGTCGACAACACGAACGTTGTCAACAAAACTCACTGGAAATCCAAAATACTTCCACACCAGCGACTTCAGTGAAAGAGGAGGCGGTTCAAGTTCTGTCTATGGGTCTTCTGTATCTGCAGTTGCCATTATTGTAAGAATGGCGTAGCCCCTTTCAGGAATAGGGCGGTGCGTGAGGTGTGTGTGTGTGTGTAAGGTGTGAGTGGGCGAGCGAGAGTGAGGGAGCGTGCGTATGTGCGGACAGTGAATGAATGGGAGAGGAAGGAGAAGTGAAAGGAGTAGCGACAGCAATAAAGTGTACAGTAAAGGCTGCAGTTTGGCTGTGAATAAAGGCGACGGCTAGATACAACAAAGCCCCCTGGTAATATTTCCTGACCACGTGAAAGGAGTTCACCCCAAAGGTAAACACAAACTTCGGCCCTGGAGGAAATCATCTCCCCTGTGCTTCCCGACCACGGTCCGGGAGCCCAACAGGAATGGTGTAACACCATGCTATCGTTTGGCTGGCTGTAGCTAATAGCTAATGGCTTAGCTAGTAGCTAAGTTAGAGGGGGTTGACTCGCAGCACTTCAACACGTGTGTTTTTTTCCGCTTGGCAAGCCGACCGGACGTGATATGGGGGTGTGGCAGCATTGGCGATTCCATTTTTTAATTCGAAGTTCGAGATTGTGAATTATTTTGGTCGATTTTGATCTAAAATCGAAATTGTTACACCCTTATAACCGCATAAAAAAATCTAGCCATGATGCTCTTCTAGACCAAATGATACGGACCAGATGGCTCAAATTATGCGAGTGAAATGAGTCATGTCACGGTGGTTGTGGCGCTCAAAAGAATGTATCCACCGTTTTACATACGTTTCTTTCACAATGGGTCTATTGTTTTGTCTTCCATTACAACTGTTTCTGACACATTTGTGACGTGAAACAGTAGTCACGTCAGTGATGTACAACATAATGCTTCAGATAAAAATCACAGGTAGGCTGCATTGCCTGTGGGAAGTGGGAATGGGGTTAATATGCGTTTTAACCCAAGTTTTAAAAACCTCAGTAGACCCGCTAATTTAGATGTAAAAGTAATTTAGAGCTAAAACAATTATTTGATCAATAGGCCCAGATGATTTTTCTGATAATAGATTACTCCTTTCACCATTTTTAAAGAAGGCTTGATAAAAGGCCACACATCCAGCACATCAACTGTAATTATTTCCCTGATTGAAATTATCGTTCCATCACTTACTTTATGTTAGCCAGACAAACATTGGACATTTCATATTCCCACTGCCTGTCCTGATTATATTGGTCATTTGAGGTTGTTATTTTACCCAAACTCCTCGTTTTTTCTGGAGATTGGAGGCATGTCAAAGTGTTTACCACGCTTCATCAGCTGTAGCCTCCCTCCTCCTCTGATCACGACACAACATCAGACGAGCGAACGGGTCATGAAGCCAGTTAGAGGGCCTGTAGTGAGCAATGAGTGGGTCAGTTTTAACCACTCTGCCAGTGACAGCCAGTGCCTCCACCTGATGGCTTCACGTCAGCAGCAGCAGTTTAATCTCATCATGAGCTTCAAGCCGTCCATGCTCATTCCGTCACAGTCCCCACCACAACAAGTAAACATGTCGGACCTCTGTCACGTGTGGAAATGACCAAGAAAAAGACACCTCAGCTTCAGCCTTACCGTTTGAACATCGTCTCCATGTCCTTAATCTGCTTGCGGGAGAACTCCTTGAACTCCGTGTAGGGGTTGAAGACGCGGGTCGGTCGAGGAGCAGCGTTGCCGTCGTTGATGTCCAGCCTGCGGGTCAGTTTGACGCACAGCTCTGAGGACGAGTCTCCGCAGGCTGCGTCGGGCTCCTGCGGTTTGGGTCGGACCGGGCTCTGTTCGCGCTCCGGCCTCGGCTCAGCCTCCTGCGTAGCGGCCAGCCGCGACTGCAGCTTCCTAGCTAGCTCTTCAGATGCCATGCCGAGGATGCGACGGTGCTCTCTGAAGCTGTGCGGGAGAATGGAGTCTGAGCCTACCACCGTCAATATTCGTGTGACCCACTGACAATAGAGAGAACAGTGATTCCGGTCGCACTTTTTCAAAATAAGAGTATTCTGCTGAGAGTGGCCGCTGCTCTGACCTGCTCAGATTTCTCTAATGAGGCGTACACATATGACATTTCAAGATTAATGTCAACCTTTTGAGTCTACAGCAAACAGCACATATGACTGCCTCAACAAAAGGCCTTGTATAGATGAACTGGTGAAACTGTAGTTCAGAATTCAGCTTTAATAACAAAGACATTTCTCTTTGAGCTCACAAACGCAGTGTAGTTGTCAAGAGATTGTGTCAAAAACTTTATCTGTTCAGAAGAAGAAAAAACACACAAGCTTGGAGGAGGAGGTCACATTCGTGCAAGCTGAAATTGCTGGTAATGGACAAATGCAAGAATATCGATGTTTACACCTGCGTGCAATTCAGAGGGGACAAGTTGTATCACAATGCGACAACTGATCAGGTTGTTTGATCCGGAAGGTGTGGAGCTCAGGCGGACGCGGGGTCTGAGACGCAGACATCACCGCAAGCAATGTCAAAAACATGCTTGTCTTTTTGCACAGCAACCACACAGTTTCTCCGGAGTCAGAAACTGAATCTGTGGACGCAGTACCGCAAACCAGAGGACTGAATCGTGGTGGGGAATCCTGAGAAACCAATTGCACCTTTTTGGATCAACGTTTTCCAAACCCTTCAGGATGATGGGCACTTCTCTGGTGATTTCTTGGATAGAAGCCTAATCCAATACTGCTTCCTGAACCTTGTTCAGACAGGACTGCAAACACATTTTCTTGGTTTCACTGTCCTTCTCTCCTTCCTTCACATGCATCGATTCTGATCAGAGCACATAAAGGAAAGGTTAACAGGAAAAGGAGGAGATAACACGTTTTTCCTGTCTTCATAACACAATTACTCACTTGGTGTAAAGACATATAAAGTACATTTACTTAAAAACTGTACTTATATACAAATGTGAGTTATTTATGTCTACTTGACCAGTTCCTTTTTATGTGAATTCTTCCACTTCACTACTTAGAGACAAATGTAGTTTTTTGCGTCATTACATTTGTCTTACAGCTTTATAGTTACAGATTTTTAAAAATTACAGCCTTTCTGTTGAGTTAAAACCTTGTATCTCTAAATGTGTTTATTTTGAATATTTGTGATTAACTGAAAGACAAAGTTTTAGGTGCTGTATTGTAGGCAACTTGACTTGTTTCAGTTTCTTGAAGACTTTTCACCTCTCATCCAAGAGGCTTCTTCAGTTAGGGCCCAATATCAAGTGGATCAGATTCCCGCTTGAAAAGTTATAGTTGAAAATAGAAAAAAAAAAAATATGTGGTGTAATCTGAAACCAGAGAAGGCTTCAGGCATAAAGTATGACAGGCTCACATGGAGCTCTACAATATGAGCCAATTTACAAGTAGATTTGCCTTAAAGTTCCAAAGTTATTGCCAAAACAGTACATTTTTTGCACAAAGAAAACTCTTAAATCTACTGCACACGTTCTCAGTTCGATATGAGCCAGATTGCCAGTGATCAGACAAATAATTAGAGTTATAGTCAAAATGTGAAATTTTCATGGAAAATGCCTGGTGGCAAAATTTGGAAAGATAGTAAACTCTTAAATGAATTGGCATTCCGTATCTAACATATAGCCTATTGTATGATGAATGAAACCTCAGGTTATGTCTAATATATTGTTTTTATGCAGGATGAACTTGATGAAGTCATGAGAACCTGGAATTCACACAAAATGAGAGCAGAGGCAGGCAATGGTGTGATTGGAGGTCAAAGCCTTACTAGTGTTCTGTGACAAACATGATATTATGAAATAGTATCAATCTAAGGAAATGATCAGAACAACTGACTAAATGTGCTGAATCATTAAAGGCTTTATTCTGGATGACACAATGTGCACTTTATTTCTCAAATTAATCTGACACTAGAATCACTAGAATATTAACCTTTTAAACCAAAACTGTTCACTAGAATTGTAAAGACATGCTATGGAATTGGTCTGCAAGACTTTAGTGAATCTTGCCCTTTCACCTAATGAGCAGTTTAAAAATACTATACACATGATATAGGTGTACCTGTCTTTTATAAAAAATAAAAACAAATCTTGGTTCATTTGTAATAACAACTGTACACACAGAGCCTTCACAGAACAATTAATATATTGTTTTATTGGCTAATTTAGTAAACTGACACTGACTGCTTTATTCCCACCACCTTTTTGTGGGACTCTTGTGCCTCATTTGATACAAAATGCGTACAAAATGTCACCTAATTCAAAGAATATCTTAAGTTCAGCCAAACAAACATAGTTAACACATCCCTGTGGTCGTTTGATAAAGTAAAAATGCAGTTCCCTCTGGTATGCACCTAGATGGTCAGGGGTTCATCCTACAGCAAGATAATGACCCAAAACATAAGTCCAAGCTATGCCAGAACTACCTAAGGTTAAAAGAACAAGATGGTACATCCCTAATCTTCATGCCAATCAAACACATGTTTACTGACATTTGTACTCCTAGATGCCTTAGGAATTATTTATATTTTAAACTTTTCAACCTAAATACTTAAGGCGAGTTTAATAGAAATTAACATGAATTAAATTTGAATAAATAAATGTTAATACCATTTCTATACTTTTAAACACTGGGTCATTTTATTCACATTACATTTTGACCTCACAGCATTTCTAATTTTCAAGTAACAGGTCTTAAAGCTTCAGAAAATGAACAGTAACAAGACTGGCCTAATGAACACAGTTCATTTTAAAACCAGTGAAAAGCTTACTTAAGTGGTTTAACCATAACATAATGAACTTTTGCCCCTTATTGAAATTAATGGCCCGAAAAGCCTAGTCATAAATATTTGCATTAGGCTCTATCAAAGTCTTATCACGCACAAATCAATTCACATACACTCACATCAATAACTCACTAAATTAGTGAGAAGGATGAGCCTGTCTCTCACAACACAGTTTCTATATTCTTTGAGTGATGGTTGACAAACAGACTCTAAGATCATCCTCCACTTGTGAACGAGCCCTCTTATTACAGGAGACTTCATTGCAGTCAAAATTGCAGATGATGATTCACAGAGGTACGTTATAGGAAAGGGAAGCAATAATTGCATGGCCTCAGCAGTGAGTTCAGGATACTCATGTATGAGGGAGGGCCAGAAGTTTGCAAGATTAACCTGCTGATTGGGCCTTCAATGTCCTATCACAGGATAAGTCCAACAGCTGCTCTTCTGCCTTATCTGTCAGGCCATTTGCTGTTGCAGCTGGTGCAAAGGGATCGCACACCCAGTCCCAGGCATCAGTGCTCACCTCGGAGAAGTATGAGCTGAAGTGCTCACTCAGTGATGTGTGGTGTGAGGTCACGACGTTCCTCACTGTGGCCACAGACAAGTTGTTTGTGTGAAACTCACTCAGTTGGGGGAACATGTCTGTTTTCCTCCTTCTTCATGGATGGAGAGGTTGAGACTACTCAGAATGTTTAATATGTCGGCAAGATATGCCAACGTGGCCACTCTCTCCAAGTCTGTAAAAAACTGTGAGATATTGGGTTTTTCCTCTCTCATAAACTCTGCCATTTCTCTGCGTAACTCAAACACCCGCTGCAAAACTTTATCACGAGAGAGCCATCGCACCTCACAGTGATATAACAGTGCGTCATGTCCAGCATTCATATCCCGGCAAAGTTGTCCAAACAAACGTGATTGCAGTGCTCTTGACTTCACAAAATTTATTGCAGCCGCAGCTGTGTTCAAAACAGACACAAGGCAACTCAAAGTGCTTTACAGGCGCATGTAAACTACATTAAAAGACAAAAAAATTCATTTAAAAGACATTAAAAATTGCATTAAAAAGACATTAAAACAAGTAAGAACATTAAGAAACAAAAATTAAAACAAGTAGGCTAAAACTGAAAAGCTTTAAAAGAAACAAGACTGTAGAATAAAAGTCACAATGCAGTTCAAAGACTTGAATTGCTTCAGTTAGAAGCAGTGGCAAAAAGAAATGTTTTAAATGATTTAAAAGAGGTGAGTGTTGGAGCAGACCTGCAATTTTCAGGGAGTTTGTTCCAAATACGTGGTGCATAGTAACAGAAAGCTGCTTCTCCGTGTTTAGTTCTGACTCTGGGGACTGAAAGCAGACCGGTACCTGACGATCTCAGAGGTCTGGATGGTTCATAACGCGGCAGCAGATCAGAAATGTGTTTTGGCCCGAAACCATTTAGGGCTTTATAAACCAACAGCAGGATTTGAAATCTATTCTTTGATAGACAGGAATCCAGTGTAAAGATCTAAGAACCAGAGTGATGTGATCTAATTTTATGGTTCATGTTAGGACTCGAGCAGCAGCGTTCTGAATCAGCTGCAACTGTCTGATGGAGTTTTTAGGGAGTCCTGTAAGAACACCATTACAGTAGTCGAATCTGCTAAAGGTAAATGCATGAACAAGTTTCTCCAAATCCTGCCGAGACATAAGTCCTCTTATCCTGGTTATATTTTTAATGTGATAGTAGGCAGACTTTGTAACTGTCTTAATGTCTGAGTCCATAATTACACCAAGGTTTCTGACTTGGTCTGTAGTTTTCAACATCACAGACTGTAGCTGAGCAGAGACTTTTAGTCGTTCTTCCTTGGATCCAAAAACAATTATTTCAGTCTTATCTTTGTTTAACTGAAGAAAACTCTGACACATCCAATCATTGATTTGTTCAATGCATCTACTCAGCGTTTATATGGGATTATAGTCCCCTGGTGATATGGTTATATAAATGTGTGTGTCATCTGCATAACTATGGTAGAAAATGTCAGTTTTCCATTATCTGAACTAGAGGGAGCATGTAAATGTTGAATAGTAGAGGCCCCAGAATGGAGCCCTGGGGTACTCCACTTGTGATTTTCATCCGTTCAGATGTGTAATCACCAATAGACACAAAGTAATCTCTCTCATTTAGATAAGATTTAAACCATTTTAGTGTTGTACCAGAGAGACCAACCCAGTTTTCCAGTCGGTCCAGTAGTATACGCAGCACTGAGATCCACTAATACTAAGACTGAGATTTTTCTGCTGTCTGTGTTTAAATGAACTAGTGCATTGCCCGTGGCAGCATGTATTCCTATAAAAAAGTGGGAGGTTAAGTAGCTTTTTCATGGATGGCCAAATGAGGTTGTGTTGAAGGTGGGACGTCAGGGATATAATTGGCTGTTTTTGACTACTTTTGATTATACCATTATATTTCACCTTAAAAACTATTTACCTTGCCTTGTTTGGTGTCATTATTTTCAGCACAACCTCACATGTGTGACTGTACAGTTATTTTTTTATTTTGACATATTATATTAACACTATGGACCTAAAATCACAAAATAACATCAAATCAGAGTAGGAAAAAGTTAGATTTTTTACAATATGTTTAATGAACCAATTGCATTAGTTATAATGCAAATAAATTGTTGTTTGCTAAATTTGTGCATAAGTATTGGAAATTTACAAAGTTATATGTAACTATTTACATTTAAATGCAGGCAATGCCTCAGGCTCCTCAGCTCAATGAAGAGCTGCACTGCCTGCTCCACATTCAGCAGTCTCCTCATTGTTTTGACTCACAACACAAAAAAACGACTACACTACACACTAAACACACTACACCAGACCTGCCAACCTTGAAGAAATTTTACGAGTACAACCCCCAAGAGCTGTCTCAGTGCTGTGATGTGGTCGAAATTCTGATTGGAAGACATCAAAACAGCCACTTATTATTAAGTAATTGTTCAGCTGTTGAAAAACAGCTTTTTAAATTATTTTACTTAAAATTGGCAGGTTTGAAATGGGCCTATAATTATTAATTACTGATGTGTCTAGATTTTTCTTCCTCAGGAGTGGTTTAATGACTGCAGTCTTCATTGCTTGGGGGGAACAATGACAATCTGCAGCAGATCTGAAATCATGCAGTCTGAGACTTTTTTGAAGAACCCTGCTGGTAAAATATCAAGGCAGCAGAAGAAAGATTTCAAATGCTGTATGATGTCTTGCAGGTTTTTGTCATTGATTGGATCAGATGAATATTTCAAATAGTTGAAAATGTAGAAAAGTAATAGGCTGAATAGGCATTAAAAGTTGAACATTTCTAATTGAACATAAAGCTGAAAATTTGAAAGGGTTGAAAAGGCCTAAAAGCTGAAAATTTGTCAGATTAATTACATAAACAGCGTAAAGCAGCTGCTCCAAAACAAAATACACTAAATTCATTTAACTAACACATGTATGCTTTAAAGCAACATTATGTGGAAATTGGCCCCACAGTTTCTCAGTACAACACCCAGGTCTGTAACTGTTTGTCAGATGTGATGTAGGAAAAGACTGTAAAAACTCATCACGTCATAGCAGTGTCATGTGTTGAAAACCTGTATGTTCAAGTAAACATGTATGTACCGCTGTGATCCTACTGTCTCACTGAAGTCACATAGTGCAGAAACAAGTGATAGACACTGTTACAAGACACTGTACCATTAAAATAATTCTGAAGTTATTATAAGGTTAAAAAAAAAGCATGTAATTCATGCTCAACACATCATTGGTGACATCATTGATGCTCATGTGCTGTGAAGAATCACCCCGTTGTGTGAAGTAATAATGCGTTTGTCACCAAAGTTGCAGCAACATGAACTTCTCTTCAGGAGTGAAAATGAATCAAAATAAACACAAATGTAAATTAACGTTAAAGCTGTATGAAGGAAGTTTGTATTTGTGGCATCCATTAAAGGTGAAATATGGAACATGAGCTGAATGCCGCCATCTAGTGTCTCAAGATCGTAGTAGTCGTGACAACAAAAAAGTAATTCCAGCGGTCAGGTTGCCAGGTTTGGACAGGGCAGGAGGATTGAGCTGCCTCCGTTTCACTGGGTGTGGAGATCAATGGGTCACGATCAGTATTCTCATATCTAGGATCAACGTGATATAATGAAAATAAGTATAGCAGAGGAGTTTGACCGACAGGTAACGTTAGCTAAGTTAGCAAGCGAGTTAGCTTACCGATCCAGGAGAAAGTTCGCCATTTCCGCGTGTGTTTTGATGCGGTGGAAATCCTTTACCTGAGTCCATCGAGCGTATGCTTCACCGATATTTACTCTGGTTTTTGCTCTTCTCCGGTCACTCAGCTGCTGGGACAGATAACGCACCGTTCGCTGGGGCTCTGAAGAGCTTGCAGACTCCGCCATTTTACCCAGTGTCAGCCTAGCTGTGCCGAGCTTTGCCGAGCATTGCCGAGGTTGCGAAATTGGCAACCCACAATGCCGGCCACTATTTGGCTGGTACGATGTAAACAGAAAGTCATTGTCGAACCCGTAAAAATTTCTTAAATTATTTATTTCAGACTAATTATAATTTTTCAAGGAAACGCATTACTTTTAATCTGCGCCCGTCTAAACGCCCTGTGGATGTATTATTTATGAAAAAATATAGCTTTTAATAAGCATATTACATATTCAACCTTTAAGATGATCCACTAAAATTAAACACCGGCATTGGCGATACAAGAGGAGTTTGAATCACGTTTTCAGTTTTAATTCAGTAGATATCACAATCTGCAACACATGGTTTCACAACTCTGGATTAACAAGAGCAACGAGCTAACGTCATCAGCACTGAACTAACACACCTGTATACCTTATGCTTATTAGCAAACGGGAACCTTTCACCCTGAACACACTAGGAAGAATGATATGTTGCTACTATTTTTTTGTAGACCTTATATACACCATATGTTGCCTGTCATTCAGAAAATAAGACCATTGAATGGGAGAACTGGGCACATGGAATCAAAGTAAGGAATCATTAATGAAACACGAGCAAAAGGAAGAGAAAGCCTAAATAATAATAAGTCATCGCACTCTCCAAATATAAATCTGGTTAGCACTGCAGCTGTGTTTTGCTGAAGCTGTATATGTTCATACTGAACTCCGTCAACAGAACGCGTACCTTCTTCAGGCACTCTTGGCGATTCTGAAGGTTGATACTCTTGGCTCTGATGCCAGACTCCTTTTCGAGCAGGGACTCGGCTTTCTCCATGTCCTGAATCACCTGCAGCACCTCCCTCTGCAGCTGGACGGTGAAATCCTGCACCATCTGGTAGAGGATCACCAGGGGGCTCTGCTCAGCCAGACGCCTGCCAGCAACCTGTGTGCTGGAAAGGAGTCAGTATTGGCGATACAAGAGGAATGTGAATCACGTTTTCAGTTTTATTTCAGTAGATATCACAATCTGCGACATCTGTTACAGGAGTAAATGGAAAGAACATGCCACAGTGCTATTGGCCCTCACAGCCACTTAACCATCTTAATACTAGAATCCATGAAGAAAAAAAAACTTACCTCCACCTCCACTGTCATGAGGCCCTGCACAGCTTTGCATTCCCTCCGGTGTGTGGTGAATCTGTGCCTGGACCGCTTTCTGGTGCTCTTGACTGAAGCAACGTGTCCAACGTGTATATTTTTGTTTTTTTAAGCATTTCAGACAGAGTCCCTGCCTTAAAGTCAGGGACTTTGCTGCGAGACCTTTGTCTTCTTCATTTCCAGACTTAATTATTCAAATCGACTGGTAAGTAATTTAGCCAGCGATAGCTAGCTTGATCTTGTTTTATGAACACTGGGCTTTCTTTGGTGAACTGGGCCAATTCAGCCAACACCCCTTCATTCTCAGCAAAACTGTGTCAATAATATACATATTCTTTAAGTGAACTAGGTGACAACAAAATGTTGGTTGAAATTTAGCATAAGCAGCAGTCAGAAAATATGAGGTTAACGGCAAACATAGGCCGAGTTGTTGTTAGCAGCATATGTTAGCAGGCTATACTACAAGATTTTCTCAGTTGGCTTTCACAATAAACGTCTATTACTAACGTTACATGATTCCACACAGCCTCAGGGAGGATGAATCCCTGTACCAGATAAATGTGGAAGGATGGACAATGTTCTTCAAAACCACTGACAATGACATCACAGATGACCCTCACAGAGAGGTAGAGGCCCAGCTGCCCTCTAAGAATTTAACTATATATTTTTTTCCCGACCTGGAAGACATCATTGTCTTGCATGAGCATGTGTAGGATGCCACTGTTCTCATCCTCCGCCACGAGGATCTCTGCATGGTGAGGACATGTTTTGGCTTCTGTTGAAAGACAGAGATGATATTCTGGATAAAAGGACATTGTAAGGAAATGACTCACAAAAATAAAATAAATGTCATAAAAGTACCAAAATACCATATATACACACGTTACATATATATATATATATATATATATGTATATATATATATACATATATATATATAGATATATATACACACACGTTATATATATACACACATGTTATATATATACACACACATTATATATATACACACACATGTTATATATATATATATGTATATATATATGCCAACCTTGGAGATTCTCATGTCAAAGTTGCTTTCCCAGATGGCAGCTGGCATTCCTGGTGCTATTGTACAGGTAAACACATATTGAATAATAAAATGAATAGGCCCTACCCTAACCTCTTACATAATAGCTTGCAGTGTAGGTTATAGGCCTACAATTTAATATAGCTGATTTAGCCCAAACTTATGAGGCTGTGAAAAAAATTAATTGAACTGTATATGTTTGTCTAATGTAGCCTACTATTTCATATCACAGGCGATCAAAGACAGATTTGCATCTATCTTGGACAGCAAGGATGCTCTGATGGCTGCTGCCACATCACCCAAATTCAAGGTCCGCTGGCTCAAAGATGAGAGGAGAAGAGATGCTGTCCAAACCATGCTGATTTCTGAATGTCGTGCCCGGACTCCTCCTGAAGAGCCACTGATAAGACCAGCAGATCAGAGCCCTGCCACCTCCAGTCACAATGGCTTTTTTTATTTTGAAGAGGACATTTCCTACACAGCAGAGACTGAAGTTATGGAGTACTTGAAAATGCCTGGATCCGACTGGGAGGTTCTCTCCAGGTTCCCCAGGATTAAGGAAATCGCAAAGCAGTACAACACACCAATACCGTCAAGTGCACCGGTCGAAAGGCTTTTCTGCCTGGGCAGTATTGTTCTGACCCCGAGGAGGAACAGGCTGTCACATAAAAGATTTGAAAGACTTTTACTTAAGCGATACAATCGTTATTTTGAAGAATAGAGAGGAAAATATATTGAATGGGATAAAGTTTTTATTGCACTTTCTGTTTTCACTGTTGCACTTTTGTTGCACTTTGTGTTTCCTGCATTGTGATAATTGCAACACACAATATTTCATTAATAGGTTCAAGAGTTTGTGACTTTGTACGTTATCACCTCTGGTAGCCACATCTCCTGGAGGTAGAGGAGAGCAAGCTAAGAGGACAATAATGCTTTTGGGATGACATGAATTTTCTGTTTATTAATTAATTACATTTTCTGTTTCCTTTTTATGGGCTTAAGTGCATTTGTGTTTTAATGGTATGGGATAAAGTGACCTTTATTTTTATATTTTTCATTGACCCCTTAATTTCTTGTTTGCCATGAATGTAATAACAAGCTGGTTTTGTTCCCAGGGAAAGATTTTTATTCTCAAATACTATAATAGGTGGTGAAAACAGCGTTGTACTGGCAAAGGTAAGTTTCTTCACATGCGTTTTAGTGTGTTGTAATTACATTGCATTTAGCAGACACTTCTTGACCAAAATTGACAATTAACTGCGACTGTTTCGTAAACACTAGATTGTACCGAGATGTTTCACTAGCAAGGACCACACCATCAACGAGATGCGTTTAAGGATTTATTAGTGACAAAGGAAAACGAAGTGTCGAAGATCTTGGTTCTTTTGAGTTCTTCGAGTGCGTTGTGGGGATTCTTGTAGAGAATCCGCCGCCGCTCCCGGGCAGCGACGGACCCCCTCATGGACCTACGAAGGAGAGGAGAGAAAGAAGAAACAGACAGAGAGAAATGGGGTGGGGGGGGAGGGGTGCAGAATACGAGAGCGAAGCAGATGAGAGGGTCAGGTGGTTATTTATAGAAATGCGGAAGTTGGCGCTGTTGAGGTGTGGTCCTGCTCCTGAAACTTCGCCAATTAAGCTTCAATTCACTAGCAAGGACCACACCATCAACGAGATGCGTTTAAGGATTTATTAGTGACAAAGGAAAACGAAGTGTCGAAGATCTTGGTTCTTTTGAGTTCTGCTCCCGGGCAGCGACGGACCCCCAAAAACCTCCAATTACTTGAGAAGAGATTGAGCGGATCTGAGATCTTTGAGATCTGAACAGATGTAACGGTGGTACGTTTGGGAGGACCAGCGGCCTATGAGATGTATGAAGTGTTCTGGGAAGCCATTACGGGAGGCTGAAGTGGCAGCTCCGATTCTGAGGGAGTGCCCAGAGTAGTTGTCGGGCAAAATACCAGACAATGAGAGCACCCGGCGAAAGTGATGGTGGAACCAGAATCGAGTAGCCACTTGGCTGGATTCGGAGATGAAAAGAGGATATGCCGTTGTTATGAGATTTACGGAATTGCAAGAAATTTGCAAGGGTTTCGAAGGGATTCAGTGGTGACTGGACCTTGAAGAAGAAGACGGGTGTAGGCGGACCAAATTGATTGGTTTTGGTTTGCTTTAAGTGGAACACCATAGTGTCGTCTGAAAAGCGAGACAAGTCAGAAATGCAAGCATGACGGCTTGAGTCGAAGTGAATGGTTGAGGAGGTGAATTCGGAGCATCTGAGGAAGCCAAAAGGCAAGCAAGAACATGGCTTCCAGGGTTTGGGCGACTTGAGGAGTGCCGTACCCGGAACGGATTGTGTGGAGGCAGATTAACGGCAAGTTGGCATTAAGAGGAAGACGGCGAGGGCTTAACGAACTGTTAGCGAACAGCCGGTTATTGTCTTGGAAAGAAGCTGATACCGCTAAGGTAAGCTTGGTGGTGCGTGATTTGTCATGAGGAATGGGCGTAAGTACTGAAAGAAGTCGTGGTGATGAGATCGAATGACGGAAAGGTTGTGTTGTATTGGTCGTGAAAGTAATGGAAGCTTTCCAAGCTGTCCAGTAGGAAGAGAGGGTCGAGGGTGATAGGCTGTTGATGGTGGAGCTCTGGTAGTCGCTTATCAGGGGTATAAGCGCAGGATTTACGAGTTGAATGTCGAAGCCCAACTGGCGTAGGGAAGGTATCTGCGTGAGGTGCCAAGCTTCTGAACTTCTGGCATTCATTAGCGAGCTTCGGGGGCGATTCTGCCACAAGCCATCTTCCTTTGTAGAAACCCCCAAAACCGGCCTAAGGAGCAGCATCGCTGTACAGATGGATGTCATGTGGGTTAGTTGGTTGGTCATCATAAAAGAAAGTGATTCCGTTCCAATTGGTGATAGGGTTGAGTCACGGACAGATTTCAGCAAGGCTCGAGCTATCCAGGGAGATGGAGGTCAAGAGTGATGGGACGGAAGGGACAGAAGTTGACGTTTGGTGCGGCGCTGGGCGCAGAAGAAGGTTCGGCTGAGCTTTCCGACCGGGAATGAAGTCTAAAACTTGTTAGTGTCAAGAATGATTCCGAGAAACTCAAGGGATGTGGAGGGGCCCTCTGTTTTCTCTGCGACGATGGGACCCCGAGGTTGGAGAAGACTGAAGTCAGGGTAATCAGGCCGGAAGCGGGTGGCGATGTGGTGGGGGGAAATTGTTAGACTGGATCCAGCTGAGGGCTTCAGGTGGGGTGTCGAAGAGTTTAGGCTGCTTTGCTACCAAAGGTGAGCCTAACGGCGAAGTAATATATACCACGCCAATGGATGCTGAAGAAACGGCAGAAGTCGGGGTGAATAGGGAGGACTTTAAGAGCACTGGTCTGTTCCTGGACCTTCCTTAACTTCCTTAGCGAGCGTGCGGTCAACTGAATCTGGCTCGGTTATGGTCGATTGAAGATTTTTGATTTCAAAAGAGATAGATGATTGTGTGGAGTCCGGGGGGAAGACCTTCTTCAAGTCCTTTATGAGAAACTAGCTTTGGCGAGGTAGGTTGTACGGGCATTCGGGGTGGGCGTGGCCCCCGCTGCAGAAGGAGTAAACGTGGAGGAAGCGGCACTGGGACACGGTGCATCCGGTACTGTTGAAGCCGTTGCAAATCGAACAACCTCCTTGGTGCATGACGGGCCTGCCTTTCTTATATACGCCGTTGATTACGGGAAGATGACAGAAGGGGTAGATGACATCTGTTCTGGAGGTATGGGTGCTGGTGGAGCTGCCGACAACAGGCGAGAGAAGGCTGAAGCTCTCGTTTGGTTTTTTTTTGTGCGGCCCAGTGTGGGTAGCTGTGTATGAAGTGAAATTTGTGGTTGCCTGTTGAGGGGGAAGAACGGGTGCCGGCATCCCGGTGCTGACGACCCCAGCCGACATGAGCTGCTGGGACTGATGGAGCTGGGAGATGGAAGCTCCCTGCATCCCGGCATAGGGTGCTGGCACCCGGTGCCAGGAGCCCCGGTTGAAGCGAGGTGCTGTGGTTGCTGGAATTAGGCGGCAGAGGGCACTGGCATCTTGGTGCCAGGAGACTTGGTTGAAGCGAGGTGCTGTTGTTGATGGAAACAGGAAGCAGGGGGTGCTGGCATCTCGGTGCCAGGAGCCCCAGTTGAAGCGAGCTGCTGTGGTTGCTTGAAACGGGAAGCAGGGGGTGCTGACCTCTCGCCGGGATCCTCGGTTGATCAAGCTGCTGTGGTTGCTTGAAATGGGAAGCAGGGGGTGCTGTCATCTCGGTGCTGGGAGCCCCGGTTGATCAAGCTGCTGTGGTTGCTTGAAACGGGAAGCAGGGGGGCGCTGGCATCTCGGTGCCAGGAGCCCCGGTTGAAGCGAGCTGCTGTGGTTGCTGGAAACAGGAAGCAGAGGGCTCTGGCATCTCGGTGCCAGGATCAGAATCAGAATCAGAATCCTTTAATGAATATTACGAGAACAGCGCAATAGCAAAATAGACAATAGAATAGACACTATAATTAAAAAGGGGGAGAAAATAGCATCGAAGTACATATTTACATGATGTAGTGCAAGAATTTACAGTAATTTTTATATACAGACCGGAGCCCCGGTTGAAGCGAGCTGCTGTGGTTGCTGGAAACAGGAAGCAGAGGGCACTGGCGTCTCAGTTTCTCAGAAATAGGCGCCAGAGGGCGCTGGCATCTCGGTGCCAGGAGCCCCGGTTGAAGCGAGCAGCTGTGGTTGCTTGAAACGGGAAGCAGGGGGTGCTGGCATCTCGGTGCCAGGAGCCCTGGTTGAAGCGAGCTGCTGTGGTTGCTGGAAACAGGAAGCAGGGGGCGCTGGCATCTCGGTGCCAGGAGCCCCGGTTGAAGCGAGCTGCTGTGGTTGCTGGACACAGGAAGCAGAGGGCGCTGGCATCCCGGTGCCAAGAGCCTCCGCTGAAACAGGCTGCTGTGGTTGTTAGCAGTGGGCTGTAGGGGACACTGGCATCCCTGTGCCAGGAGCCTCCGCAAAGTTTAGCTGCGGTGATGGCCGGAACTGGATGGCGGTGGGCACTGTGGCGTTTGCCCTTGAGGTTGTAGGTTGCTGTAGCTGATGATGATAATCCTGATAGAAGTTGGAGGGTCCTGGAATCTATCTGGGCGCTCCCTCTGGAGTGTAGTGATGCGAGAAGTGGTGGCGGAAACTCTGGAGTTGTTTGATCTGGCAGAGGATCTCTGTCTCTGCTTTTGCTGCTGCTCTTTGTTTTCTTTGGGCTTTGTCATTTGATTGTACTGTCCCTTTAACAAGAGCGTAGACGTCACTGCCTGTAGGGCTGTGCGTGATGACGTCACCTGGAAGCGATCTGGTGTTAACGGAACGAACAGCCATGAGTTTATTTATTTATTTTTCGAAGATTGGCTGTTGTGGTGGCTAGAACTGGATGGCAGTGGGCACCATGACGTTGCCCTAGATGTTGTAGGTTGCTAGTGTCGATGATGAAAATCCTGATGGGGATTGGAGGGTCCTGAAATCCATCTGGGCACTCCCTTTGGAGTGGAGTGATGACGAGAGGTGGTAGCAGAAACTCTAGAGTCATTTGATCTGGCTGAGGAGCTCTGTCTCCACTTTTGCTGCTGCACTTTCTGTTGTCTATGAGCTTTCTGCTGTCTTTGGGCTGTAGTATTTAATTGTACTGTCCCTTTTAACAGGAGCGTCGACGTCGCGGTGTGTTGCGTGCGCGTGATGACGTCACCCGGAAGAGAGCTGGTGTTGACGGAAGAAGCACACATGCGTGTGGAGAAAGTTTGGCTTTATAGTCCATTCGGTTAAACAGAATTCATTTGTCGTTTAAAGTTTTCTGGAGAGCGGCTACTGTCCAATCGGTGACTGTAGAAGATGAAAGCCGGTCGGGGGAACTCACCGGAGCGTGGAGACGTTGTGACCGGCGAGTTGTTCGGCCGGTGTTGGCGGAACGATGGCGGGAGGCTTCGCTTCTTGGAGGTGAAGGAGTCGGCGAACTGTGGCGAACTGCAGCGATGGTGACTTTCTGTTCCGGAAATTCCTCGTCCTCTCTTTGCTGCGGAAGGAGGTGGGCTGGGAGACACGGGAGAGTCGTCGGGCGAACTATGATAATCTTGGATGTTGAGGAGAGATGAACCAGGCGGGAGACGAACCATGGATGAGACGAAGTTGGTGCTCTTCGGACCCGCTCGCGTCCTAGCCGGCTGTTGGGCCACTGGAATCGGGTCCTCGGGTACGGAGGTGACAGGAGAGTAGTCGGCTTCAGATGAATGGTGATCCTCATCTCATCTGAAAGATTGTCCGACGGGAATAGTGATACGAAGTCCATGATGAGGTGAGTAGAGCCTGATGTTGCTCGTACAAAAGTTTGGATGTGCTCGGGCGAGGCGATGTCGCGTGATCTCGTTTCTGGGTGCGAGAGCGCAGAATACGAGAGCGAAGCAGATGAGAGGGTCAGGTGGTTATTTATAGAAATGCGGAAGTTGGCGCTGTTGAGGTGTGGTCCTGCTCCTGAAACTTCGCCAATTAAGCTTCAATTAATGTACACAACGTTTCCAACATGTTTTGATGTAGGCTAAAGCTGTGTATGTTTAGGTATTTAGTTGTAATTTGATTTTAGCCCAATGACACATACTGTACCAGGTTTTTGTGTTGGGTGTTGGGGGCTGCAAAGTGGACAAACCAGTTCTGGGTTGGCTAGGGTAGTTAAATGTGTGATTGCAAGATGTAAATGTACTGGTTAGATTAAAGCCATTAACAGTGTGAATGCAAGGTGTATGAGATTCAGACGAGGCTGCAGACAGTTTTGTAGACCTATGTTTTCCATATGTATCGTGTGAGGTGCTGGAGCAGTTTTTAACGCAGCAGTGACTTCCAGGCATGGTAAAGCAGTGCGGAATTGTAAGAACCTCCTCTACTACCGAGTTAAGAACATACGTAAACAATCGTGTTTTGCCGCCGGAATCCTGCCATCATGGGGGAAGATCCCGTGAGATACCATGATATCGAGGGGAGGGGCTCTGTACCATGACGACAACTCCTCACTCTCAGGGGCCGTCCAGACGGGCGAAAACGATCTTTTTTTCCTCCGTCTTCCTCGGCATCGTTTCGATCCACACGGATCCACTGAAATTGACCGAAAACGCTGTAGTTCATATTCGAGGTGGCACTTGACATTCACCAAAAACGCAGAAGAAGACACGGAGCATGCGCAATAAGCTTGCACGCTGTAAACGGACAGTAGAAGGAGAAACCGAACACAACAAGAAGAAGATGAAAATGTGGACCGTTAATAAGGTCGAACTGCTGCTGCGACTCACACTCAACTACAAGGCGAGTAAGTTGCACACGAGCATGTAGTTCGCCATTGTTGTTGTTGTTGTTATGAGACGTCGCGGGGTTCAGTGGGGTGGGGCGATGGCGTCATCGTTTTGTAAAATATGCGGATTCGCTGTCCACATGAAAACGGGAGGTCTGCGTCTTCAGATTTTTCCACCCTGAGACCCGTTTTCAAAAAAGTGCGTTTTCAGGCGCTGCGTTTCAGGATCTGTGTGGACGGTCAGCCAAAACGATGCAATACATGTGCGTTTTCGCAAAAGAGCGTTGTCGTCTGAACGGGGCCTCAATATCATACTACCGCAATCTCTGGCATTACGGACCTTTCTATTCACAATGCCTGGCCCCGTCCAGACGACAACGCTCTTTTGCTAAAACGCACATGTATTTCATCGTTTTGGCCGACCGTCCATACGGATCCGGAAAACGCACTTTTTTGAAAACGGGTCTCAGGGTGGAGAAATCCGAAAACGCAGCCCTCCCGTTTTCATGTGGACGGCGAATCCGCATACTTACAAAGCGATGACGCTATCGCCCACCCCGCGATGTCTCATAACAACAACAACAACAACAATGGCGGACTACATGCTCGTGTTCGTGCCACAATAGATATTGAGCCTTTCTTGCAACTTACATGTCTTGTAGTTGAGTGTGAGTCGCAGCAGCAGTTTGATCTCATTAACGGTCCACACAAACGATTCTGGTTTCCCTGCACTAGCCATTTTCATCTTCTTCTTGTTTGTTCTGTTTCTCCGTCTACTGTCTGTTTACAGCGCGCAAGCTTAATGCGCATGCTCCGTCTCTTCTTCTCCGTTTTTGGTGAATGTCAAGCACCACCTATAGGCTGGAATATGAAGTACAGCGTTTTCGGTTGTTTTCAGTGGATCCGTGTGGACGCAAATATTCTTGAAACGATGCCGAGGAAGACAGAGAAAGAAAACATCGTTTTCGCCCGTCTGGACGGCCCCAATTAGCTTTCCTGATCTGGGCTAACGCCTACCTTCACGTTTGCGCAACTCGCATTACAAAGCCTCAACAAAATCGTTGCAAAATACGAACACTGAATTTATTTCAGGGAAATAAACACTGCAACATGCCATCGAATCACACATCTTTACAGTCTATCTTGCAAAACTTACCTGTGAAAGTCCTTTTATGGGACGAAAGTCCATTTTGCAGGGAGCTCGACAGTAACAACAATGATCTCCACACAGGAAGACATCTGGAAGTCGTAAAACAACTGGGTGCAAACAGGGAACAAAAGCGTTGGTTCTGGTGTCACACCAAATTCTGACTCTATGTGAATTTTATTGCAAAATATGTACTTCATTTCGTGGGGGGAAAAAAAACAACTGGGTGCAAACATGGAACAAATGTGTTTGTTCATGTGTTACACTAAATTCTGTGACCCTATGTGACCCTTATTTTATTGTAATGTATTTGGTACGGATACCAATATAACGTTAGATTTATCACATTGAACTTGAACTGTCCAGATTCTGAATAAACTAAATATGAAGTTATATGTGTTGGCAGCTGAACAAACTTGTTTTCTGTTCCCACAAGCTGCAAGCTGTGTCACTCTCTATAGCTTTCTCCTCCCCTCCTCTTCTCTCTCCTCCTTCTCTTTCTCCTCCTCCCCTCTTTCTTTCAGGCTCCCTTCTGATGAACCACGGGCCCCTGGGACCATCTACCATTTCCGGGCTCCTGCTGCCTTGAAATACTGACTGATCTGGATCGTCACACCCTGGGCTCTGCTGGATCATTGCTCTCCTCTGCTTCACTATCTCCTCATATCTATATTTCTGTAAATCTTGATGCCTCTCTCTGTCTATTACTAATTATCTTGTGTGGCCTGCCCTCTTCCAGGTCAACATGGTGGACAGGAGGTCATCTGGCTCGGGCTCCACTTGGTGATGCCTCGTCCTGCTCGGTCGTCTCCTGGTTCCACTAACGTTGCATAACTTGTATCAGATCTTCTGTTGATGTAACTTGTAAACTGTGAATTGTTGCTCTTTTCTGTACACGCAACATCTATTGCATGTCTGTCCGTCCTGGAAGAGGGATCCCTCCTCTGTGGCTCTTCCTGAGGTTTCTTCCATTGTTTTTTTTACCCTGTTAAAAGGTTTTTTTTTCCATCAACATGTGAAGTTTTTCCTCACTCGAAGGACAGAGGATGTTGTTCACTGTACAGATTGTAAAGCCCACTGAGGCAATGTGATTGTGATTTTGGGCTATATAAATAAAATTGATTTGATTTGATTTGATTTGAACAAAAAAAAAAAAAAAAAAAAAAAAAAACCTGGAATCCTCTATCAGTTCACAGATTCTGATAGGACATCATAGGTTCCAATTGCATCTTAAGTGTCTCACAAGATTAAACCTTGAAATTACATGTTTTTACCTTCAGGTTTGTCCTTTGTTATCACTGCTTCTCTGCCAAGTAAATACAATGACTTTTTGTAGACAATTTCTTTGACTGTGTACAACCCAGATACTCCTATATACTATCAGAAATACAAAAGACCCCCTCAAAATAAAAACATCTTAAATACCATCTCATAATGTCTTCAACATTAACATTAATATTGAAATGCAATATATTATATATTACTAGTTACCTTGATTTTAAAGTAACTAGTGCAGTGCCCGTAAGAAAAGTGTATTCCTATAAAAAAGTGGGAGGTTAAGTAGCTTTTTCATGGATGGCCAAATGAGGCTGTGTTTGAAGGATGTCAGGGATATTTAGGTTTGTTGTGAAATCCGATACTGCCTGCTCCACATTCAGCATCTCCTCATTGTGTCGACTCATTAAACAAAAAACCGACTCCCACTACACACTAAACACACTACACCAAACACTACATAACACACTAACTATACACTCCAAACATGCTAAATGTCACAAATCTCTCAACTCTCAATATCACTGTCTATACACCGACCGTCGTTCGGCCTGTCAATCATCCGCCTAGGTCCCTCCCACAACTTCCTGTTCCTCAACAACCAAACTTGCTGCTTGGACACTTTCTTGACAAAAGCCCGTTTTTACCGTTTCTTCCTGCACCAGACACAAAGCAAACGTGACGGCAATGTTCGCGAAAAAGCGTGGCGGACATTATTTACCCTAGGTCCGGTTTTGGACATGCCGATGCATCCAGTCCATCGCCTCGGGATGTGGGCCGTGTAGCTAGCGGCTAGCAGCTAGCTGCTAGCTAGCCGCTAGCTACACACGAACATCCACAGATTCCGATTCCACTTTGTTGTCAGCGTGTCTCCGGATCTCCTCAGACCCGAACAGACTCGGTCCGGACTCGTTTAATCTCATTAATCCACAGCAGTCAGTTTAGATGCACAGAACAGAACGGGACCGAACCGCCGGCAAAATCCCGGTCCAGCTCGCGCCGCTGCAGGTATAAATCCGCTTGTTTCTTCAGGTATGTCGTGGGCTTGAGCTCTGCAGTGATTGGCTCTGGTGCGCACGTGGCCACGGTGTGCAGTGATTGGCTCTGGTGCGCACGTGACTGTGGTGGCTCCGGTGGACAGTGCTTGGCGGAATTTGTAAAATTTATGAAATAATTTATTCACGGTATCATTGCAGTCCAAGCAAATGCTTAGATGCACACCACTGAACCACGCAGCAGCCATGTTGAAAGTCTCAGGTCAGTGTGATCCTGATCCGCAGAGATATTTGACTAACAGACACATACACACACAGACAGACAGAGATTCTGTGCTTTTATAGAAAGATATTACATAACAATACTACAATACAATACTTTCTACTAATTACTTTTTAATCACTGTGAACAAAATGCCCAAATAACCCATATAGAACACACTTTATGGATCTAGCAAGTGTCAGCCCTGTATTAAGAAGTTTCTAGAGTGTAATATATTTACCAAAAGCTCAAGAAATCAGTCCAGTACACCATGAGTAGACCTTTGGGGCACTACAGCTTGCTACGTTGCTTCTACTAAAATTGCTTGTTTTTGCCACTGACAGGCTAAGGTTGGTATTCCAAGTGTCTAACAACAATATGGAAAAAAATTCCTACAGATAAAAAATTCCTACAGATATTAAGTCACTTTTCGTAGCCAATAACACAAGCGTCATTCAAGGAGATGTATCGCTCTGAAATATCACAAAGTATGTTAAACATATAGGTATTGATCCCTAAAGGTTCTCTAGAGGTAGTTCTTTTTTTGCTTTTAATCCCATAAACACCTCCAGTGATCCATCATCAATTGGCAGGGAAGCTTGCTATCTAGCTATATATGGACAGACAGACAGACAGACAGACAGACCCACAAGGCCGTCCATTTTCAGTTGGGCTTTTGACACTTACAAAACACTTTATGTCTGTGTGTGTTTTTGTTTATTGTCCTTTCAGAATGGCTCTCAAATCCCTTCTGGACACCAAATCAGCCAACCCCTACTTCAGGCCACCACCACTGAAGATTTCAGTGCTTAAAATAATTGATTCCCCAAAAGTTATTTTTTGGGATTTTTCAACAACAACTGTTAAACCAGCCGTCACTAAATTTAACAAGACGGCTGTTCTTTCAGATGGGCAAACATGCACAAAAGTTACACTTTTCCAACAGTTTGCGGAGAAGATTAAAGAGGGTTTCACATATATCATGAGGGGACACACAATCAGGGGCAGCAACCCTCCATTCTTCCTCAACATTACTGAAAGAATAATGTTCTTTCGAACAACACCTATGACCATGTCAGAACAACTGCACCAACAGGCAGAGGCCCTGCTCTGTCCACGATCACCCCTGACTCCACTTCATGAGTGCCACACATCCGAGGGCCTCATAACTCTAGAGGGCAAGGTGGTGGAGGGAAGTTTTTTCATTGCTTCTAGTATAAGATGGTAAAGTGGTATTGAGGGTCCATAGTATTGTGGCGGGCACTTTCCATTTACTCCCGTAACACATGGGTTTTTTGATACTAATAAATTTTGTGTCTGTTTTCAGAGGTTGATTGTCTGTTACTTGATAAATCCCAGACTTCTGTTTACAATTAAAAGTAGTCTCATAAAATGATGTAAACTTTCGTTTGGGATAGGGGTTAGGGATAGGGGTTAGGGTTAGGGTTATTACATATCTACTACTACTACTACTAATAATAATAATAATAATAATAATAATAATAATGAAAACTATATATGGTGCATATATATCATTATTATTATTATTAGTAGTAGTAGTAGTAGTAGTAGTAGTACAATTTTTCTGCATATACTTGACTTTGAATGGGAGCATCTGTAACGCTGCAATTTCTGATTCTGATTAATATATTATGAAGTCAGTTGTCCATATTTAAACTTAAATTTAATGAAACAAGTTGAGAGTATGGGAGACAGACGTCAGATTTACATGTCAGGACATGGTTATTATAGACACAGATTCATAACTGTCATGTATCATCACAGTAACAGCGTTACATACATAAGCAGCTGTAAACACTCGTAAAAACATTATAAAATGGTTTGGTGCCGACCTGTATACTGAACATATGAGGAGTAGTTAACGTTTATAATCATCAGAGAACTTTACAGACGTTGTTTTTGGTTCCTCTCTGTTTCCTGAATATATCCGTATGTGTGTGAATGTGTAAAAGAGAGGCATTAACTTATAGCACTTTGTAGAAGGCGCTTTGTAAAGTTCACTCCATTGACTCGTATTAGTTCATGGGGCGCAGCTTCCAACTCCAATATGGCGGTGACGTCGACGTACAGTCCAACGCTGAATGAGGCGTCTATGTATATATGTCTATGCTGGATGCGGTCCGAGAGCGGAGTCTGTATGGGAACACGCTGGAGGCAGCCAGACCCTCCTGTCTCGCCTAAACAGAGACATAAGCAGTGACATCTCCCCCCAACAGCTGCATCTGCCGCGACATCCCTCCTGGCACTCCTAGATGCCACGGGTAGCAGCACAAGCACTGGCACCTCCTGGCATGCACTGGCACCTCCCGGCATGCAGTGGCACCTCCCGGCATGCAGTGGCACCTCCTGGCATGCAGTGGCACCTCCGGCAAACAGCGGCACCTGCCGCACCCAGCTGCGGCATCTCTGGTGGCACCCCCAGATGCCGCAGCTGGGTGTCGCTGCCACAAATTGAGCTTGCTGTCTCTCCTTCTTCCTGCCTCCAGCAGGCAGCCTGGCCCTGTTGCTGTCCTCCTCGGACAGACGCTGCAGCCAGTAGCATAACATCATGGTGATAGGCCCCGATGCAAATATATTTTTTGTGCCCCCCACCCTAAACACAAGTGCACGCTTGTGATTGCAGGCACGCACACACAGGCTTGGACACACACGTACAGCCACTCGAGAGAAATGTTATTGCAGAGGTTGACTGGCCATCGGGAGTACTGGAATTTTTCAATAATGGGCCGATGGACGGCCGTTTTTAATTTTATTCTTATTTATCTATTTATTTATCTATTTTTTTATCTTTTATTTTTTCTGCTGCGCCTTGCCTTGGTCACTACCGTAATGACCAAATAATAGGTTTCATTTAACCACAGGGTCCCCTTTAAAGGCTGGGTGCTCTTTAGGACTCTAGTTTTACCTAATTATTTTGGCCATAAGCGGTCATATTGACCACACATCATTTCACGGGGTTTCATTGTTTCATTTTTCGCACGGTTTGCTACTTTCATTGTCTCTCTTATCTCTAACTTTGTTAGCGGTCTCCGGCTGTTCTTCTTTGCGAATGTACTTGTAAGTTAATTATTATATAGTATGAAATAGCCTGATGGCACCATGGGCAAACAAAAATGGGAGTTCCCCCCTCCGTGAAACAACAGGCGGAGTTGTTCAACACGAATGTGCTTAAATGATGCGACTCTGACTGTGTATCAGTGAAAGCCGAGGAAGAATGTCTGCATCCTGAGCACCGTGTTAGCACCGTAGTAGTGTTGGAATTCCGGCTCTTCAAGTGTTATTGTTAGAAAACTCCCCCAAATAGGTTAAATCAAACATAATGAATATGTCATAGTTTCATAAGTTGGGCTGTCAATTTTATTAATGTATTTGTTTGGTTAACTTTGCAAGTACTAGCTATAATGATGGTGATACTGTTGATATGTTCTGCATTTGGCATTGGTTTATTATGTCAGAGCAGCACAAACATGAAGAGAAAGACAGCAGACATGGCTTCCTTCTTCAGTAAGGGAGCAGTCAGGAAGAAGAAGCCAGCTGAAGCACAGAATGACAGACAGGGTGAGCAGATAGAAGAGACAGATTCAGAGAGTGAGAGAGAGGAGTGCCCAGTGAGTGGAGTGGTCCCAAGTCAGCCTCCAGGTATACAAACCCTCTCACACATGCACTTGGCCATAGTGTTACCTTCTTGTGACAATGTCCACTAGTGTGTTTTGTTCACATACAAGTCATGTTTGTGAATTTCCCCGTCGTGGGACTAGTAAAGGGATATATTATCTTATGTTGAAAATTAGTTTACATGAATTTTAGAAACCTTTTTAAGAAAAGGGGTTTCAGCACCTTAAAGTCAGACACATTATTTTTCATTTGCTTCCCAAAGAGCCCAGCAGACAGACTCAGAGAGTGAGAGTGAGCAGCTCGCCCATATCAGTGGACCAAGAGGACCTCCAGGTAAATCTTTCATTCACACATTTGGCTCTGTTGTGTTGCTACCCTCTTGTCTCCTAGTTTTTTCTGTCTATTAGACAAATCATGCAGAAACTATGCTATAAAACCTTATGGAAAACTATTCAAACACCTTAAAATCTGACATTTCTATTTTGAGATGCTACTGAAAGACCTCATCTGCAGACAGACTCGGAGAGTGAGAGAGAGGAGCCCCCACTGCCCAGTGGCCCAAGAGGACCTCCAGGTATACTAACACTTACACATGGGTCACTTGGAATAATACTTAAGCCAGATATGATGCAGTAGCTATGTTAACCTGATATTTCATGAATAGGTCTGATTCACTCATATAAACACCTCAGTCAGTAATGGTTACACTAATTGTGTGATCTTTATCAATCTCATCTGTAATTGAAGTTGCTTTTTTTTTTTCTTTTCTTAAATAGACATTTCCAAATCAAGAACTGATAGACCGGTACAGCCACACCTGAATCTCTTTCCTGGAACACTCCAGGGTGACAGGAGGAGAAACTTTCAAGCCTCATGGTACCATCAACACCCATGGCTCGAATACTCGCAGAGCCAAGACTCAGAGTCGGCGTTTACTCCAGTGCTGGGGTACAAGAACTGGAAAAAGGCTACATTCAAAGATGGAGGATTTGCTGTGCATGTAAAGGGAGAGGCTCACATAAATGCAATGATGGCTTGGAAGGAATTTGAGCCAGGAGAAAAAGCAAACGTATCTTTAATGAGTACCCTAACTAAAGAACACAGTAAGCAGATACAGGGAAATCGTACCTATATCAAAACTGTAGCTGAAGTCTTGCTTTTAACTGCAACCCAAAATATTTCACAAAGGGGTCACAGGGAAACAAGCGATGCAGACAACAGGTGAAACTTCTTGGCTATATTGGACTCAATTGGTAACCATGACCCAGTTGTAAAAAAGAAACTGACAGGGCCTCGCAATGCAAAATACACCAGCCATCAAATTCAAAATGAGATTTTGGATACATTAGCTGAGATGGTACGCTCTTCCATTATAAATGAGGTCAAGGAAAGTGGTGTCTTTTCTGGTATGGCAGATGAAACTAAAGACACAAAAAAGAAGGAACAGATCTCGTTTGTGCTGAGGTATTATTATCAAGGAGCTGTAAAAGAGAGTTTCCTGCACTTTGAATCTGCAGACCGCCTCGATGCTGCAGGATTGACAGAAAAAATAATCCAAGTATTTGAGAGATATGGCCTGGACTACAAAAGTAATCTAGCTGGGCAATCGTATGATTGTGCTTCTGTCATGAGTGGCAAGCACTCCGGCATTCAATCTCGTATTAAGGATGTGGAAAAGCAGGTCTTTTATGTCCATTGTAATGCTCATAGTCTTAATCTGGTTCTTGTTGACACAATCAAAGCAGTCCCACAAGCTGATTGCTTTTTTGCGTTGTTGCAGAGACTGTATGTATTTATGTCTGGCTCTTGTGTTCACACCAAGTGGCTAAACACACAGAAAGAAATGTATACTGGCGCGCCCAGAGAGCTTTAGCGGTTGAGTGACACAAGGTGGGCTTGCCGGCATACAGCTTGTCGTACCATACTTGAAAGACTACCTGCTATTACATGTGTCCTTGAGGAAGTTGCTGCAGAAAACCATGGAGATAGGAGCACTAATGCACAGGGCCTGCTCGCTCAAATTGACCTGCAGTGACAGTGGCCTTTTAGTGACATGCACCAAGGTTTTTGGTGATGCAAAATCTCTCTCTGACATTCTGCTGTCTCCCTCTCTTGATTTGTGTTCAGCTGTAGATCTAGTTGAAGCCCTTGTGCAAAGTTTTCAGGATTACAGAGATGAATCCTACTTTGAAAGGCTCTGGAAAGAAGTATTAAATACACCTGAAAAATGCGATGTGGAGACAGAGCCTATTCCAAAAAGACAGTCAAAACAGAGCAGAATGCTAGATGGACATACTGTCATGTCTTCTGTAGGTGAGCGTTCTGAGCAGACCAGGGACTCTTTTCGTACCAGCATATTCTGCCCTGTGCTTGATATAATGCTCAGTGAGCTAAAGAGACGATTTTCAAAACCAAGCTGTGCAATAATGATGGGGATTCAGGCCTTAAATCCATCCAAGTGCTACATTTTGCCAAGAGGAGTTTCTATTTTCATTTGCTTCCATTTATGCATGTAACATAGACGACCTCAGGGCGTTTTCACACCTATAGTTCGTTTTCTCTGGTCCGAATCAGGGACCAACTTGTTACAATGTTGCATATTACCTCGAGTTTGGTTTGTGTTGACACAGCAGCATTTACAAGTGGACCAAAATGTGTGATGTGCCAGGAAACTGCTCTCTAATTGGTCTAAATTTAGAAAACGAAGCAGCAATTCAGCTGAATTTAGCACCAAGCAGACAGGAAGTCAAGCACTGAAACAACAACAATATGACATCCGGTTACTTTTCAAAATAAAACACTCTGTGTTTACACCAGCACACAAATCTCAAAAAAGAGACAAACACAAGCTCTTCTGCTAATCCTTCGGTCGGGAACACTTCGTGTTGTTGTTTTTATGACACAGACCTATAACTGCTTTCGCGAGTGATCATGTGATTATCGCGGAAACTCCTCGGCCTCGAGACGCCAGCTGTCTACTGTACTGCGCCGTGTCCGACTCAAAACGCAACCGGGGGTTACCGGACGGCGGATGGCAGAGCAAAACACCTGATCGGGCCGTAACGCAGCGGACACGTATCCAGTGGAAATCTGGGGTTAAGCACTGATGCTTCCTGCAGTTGTGTCGGATCGAGTTGGATCATGTTCTCACCACAAACAAACTGTACCAGAGTTTGTTTGGCACCGGACCGAGACCACCTCTTCCACAAGGTCTCGGTCCGGTTGTTTTGGTCCGCACCCGAGTGCGATTGATGTGTTCACACCTTCCAAAACGAACTGCACCAAGGGGGTAAACGCTTCAGGGTTCGATTCAACCGAATTAAACAAGGCAGGTGTGAAAACGACCTCAGACATGAAGTGTACCAAATGAAAAGAGTCCTACAGAGGAAAGTAGCATGTGGCATACAGAAGCCATCTAACATAGTAGAGCTCACTAACATGATTAACCTTTTAAAGAGGTATTCCATGAGCTCTTCCGATTGTGCAAAATCGCCATTGCTGTTACGTTTTCTGCTTCTTCTGTCATCTTAGGAGGGAAAAATCAACACCATCTCTTCTTTGGTTCATTTTTTCACATCTCATCATATCAGCTACAGTCTGCAACTAACAGGGCGGAAGAGGCAGTTCACAACAACAACACAAAAACGCGCCCTTAACTTTCAGTGGCTTAAGAGGCTCACGTGACCTTCACTGAACATGCAGCTTCAAAATAAAAGCATAGAACACAAATATATGAGAACACACAACACCCCCACTTGTTCTCATCATCATAAACTCATATGTTATCATTTCAATACATTTAGTTTCCAAAGAACCATGTTTTGAACTTGATTATTTTTGGTTTTGCTACGGGCTTTGTCAGTATGTCTGCAACCATTTCTTCTGATGGGCAATAGACAATACTTATTTTTCCTTCACTAAGTGTGTTACGTATGAAATGGTATTTCACATCAATGTGTTTAGACCTCTGTCTGTTGACTGGGTTCTTACACAGTGCTATGGCACCCTGGTTATCACCATGAATCTCAGCACAACTGTGTATTCTATTGTCCATGCCACTGACCAGCTGAGTAAGGTATATGCTCTCCTGAGTGGTGGTAGCTAGACCTATGTACTCAGCCTCACATGTCGACAGTGCCACCGTGGGCTGTTTCTTTGTTTTCCATGAGATGGCGGGACCCTGTTTTGTCAGGCTGAAACAGTACCCTGTAGTGCTCCTTCTATCTTCCACAGAGGATGCCCAGTCAGCATCACTGAATCATATAAGATTCAAATCTTCCTCATTTCTCTTGTAACATAGCTCATAGTCAACAGTGCCCTTGAGATACCTTAGAACATGTTTAGCAGCCACTAAGTCCTCAGCTTTTGGGTTTGCTAAAGTTTGAGAGAGCTTACTCACAATCCAGCTAATATCTGGTCTTGTACTTGTCATAGCATAAATCAGACTGCCAACAATTTCCCGATATCCTCTGGGATCTACAAATTCACTGCTCTCTTCCTCCTCATTTTTGATACCACCCTCCCTTGGTTCACTTGGGGTAGATCTGGGCTTACAATCTGACATTCCAAATCTTTCAAGCATTTTTAGTATGTATTGTTTTTGATTCATTGTGATTTTGTCTTTCTTCTGGTCAAACTGTATGCCCAAGAAATATAAAATTTTTCCCAGATCCTTCATGTTGAATCGTGATCTCATACTGTTTTTGAAACTGTTGAGTAGGTCATTATTGCTGGCTGCAATGATTAGATCATCTACCCATATGATCACAATGATTGTCTCACTTCCTATCTGTTTCTTGTACACACAGTGGTCAGATAGGTTTCTCTCAAAGTTGTCTCGTTCTAGGTGGTCATTTAGAAGTTTGTACCAGTTCCTTCCAGATTGTTTCAGACCATAAAGGGATTTCTTTAACTTACATACAAGTTTTTCTCCTGTTTCTGATGTGTTTTCAAAACCCTCAGGTTGTTCTAAGTAGATCTCTTCCTCTATTGGAGCATGTAAGTATGCTGTTTTCACATCTATTTGATGTACAATGAGATCATTCTGAACAGCAATTTGCATGAGGGCTTGCACTGAACAAATGTTTGCTGTTGGAGCAAATGTTTCATTATAGTATATTCCTTCTGTCTGGTTGTAGCCTTTAGCAACATACCTAGCTTTAATAACATTTCCCTTTTCTGTGTTTTCTTTTAAGGCATAGACCCATTTTCCCCCCACTGTAGTCCTTCCCTCAGGTAGTGTAGTCAGTTCAAATGTTTCATTGTCTTTAAGTGAGTCCATTTCTTCCTTCATGGCTTGTTGCCATGCTGGTGCCTCCGGTGACATCTGGGCTTCTCTATAGGTTTGGGGGACTCCGCACACTGCCCTGAAACAATAATCAACACTAGCATGGGTCACATCTTTATCTTTAATGTCTGGTATGTAATCCTCTAGGTATTTTGGAGCTTTTCTATCTCTTCTTGGGTAGCGTGGGTTTTGGTCACAACTAGGCTCTGAACCTAAGCTGTTTTTGTTTTCACTCAGAACAACTTCCTCATCTGTAGTTTTATCATTTTGTACATTTTCATTCTTGTCTGTGTCATCATCGTTATTGTTTAAGATCTGATTTTCTTTGCTATCTTCTTTCTGTAGCAGTTCAGAGTCACTCTTTTCAGTTTCTGACTTTCTGTCTCTGAGGCTGTTGGTTTCTGGTTCATATTCATTTTGATGAATTTCACCAGTCTGTGTTTGGACACCTCTCTTGTTTGAAGGTTGTAAACCAGATAGGCTGGACTGTTCTTACTGTACCCCTCAAATATTCCCTTTTTACATTTGGGATCAAGTTTCTTTTGATTATGACTATATGCATAACACTCTGATCCAAAAATCCACATTTTTGATAGGTTTGGCTTTCTTCCTGTTAGCATAAAGTATGGGGTGTTTTTAGTTCTCTCACTGTAACATCTGTTACGGATATGAGCTGCACTTTGAATAGCATAAGGCCACAATGCTTTTGGTAACCCCTTCTCTATTAACATGCATCTCCCCATTTCAAACAAGGTCCTCCACTGTCGTTCAGCTGTTCCATTCTGATGTGGAGAGTAAGGGGATGATGTCTCGTTTCTTATACCTTTTTCTCTTAAAAGGGCCTGAAAAGCCTCACTTGTGTACTCTGTACCATTATCTGATCTGATACACTTGACACTACCATAAGGTGCACTGTCTACAAGGTACTTCTTTGTGGCCAATGTTGTATCACTCTTATTTTTAAGGAAGTAAACAGCCACTGCCCCTGAAAAATCATCTGTGAATGAGATGGCATATTTGTGCCCATCTTGACCAGTTGGCTCTATTGGACCTGCTAAGTCCGTATGTACCAACTCAAGGGGCGCACAAGCTTTTGTGTCAGCCTTCCTACTTCTGCTGTTGGTGAATTTTCCCTCAGGGCAAACATTACAGTCTATCTTAGTTTCACCTGTGATTTTCATGCCTAGTTCTACATCAGGTAGTTTCATCACATCATCAATGTTACAATGTCCCAGTATTTCATGCCATGTTTTGGCATCACATGTTAGATTCACTTTGTCATTAGGCATTATGTCATTGACTGAATTATCAACCCATTTCTCATTGTTATTTACCGTTTAAATGTAGTACAGTCTTTCCAGTTCCTTGATGCGGAAGACAGTCCCATCTTTGGTTGTCAGTTCACTCTTCCCTTTTTGGAAAACCACTTTGGCCCCATCAGTTGTTATTGCCTCAACTGAGAGGATGCTCTGAGGATAGGATGGTATGAACAGGGCACTCTTCAGTGTTACCATGATGTTTCTCCCCTTTTGGTCCCGTAGCATCACTTCTGCGTCTCCTCGCTTGAGAGCCACGTTGTTCTCCCTGGTGCCATCCGCAAGCTCCATAAAATGTTGCTGTGGATTGAAAGTCTTGTCAAATCTCGTGAATTTACTTTCCTCTGTTATGATGTGGGATGTTGCTCCACAGTCCACCATCAGTCCATTTTCTTTGATGTTATCTGGGAGGAGCTCTTGACTTATCTCATCACATCCATAGCAAGTCACGGACGACACGTCCACTTTCATTACATTGTCGGACTTTATCTTTGTTTCAAATTTCTCTGTTTCCTCATTGCTTCTTAGTTTACTTTTGAACTGCATAAAAGTCATCTCTTGACTGCTTTGTGTTGTGTGTACAACGAATGGCTTATATGACTCTGGGAGTCCTTTCAATATCATGGCGATTATAAGCCCGTCACTAATTATTTCTTTTGCACTTTGAAGTGACGTTACTATCTTTTCAGTCCGGATTATATAGTCTGTCACACTTTCTTCTGGTTCCTTTTTCAGCGACGTTAATTCTGTGTACAAGGCGATAATCCTGGGTTTACCTTGACTGGCATAGTGGTTCCGTAATATTTGTAGTGCTTTTCTGCCGTCGTCTGAGGCTTCTCTCATCACCAACGACAGGCTGCGGTCGTCGAGGAACTGTATTAGCTCTGCGTAGCATTCTGCATAAGTCTCTGCGTCGACGTTATCAGTGCCGACAATCACGTTTTTCAGGCCTAGTATTCTCACGTGGCCGAGGAACTTTACCTCCCAAAGTTCGTATTTGTCTTCGTCTCCGTCGAAAACTAGTCTCTGTTGCCATCCTCCTGTACTGCGCCTGGGCCCATAACCTGTTATGTTTTCTGCTTCTTCTGTCATCTTAGGAGGGAAAAATCAACACCATCTCTTCTTTGGTTCATTTATTCACATCTCATCATATCAGCTACAGTCTGCAACTAACAGGGCGGAAGAGGCAGTTCACAACAACAACACAAAAACGCGCCCTTAACTTTCAGTGGCTTAAGAGGCTCACGTGACCTTCACTGAACATGCAGCTTCAAAATAAAAGTATAGAACACAAATATATGAGAACACACAACCTAACAATTGCAATACCTGTAAGTACTACTTCCTGTGAGCGCAGCATTTCCACACTGAAGCTGGTAAAGACATACCTGCGTTCTACCATGGACGTTGACAGACTGAGCAATCTGGGTGTTTTGAGTGTGGAGTCCAGGCGAGCAAAGTCCCTGGACATAGAAGATTTTGTAAATCGCTTTAGTGCAAACCACAACAATCGCAGAACACAGCTGTTGTGAGATGCATGATAACAGATATTTTATCTGTCAGAGAAAATCCTTCCAGTCATGTGTACTTTTAAGAGAAAGTTGCACTTAAGGGTTTAATTTTTTCTGCATAAGTATTTAACTATTGTATGTACTTTGTAATGTAATTTTAACATTTGATATGTACTTTGGAATGTAATTTGTAACTGGCTTGATTTGACTGAATACTGAATTGAATTGAAGATTGAATATTACACTGAATATGAAACCAAATATTGTGGAGGTCTATGATTTAGGTGCCCTAAATACCCCTATATTTTCTAGTGAGACATTGCACCCCAAAATGATCACATAACCATCCTGGCCACCCCACAAAAAATGTCCTGGCTCCGCCACTGCCCAAGAGAGTGAGAGATTGGCGAAAAAATTAAACTGAGCTTCAGCGTCTGTCTGAGGAGGACAGCAACAGGGCCAGGCTGCCTGGTGGAGGAAGGACGAAGGCTAGCGAGCAGCTTGACATAAACATGCGGGAATGAGTTATCAACAAACGGGCACGCCACGAGAGAGTGTCCCGCAAAATGATCAGGGTGATGGCGAAACAAATGTACACCACGTGAGTGACAGCAGAGATGAGGAGTTTGCAGCGAGTGCTGGTTGGCTGAATCGTTTCCTCCGCCGCAACAACTTCACTTGCGGAAGACAACTATTGCCCAGAAGGATGCCAGAGAATTCACCGAGAAGCTGGCGAAGTCTGTGACATTTTCATCCTGGATTTTTGTGAGGAAGGAATTAAACGCCTGTCCCAAATAAACGCCTGGTCTGTTAAGTGATTGAAACAAATAAACACCCCGGCTATTATTTGGTATTGTACGGTATGATAACTCTCCCGGCTGGGGAGAGAGACATGCACCAGCTCAGCTGCAGACACATCAGAGAGGTGACGAGACGGCGACTCATCATGACTGACAGGCATCAAGGCCACTCAGTGTTACCTTACTGACCCGCCCCCAGATATTTCATTCACAAAAACAGGGCCTGTGGCAATTCTGGACAGCTGTTTTTTTTTTTCTTCCTTCATGGGCCCCTGACGGCTTCTCGGCCCCGTTGGGCTGCACCGGTTGCACCACCGATAGTTACGCCACTGTATATGTGTGTGTATATATATATATATCTATATATATATATACATATATATATATATGTATGTGTATATATATATATATATATATATATATATATATATATATATATATATATATTGTATATATATACATATATATACATATATATATATATATATATATATACATATATACATACATATATATATATCCGATCCTTGATTGGGATGTAACGTCCGATTCTGATCGAGTCTGAAACCACGTGATCGGCCCCGATTTCCGATCCATGATCGGATCAGGAAGTCCCTACAAAATACCCACTCATTTTAGCCAAAGACCAACATTTCTGAACTCTTCTATTTTGTGATATTCTTTTACAGCTGGGTCATGCAATAGGAATCATATACTCTCCAATCTAAGGAAAAAGTATTGGATTACAAACACCAGTTCAACAGTGTTGAAAGGTAATAGCGAAATGTTACTTCTGTAGGTGTTAAAGCGTAAAGTTTGGCAGGCAATGGCAGATCTACCCACAGAGAGAATTCTTCCTGACTTCCCACGATTTAAAAATGTTAGTGTGGATTATTCTGCTCCAATTAATGTGAAGAGAAGTCTTGATATCTTAAAGCATTGTGGAGTACTTTTCAGTTGCATGGCAAGAAGAGCAGTCCATCTGGGAGTTGCTAACTCGCTTGACACATACTTGTTGTTTATCAATGTGTTGACAAGATTCATCATCTCAAACTAGTTTCTACAATGCCATAAAACAACTTACTATATAACCCGTGCAAAAATCTATGCCCAGAAACCCTAGTTTTCCATATTATAATAAACAGACAAGGAAATGGAAAAGAAGAACAGCCTTTGGGGAAGTAAGCACATTGACAATAATGGACAACAACAACTGACAGGCGTTAGACTAGGTTGTAATAATAATAATAATAATAATAGAAATGGACCAAGAATATACATATAATATATGTATATAATATAAAATATGTTCATACACACTGTCTGTAATTTCTAACCTGGCAAGTTCCTTTTGAGTGGGATATTAATTTTCCAATTTGTTAGAAAAGTTGTTTTTTGAGTCTGTAGTTAAATAAGGTCGCTCTGGGTTTCCCTTGCATCAAAAACTGACGCTTTGGGATTGTAGGACGTGTCAGCCATCATCCCAAACGTCAGTTTTTGACAAGATGGGACTCAGTGTTCTTACAAATAGGACCTTTTAAAGGTTGTTCAAGTATTGGAAGTGAACATTTTCCAATAGTATGCTTGTTACAGCCTAGTGTTGCTGGCGTTTTTGTGTTTGTGCGTTCACTCAGGTGTCACCCTCGTTCTCCCCCTCCTCCTTGAGGAGGTCCTGCCTGATCCTACTCACTACTTAGGCTGGGTGATATAAAGTGCTGCTGGTACCAGTGGGCTGGGTGACTGTGGTATGCATGAGGCAGAGTGACTAAGCTACAGACTGCATTTCTTTTGGAAACAAATCTTTCTTTTTTGACTAGTGTTTTTTGTAAATAAAATATTTTCCAGCTTTAACAACTACAATCAGTTTCTCTTCCCTCCTTTACACTCAGTTTCATTTCATTATGTTACTCCCCTCATCCCCTGACCTTTAATGCTCTATTAACATAGAATTAAGAAATCCAAGAAAGGCCTAGTCAAGTGGTATTTTGCTAAAGCTGAGTGGGAACATTTTAAAGAATTATGTTGTAAATCAGCAGAGTCAATTTCAGTGGAGGGTTCTATTGAGGAATGTGCATCAAAAGTCACACACCTAATACAAAATGCAGCACTGAATAGCATACCTGCCAAATCAATAGGAGGGAAAAGGAAGTTGGTCATAAGATAGATCAACCCTAACCCTTGAAATAACACACAGGGAATGTTATGGGATATTTAAAAACACAAACTAATGAATTATCAAAAGATAAAAGCTCGAGCTTGCAGAACAATAAAGAATCGTAAACAAACACATGGAGGAATTATTGCTCTAATATAGGAAGGGAAGTTAAAATAGGAGACCTAATAACTTCAGCTTTATTTAACCAAACTTCATGAATGTTTTTGTGACAAAGTAATATATTCCATTCATTATATCAAAGAAAACTGAGAGCTGTGGAAATTATTGGAACTCAAGACTTCAATGATATACAGGCTCTTTAACAAGTGTATGTAAACTTTTGACCGTGACTGTATATCCCCTCAATGAATGTTAGCATTGGAAAAATAATACCAGATAACACGTCTGTTTAGACAGCAGAATTGATGGCAGTCATCACAGGGCTACAGTGGTTGGAGGAAGATAGAAAAGACTGTTATTTTGTTAGCAGTCCAACCAAGGATAAGCTAAGGCAATACTGAAGAAAGACTGAAGAAATGGCAAATGAGATGGGTAGGGATAGTTCTGATAGAGAAAACTGTAAATGCATAGGGTGTGTCCAGAAGAAAGACAAAGAAGGAGACGGTTCAAACTAGACTAAGGTTTGACAACATGGCTAAATAAAACATTGTTTTTGATAGGGAAAAGTATATCAGATGAATGTTTGAATGTAAAATTACATATAATGCAGAGCATACACTTATGCACTGTAAAAAGTATTGGAAAGAAAGGATAAGGACAACTCAAAAGACTTGTGTGGGGCAGGAAGAGACAGAAAGCCGTTGCAGAATACTTGAGGGATATTTAAAAGAATTTAGTCATTTTTGTTTGCGTTTTACTTTCTGTTTTATTGTATGCTGTTATTTAATCTATTCTATAATGCAAAGTATTGTCGTAAAAGTCATAGTTGCCATACAACCAAAAAAAAGGAAGCTCGCAAGGCAGTGCTGCGACTTTGTCTCTATATTTAGTGAGTATTCCGACCCCTCTAGCGACTCTTTTTCTTGTGTTATTGGAGACTTTTGAAGACTCTGACGTGAAAGCACGTATCACTCTTAAGCCTGGTTCATGCTTCTGCATCGCGGCGACAGCGTAGCTATGTCGTCGACCCTACGCCGTCATTGAGCATTCGAAGTTCTGCGTCGAGGGAACGCGTTGTTCTGCAATTCACCGCCAAGCCGCCAGGGGGGTGTGGCTGTGTCTTTGTTTGGTTTCGGGGGGTTCACATCGGATTCCTTGGTTTTCTTCCGGTCAGACAGTAAACAATGGCAACTGAGTTGTTTGCCATTTGGCAATCCTTGTAATGTCTTGAAGACGAGTTGTAAAGGTGGTCATATTTTCTGACCTCCTCGATAATTCTCTTGTCTGCCTGGTCCATTTTTTCCGTGCCGCTCGTACCACAAAAACTTTAAAAATGGCGGTGTTGTTATACTGTTGACCGGAAAAGCAACTGCCGGAAATGACGTTCTGAGCGGACCAATCACAGTCCTTGCCGTTCGTGCGTCACGTCGACGCGTCGAGACGCGTAGTCAGGATTTTTTGGAGGCGCACGTCAGGCTACGGCGTAGGGTCCGCGTATATGGCGGGTGGATAGTGCCAGGGTAACCCTACCGCAGGAGACTCTCGTTTGACATCAACGTCTGAACTGGCTGACGTCGCCAGTGCAAGTCGTCGTTGATAGGTACGTTGCTTCACCTAGTCCGACATGCCCCCCCCCCCCCCAAACCACACACACACACACCAGTCAACTTTCTAATTCACATCAGTTCTGGTCTCCATAAATCGGTTCTGTTTGGCTTATACATAGCCTATGTAAACTTTACAGTAGGCTAATCTCAGCACACATAGAGGGCAAGAGTAGTTATTTGAAACCATCAACCAACATATTAACATAATGAATATAAGATTGTTTGTATTGTTTTTTATCAGCATCTCATGTAGCCTATAACACTTATTAAATAGGTCTACTTTATTTTGTCTATTGCATGTTTCCACCTGATTCTTTTATATTATATACTTATTAATGGTACACAAATAAAATATAATAAAATATACCGGACTGAAAAAAAAAAAAAAAAAAAGGAAACACAGCAGGACTCGAACTCCTGCCGCTCCAGTAAACGGGTATTTGTTGAAGAACTCCTGCCAGGTAAGCTATTGAGGTAACACATAAACAAATATGTAGGGGGGTCTCTTTTTAAGCCACTGTCCCACAGTAGCTGTTAATAGTTATACTAGAGATGTGCTGCCCTCTATTTGTTTTGAGCACTTATTGTCTGCCAATTCTTACATGTTGCATCTTTCATCTTAAAAAATTCTTTGTAGACGACGTGCTTTGGTGACGACGTGTGTTTCAGGCGTATATTTTGTTAGTAATTCTAACATACGCCGTCGTCACGTCGCCGTCGATAGACGTTCTTTCAATGCACTCGCCGCGAAGTCGCCGCCTGTGTCTCATCTGCTGTCCCATTCACTCCCATTCAAAAATCCACAGGCGGTGATGGAAGGGGAGGTTGCTCCTTCTCCTTCTCCTGGTAATCCTTGCATTGGCACTATCCACCCGCCATTCGCGTAGGGGTCTGCGTCGACGACGTAGCTACGCCGTCGCCGCGACGCAGAAGCATAAATCAGGCTTTACTCTTCTCCCCCAGCAGCGGGTGCTGACGCGGGCAACTCTCCCGTCCCGCTGCACTCACAGGCGGCCCAGTCCTCGTGCAGCAGTCCCCCTCAGCTGTAGTCAGAGCAGGAGACGTTCACCCCTCCGCGTTCAGACGGCAAATGAACGGCGCATGCGCGAAGCTGCCTGTAATCTAATATGTTTTTGTCTAAAATAAATCACTGCACTAAAATAAGGTCATTTAGTTTTAAACATATTTAGAGTGATTTTTGCTATTTTTTGTCTCTCCCACGACGGTATTTCTCTCTCCTTTAACGCCCATTACAATAACATTCACATGGCCAATTGTGCAAATTCGGTGATGACGTCAATTAGCGACTTTTAAGACAGCCAATAGCGCTTTCCTTACTGAGGAGTTCTTTGACTGGTTGGCAACAGTGGCAAGCGGAACACAATTTGGAACATGTTGAGAGTTTAGCTGTCAGCGAAGAAGGGAAAACAGAATGAATTAAAGTCAGTTAACCTCAATATATGGACACAGCGAGCGGAGACAAGGACGCATGAATACTTTGGTAAGCAGCTGTAGTTTTATTTTCAATGACATGGCTTTTTTTTTTTTTTTTTTTTAGTTTGCAAGTGTTTTATCTGAGATAACTCTATTTCTAACTTAGTGGCAACACTGTATGTGACGCTAGCTGGCACGTTAAAGTCACATTGGCTGATTGCTGTAAAATACCAATATGGCTACATGGCTTTATGCCCATCCTCTTAACAGTCCGCAATAGGGTAGAGTCCTTCTAGCTTTGTTATTCCTCATTACCTCGGGACCTTGCCAATGGAATAGAAAATGCTTTTGTGTCACCAATGATCTGTGCTTCCCAAAGAATCTGTTCATTCTTTAAAAGATTATTCCACCATATTGTTTGTGAAAATGGAAGATCAGTTGAAGTATTTTGCTACTGACAGTGATTTGTCATACCGGTTTAAATACAGCAGTTCAGCTATGAGTTATGATTGAAAATTAGATGTCATGCTTGCAATGTCACTAAGTGCTGACTGCGGTGCTGCTGTTCCCTCCGTGCTGACTGACAGGCGCTCCATTTTTTCTGTTTTGTTAGTTCCTCTTTGTTCAGTGTCCTTGGGTAACCTGAAAGGCGCTATATAAATTAAGTTTATTATTATTATTATTATTATCATTATTATTATTATTATTGTTAACAAGGTAAAGTCCCTACACTGTGTAATGTACCACACAATATCAAATAAAGCCGTATGGCCCCAAATCACAATCACAATGCCTCGATTTGAGTGAGGAAAAACTAAATTTATTGAGAGAAAAAAAATTTAACAGAGAAAAAAAAAGATGAAAGAAACCTCAGGAAGAGCCACAGAGGAGGGATCCCTCTCCCAGGATGGACAGACAGGCAATAGATGTTGCGTGTCCAGAACAGAAAAACAAAATCACAGTTTACAAGTTGGATTGACAAAATATCTCATAGAAATTATAATATATGTAAAGTGTGTGGATCTAGGAGACGACTAGGACGAGGCATCGCCAAGTGGTGCCCGAGCCACACAACATCCTCTCAACCGTGGTGACCTGGAAGAGGGCAGGACACACAAGATAGTTAGCAGTAAAAAAGAGAAGGTCAGAGTGAAGAGGCATGACATTTTACAGAAATACAGATATAGGGAGATAGTGAAACAGAAGAGAGCAATAATCCAGTGGAGCCCATGGTATGATGATCCACATCTGTCAGTATTGGCCAAATATGAGTATTGGCCAAAATAATCTTGGTAGAGAAAGGTGCAACAGAATCTAGGAGAGAAATAGGTCCTGAGTTAACTTCATTAGTGAACATGTCCACAGGTTCTGTTGCAAAAGGAGCCAAGACCCCAAGCAATTTTTCAAATGTAATAAGAAAGTCTGACCTGCAGAAGAGACAGAAGTAACATTCAGGGTTGACACAATTTATCCATGGGAGAGGAAGAAGTCCAGAGTGTTACCACTGGAATGAGTAGGTTCATGAATAATATGAATGAAGCCAGAAATATCACGACGTGCCAGAAAGGTTTTACTTGTTTAAGTGAAAATCTAAATCCCAAATAATTAGGATCTTAACTGAACGAGTAACAAGATCTGCTATAAATTCATCAATTTCTTCTAAGAATTGGGTGTAAGGCCCTGAAGGTCTGTAGATTACCACCAGGTGAAAGCCTGTTCCCTGGACAAGGCCATTACTACTTTATGAAGATGGTTTTAAAACCAAAACCTCAAATGAAGTAAATGTAATATCCTGGTTGAAGGTTGATCTAAAAATAGATTTGTAGATTAGCGCAACGCCTCCCCCCTGTTTAGAGGCCCGAGCAACATGGGTGTAGTTATAGTCAGGAGGAGAGGCTTGATTTAACAGCAGAAAAGTATTTGGTTACAGCCATGTTTCACCCAAGCCAATCATGTCCAGCTTATGCTCAATAATCAAATCATTAATCAGTAAGGCTTTGGTTGACAGTGATTTAATATTAATGAAGCCAAATATGATTTTAAGCTCATTGGAGCATCAGTTTCCAGTGACAGGCCATTCAGTGGACATTACGGTAGATAATGTTATAAATGGAACAAGGTACCTTTCAAGTAATAGTATGCGTTGGTGGCCTACGCAGGTAAGGATGCAGTAGTGATTAGTTTTGGTATGTTTTTATGTAAGCCTGTATAGGGTGCTTGCTGAGACATTTCCCCACTGTTAGTGGTGGAGATCAAAATTAGATTATAGTGATTAACACATTTAGAGGATAAATCAGTGAACGAGTGGCGAGGGAAGGTGACAGCCTCAGTGTTATAAACTAAGCTATCAGTCTGGTACTCTGCACTGTTTTCCTGACTAGCCATATTAACTAGGCTGGGAGACTCCACACCAGCACTAACTGCAACAGGCGCTCTAATCATCTGTGACCAGCTCAGTGCTACATCCCTAGTTTCAACCTGCTTCCAACACTATGTTGTTAGATCAACAGCATCACTGACTCCTGTCTGATGGAGGCTGTCTGCCCTCAGCAGGTGGAGGTGACCCCAGCAAGAGGGCCAGTTATCCACAAATCTTAACCTGCGAGTAAAGCCTACTGTCATTACTCTGCTGGGGCAAGGGACCAGAGACAATACATCGATGACGATACATCTTTCAAGCACCCTGAAAAGTCCAGGCCAAGCTATCTTTAGTGATCTCAGACTGCTTCGATCGGATATTGTCGGCGCCAGCATGAATTACACTGTTGCTGTAGCTTGTGTTGCTGTGTGCCCGGGTTCCCTGTTTCTCCCTGCGTGATGCCAGCACCCTAAGATTAGCCTCTAGGTCGGAAGCTCTGGCCCCAGGTAAACAGTGGCTGGCGACGTTAATTTAACGTTGCGGGTCATGGAGTCTCCTATGCCTGTGGAGTTTAACCCTTTCAGCGGTTGTATGGCTGGCAAGGACATAACCAGCTGCTGGCGATACTGAGCTAATGCTAAGGCTAACATACGTGCTATCAGGCCCCGGGCTAACACCATCTGCAGTGCCTGTGCCTATGAGAAGCTGCTGTGACTCACGTCTCTCTAATGGAAACACCCCAGCGGCTGCGGAACAGTCAGCACAAGCCATCCTAACATTTGTTTATCGAGCGAGGCTGTGTTAACAGCAGTGAAAGGCACAAACCAGTAATCTAGGCTAGGTTGAGGAAAGCTAACCGGGCAGCAACAGACGATCGGTTAGAGAAAATACGACCAAGTTACAAAAGCTAAATTTTAGCCAAGTTACAAAACCAGTGGGACTATGAAATACGCAGAAACCGAAGAATCAAGCACTAGGACAGGTAGACGTGGAGAGAGACACAATAAACAACAGCTTTCGATCTCACAGCCACAGGAAGCAGCGTGACCGTCACGGCTAGTACGGGAGCAAACACAAACATGATAGTGATTTTGCTGTTGCAGAACAGAGTTTGGGCAATAAACCAACATATTGTAAGCAATATTGTTATCTTGATATATGAGACGAGCCGGCATATCATCTTGTATATAGTTATATCGTTGTTTGTTTATATATATATATATATATATATATATATATATATATATGTGTGTGTGTGTGTGTGTGTGTGTGTGTGTGTGTGTTGTCTTTTCCTGGCTTTAAAGGCTGCATTACAGTAAATGCTGCAAATGCTTTAACTTACCTGTTCTGCTCGTTCTGATAATTGCCTTTACTGTTGATTTATTAGCAAAAATGTCATGTGTCACATTTTATGAAAGTACCAATAGTCATCCTTAATACCAATACCAATAACCACTAAGTTATTTGGTTAAAATGTGATATTTATTATTTTTATTTTGTTTTTTGAGATGAGGTGATCAGTTGCAGTTAAACGTTTCCAATTTTTTGAGTGGCTGAGTCAAAACAGATCACATGGTTTGTCCACTTTAATTTGCAACAATTTTAGTAATTGTCAGTTCTAATTAAAAACCTATTGTTCCTGCCTCGCAAATGTGAGGATTTGCTGCCCTTGCACTTGTGGTTACTTTTTAATGTAAGATTTATTTATGTTTGATAATTTTGAGGTTTGTTGTGGTCAGCTTCCATGCATACCTGAGTCTAACCCTGGCCAAGCTTACTAGCTTCCATTTGGCACCCCAAACCCATACATGACACAAGAGATCCTAATTTACTGATGTGGATCCATTTTCAATTATTGGACCAAATGGATCACATTCTGATAATACAAAGTAACTTCTAGCTATGTGATGCACAGGAAAAAATGGGTCTGTATTTGTTAGGAGACACTGAAATATAGGGTGTGGTAAGTACACCAGTGTTTACTCCATAACCATTATTATCCAGATCAACCTCCCTACTGATATATACAGTTTTTGTTGATCTTACCTTGTCCACTGGATGAACGGGCTGCCCAGCTGACAATGACCATTCAAAAAGATTGTTCCACAGTGCTACTTGTGGTGGAAACAGGGTTCCATTTTGCACAAGTGGTCTTACCTTTTGTTTCATCTGTTTTTAACAGAACACTCCCGTACACAAAGAAGCAGTAGAACAGAAGGATGAAGTCACTGCACAGGTTGGTGATAACTGTTATTTATTCTAAGGCTAAAATGTAATTTAAACTGTCTGATCTTAAGTGACTAACTGAGAATTTGGCATAATCAATCATCCTTTGACCTTTTTTACAGTCAGACATACAGTATAGCTATGCTTAAACACTATAGTAAGGCTCTCAAGGTTTCAGGAGGAGGTAACACTCTTATAGTGGGTGTGGTGGAGTTTGCACTAATGAGGTGTCTTGTTCCTCGCAGCACGCGGTTGAATCTTATAACCTTATTTTACATCAGGCTGTACATAAACATATATATGCATGTACGTTTAACCAGCACCATTGGCCACATAAAGGTAAGCATTTTAGTCTGTGATAAGATGAATGAACCCAAGCAGGTTCGGATTACTGGGTTTCTGCTAGAAAGATTGTTTGGCCCAGCAGCTGAGTGGGGTCGATAGTCAGTCCACAATAAGTGGGCCTGGGTGGAAGTTCTCGCTAACTCTGTGGCAAACTCACTTCACTTTAATCAGCAGGTGGTAAGTTGTTGTACAATTCATTCACAGACAAACAGCCTGAACTGAACACACACTGCACTAAAAACTTAAAATGAGATTGAAATTGTAAAATGAAAGTGTAGACTTGCAGTTTTTGAAACATATATAAATATAAATACAAAAAGTGTGAACACTGCAACATTCTTTGTGGGTGACTATGCTTCAAAGCATACCTCACAACAATTTACAGCTGTGTATGTGGCAACATAAACAAGATATTTTTTTTCCAACAATATCTTTATTTTCAGAACAATTTATCACACATAACCATCACAACAAAATACTCTCGCAGCCAACCATGTAATACACATCTGTCTCCCCCTACCCACCTATAGATAAGAAATTAAGATAAATTAAAGCTGCAAGCAGCTGTTGGAGGGCGCGCTAACCTGTTACCTGGTGTGATACATATGCATACCGAATTTCTGATGATGATACTGACAGAAAGTGAAGTCCGTGGTGTTGAATCTGTAGTAGGAGTTTGTTAAAGTACGAAGTATGGAAATGGGTCAAAATGGCGGCGAAAATCTAAATGGCCAACTTCCTGTTGGGCTGACGGTATGGGTCCAAGAGGGTTTTCATTGCGTGTGGTCATGATACCAATGCATACTGAATTTCGTTAATGTATGTGTATGTAGGAGGAGGGGCACGACAGCACCCACACCCAGTGACATTGAAATACCAAATTCTTCACTAGGTGTGACGTATATTCCAAGTTTGGTGAGTTTTCGGGTAGGGCTGGGCGATAAAATGAACTTGATCATTTTAGCGTTAAAATTTTCCATGATAACGAAGATAAATTTATAACATTTATTTTCAATTAATTGTTTTTTTTTTAAGTCTGTTTTCCTCTACCTAGAAAACACTACACAACAGCCAATTGCACAGCAGAGAAACAAATGCATGTGGTGGATGCATGTTTCTGGCCCCACCCACCCACAGCAACTCAGAATGACGGTGTCGAGTCGAAACAAGAAAATGAGCAGTCCGACTAGCCAAACCAAATGCAAGGAAACTTACAAAGATGAAGAAATTTAACCAAAAAAAGGTCACACCACTTCGCTTATTTGGATATAGTTCTCCTACCTGAAGTTTGACAAAGGACAGACCAGCATTAGGTGCAAAATGTGTCGGCGACCACTAACCATCTCAACAGGTACCGTCCCAAACAGAACTCTGAGTGCATCAGTTTGCGCTATCATGCTAGCGTCAGCCTCCCCGCAAGTAGCCAACAGACCGGCCCAACTGCTGCTACTAGTCAAACTTTACTTTGACAACCAACAATTGTCGCTGCTTTTTCAGCCATTGCCCCAGATGAGAAGAAACTGAAGCGATGCAAACACATAACAACGCAGTTACTCACTGTACCACTAAAGATATGATGCCTATAAGCAAAGTTTAAAAACAGGTCTTCAAGAAGCTAATGACTGTCATGGATACTAAGTACAGTATCAGTCCCTCAGCTGTATGCAGAGTAGAGGGTAAAGGTGGAGGAGCAGCTCAAAAATGATATGTGGTCTGGTTGCACGTCAGAACCACACTTGGTGTGACGATCCAGATCCTTCAGTATGTGAGGCAGCAGGAGCCAGGAGAGGCAGATGGTGCCATGGGCCCGAGATCCACCAGAAGGGAGCCTGAATGAAAAGAGAGGAGGAGGAGGAGGAGGAGGAGGAGAAGGAGGAGGAGGAGTAGTAAGCTGTAGAGAATGAGAGCGTGACACAGCTTGCAGCTTGTGGGGACAGAAAACAAAAACAAAAATTAGAGAAATGCATTAATCAGAATAAGCAGATCAGTTATTGTCAGCAGGACAATGTAAAATCTAATACTATAGGTAACTCATTGAGACTGAGAGCGACCCACAGAAGAAGCTAGCAATGGAAATCAGGACTAATTAAAGGCTAAGTCAAAGAAGTGAGTGTTGAGTTTAGATTTAAAGGCGTCAATAGAGCCAGATTGTCTGATGTCAGCTGGGAGGTTATTCCAGAGGAAGGGGGCATGATAGGAAAATGCCTGCAGCCAGCTGACTTCATCTTAACCCTGGGGGCTGTCAGGAGCCCTGAATTTTGAGAGCGTAATGCACAAGTTGGAATATATGGTATGATAAGATGTCACATGGGGGGGGGCAAGGCTGTACAGTTTTGTATGTCATCAGCAGCATCTTAAAGTCTGATCTTATATGTAGGAGGATTGGTGTAATATGATCAAATTATCTTGTATGTGTGGAAACTAAGCCATTACATTTATCCTCTTACCACTCATGTCCAATCTAAATGACACCCTTATAGAGTCATAGACTTTGATGCATGTTTCTGATAACTCGGTAGTTTCAAATAGGGTTGTCTTTCTGTTTAACTAACAAGTAGCTGAAGGCTGTCTCACTTACAGTGTGAACAGTTTGAACTCTTAATGCACTCTTTGAGTAAGTGCACAAACCTGTCCAACCTCAGAAGGCCTGCAAGCTTCAGGAAAAAAATGGTGGAACACAAATCACTTTATTTTTTAATGAAATTCCTGGTGCCTTCTGGGAAAGACCCCTTCAGTATGTTGCTTCATATTCCTCCTCCATTCCACGTATTGCTGTACAAAGAAATGATTTTTAACCTGTTGTGAATGTCATAGAGCAGCATCAGACATATCTTAGTTGATTTCCTAGGCATAATTGTGTGTGCTTGCTTAAATGTCAGTCCCTTGAAGGAATTTCAGTATACTTGCTGCAACCTGCAAACAGCCTAATAGCAGCCTCTCTGTGCCAATAAACTGCCATGTGAGGCAGATCTAGAATCAGTTTGACATTTTGAATGAGTTGTCGACTGTGGGACTGAAGTAACCTTTCTAGCTTGTCTCAGGAGATTTGCGTCCTGTAAAGATTATGAACAATCCTAACTGATCCAACCTGTGTGATGTTTTGTGTTTTCCAGAAAGCTGAGTCATCTGTTAGGAGTATGCCGGTGGAGAACGATGGGGGTTACTCCATATCAACCCAATGGCTTTCACTGCCACACCCTCCACTCAACCACTTCAGAGCCAGGTGCAGAATTCAGTTAATAGCTTTATTTCTGCATGACAGTCATGACGGTACACTGCTTTCATTAATACAATTACAATGGGTCCAAAGATTTCTCCAGCATAAAAATGAATATTGTGGGCAGCTCATGTGGGTTCTCTATGGAGAGGGCAACTTAGAAAGTTGTTCTGTGAACCCATCACTAAAAATGAAGCTACCAATAATTACTCTGACTCTTTAGCACACAATATAGTACGCAAAAAATTAACAACATATCAGCTCCTTCCAACCATTTCTTAGTGCGTTATCGAGAATTTTGGGAACCTCAGCACCTCAAAGATTCATTGATGAAGGGCTGGGTGATATAATGACTATTTGAGATATATCAATATATTTTCAAGTGAGACATAGTTTTAGACAATACAGTTTTAAGTGACATGGGGTGAAGTTGTGCTTCATTATGCTTTACTGTATATTCATGCCAGTGTCCATCCTTCCTTTCACTTTCTCCATGCAGCTCCACCCCACTCATTCATGTTATCTGGCAATGCTGTGGGAGACACAGTGCTGCTTTACTTTAATCAGTCTGTTGATTAATCTACAGTGAGACATTGGTTTATATGTTGCATGTGCTATGCCAAATCAGTCTGTGAGCTGAATGAAATCATAGAAGCACATGTGCAATACGGCACTGCTTGTTGATTATTTCAGGTGTGCTTGTTTGTGTGTGAATCCGAACGCAACAGGATTCTACTACATGTGTTTTTATGAAAATGCAGTGCAGTGATGAAAGACATTTCAGATACAAGACATGTACTATATGACACATGTGTAACATGTATAATGCAGACAGTGCTAGAGATGCACCGATCAGGATTTTTGGGGCCGATCACCGATCACCAAAAGCAGTATCTGCCGATCCCGATATTGCCGATCACCGATCACAGCGTCAAATCCATACATTTTTCTATGTTGTTGTCTTGTGTAACTTTCATATATTTAATTAATGATTCTTTTTACACAACATTGACATTGTATTATTAAGTATAAAAATTAGGAGATGAGAAAGTATCATGAATTGACCACCGTTTTATTGCAGGCTGAGGCAATGTACAATATTTCACACTCTAGAGACTCTTAGAGACAACTTGGACTCAGCTTACATGGAGTAACTGTAGCTTACTAGTGGGAATGCATGCAGTCAGGGTGGGAATTTTGTCATTTTAGGGGCAAGTCCATTTGGCCTTCACTTTTTTTTTTCAGGGGCACCAAGGCCACATGACAGGGCACAAAGGCCGCTGGGTAAAATGTGTTGATTTACCTTTCAGACTGATACCATAACATCCTAATTTATAATAAGACATGGATTGTGTATTAAAACATTTTTTAATACCAAAATCAAGTTACATTAGAAAGTAGTTTTTGTTAAGTAGGGTTAGGGTGAGGTGATTTTTGTGACACCACACTGAATATTAATGTTATTGAATATTTCTCCCAATAGAAATTCCCCAAAATTATGGCAAAGCACATTTTTTCCAAACAAAAAATTGTAGAATAACCAGCAGGAGACCACTGATGTGTGGAGTGATTTTGGTGACACTACACTCTGAATAAAAGTGAAGTTATTGAATTTTTTGTAGTTTCTCTTTTCGGTGTTGCACTTTGTAGACGGTCCCTGCGCCCTCGTCTCACAGCTGGCTGACCATACAGACCAGAGTTAATGTCCAGACGCTGTCCAGAAATTTGAAGAATGGAAAAGATAGCAAATTCACCAAATCAGTCTCCTAAAAAGGTACTAAACTGTCACTTGGTGATTCTAATTAATAATGAATTTTAGAAATACAGCCAAGATTACCGTAACGGCTGTAATGGTTGCAGGATTTTGTAGCTTTGATAGTGTAGAGGTTGGCAACATTCACTCTTGTACTAGGAATGGGCAATGATTTTCGATTATTCGAATAGCCAGTCGTTTAGTTTCACATTTCCATCACAGTACAGCCGCAACACGCGTTGAAACAAAAGCAACAACTTCAGCACTTTCCTGAGCACAAATTAGTGCAGTACTGCCGAACAAGGTGGAATTCTATTCATGACATGTTCCAGCGACTACTGGAGCAAAGATGGGCAACTTCTGCAGTCTTGTCAGACAGAACATTCACTAAACTATCAGATGCACGAACCCTCGAATTGACAGATGACAGCTGGAGTGTAATGGAGGAGCTCATACCTGTGCTTCACTCGCTGAAATGTGCTACTACTGCGTTGTGCGGAGAATCCGGAGTCTCCATCCCCATGGTTTACCCAGGTACAGCAACTCTTATATCAAAACACCTCAAAGAAACTGAGGGAGAGTCTCCCAAAGTGACTCAGTTCAAGCGCACCGTGTCTGCTTCACTGGAGCGGCGACTTGCACCTGCAGATGTCAGCAGCGCCAGCAAAGTGGCATATATCGCATCTTTCCTGGATCCGAGACACAAACACCTGAGGTTCACATCTGGTGAAGTTAAACTTGCTGTGCAGACAAAGGTGTGCGATCTCCTCTCCATTAGCCCAGAGGTCGTGGAAGAGCTGGTTGCAGTTGAATCCGAGGAGACTGAGCTAATGGCCAAAAAAGCACAAAGTGATGCTGCGTCTGACTCTGCCATCGCAGTCCTGTTCGGTGAGGATTACAACGTGGAAACAACAGATACCACTACTGAACTGAACCAGTCCTCCCAGGACAAATGTCCACCCCTCCACATCGATCCCATGGACTGGTGGAAAATGAACGAAAATAAATATCCCCGACTGGCAAAATTAGCAAGTGCATACTTGTGTGTGCCTGCCACATCTGTCCCGTCTGAAAGAGTGTTTTCCACGGCGGGACTTATTGTAAACAGACTTCGTTCCCGTCTTCATCCTGAGCATGTTTAATAATCGACTACTTCCCTGTGATTATCGAATAGTAGTTCTGCTTGAAATGCCCATCCCTATCTTGTACAATATTAAATAGACAGCATGAAGGTTCAAAAGTGTTTTATACAATCCCAATCTAACTAACATGTACAGGTGTGTGCATGTGTGTGTATCTCATATCCTAATATCTCCTTTAACACTCCCATATTTCTTTCCAATACTCGTTTATCTTTTGGCATTTCCAAAATATGTGCTTGTGGTCCACCACAAATTCTGTTCCGAGTGAACCTTCCTTTCATCTTTGGGGTTATGAATCTATCTAATCACATTCTTCCATCCAAATTCCCTCCATACCCTTGATCCAGTGGTTGAATGCTTTACCCGGCACACATTGTACCATTCTTCCGCCGTCAGCTCAATCCCAAGCTCCTTTTCCCATTTTTCTTTTATGTACACTACCAGTCAAAAGTTTGGACCTTCTCATTTAATGTTTTTTGATAGCCCAGGACTATCTGTAGTTGTTTTAGAGCCCTTAGCACAGAAACTGAGGAGTAAAATACAAATCCATTGAATCACAGATGGCAATATTTGATGATTTGTTGTTGTGATTTTTTGACTCAACCAGAAAAATCTTTGCTCATCTTATTAGACTGTATTGAGAAACGCACACAAATTTCTGGATATCAATTAAACTGGAATAAATGTGAGGCTCTGCCTCTGTCTGGTTATTGTCCATCCATTAATCTTAATCCCTTGAAATTCCCTTGGTCCCAAAAAGGCATCAAATACATTCATGTTACACTTGATTATAAAGAAATGGTTCAGGACAACATTAGCCACTACTTTATAATATGAAAATGGATTTTGGTAGATCGCCAAAATTAAACTTTCATTAATGCGGAGTGGAGTTTAAAAAAACGTGTGAATTTTCCAGGCAGGATATCTTGGCCTCTGCTACTTCGACCATTCTGTTTTAATCTGTCTTTTACAAGTATTTTTTCACATTTAGATTTGGGGTCTAATGTTGATAGGTATGTGTTCCATATCTTGAATAATGTCATGGAATGGATACATTCACTCAAAATTGAAAAACACCCATTTTTTCTCTCTTGTATTAGATCCCTTGGAGATCCACAAGAAGAAGCTCTTCCTGTGGTTCAGCCACCTTCCTCAAGAGGAGAAACAATTTGGTGGTTACTTCAGCCCAGAGACCATGCATGTGGATCCACTGATCCTTGAAAGAACGGCTGAGGAGAGTGCAGGACTGCTCAGCCCCCCTCTCCAAATCCAGACCCCTGGCAGCCCTTCTATGACTGTGGAACAGCTGTTTGAGCCCACTGATGCCTGGAGTGGGGATCGGGGGCTCAATGTGCTGCTGTACGGGGCTGTTGGAACAGGGAAGAGTACAGTGGTCCGAAAGCTGGTGCTGGATTGGTGTGCTGGGACCACCCTGACCCACTTCAAACTTTTGATTCCTTTCTCTTGTGAGGACCTTGGCCAACTGTCAAAGTAAGATATCTTTGACTTAATGCCCTTACACACCAGACTGATGGTCGGCTGTCAGACATTTACAGCACCATACTGTAATATGTATACCCTAACCCATGTCATAGGCTACTTAGGGAATTACATTTTTTTTTCTCTGGTTATAATGCTCTCACACAGCCATCATGAACTCCCCTGCATGAGCTTGGAATGAAGATTCGTCTAGTATTGTAAAGAAATACTATTTTTATTTTTTTTTTCAAGAGAGGAGTTATCTAAGTCAGAGTCCTGCACGGGTGAAAAATAATGTACTGTGTCAGACACAGATGCGGATCGGGTCGGACGCCTGGAGAGGCGGATCGGGTTTTACGATTGCCATTTTCAAGGTGTCACTTATCATCAGTCATTATTAGCGACACAAATGATAAGCATTTGTATTTCATATGAGCTCATTCATGCGTGCTTGCGTCCTCCCAGAACTCCCATTCCCCAGCTGGCTTACTTTCACTTTTAAAAATTGCGTCCCTCCAATTTTCCTTCGGGCGTCGGTATCAATTTATACCGGGTCGGCTCAGGTACAGAATGTAATTTGTGCTAATGTCGGAAAACGGGTTGGATGCGGTTATAAGTATGGTGGGTTCGGGCAGGTTTGCAAAATAAGACCCGTGCAGGACTCTGCTCTAAGTGACCATTTTAATCCTCTAGCTAATTATCAAGCTAAATATCCAACATGCTAGTTAACGTCAAAGACTGCGGTGGAAGACGACGGTAAAATATTTCCTTTCTCTAACACTGTATCTATTTATGCCAACGGTTTTACATGAAATCTGATTTTTTGTAAATATACAACAACAAACTAGGTGTTTCTGATACTCTTCAACTCACCGTACAGTCAGTCATAGACGACATTTTTGTCATTTTGTAACTAATTCATGGCTGCTTCGGAGTGGCACACAGGCGCCAAAGTCTGGTCAATATATGGGAAACACTGAATTTTGAAGGTGTGGCGGCTTTTATTTTGCCGTGGCGGTGCGCCACAGTCAATTACATGTAGGGGAAACCCTGTGATTATTAGTGTTGCACGGTAAACCGATACTAGAAAGGTACCGCAGTATCCAGCCGTTAAAAACAAGGCTTTTTCATGTTTCATTAGTATTGGTACTTCGTGAGCTTTGTGCGACAGCGGGGCAGCATGTCTGTGTGTACAGCTTCTCTCTGCTTCCTCACTGCCTGCAGCCAGAGTGGGCGTGGTTTCACGGTGACTGACAGTCACAGAGCAGAGCGAGACAGACATGGCTGAAAGTGGTATGAGTGCTCCTGCCAACCGTCCTAGGCTTGTTGAAAAAGCAGACGCATGGAGCTACCGACACGGACACCACAAAGAGAGAAAGAGTTGTGACACTCTGTAATGTCGCCGCCGGGGCAGTCACGTGGTTCATGAAATCCCCAATAGTTCCAAAACACAGGCTGGTTGTCATGTTCTTCTATGGGACGGACAGCAGCGATTGTGTTATTTAGGGGTAAATATAAAAAAAAAACACACACACACCCAAGTACTTTTTCAGCTGTTATGGCATCATTACATTTTTCTTAATGTCAGTTTTGCATTTTGAGAGGCAGGGTGGCAACGAAAAGCTGTGTATTACCTAGATAAGTTTTACATTTTTGGAGGGAAAAAGCTTAGTGTTCATGTTTAACTTTTCTTTCCATATTATTCATCTGATGATAGACGTCTCATGATTTTCATTTTAGCGCAACTGGCCTGTATTTTTGATTCCCGTGATTTGGCTTATAAACTCCAATTCAGCCATTAGCTTACCTTTGTAGTAGCACTAAGAGGTCTGCCGTGGTTCGTTCTGCATCCACCTAGCACCTAGCATCACTTCTTCTGATGAAAGTGGCCACCCCCAGGACCACAACGTGAACCATGATCATGTTAAGACTAAGAATAGTATTAGAATATTTAAGATTAAGCCATACACATATTATCAAAACTAATACAGAATAAAAACACATTTATGCTTGTATGCTAGGGTCTATAGGTAAGTGCAGAGCTATTAAGATGTTTCTCTGTGGCTCTGGGTTAGTGCACAGAGTAAGAGTAATGTTAGCTGTAACTCAACCCAAGTAATTTAAGCAATTAACTATTATAACAAAACACTTGTAACTTCTGTTACAGTTATTGAGACATCCATGTAAGGATTGCTGATACAAATGAAGGTTTTCAAATAATGTATTTTTTATTAAACAATGACAGACAACAAGAATGTGTGCTTGTGTGTGTGTGTGAACAAGAAAAGCAAAAACCAGGGGCCGGTGATCCATGACACCGCAACCATGAAGAACTAAATGAAAAAAAAAAACTCAGGAGAGGGACCAAATTAGCAGCCAATTAGCAGACCATTAGCAGCAGCCACCGCCACCATCGTCAGCCGCCGTGACCACCAGCAGCCGCCGCCGTGACCACCAGTAGCCACCACCGTCACCACCAGCAGCAGCAGCCGCCGTCACCACCAGTAGCCACCACCGTCACCACCAGCAACAGCAGCAGTCGTTCACCCCAGCAGCAGCCGCTTAAAATAAAGCGCAGTAGCCTACATGGAAGAGAGTAACCATGTTAAATTGAACACAGAACAGTACAAAAAGTGCAGCCAACAACACGTCACATAATGAAAAGTTGGTATGTCACAAAATTCAGTGAAATATTAAATGAAATATTTATCACATACACCCCTTATTTCTACTAAATTAAATTTTCAACTTTCAGTCCCCTCAGACCAAGGATGTCTACACAGATTCTTATGTCTTATGATTGATTATTTATTCATCCTTTATATAATTTTGATGTTGTAAGTAGCATAAACGGACTGTAGCTATTTAGTTATACAATTCTGGTTTTATAATGATAATTAAATTGATTTGAATCTCAAATTTGATTTGTATCGATCAAATCACTGAGGGTGTTTTCAGACCTATAGTTCGTTTGCTCTGATCCGAATCAGTGACCAACTTGTTACAATGTTGCATATTGCCTCGAGCATTTACAAGCAGACCAAAATGTGTCATGTGCAAGGAAACTGCTCTCTAATTTGTCCGAATTTCGAAAACGACATAGCAGTTCAGCTGAATTTAGTACAGAGCAGACAGGAAGTCAAGGAATGAAACAACAATATGACATCCAGTTACTTTTCAAAAGTAGAAAAATTGCATTTCCTGTGAAAATACAGTGTGAATGCTAAAGGCTGAAGTGATTTCGGAAATCTGCTGAATGTACTACCGAAAATGCATAAAACTATACGTTAAATGGTCGGGAATTCGCAATAAAACTCAATTTTTCAAAAGCTGAAAAGGCAGAAAGGCTTAAAATAGGTTAAATGGGTTAACAAAGTTATACATTTTGATAGGTGAACAGTTTCTCTAGCTGAACATGAAGCTGAATGTTTGAAAAAGCTGAAAAGAATTAAGCTGAAAATCAATAGTCTGAAAGAGCTTAAAAAGGTGAAAAAAGGCAGAAAAGCTGTACAGTAATAGGGCTGGAAGATCTTTGAATGGTGGAAAAAAGGCTGAAAAGGTGAAAAGTTAAAGGCTGAAAGAGCTTAAAATACCTGAATAGTTTCTCTAGATGGTCATAAAACTGAATGTATGGGAAAAGCTGAAAAGGCAGAAGGATGAATATTTGAAAGAGCTGCAAAAGCTGAAAAGTAAGAGGGCAAAAAGAGCTTAAAAAGGTGAACAGTTTCTCTGGCTGCACATCCACTCTGGGGTGGGGCAGTTGATGATGTCACGCACTCTAGCTGACGCAGTACACTCCCATCATTAAATCAGAAAATGGGCTTAGAATCCTTAAAACTAAAACTGATTATTTCAAAACCGTAAAAGATTTTTAAACAACTGATCCGATAGTTCAAGGTCTTCTGACTCTTTTAAAGTTGGAATGGTGTCTTTAGCTGAAAGTATGAGGGACAAGAAGAGGTTGAAAGTCGATGAGTTTTGAAGAGGATTTGAAGATTTTCCCATTTACTTCAATGTTTAAATTTTTTTTGAAAAAGCTGAATTTCTGAAAAAGCTGAATATTTTCAAAAGTATGAACGATAGAAAAGAGGAAAATACACGCCACCATGTCCTTAAAAAGCTGAACATTTTGATATTTGAATGGTTTCAGTAGCACAAAATTTATAGGAGAAGAAGCGTGCTGAAAAACGTACAGAAGCAGGAATAATAAATTCCAGAAGAACAATAGTGTGTGCCTTCAGCATTCACACTAATAAAACACTCCGTGTTGACACCAGCACACAAATCTAAAAAAAGAGACAAACAGATGCTCTTCTGCTAATCCTTTGGTCGAGAACACTTCCTGCTGTTGTTTTTATAACACAGACTTAATTATAACTGTGGTCGCGAGTGATCATGTGATTATCGCAGGAACTCCTCGGCCTCGCCTCGCCAGGGGGTAAATGCTCCGGGTTCGATTCAACCGAACTAAACAAGGCAGGTGTGAAAACGCCCTGAGTGTACCTCATCACACTGCTATTAGTAACAATGCAAGTGACATATCTCCTCCCACACAGGGCGGCTTCCTTAAGGGACTTGGTGAGCAAGAAGTACCTCCACCTGAGAAAACACCCCATGCTGAGTGGGGAGGGAAACCAGGCCAAGGATGTGCTTTTCCTCTTCAATGGCATGGAGAAGATGAAGCTGGACTTCCGAATTGGAGCCACAGAGCTTTGCAGCGATCCTAATGAGGCACTTCTTCCAAGTGTAGCTGTGGTGAACCTTCTGAGGAAGTACCTCCTGCCCGAGGTAAGGGACAGTCTGCCATTAGCACTGTTACTAACTTTTTGTCTGAAATTAGTTTAACATTTACACTTAAGGGCAAAAGGACCACAAATAGTCTTTTTGTGTTCTCAGAAAATTGAAGGGTATGACATGACCTTGGGTGCATCGCAATTGTCTTGAAATTACATCCACATTTGCCTCACTTGCATCTTATCGCTGTCTTAGTCCCTCACACAAGGATGCATACAGGGACCAGTGTCAATCAGACAGACAGTGCTGGTGGCTGTCCAGCTGGGTGCCATATAGCATAGGGTTGTGAGGCTTTTATTGCCGTTCAACAGACACATCTTACACAATGTTAGCTTTCGGGAAAAAGTCCCCACTGCATCACATGAGGATGTAATTACATGGCTTGACACAGCTATCTATGCCAGATCAGTAGTGTTTTCTCTTTGTAGCCTGTTTCCTGTTTAGCAAAAACATGCACATGAATAACATTTTGCTGTATTCTGTATTTATACTGTGCACATTGTCCTGTTGAGTGGCAAGGAACCATTTCTACTGGCAGACTTTATATCATTCATTAGGGGTGTAACGATACACAAAAGTCACGGTTCGATACGTACCTCAGTTTTGAGGTCACATTTTGGTTCATTTTCGGTACAGTATGGGAACAAAATGCAAAACATAAATTTGTTTGTTGTGTATTCAGAACTTTTGTAAACCAACAATTTATTGTAACATTATACAAAATATGAAAATAAAAATTAAAAAATAGAATACTGCTGTAAAGTGCTGCCTGGTAATAAGTTAAATAAATTATTCTCAATTAAACAAAATATATAAAAAATAAGCTTTCCAATTAATAAAATATTTTCAAACAAAAAATATATGAAATATAAAAATAAATTCCTCACAGCTTGTTAAAGGCTTTTAACAAAACTTTTCCGCAAGTAAAGTGCAGCACTATCAGCTCTAGCATGTAGCCCTGCTCAGTTTTACTCAACCTTTTATATTTTTTGCCAGAAAGATTAACTTGTCCACACTGACTCCACCCATGAGCTTTTTTGTGAGTACCTGTTTCATTACGAAGATATAATGCCGACAGTATGCACTTTTGAACGATTTGATGATTTGTCCAGTTTTTGACAGGCATCGACACAGTCACCTCCACTTTCACTGTGTGCTCTGTAGCACTCGTCTAACAGTGGTTTGCAGGTCGCAGCCCCCAATATCTCTGTGTGGAACAGTAGTGTTCATCAAAATGAATATACATGACTTGGATCAATGAGCAGGGTGATCTGAATGTTTTTCCTGGTTAGCGGACATGGCTGAGAACCCCTCTTGAGACGGGATTCTCAAACCACCTCCAGCACATCTGTGACCCTCACCAGTAAACTGAACACCAGTTAAACTGTCACACCAGAAACATGTCTTTCTCCGTTGCAATATTTAACGAGGAAGCCGCAGTGTTCCCAAGCAGAAGACTTTAGCGACAACGGAAAGTCTTCAAGCTCTGTTTTCTCGCTAGCGCTAGCCATGACGTAAACGGGCTGCACGTGTAGCTGCAGGCGGAAAATAAACACACGCAACTTCCGTTCCGGGAACTCAAAGACTCTCCTATAGATAGAGTTTTAACTCTTATAATAACAGTTAACAAGGTTGATAACAGATCATGAAAATAATAATCTTTCTAATGAATGAACAAAGTTGTTCGGACCCACAGTTGGGCTAACACATTTTTTTAACCACATGATGAATCAAAAGCCAAAGTGATCCGATTTTGTAGTGTGTCAGACCAGTTGGATCAGCTGCAGCTAGCAGTCAGAAATTGATATCCAATAAGGGGGCCTCTTTGTCAGTAAAAGACTTCCATGAAGTCTGTTCTAATGTATGAGCGATGAGCGGGGAATCATTGCTCCCCACTCCTCAGAGCACAAATGAGAGCTTTGGGATGGCCTGCAAGATGGCTGACCATAATAACTGTCCCAGGGTTGTCTGTAGATTTCTTTTTAGATAAAAGTGGCAAAGGCTTGAGACCAGGGTGGGAATTTCACGACGGCCACATGCCCCACACTTTGGCCTTGATGCCCTGTGAAAAAAAATGCCTTTCTGAAAAATTGCCTTAAAGGAGTCATCACCCGAAAAACGCAATTTCTCTCGTTAAATCATGCATATTGGTGTTGGACTTCTGTTGAAACTTGCCTGAAAAGCTTGAAGTTTGAAAGTGGCTTTTTTTTTCCGCTTTGGCTCTTTTTCCGAACAGGAATAGCGCACAATAGTGCGCGTTCCTAAAGCACGAGATTTTGACTCTGCTCCTGTGGTGACTTTACCATAGGAGGCTACTTGCATATTAAGCATCGGCTCACAGCCGTCCTCAGCCAGAGTGAGCACGCTGAATCTGCTTATTTCTCTGTCATTTACACGCCATACATCGTCACCGCCAGCATTAAAACTCAGGTCTTACATGTAAAACACGAGTGTGAAAAGTAAGACGGAAAAAAAAAGAATTTACCATTCAGAGACATCCTGCTGTAAACGTGTCTCTTCCACCGTCTCTGCCTCTTCACTCTCCCGTTCGGTTTCCGACTCCGGCTCGTACATAAATGCCTGAATTCCGTAAGGTCCGTCATTTAGTGTGTGCGCCATGACAGGGGGCTGTTTATGTTTTGGAGTCTGTGTGCATGCAGGCTCGCCCCCCATTCCGGCTCTGTCCTTCCTGCGGCCAATCAACGCGCGCCTCATTACATATTAATACAATGCACATCCGGACCGGTCAAAACCTTCGCGCATAATCTCGCGGTATGAAAAAGTGTCAGAACAAGCTCTATGTTTGATTTTTTTTGATTTTTTTTTTTCTAATAAGTTTTAAGAATTGATCCAAAGCGATCCAAGAGGGACTGGATATGTAAAAAACCAGGTGATGACTCCTTTAAAATACAGCCACTCGAGTGCACAGTAGTCACTCACAGTAACTTCAGTGAGTTCATGGTTCACGCAGGTGGAGTCTCATCATCACATCGATGATCTCACATGAAAGCCTCTCAAACAGCAGCAGCATCTCAAAACAGACGAATGACACTTACAGCACAAGCCTGTTTTGATATGATACATAACTGACTTATGTGGTAGGATTTAGTTCGGTAAAGTTGGAAATATATTAACAGATTCGAACTTCCCGGATCAATAACTCATAAGCGAAACATTGTAATAACACGAACAACGACTCTTTCCTACCATAGAAAGGTAGACAACGAGCTACAACTTCATCAAAACGAGTCCTCGTGCTGGACTGATAACACTGGTCTCTGTGGTCAGCCGTCTGTGAGACGAGGGCGCAGGGAACGTCTACAAAGTGCAACACCGAAAAGAGATACTACAAAAAATATTCAATAACTTCACTATTATTCAGTGCAGTGTCACCAAAATCACTCCACACATCAGTGGTCTCCTGCTGGTTTGGAAAAAAAATGTGCTTTGCCATAATTTTGGGGAATTTCTATTGGGAGAAATATTCAGTGTAGTGTCACCAAAATCACCTAACCCTAACCCTACTTAAAAAAAACTGTTTTCTAATGTTACATTAACTTGATATTGGTATTAAAAAATGTTTTAATACATAATCCATGTCTCAACCCTGCTCGAGACTGTGCATGACATGCATGGCGTACAGTTGCCATGAAAAAAATCATGCTTTGACAGATGAAAGTGTCCATAGGGATTTTTATTTTATATCAAAATGGAACAAAAAGATGAAAAATAAAGGTTGTGGCAGATTTAAATTAGTCTTTTGGCTAATACTGACACATTTAAAGTGCTATTGTGTATATTATGTGCAATTGTCTCAATCAATTTTGCAACAGGAATCAACATAAAACACAACAAACTCAGTTGCAGATTTCACCCCCCTGGCTCTACTTTCTGATAAAAACATCTAACAAGATCCTTTCAGTCTTGGTGTGGTTCATCCACAGCTACCCTGCAGCCACATCTAGGTGGACATCTTTCAGTTTGTTTGTTTTCTTCCAGGGATCCAGACTTTACTTGGTCTTGAGAAGCTGCAGTAAACTATAGTCACTTCTTGATAATGTCTTTTGTCACTGCCATGTTGGGTACCATACAGTAGCTCCACAATGCTAGCACTCTCTAATAGAAACTAGACAACTGACAGTTTCTTGGAGCTGCAAACCACTTAACATTAGCTAACTCTCTACCTAAGGGAAAACTTTGGTATATTTAAACCTGGGCCCTATGTTTACAGATTTTGTTTTCAAAAAGAATAGTCAGACCGTTTTGGAATTGGTCCAGTAGATTACCTCAGCCAGCAGCCACAGAACAGGTTGCAATGTCCTTTTGGGCAACTCCGCCCATCAAATTCTGTCCACTCAAAGTGCTTGCTTTTGCCACTGACAGGCTCAGATTGTTATTTTAAGTGTTTATACATAACATACTCCATGGCACTGGCCTCAGAAGAAACCTAATGCATCAAAGCAGTTGCTTATAGAAGGCACAATAGCTCTGGTGTAAAAAAAAAAAAAAAAGGGGGGAATTTGGATGTACCCACTGTTGTTGTACTGGTGGAATTATTGCTGTGGAAATAATTGCACATTTTCCCAATCTCAGTATGTTTGAGCTGGCTTTCAGTGGCCTTAATTTGCTCAGATGCTCTGTTCTTGCCCGAGAAAAATCAATGAAAGTTTTGAATTATATAAGTGTGTTTATCTTTTCATTTTTGTGATTTGAGGTTATGAAAGTTGGCTACTGTTTGTTTCCCAGGCCAGCATCTTGGTTACCACCAGACTGTCTGCCCTGGACCGTATTCCTCAGAAATATGTGAGTCGGTATGCACAGATTTGTGGATTCAATGACCCAGACCGCCAGCGGGCGTACTTCACCAGCCGCCTACTGCACCAGAGTGGAGAGACTGCACGTAACCACGAGGCCCATGCTCTTATAGAGCTGCTCTACCTGAACCTCCAGAGAGAAAGCCAGCTGGCTGCAGCCTGCTTCCTGCCCTCATACTGCTGGCTCACATGTGCTACCTTACACTTCCTCCATTTCACAGATGCCAAAGCACCCATCCGCACACTGACTGGGATATACACAAGTTTCCTCAGGCTCAACTTCGGGGGTGAGGTTCTGGGGACTAGGACTGGAACAAATTTGCCCATTCAGGAGCACCCCAACTCTCTGATGTTGTATGTGGTCCGTACACTTGGTAAACTTGCCTTTGACGGTGTGACATACAAACGAATGTCATTTTCAGAAAAGGAACTGGAGCAGTGGATTGGAGGGAAAACCAAGACAGATGAGGAGCTACATCAGCTGGCTGTGTTCCGGACTGATGTGCTAGACTTTTTTTTGGCTCCCTGTTTAGAAAGTGGTAAACACCTACCAGAAGAACCCAGCGAAAATGGTGAGAGGCGCTATGTATTTGCTGTACCAGCCATGCAGGAGTACCTGGCGGCTCTTTATGTGGTTCTAGGAGAGAACAAATCAGCTCTGGAGAAGCTGACCAGGCAGGTGTCTGTGGCAATCGGTCAGGCGAGCGAGGATGTTAATGCCATTGTCAACATCCTTTCTAAGTTCATCCCCCTCCGAATCTTTGCTGTATTCAACCTCCTAAAGCTGTTTCCAAAATTGTATGAGAAAATAAGCAGTCGCAACAAAGGCAGCATTGCCAGAACCATGGCAGCTGAGATGTTCCGCACTGAGGACAGCTACAATGAGGATGTCCTGGATCAGGTGGAACAAAGCCTCCTGGGAGTCCATGGCCCGCAGCCAAAGCAGTACAGTGAAGGCCAGCCTTTTGAGCTCTACCCTATCTTCATGGGCGGACTGTTGCATTATGGTAACCGTGTCCTTCTGCAGCAACTGGGCTGCAGCATTCAGAGCACCACTGTGGCCCAGATCACACAGGCCCTGCGGAAGTACCTTGTCAGAGGTAACATATACGATCTCTTCAGTTTTGCCGATGCAGTACACATAGTTTTCATGTTTAAATAAGTTGAATTTGCTTTAGTTTGAAATATTACATGTGAACTAATCATATTTGATCTCATTTTGGTATACAAAATTCCCTTCTTTAGGTAAGAATTACACACTTTCTTACAAAGTTCAAATGTAATTCTAGAGTGTTGACACCTTTGTTGTTTACATTGACTGGACCGATACTAGGGATGTGCATGGTTAGGTGACTAGATAAAATGTTGCTATCCTCACGAGTTGGCATCAGAAATATTAGTCAGTTAAACCTATTATGAATAGAGTAGAATGTTGCCTTGAAACTAGAATGGCACTCAGTACAGCACATACCTCAATCATAGATACCAGCACAACAATGGTCCTGGATCAATCTCTCTATCATGATCTGCACCAAAAGTTAATGAGGTCTGTTCTTGACCTATCCCCTATCCAATTATGTTGGAAATCTGTTCTGATCTGTTTGTGTAATCATGCTGACAAACCAACCAACAACAATTAACAGCCATGATTGAATAAAATTCAATATAGACACATTTGGACAGTGTTAAACTTTATAGATGAAACTGTGCTCAATTATGAGTGATTTCTAACTTTTAGATTAGTTGACTGGTTGAAGTTTAAGCATCGGGAAAATGAGTCGAACATCCCTAACTGATACTGGACATTCACGTCTTTTCCTCTTTTCCTACAGCAAAAAATGTCTACCTGTGCAGAATGAATTCACCAATGTAGTGATGAATGTATTGTACAAGAAACCCTTCTTTTTCTCAATAGCTGGGCAGTGTACATTTTGACAAACCAAAAAAAAAAAAAGAAGAAATTACAGGTGGAAGTTTGTTCCAAGATTGTGTACCAGTGATGACATGTTCCTTTGTTCAACAGTGGAGGAATTTTGTGCATTTATTTTGATGAAGCTGAATGGATAATGAGAATCTTTTTTCTTATGTAATGCTAGAGCTCAGCAAGCCACAACCACCAGAGGAGCTGATGGATCTGCTAGTCCTTCTGTATGAGTTTCAGAATCCCCGACTGACTGCTGAGGTTCTGGCCTCAATCAGAACCATCCGACTCACCAACATTCGTATGACGTCACTCAAATGTTTCGTACTGAGTTCTGTGCTTTCATGCGCTTCTCCAAGGTAAACTATGGACTGTGCCTTCACTGGCACATGTTCAGTATGAAGGGTTTTTCCTCTTTGTTGTTTCTTTTTTGCCACTGTAGTTGCAGCATCCCTTACTGGCCATAATGAGATAGTTACTGCTGGAAAATCTCTATTTGCACTCAACAATTTGAAACTTGCTCAGTGATGTTAGCATGTAGGTCAAGGCGTCACTGTGCCTCCCTAACTTGTGGATCGATTGTATTGAAATTACTCAACAGGTAGCTGTAGTTTGAGTCTTGTTGTACAGTATGTGTACTTTTCCTTAACCCTGATGAAAAACATGATGTCCAGGAAGGGGGAAAAGTAAATGTAAAGGACTTAGGAAAAGAAAACTCTTGTGTTGGAAGAATCTAACTGCACTTACACAAGGCGATGGGTCTGCTGTGGTGAAACTACAATCTGAACATAGACTACTGAAGGTGCATCTTTGATGATTGGCCCCAAATGCTTTTGATGTGTTGTTTAATCGATGCTGATAAACATGACAGCCTGGTTAAAAATGACTGAGGTGGCCATAGAAACACCTGAACCTGAAACCTATAACAAGGCATTTAAAACCATCAACTGATGAAAAAAGTGTGATGCAGACTCACAGCAAAAAAGAGGGGGTGGATGTGGGTGAGTTGATGAAGGAACGTTATGACAGAATGGCAACGTGGTATAAAAACTTTGATCATGCAGACTGATGTAAGACTGCAATGTGTGTTGTTACAATGAACTGCATGAATATTCTGCAGATAGCAACAGTGACAGACAGATCGATCCATGTTATATATGCTTGTCTCCTCTATTAAACATGTGTATCATCACTGCGCTGCAGTATTAAAATCTAATATGAACTGTTGTGGCTCACATCTCCAGCCCCATAGAGTCCAGCCACTGTCTTTCCTTCTTCAACCCATTGCATTTTTCATGCACTAGTTTGGTGTTGACATGCTTACAGTATTTCTAATCATTGAAATCCTGAAAGATTTCCTGAAAGTAGGGGTGTTATTTTTAAAAATGGGAAAAATGAATGATGCATCTTGATGCGTCAAAAAATGTTTTTCTATGTAGGATTCATTTTTGTTCTCATACTCATACTTACAGTTAGTTTGTGCGCCTGCATATGAAATGCAAAAATGTTTAATGTTACACTTGTAATAGAATTCTTTAAAATGTCTTATGATGTCTCCCTGTAGTTATCACCTGGAAGAGCTGGACCTGTCGTCTTGTCTCCTAACTCATGAAATGCTTCAGGTGCTGTGGCCTGCCTTCAGACACACATACAACCTCAAGTGAGACACACTCAGTAATTCTTCTGTTGTAGTTTGCAATGAAGATATGAGAATAACAAATTAACTTACTATAATTGTTAGAATGCATTTTCCCTTGCATTCATTACATTACTGCCAGTAAACAAAGTGGGTATGTCTCCTCGCAGAGGTAAGCTCATTCTGTGTTGTCTTTATGTGTGTCATTCTGCCTGTGATTTAATGGTCAGAGTACATTTTCTCTACCCCCTAAGGTGTTGTCGACAAGTTATACTACCTCTCCTTTCCTATCAGGAGGTTTTCCAGCAGCTACACTAACTACACTTAAACGGTTGGTTGTGCTATTGATTTCCTTTTTTCCCCTCCGGATGCTCGATGCTCCAGTTGCATGCAGAGGTCAGTCCACATCTCTGATGGGTATACTATGAAGAAAATGCTACAGAGCCAGGCTTTCTTTGCGTGAGCTTCTGTAACAAAGTCGAAAACTCCAGTCAGAGATAACGGGTATCACAATGGTGGTTATAGACATAGACTTCAGTTTTTCCCACTCATTCATTTATTTGTTGCGGTCCACCATAATATCAATATTGGCCGCCATATTTTGATTTTCAATTTTTGGAGCTGCACGTCCCGTTCTCACTCACTCAAGATAGCACAACCATCAGTGATGTTACATATTCCAGTACAGTGGATGGCAGTGTGTTTTTTAGTCCGCCAGTAAAACCAGCGAAGAAGAGGAGGAGGACTATTTAATGCAGTTGGCTTGACTATAACTTCCTCTGCAAAGAAGATGGCTGACCTCATCGTCGAGATCAAGCTGCCACAAAAAGCTTTTGTCGTAGCCAAGCCGTGTAATTACATCGTAATGTGATGCACTAGGGACTTTTTCCCAAAAGCTAACATTGTGAAAGACGCGCCTGTAAAACAGTTATTAAAACCTCAAAACCCCCGTGAAATGACTCGTGTTACTGCCAGAATTTGGGCAGTTAGGTCCAATAAACTTTGGTGAGTCTAGTAGAGCTGCCAAATTATATTTTATCCCCATCCAAGTTAGCTCGGCACTAAACCAGAAGTCTTCAGTGCGCATCCTCTATGGCACCCCAGCTGGACAGCCACCGCAACAAATAAAGTCTGATTCTGTGGGAACCACTGGACTTGCTTCGTTTACTCAGGCTTTCTTCGTCTGGAGTTGGTCTGTCAGCAGCATATCACAGAGGGACCATGTTACATTGCTTTGTGTGTGTGTGTTTTTTATAACTGAGGGCAAGGGAGAGATAAAAACACACGAAGGCATGCAAACATTCAAAAGGATGAAGCCTGCACTAGTGTGTGTGTGTGTGTGTGTGTGTGTGTGTGTGTGTGCAGTAGTTTATTTGTTCTGCCTCTCTTCAATCACTCTCCAGCTCACGTGACTTTACTGCTCTGCCACGTGACATTTGTCATTGGGACACATGAGAAGACATATCCACTTTGTTTACTGCACTGGCAGTCACCCAGGAATTCACAGAATTCACATATTTACCTCAGTGGCACCTGTTTCATGCATGATACTAAACATTGTAATACAGCTACTGCTGCTTAAGTTAGGTGTGTCTATATCACATTACAATAACCAATTGTTGAGTCACAATTCAGTAAATATATGAAAGTCACGAAGAGTAACCAAAATGTAACCAAATCTGCTGGTTCAACAATATACGTACAATAATTCTAATATTTGGTAAAATGTCCCTGGGCCATTTTTACCTCAGTTAGGTTCATTTGATAGCCATTCACAAGCTTCTGTTAGTTTTCTGGTTTACTTTATAACCACTCCTTTTCACAGAATCAGTGAAGTTCAACTAAATTTGTTGGCTTCCTGGCACAGACTTTTCTTCAGCACAGTCCACATGTTCTCGATGGTTCAGGACTTTAGGAAGGCCATTCCAAAACCTCAATTGTAGCATGATTTAGCCATTCCTTTATCACTTTTTATGTGTGTTTGGGATCATTCAAGCATTCACACCCGACTGCACCAAAGGGCCAATCTTCTGACTGAGTTTGCATTTCCTTCCTGATTGTGGCAGTGACACAATTGGGCCATGTACTTACTTAGTTGTTTGCACGGTTTATCTTGGGACCTGTTACTGCTTGAAAGGGCTCAAAGTGACTTTCCTGACTCGTTCAAATGAATAATGTGCTCTTTTAGATCAATGCTGAGCCGCTCTTCAGACTTTCCCATTGTAGTGTTTATGGCTGAGTGTAGTGGGTGTATCAAATAAAACCTTTTAAAATGGGCCCAGAAAAGTCAGCAGCTGTCAACAATCAGAATCACTCTGAACAAGTTAAGAGGCCACGCAAGAATAAAAATTTGGATAAACATACTTGCTACATCACCAAAATTCATTGTTCAAGTGGCTGTATGTATATTGTTCACCCAGCAGATTTGGTCACATTTTCAGAAAGCGTGTAATGCATTCATTACTGAATCAAACTTGAATGTTTTTGTGACAAAGTAGTTTGTGTTCCACTCATTGCATCACAGAAAAATGACAGAACAATGACAGGTCACTAACAGGCAGACCGCGGTCTGAGTCCGGACACAGAAACTGTCTTATACGGGCCTGGACTTTTAGTCTATAAATTATTAGGGTATTTAAAATTTTGACGGGGCGCTTCTAGACTTTAGGGTAATGTTTTGATCAGGAAATCCACTGACCAATCGCATGCGAGTTAAGCCATCCCACCTGATGCTACTCAGCCAATCAAATCTGTGCATTCCAGGCGATAAACATAGTGACTCTCAATACAGACAGATGAAAGAGGTGAGAAGCGAGTGACAGAGAGAGATGAGTGGGATATGAGGGAAAGAAAGAGAAAACTGTAAAACTGTTCAAGATGTGTTGAGATCTATCTGTTGTAAAATTGTTTGAGACTGTTGAGATGTGAAACATCAACAAAGAAAAAGGAAAACTCTAGCTACTGCTACACTTTATTTTATTTTTAAAAAATTAAGTACTTTATTTTAAGATGCACAATTTTTAAAAAGCTATTTTATTTATTTTCACTATTTTATTTTTGAATAAAATGAATAAAGAAAACAGAACAGTAATGTCATCATTGTTCTGTTTTATTTTTTGTCCTAAGTAAATGAAACTGACAGAATTAACAAAAAATAAATGAATAAATGGTTCAGTAAATAAATGAATATGCCTTACATGCACCAAAAATATATAGAAATACATGTAGGTGTTATTACTTTATCAAATTTGACATTAAGTTAAAATTTTCTCTTGTTTATATTAAATTTCCCCGTTATTTTTCGTTCATTATTTTATTCATTTTAAAAGGTATTTTCCTTAAAGAGAGAAGAAAATAAATCATATCTACAGTATTATATATCTGTATAATTAAATGTTAAGTGACTATAAATATTGTTGAAATGTTTTGAAATGTTCTTTCTTTCTTTGATTTGACAGTCAGTTCTTGATTACATGCAGACATTGATACAACTACAAGGCTACTTCAATATACCGGTATACCACTCTAAATCATAAGACAAGTTAGAGAAACATTCCTCAAGCAAAAGTCCAGAACGTCATGTCTAAGTGGACCTATTTGAATTTTAGTTGAATACCCCTGATATATATGATCTTTACATGTGTATGTAAACTTTATACATGACTGCTAGTAATGAACAGGACAATTTACAGTGTAAAAATAGTCATGTCAGTGCTGACAAATCAAAATGTAATCAATGCTATTGATTTATATTCTTAACTTAATTACTGAAGTAACCCAATATGGTCAGTGCTTACAGATTCATTGTGGTTAGACGGCTGTCTGCCCTTATTCTTTAACTGTGGCATTGCAGTCACTCCAGACTTGTGGACATTTATCACACAGAATGCATAGCTTTCAACAAAAAACATTTAAAAGTGCAAACATGCTGTTCTTCTCATCCTTAATTGTGTGTCAGTCTGTCATGCCTTCTGATTCTAATGGTTACAAATTGAAAATAAAACACCAAAAACACAAAGTTCAAAATACAGTTCAGTTGCTAGTTAATTAGGCTAAACCCAAATAGATCTAATCCAAAAGCCCTGTGGTAAATCCACCCTTCATGAAGTTAACAATCTTCAGTTTTTGTTGAAACTATTTTAGGAGAGGAGCTTTAAACACATTTGTATTGACTTTGGATGACTCCCATGCTTGTCTTGCATGCAAATGCAGTGGGTTGTGATTGTTGTGTCTGCCTGTCTCCGTTGTCTTCAGCCTGCAGTTTAACAGCCTGGGTCCTGAATCCTGCATCCTCCTGAGAGATCTGCTTCTAGACCCCAAGAGTTCTATTAGATCTCTACAGTAAGACTACACTTTTGTTAATGTGTTTATCTATTTCTTTACATTTCTGCATAAGCTATGGCTATGGCCGGAGGCATTATGTTTTCCAGTTGTCTGCCTATTCATCCACTAGCCCATCTGTCCATGTACATCATATGCCCTTCACATTAACGTGGAACGCCTTTTAGTAATTTTGTCATAATAGTGGAACACTGCACCAGGAACCTATCCCAGCATCCAACACTGAGAGAGGCTAGTGCCAGGACCAATTTTGACTCCTTGCACCCCAGGGTTGGGGCAGCAATTAGAAGTGCTTGCTCCATGGCCAACTTGCTAAAGGCAGCTAGCTACAATTAGCAGCATTTAGCTGTTGGCTTACATTAGCAACTAGTAAAACATCACCTTGGTACTTATTCTCTGTCGTTAAACTGGCCTTATAACAGTTAATGACAATTAAAAAGGGGTTAATATTGTACCAATTTACTTGAAACCAAAAATGATTTATCAATTTATTAAATTCATTTTAATAAGTCCAAAATGTACCACTGTGATTGAAGACAAGAAAAATATTCATGACATGATTATAATCGTGTTTTAGCAGCCAATGTCAAAACCAGTCACAGCTTAGTGTGATGTTAGTTAAAGTTTGATAATAAGGCCTGATATGGCATGTTTGTGCTGTCTTGGTTAATGTCAGATAGATGTCCTAACAAAGATATCTTAAACAATGTCAACTTTGCCTAAGAAGTGACATATTGGCCCAAATACACTTAATGACAGCAATCATAACCATTTATTAAGACTCCTTCCTTCATTCATTACAGGTGTCATGTTATAGTCGTGTCAGTATTGCAAACACCCCATGACAGATCATGATGATAATCGTGTGACTGTTGGCTCCTCATCCGTTTACTGTGTCATGTCTCTCATGTGTGCAGTGTATGATCTCGCTGATAGGGCTTACTGCTGAAACGCATTTGTTTTTTGCCCACAACAAGGCATAGGATTTGTTCTTTGAGAGTGCCAGAGTTTTGTACACTGTTGATTCCTGCCACTTCGGTGCTCCCATAACATATATTTACGAAGTGCGGGCTGCTATTTTTTTTTTTAATAGACATTTAACACAACCATTTGTCAGATGTCATCAGATCACATCGGATCACTGGTTGGTGTCAACATTTCACATACCGTGTGCGTACAAGACCAGAAATGATTAAGTAATCCAATGTAATCTCAGATTGTGTGACAACCCTCTGCTGGAGTCTGGAACCAGCACCCTGTTGAAAGCACTTCCAGAGAACCAGTCTCTGACACACCTCTCCCTGATGCACACTGGACTGGGGGACCAGGGGGCCCTGGAGTTGGCCCAGGGGCTCCAGCATCACTCACTCCAGGAGCTCAATGTGGCCTATAACAACATCGGCGACAATGCTGCTCTGGCTCTGGTGGATGCCTGCAGGGAACACCCCACTATTCACACTGTGCAGTAAGTTTCTCTTAGCTAATCCACAGCATTACATATTAATGTAATTTTCTGACAGGAATAAAAATGTTTTGCCAGCAAAGACATTTTGCCCCCCTTAAGCTGATGTCACAACATTCTTTATATAAAGTTGTACAACTAGAACTAGACTATGTTACCGAATGTTACATGTAATATTGTATTACCATAGAGTTAGAGAGGGAGAATGCAAGTACACATTATTAATCCCATCAAATATAATAATTCCCCTTAACAAAGTACATAACATTGCTGGCTTTATCTCTCTCTTAAAGTAGTGCTTTTGTCTCTCAGGTAGAGGAGACTCTTATAACAATGTTTCTTACAGTTTTGTTCAGACTTTTTGTGTGATAGTTGGCAGCTGGTGTATGAGAGGAACAGGCTTTAAGTAGGTGCAAACATCTAAAAAAAAAAAAAAAAGGTCTTCACACTGTGCAGTTTATTAGTTCCTCCGCTGGTGAGGTTTCGAGCTAGCGCTCTTCTTCACACTTAGGTATAGGGTTAGGGTTAGAACTGGGAAAATGCACCGGAGTCTGTTTTAACCGAACCAAACAGATTGGTGTGAAAGCACCTTTAAGAAGGGAGGTTATTAGCAAGAGGCTAGATGAGAATACAGATGTTGTCAGAGGTTATCACATTGATCACACAAAAACATGTTTTTAAAGGATGAGGAATTTGCAGACAGAGTTGTAGAGTGATAGCACAGTTTATACAAAAACATATGTAAACATTGATTGTTTCGTTATTCTATATCTATTACATTGTGGAATCAACATTTACTTCATAATGATACGTTGAAGCAGAAAACTTGCCTATTACCAGTATAAAGATAAAGGACAGTATTGGTAATTATCAGGGGCACGGAGGGTGCAAGTGAAATGATGGAGGATAATGAGTTTAAAAGCCAGCCAACTCCTCTCGAGGTTGTTAGAATGTGCTCTAGCTTTCAGCACCATGGAGAGCAGCCTTCATGTCACCTGCAGCCTGGATTTCAGCCAGCTCAATAGCTGAATAGTCACCTCGTCCAACAGCATCACCTTCATCACGTTTGTGGAGAATTCTCCACTTGGGCTGACCATGAATGGGTCACGCGCGAATCCAATAACATCCCTAGAAATGATGAAGTCATCGAATCTGGCAGAGAAGTTGTCCTTTAATTGTGTGGTGAATTTCTTCATGTTGTCTGTAGCGTTGCTTTCTCCCACTGTCTTCAGTGTATTGAAGTGCAGCCGTCTCCCTGCAAACAAATCTGCCTGAAACAGATCAAGGCATCAAGTTTTTCCACCATATCCACCACAGATTTTTCTTTTCCTTGTAGCTGGAGATTGAGTGTGTTCAAATGGGAAGAAATGTCTGTTAAACATGCAGTGTTGCACATTTATTCTGTCTTGCATGATGCAGAGATGGTCAGCTGCTGTTTTTGGTTTACTTTGTTTAAAAAAATCCACTCCTTGGACTTTGAGTTCAACAAAGTGCTCCAGTGCTTTGCCCTTACTGAGCCAGCACACATCATTGTGGAGTAGCAGGTCACTTGATAGTCGTGCTGCAGTTGAAGCAGACAGAGGTACACTATTTTGCCAAAAGAATTTGCTCACCTGCCTTGACTTGCATATGAACTTAAGCGACATCGCATTTGTAACCCATAGGGTTTAATATGACGTCGGTCCACACTTTGCAGCTATAATAGCTTCAACTCTTCTGGGAAGGCTTTTCATAGGGTTCAGGAGTGTTTATGGGAATTTTTGACCATTCTTCCAGAAGCGCATTTGTGAGGTCACACACTGATGTTGGACGAGAAGGCCTGGCTCTCAGTCTCCGCTCTAATTCATCCCAAAGGTGTTCTATCAGGTTGAGGTCAGGACTCTGTGCAGGCCAGTCAACTTCATCCACACCAAGCTCTCTCTCCATGTCTTTATGGACCTTGCTTTGTGCACTGAACTAACTAAGGGGCCAAGCCCAGCTCCTGAAAAACAACCCCACACCATGATCCCCCCTCCACCAAACTTTACTCTTGGCACAATGCAGTCAGACAAGTACCGTTCTCCTGGCAACCGCCAAACCCAGACTCATCCATCCAGTCCCTCCAGAAAAACGCAATTATGCGATCGCATTATTCAATGCATGAAGTGACGTAATTACACGACGTGAACATCGTCGAAAAGCTGCAAACCCCATGATGAAGCCCGCAAATCAGTCTCATTTGCCAACAAAAAATCATACTAGTTTCAAAAACCTTACAGTAGTAAGTATATTAGTAGTATGTAAATTTACGTTACAGTAAGAGATTGCACTTTGTGCATTGGAAGCACTTATTTTAACAGAAGATGTCTGTTTTGTACAGCTACCTCTGTAAAACAGGAAGCACACATTTTATTTTTTTATATTTTATTTATTCATTTTTACAGAAGTTGTAGCATATTCCTTTTGTAAAGCCACAGAACTTGTTTGACTCATCAATGTTTTGTAAGTTTGAGCCATGTGTTTATTAAGGTCTGAAATAAAACAAGCTGAGAACTTAAATATTCCCAGCACATTCTGTGATGTAGTATGCTGCTTATCATAGGAAGTAATAAGAAATGACTCTTTACATTAAGGTAGTAGCCTAGTGAGAACAGGGTGTTTGGGGAATAATATTTTTTTTCTCTTTTTCATCAATCCGCAGTTTTTGCAAGTTCCCGCAATTTCATCGCATAAAATTGCATAAATATCCCGCATATTCCATCACATTTTTTAAGAAAACTTGCCGCATAATCAAAGATTTTTGCCTGCAAACAACCTGCAAAAACTCAGCGTTTTTCTGGAAGGACTGTCTATCAGATTGCCAGATGGAGAAGCGTGATTCGTCACTCCAGAGAACACATCTCCACCGCTCTAGAGTCCAGTGGCGGCGTGCTTTACACCACTGCATCCGATGCTTTGCATTGCACCTGTTGATGTCTGGCTTGGATGCAGCTGCTCGGCCATGGAAACCCATTCCATGAAGCTCTCTACGCGATGTTCTTGAGCTAATCTGAAGGCCACATGAAGTTTGGAGGTCTGTAGCGATAGACTCTGCAGAAAGTTGCTGACCTCTGCACACTATGCGCCTCAGCATCTGCTGACCCCGCTCCGTCATTTTACGTGGCCTACCACTTCATGGCTGAGTTGCTGTCATTCCCAATCGCTTCCGCTTTGTTATAATACCACTGACAGTTGACTATGGAGTGAAGAAATTTCACGACTGGACTTGTTGCACAGGTGGCATCCTATCACAGTACCATGATGGAATTCACTGAGCTCCTGAGAGCGACCCATTCTTTCACAAATGTTTGTGGAAACAGTCTGCATGCCTAGGTGCTTGCTTACATACCCCTGTGGCCATGGAAGTGATTGGAACACCTGATTTCAATTATTTGGATGGGTGATTGAATACTTTTGGCAATACAGTGTATCTGTTTAACAGTTGCAATAATTCTGTCCATGATTTGTCGGGGGCAAGTTCCTCCAGAACGGTGACATGTGCTCCTTAAAAACCTCAGCTTCAGTAAATGGCCTGTTGTGTTTGGAAAGCAACCAGGCAGCCTGTAGAGATTCACACGTTATCACGTAAGTAATTATTCCACTGGCACAGGAGTTGGCAGATGTGGCAGTTTTTCCCTGACAGGCCTCTTGACTGCTCAGGATATGACTCCTTGAAACTTGCATGCTTCGTGTTGTGGTGACGCCGCAGATTATATTCTTTAGCAACAGCAACTGTTTCACTGCAAATGAGGCATACAGGTGTTGCATTTCTAAAAGTTGGCATGATGAATGCGTACTTATCAGTCCATTTATCATTAAAGAGGTTGTTTTCCACATCAACTTTAAGTTTCATGGACTTTGAGACTGCCATGTTAACTGCGTTAAATCGATGCTAGAGGCCTTTTTCTTCCACTAATCTTGACACTGGGTATTAGTGTTGAAGCCAGTGATGGTGGATATGACAGCCCCACAATCAAGGCAAAATTTCTGGTGGTTGTCTGTGGTATAGGTGATAGGATCCTGACTGATAAAGGCAGTTTTGTAATAAAATTAAAATATCTAAACCTTAAACATGAAACAATAATGTTTAAGGGCCAAAATGTGATTTTTATTTCATTTAATTTGAATGTCCAGCCCCTAAGGTGTCTGTCCAGAAAAATTCTGGCCCTCCGACAAATATAGTTGTTGACCCCTGCGCTATATGATTACGATGAAAAGCTTTGGCTTGGTCCTAGCTTTTGTAAATACACATGGCCAGGCTGCAATTCCTTAATGTAAGCTAGCTCTTACACGTGTAATCGATCAAGAATGTAACTACATTCTTAGTAAGTTGCCATGTTGATGTCTTGTTTGTTTTTCTAGCTTGTATCTGAACCCTCTCAGTGATGTCGGGAAGCAGTCCCTATATGTCCGAGGTGTACCAAAGAGCCACGGTGGCAGTGGCCGGCAGGTCAGAGTCCTGGCTTCAGTCACTGAGGGCTCAGATGTCTCAGAGGACTGGCATCCCATCCTCAGTGTGATACGAGAGAATGCCTCCTCCTGGGACCACGAACGTGTCAAGCAGCAGCTTAAGGTACACACTCAATGCACTCACTGAAAGCCCTCTAGTGGATAGATTACATAACAAGCTGTAAGTAGCACTGGCAATGCGTAACCTGTGGATACAGCATAGAGCTACGGGGTAAATATTAGTAATAAGCTAAATTACTATTATTGATAAGGTCGGCACCAGTCTGTTGTCTATAGAAGTTGGCAATATTTAGTCTGTCATTTAGAAATGGAGTTTGCCAGCCAGTTTGTCAGGCTCATGAATAAAAATATATATATACAGTATTTGTAGAGTGTCATCGTAAGTGTTATTTTGTCTGATGATTTCTGACAGCTCCCACAATTCCTATGGAACACTTTGTGACTTAACATAGTCACAAGTTAGCATAACAAACGGTCTTGTGACAATTTAAGGGTTTTTAATCAAGAAAATTATTACATCTTGCTGACACACACTTATTCATGAAAGTGAAAATCATTAGGCATTTTGCAGTTTAGTGAGTTATGAAATAGTCATAACTCGTAACAACAAAGTAGAGTTCAGGACGTTGAAAATATTCCTCCATAAGGTCAAATTGTCAGTTGTATGTCAGTCACCCAGTCCCCCTATGTGTAGGTTTTCCTGAGGGATCTGGAGTGGGGCCGTCAGCAACAGCAGAGCCTTTGGAAGAGGCTACACTTCCGCAGGGTGGAGAAAGGAGTCCGGCAGACTCTGCAAATGTTGGAGAAGGACACTCTATCAGCATCCAAACGATACCGCAAGTAAATACTAAAACCCGAGAAGTGGGGGTAGTGTATATCTTGAGCAGAATATTGTGTGTTGTGTTGAATTTGAGTGTGTCCCCATCGGAGAAAAATCTGGAGCCTGTTTAAGCTGGAGGACCAGGAGATTTTACTTATAAGCATTACATAAGATACACTGCCTCGCTTTGTTTTCACATTTCCTCAATTCAGACATTTCAAAACCTCAGCAGAGAGCTAAATCTTTACAAATTGCAATAATCTTACATAAGATAGCTATAAATCAGCCAGGATGGTCTCATAAAGGTTTTGACCATTTATTGCAGCAATATGCTTTTTAGGAGCTGGAATCTCATATCCCAAATTAACACGCATTCAAAACATTCAAATTCACATATAATTATATACTAGTACAAGCTTAAGATTTTGAGGTAGATGAAGGAACAGTTCACCCAAAAATGCAAATTCAATCATTATATTCTCTGCCTCATGCCATGAAAAGGTGGGTGAAGTTCTTCAGTCCACAAAAAAATGTTGGGGCTTCACAGCATTGCAACAATTCCTAAATGACTGAAATAGTTAAGTATCAAAAAGAAGAACTGGAAACAATGAATATAACAAGAACTTTTAAAACGTAAAAAAAAAAAGTCTCTATACAGTTGTTGAGCGTTATCAGAAGTCTTTAGAGGCCCGAAGATCCCAATTTGATTTAAAAATACTTTATTTGCACCCTTTTAAAGTCCAAACCTTCACTGCAGGTGATTTGCTTGAAGCTTCAGTGCACACCACATCTAGAGTGGGTGAATGAGTAGAACCGTGCTTACGTGCACCGACAAAGAGATCACCCAGAACTTTACATAACTCAGTTCTTACCTGCTACCCAGAAGTATGCATCACACACACCAGAGAGCTCTTCTTACATTACATTTTTGGTCTGTGATCTATTATCAAACCATTTTAATACGCTCGTACAGTATATAAAGAGATGGTTTGTGTGTCCTTTCCTGGATGCTTCAAAAGTAGTGTGTGTGTTCTATTGTACAGTCTAGATCCTCTCCGTTGAATCCCTCAGTGCAGTTCAGGTGTTTCGTGAACAACTTATTACCATCCAAAAATGCATGGGCCAAATGAACCTGTGTTCGAGCTTGAGCACCCATTTCAGACAGGATGCATTCTAACACTTAGCAGCTACAGTGAAGATTTCAGCCTTTAAAGGGTGTTAAAAAAAGGTCTTTTCAATTCAGTTTGGGATCTCAGGGCTTCTGAAGACTAGAATTATGCTGTATACAAAAGTAAGTATGTCTACAGGCATATTTTAATATTAAAAAAGGTAATAATATAAATAATTTGGAGCAGATCAGAGGGGCCAGTCATGTTCAAACACAGTAGATGGTAATGTTCAACCTCATACCACATCCACATTAACAGGTTCCAACAATTCTCAGGGACAGCCTATGCATGAACTGTAGTTCTTAAAGCTTCACACAGACAGCAGTCTTCATGGAGCATTCAAGGAAAGTGGCCAATAAGAGAGCTGGTACAATTATAACATCACAGCTGTATCAACACTTCAACACTTAAACTAAGGTGTGGCAATGGAAACATAAATCGATACATATCATGCAGTTCATTTTAGTAATTCATCTTTTCTGTATGCAAATTGAAATATGACTTCAATAAAAATGTCTTCCTAGTGAACATAGTTTTTTAAACCACTGTTTTTTAATAACAAGCTGCCATTTTCATGTTTTGTTTTGTGGGGTTTTTTTGTCAAAGCATTTGATATGATGTTGTTTTTTTCATAAACAGTATGATCATGATGATTAAATGTTTCTGGTTTTCATAGATGTTTGCCAGTGTAGAAGAATGCTTAATGTTTAATGCTTAGCTGAGATTATGATGCTTCAGCTGGACACAACATTAGTTTTCGAAATATATCCAGACTTGTATAGTGGTAGTGTCTTCCTTGTTGGAATATTACAATTATATTTTTTAGGGCTATAATTTGAAACTATAGATACACAAAAAAGGGCTTCTGAAAATATTAACAGCATGCTTTGAGTGCTTTTGTCACAAAAGTCAAACTGAAGCAGGGGACTTTCAGGTTTAATCTCATTTATGTAAAGCAGAGGCTGATATCGTCATGTTTATTTGCTGCTGACAGTAACTCACCATTTCCTGTATGTGCCTCAGAATAAATACATTTTCATTCTGAAGGCAGTAGTTGGGCAACCATAGAGAAAGTCTTGACAGTGAGTTATTAACAAGTGAGTATTATACATATTTTTAAAGAATTGGGGGGAAAGAGCACTGTTATGGCATCAATAGTCAGCATTGACAGTTTATCTGATTACATCTGACATTGTATTTGGAGGGAAAAAGTCCAATTTGTGCATCCCTATAATATTCTTGATTTATAGTTGATGTGTTAGTTGGAGCCACATCAGCAAATTAAGTATTAAATATATTTACCATGTTTGCATTCAAGTGTAATCTGTTGATGTTCTCATCTCATCTACAAACTGGTTTGTCTATCTCTGATCTACTCAGTTGCCTTGTTTAAATGCAACAGTGCAATGTAGTTTGTTTGGCCTTGTGAATGTGCGTTAGTTGCAGCACTGAGTGTTCAACCTTGAGCCAACTGGAATGTGTCCGTTGCAACAAGTATCAAAAATTGTCAGACACCAAAACCTCAGTTTCATTGTACTCTCCTGTACAATGACAATAAAGACTATTCTAGTTGTCATCTATTTTTGGAGCCTTCCCTAGAGTTCTTCAAAGAAGTCTTTAGAATATTTTAATGGCAAAGTTTTTACCCAACTGCTCTTGTTTAGGTAACATTTGAGCGTTTTGGATCTTTTTAAATTAACAAAAGGGTTTTGAGGAAAAAAATCTTCAAAGTAAGGTGTCAAAAAAATATCAATACCCAAACTAGGGTATCGGGACATTTCAGACAATACCTGTCCTTATGGCAGACCTGCCCACCTGTACACATTTTGCATAGCAGGCACATTTTTACATCCAAGTACGCTGGTACATTTTGTCACTCTAGACTACACATAAAGCTGGTGACCCCTTGTGAATTTGACCAGTTGTGCAGCAGTACCCAAATAAGCGTGGAAGTCTGCCAAACACATAAACAAGAAGAAGATTCTACCAATCATATCAATCATAACCTGAATTCATTTATTTATGGCCATTAGTTGTTTTTTTCAATAAGATACTTTTGTGTGTATATTGTCTTTGCTGCTGTAAACATTACTGTTGCTTCTCTAGAGTATAACTAACATTTAGTTATATTTGAATATAAAAAAAACTCCTGTTTTGAATCTTAATTTTTTTAAATATTGTATTTTTTAAAAAGCAGTTGTTTATTAATGAAAAAGAACGGTTTAGATATTGGATTTTTGTTGGACATGTATATACGTGAGCTGAATTCTTTTTTTCTTTTTTTTTGCCATAAAGTGCTGATCCAAAACTTTCTACAGGCTGTAGTTGGTTGTTTTTGTCAACGGTGAATATGTCTAAATAGGCAGTTGTATGATGTTTTTCACATATTCTGAAAACGATCATGGATGATGCATTCCTGCCTTATTTTGGCTTTATTTCAACTTTACTATCAGAATGTGTCTTCCAGAATCAAAATTATTTGGTGCATGTCCTGTGCTGCATATGATCGGATTGTATGATTTACCAGTACTGTAATATTGCGGATGGACTGTTACTTTAACCTGTTGGATTAAATGTTATGCTGCAAACAGTTTTCTAGTAGTTATTTTTGTTAAAATATTTTCAAAAGCAACAAAATGTAACTTCCTGGATAAAGATCATTCCCATATTGTCAGATGCTGACACATTCAATTGGCGGCTCAGGTCAGAAGTCAACCCAAAGCATCAGTATTTGATGATCTGAAGATAAGACTAAACAAAAAACTGACTCTGACTGAATATTCTTCATTATTCTGTAAGACATATAAGATTTTAATACTGATGCATGTGTAAGAAGCATTTTATTATGTATTATTTTTGTTAAATCTGAGTGATTGAGAGATTAATAATTGGTTTTGAAAAATGAAATGAGTACTGCTGCACCATTTTGTATACATTATTTGCACTTTTGTATGATCTTAAAACAAGGTCGATATATTTGGTCCCCAAACTATTATTTGAATGATCTTTTGATAAGTTTAGAGGATAAATGTCTCTAGATAGATATATGAAAGTGGATTTGGGTCCAATGAATATGAGTGAATATAGTTGGATGCAGATACCAATAAAAATATGGAATTAGTGGATTTAAATATGTTGTTTTTTCAGCCATTATCTTATTACAAATGGGGATTAAAAAAAACACCAATATGCAGCTGAGATAATAGGAATTCAGATGTTATTGCATCATTTATAGTTATATCTAAATGGGTATGATGGATCCAGATCTGTGTATAAATGAGTAAACTACCAAATACACAGCAGCTGAGTATTTTGTAAATGTTTCAAATTTTATACAGAATTAAATCTGCTCACAATGAAATTATGGTTAAACGGGTACGGGTGGATAAGAATTTAGAGTGATACAGGGCTATCAAGTTTGTTATTAGATTAGGCTTGACTGAATTAAAGGGGACTGTTGGGCCTTGGCATTGATATGCCTCTACTGAGGTTCATTCTAGTTTTAATAGTGTTTAAATCCATGTGACTAGGAGATCAGAACCAAAACAAACAATTGTTTCAAAGAATGTATCATTAACCCATTTTGAAAAGCCTACTATAGGCAATATATATAAATACCTAGTATGTCAGGGCACTGTGGGTTTCAGCAACATTTGAGAGGGATAGGTCATTTTAAAAAAGAACTGTTCGAGAAAGAACAATTTAGTTTTACAACTTACATTTAGATAGGCCTTCAACAATTGTCCATAGTGTGGAGTTAAATGCATGTATCATTTTTCAGTTCCTCATAATCAGTCAATATGTGCTCAGTTTATGTATGAACAGATAAACAGTTGTTTTTATCATTACCATACTGTTTGTGTTATGCAAATGCAAATTCATGCAATCTACAAGGCATTACTAGAGCCACATTTTTGATGTAGCCCTAATTAATTTTTTTAATATAATTTCAAATAGACATACACACACAAGCTAGTATTTTTAGTCTCTTCTTAGATGAAAATGTATTATGTGCCTTCAAAATACGATATTGTGGTGCTGTCTGCTGTATGTAAAGTCCTAGAGCGAAAGAAAGGATCTGATTGGCTAACACTGGACTCACCCAAGCCCCACCTGTAGTTATTTGTGTGTCAATATCTTTAAAAAATTGCAATGTAACTCTTCTTGTAGGTGGTTTGACGCATGTTGGCATAGGTCTGATTTCAGATGTGTTGGCAGCAGCTGACAAATGTACCAATACTTTAGAAGCGTCATTGTTACAATGCTGTCTGTTCCATCACAATGTGCCACACTCTGCACAGAGCCTCTCTCCAACAGTGAGTAAATGTTTAACCCATGAGACTGTGGAGAAAGGAGTCTCCATCTCACCTGCTGAAGGGACGCTTTTATTGTCTATGTGTGCAGTGAACCTTGTCCGTCTACAGCTTGAGCTAGTAAAGGCACACACACTCACGACTCCATGAGGGCCTCCACAGGTAGGCTCTTTCTCTTTCTGCTTCACAAAGGACATGATTTGGCTATGTAGATGTCAAGTTGACAGAACTCACTTGTGGTAAAACACTTTTACCTGTGTGTTGTATTTGAATGTAAAGCCTTTTTGTCCATTTGTTCTGTGGATGGTTTTGGTAACTGATATGTTGTTGTATGCGTTACTTTGAACTGAACACCACACAAGGACTCCGGTTGTTTTCTTCCTGGTTAAACATTGCCCATCCACAGTCCTTGGGCCAAATGTATAAACAATAATTAAAAAAAAACATGCGTATATACTTTTCAACACATAGACTGGTATTCATACAAGAAGAATGAATGTGTATACTTCAGACCAGACAAGCACACAGGTGATATGATAAGGTGGTAAGGTATATACCAT